>NW_019154116.1:14499412-15206720 GCF_002288905.1 Enhydra lutris kenyoni | reverse complement strand
TATATACATATATACATATATATATACAATGGAATACTATACTGCCATCAAAAAACCCAAAATCTTGCCATTTGCAATGACATGGATGGAACTAGAGGGTATTATGCTAAGCGAACTAAGTCAATCAGACAAAGACAATTATCATATGATCTCTCTGATATGAGAAATTTGAGAAGCAGGCAGGAGGTAGTGGGGAATAGGGAAAGAAAAAATGAAACAAGGTAGGACCAGGAAGACAAACCATAAGTGACTCTTAATCTCAGGAAACAAACTGAGGGTTGCTGGGGTGGAGCAGGGGGGTAGGGATTGTATAAGATTGATGATTCACAGACCTGTGCCCCTGAAGCAAATAATACATTATATTTTAATGTATTTAATTATAATACATTATATGTTAACAAAAAAAATCATATGAATTCCTCTCCCAATAGAATCCTAAAATTTAATTGGATTTAAACCTTTATAAATTTTATTTTCCTTAAGAAAGATGATATTTTTTCTTAGTTTTATTTTGAGTTTAGGTTTTTACTAATATTATTTTTAAAAGCTTATTATGGTTTCACTCAGAAAGCACTCCAGAACCATGATTGATTGATTTTATAACTCTTTTTTTTTTCTTCAGTGTATTAGAAGTGCTAACCAAAGTTGGAACTACAACAGCATACTTTTAATGAGAAAAATCTTATTAGCTTCTCAGAAAAAAATGACATGAGTGGGAAAAAAAATGAGTCAGATCTAGAAATACAAATAAATGAAAATCAATGTTTATATGGAAAGGAAAAAATAAGGATATAAGAAGTTTAATTAATTAAATGAGTTCTATCCTTTGAAATATGATTTTTCCATATCAGTAATATTTTCTGAATCATTCCCCAAATGGCTAATTTTTAACTTATTTTTCTACAAGAATGAAACACAAAATCATTAATTCACATAAACATTTGCTTTAAATATTGCCATTAAAATGCCACATTATTACAAAGCTAAGAGGTCAAATTTTGTCTTTTCAATTCTTACTTTCCTTAAATTGTAATTTAAGTTGGTTGACCTACAATATTATATTAGTTTCAGTGTACATCATAGTGATTTAACAGTTTTATACACTACACAATCTTCATCATATATGTAGTTACCATCTGTCACCCCACATTATCATAATATTATTGACTATGTTCCCATGTGATACTTAATTCATATTTTCTTATGTTTAAGAATCAAGATGTGCTACGGTCTTAATGTTTGTCTCCTCCCAAAATTTATGTGTTGAGATTCTAATGCTCATTGAGTTGGTATTGATAGGTAGACATTTTCAAAGAAAATTTGGTCATGAAGATGGAGTCATCATGAACAAGATGAATGTTATTTCATTTTATTATTTTATTTTATTTTATAAGATTTTATTTATTTGACAGAGAGAGACACAGCAAGAGAAGGAACACAAGCAAGGGGAGTGGGAGAGGGAGAAGCAGGCTTCCAGCTGAGCAGTGAACCCGATGTGGGGTTCAATCCCAGGACCCTGGGATCATGACCTGAGCCGAAGGCAGACACTTAATGACTGAGTGAGCCACCCAGGCACCCAAGACTGATGCCCTTTCAAAGGAAACCCCATAGAGTTTCCTAACTCTTTCACCATGTGAGGATACAGGGAGAAATTGTTGGCTGTGAACAGAAAAAAAGACCCTCACCAGAATGAGACTGCTGGCACCTTGAGCTCATACTTTCCGGCCTCCAAAACCTTGAGAAATCAATTTCTGAAGTTTACAAGTGAACATCAGAAACTTTGCAGTGTTTTGTTGGAGTAGTCTGAGAAGAATAAGAAGAATAAGAAGAATAAGTCTATAAGAATAAGAATAAGAGGGACGCCTGGGTGGCTCAGTTGGTTAAGCAGCTGCCTTCGGCTCAAGTCATGATCCCAGCGTCCTGGGATCGAGTCCCACATTGGGCTCCTTGCTCGGCAGGGAGCCTGCTTCTCCCTCTCCCTCTGCCTGCCACTCTGTCTGCCTGTGCTTGCTCTCTCTCCCTCTCTCTCTCTGACAAATAAATAAATAAAATCTTAAAAAAAAAAAAAGAATAAGAATAAGTAGTCTTTTTTTTTTTTTTAAAGATTTTATTTATTTATTTGACAGAGAGAGATCACAAGTAGACAGAGAGGCAGGCAGAGAGAGGGAGGGAAGCAGGCTCCCTGCTGAGCAGAGAGCCCGATGCGGGACTCGATCCCAGGACCCCGAGATCATGACCTGAGCCGAAGGCAGCGGATTAAACCACTGAGCCACCCAGGCACCCAAGAATAAGTAGTCTTATAAGAATAAGAATAAGAATAAGAATAATGAATGAACAGTGCCTTTTCTGAAATATCAGAGGGGGAAAAAAAACAAAAACCTCATCATTCATGAGGAGTTGGGTAGAAGACTAAGAATGAGGTTTGATGAGATCAAAACCAATATCCAAAAGGAGGTATTCAAAATACCTGGTATATCTAAGGAAATTTACCATTCATTAAAAGAATAAAAGAATACAACCCACCATTAGGAGAATGTCAATCTATCAGAATGGATGCAGAAATGACATTAATGATAAAACTAGTAGTTATCACAATTGTATTCCCTATGTTCAGGAAGCTAGAGAAAATACTTAAAGTGTTAAGAAGAAATATAGAATTATTTTAAAATATTTTAAGATTATTTTAAATTATTTTAAAATTATTTTTAAAAATCTTAAATATTTTAAATATTTTAAATAATTTTAAATTATTTTAAATTTAAATTTTAAATAATTTTAAAATAATTTAAAATTATTTAAAATTATTTTAAAATTATTTTTAAAAATGCAAAACATGGGACACTTGGGTGGCTCAGTCAGTTGAACAGCTGCCTTGGATTCAGGTTATGATCTTAGGGTCCTAGGATTGAGCCCCACATTCGACTTCTTGCTCAGTGGGGAGCCTGCTTCTCCCTCTGCCCACCACTCCTCCTATTTGTGCTCACTTGCTCTCTCTCTCTGACAAATAAACAAAATTTTAAAAAGAATTTAAAAATAATAAAAATAATAAAAATGCAAAACATTTCTAGAGATAAAATCTTTTGTGTCTGAGGTGAAACAGAAACTGGTTGGGATTAATGCCAGAATAGACAAGACAGAAGAAAAGATATTTGAACCTGAAGGATAGACATAGAAACTATCCAAAATGAAAAACATGGAGGGTGGAACCAGAGCCACAGGGTGCTATGGAAAAACTTCCGGTGACAGCAATCACATGCAAGTACATACACTTTATAGCCCCAAAGGAAATAAGAAATAACAGAAAAATATTTGAAGAAATAATGGCCAACATTTTTTCCATAACTAATAACAAATATAGACCCACTTATATAAGAATCTCAACAAACCCCATGCACAAGAATCATAAGGAAAACTATATACAGACACAAATTAATCAAATTTTTAAGACAGGTAATAAAGTGAAAAGCATAAAAGCCAGAGAGAATGGTATATAGTATACACTGGAAAAAACATAAACATGTTAACAAATTTCTCAAAAATTATGCAAAGCAGAAGAGAATGGAGAAAATTATTTAAAGTACTGAAAGTAACAAAGCTATCAACCTAGAATTCTTTACCCAGCAAAAATTGCTTTCCTATATGAAAATGAATAAAGACTTTCTTATACACTTAAAAACTAACAGAATGTACCAATGCAGGCTTGTTCTACAAGAAATGTGAAAGAGAATTCTTGAAGCATACAAAAAACCATAGTAGATGTAATTCTGGGTCTAACTAAATACATGAACAGCACTGAAAATATTAACTATATAGGTAATTAAAGGACTTCCCTTATTTAAATTTCTTCAGAAAACAATTAACTGTTATTCAAGCAAAAGTAATAATGTATTTTGAGGTTTATAATATATAAGAATTGAAATTTCAAACAAAATTAGCACAAAGGCCTAGAAGAAAACATTGGAAATATATTGCAATAAGGTTTTTTAGCATGTATGGAATGTTATGTAAAATGATATATTACTTGTAAGTAGACTATGTTAAAAAATTTTACTATAACTCCAAAGTAATCATTAAAGCAACACAACTTTTATATATAATAAGTTAACACAACAAATATATGTAATAAAAATGTACTATCCAAAAAGATGTAAGAAAAAAAAATAGAGGGAACAGAGAATATATAAATCGGGGAAGTAGAAAATGAATAACGAGATCCTATATTAAATTTTTTAAAAAGCACATTAGCTGTAAACAGTATAAATAATTCAATTAAAACTCCATGGTAACTAGTTTATATAAAAATTCAATATCCAATCTATACTGCTCTGGGGAGCCAGTTAGCACTTTTAACCATCTGCGTATCCTCAACTTTCAAGGTTTTGGCTACCCCTTCATCTGGACCACTTCTCAGGATAGCTTTCGCATGTGTCCTAAAAAGTGAGATAACACAGTCAAAGTCTATACTACACCTGATCTTCCTCAAAATAAAGAATAGGCTTGCTTACTACTTGCTGGGAATTTGGAAGTTTCCCTAAGCCCAGGATTCTCTTCCTCTAGAGGACCTGCCAGTGTCTCCTGTCCCTAAGTCACCCTGTGAGATTTAGTGCTCAGGAAACCAGTACAGCAATGCTGATGCTCCTGTTACTACTACTGCTGTGAGTAATAAAGCCATTTCTCTCAGACGTACCAGACTCAGGTCCTCTGTTGGAATTCATGGAACTAAGGCAGCCTAACTTGTTAGCTTATAGAATTATTACAGTGGCACTTGCTCTGCTTCTAGCTCCCACATTTACCCCACTAGATCAAACATAAGGTAAAAATCTCAGCCCTGTTTAGAAGTAATCTACTTTAACCTCCTCTCCTTTCATACAACACAGAAGCAATCTACTTTAAAAATAAATACACAAGTGAGTTGAAATAAAAATGATTTAAAACATATTCCATATTAATCATAATCAAAAATATTAGTGACTAAATTAGTTTTGTGATATAGGCTTTTGAGCAAAGATATTACCAGGGTCATTTCATAATGCTAACAGGGTCAGTCCAGTAAAATTGCCCAAAGATTCTAAACACCCATGCACTTAACATCAGAGCTGCAAAATATATTAAGCAAAAGCTGATACAACTGCAAAAAGAAATAGGCAGATCCACAATTATGGTCAGAGATTTCAATGACACTTTCTTGCTATTAAAAAAAAAAAAGGCGGGGGGAGCCTGGGTGGCTCAGTGGGTTAAAGCCTCTGCTTTCAGCTCAGGTCACGATCTCAGGGTCCTGGGATGGAGCCCCACATCGGGCTCTCTGCTCAATAGGGAGCCTGCTTCCTCCTCTCTCTCTGCCTGCCTTTCTGCCTACTTGTCATCTCTGTCTGTCAAATGAATATATAAAATCTTAAAAAAAAAAAAGGAAAGTCAGTAAGGGTATAAGAAACTTGAATATTATCCAATAATTGATTCAATTGATGCTTATAGTATATACCATATAAGGACAGCAGTAAACACATTGTTTTTGATTGTACAAAAATATTTACCAAGATAGATCTTATTATAATTAATACAAATTTAAGGATTCAAGTATTAAGTACGATATTCCCCAAAGATATTGGAATTAAACTAGAAATCTAACTGATGACCTGGAAAATATCCAAATACATGTAAACTTAATCCTATACTTCAAAATAATGTGAGTCAAAGAAACATTCAAGAGGGAAATTAGAAAGATGTGTTTTCTGGAGAAACATAACATACCATTTCAATTTGTAGAATGCAGCTATAAATATAGGGACTTTTCCAATAGTAACTATATCGACTAAGAAGAAATGTTTCAAATCATTAACTTCAGATTCTATCCTAAGTAACTAGAAAAAGAAGAGCATTTTAAATTAAAAGTAAACAAAAGAAAGGAAATGATAAAAGTCAGAGCATGAGTTAATGAAATAGAAAACAATAAAACAATAAAAAAAACCAATGTAGTCAATAATGGGTTCTTGACAAGATCAACAAAGTTTATGAACTAATAGCTGGATTGATCAAGGGGGAAAAAAAAAAGAAACAAAACAGAAATTTCCAATATTGGAAATGGCAAGATAACATTACTGCTGATTCTACAGATTAATAAATATTAGTGTATTATGAACAAACTTATGGCAATAAGTTAGAAAATTTAGGCAAAACAGACAAATTCTTTAAAGGATATAAAGTCATTACAGCTTACTAAAGAATCACTGAATGTCTTTATATTTAATAAAGAGATACATAAAACCGGAAAGATGCCAATCTTCTACCTCCCACAAGAGAACAGCTGGATAAACTGAAAATAATGACTTTTCTTGAAACTCTCAGGGAACTGAGGTCATGGGGCAAACAACTACTCAGAAATATTGAGTGACACAGAAAGCCTTCCAGAGAAACTGGGCCGGAGTATTTGTTTACCTGAGGCAGACATGACCAAATGATTTATACATAAGAATAAGCTAGAATATTTTAACAATTTCTTAAAGGCTGCGAGAGAGTGTAAAACCACAAGGATATCAGACATACTTACATTTACACCATTTGAAAGATTTTCTCCCAAAATATCACCAGACACTCACAGGGAAGATCAGAATGAGCCCTGAGAACACGTCCCTCAAGGTGATGGTCTGGATACTAGAATAGCAACCTCTGCCCAAAATGTACCCACAACCTTCACTCTTAAATCTTCTAAGGATTAAAAGGTCTTATCCAAATTTGTGGTGTGCAAGCTTGTCTAGAAATCCATGGACAATACAGGAAGGAAAGATAAGCTATAGACAAAAATCTTCCCAGACCTTTCTTCTATCATCTGCGGGAACAAAGGCTTCAAGACGCCAGCCTGAGGGCATTGAAGCCTCCAGATGAAATGCAGCTCTTACAGTCACCTTGATTTTAGCCAGTGAAATGCACATCACACTTCTGACCTCAAGACTATCATATGATAAACTTGTATTGTTCTATGTCACTGGATTTGTGGTAATTTCTTAAAGCATCAATAGAAAACAAATACAGCTGTCATTCTAATATTTTACACAAATCCTCTTGAAAATCATGCACTATTAACCCCTTTAGGAAAATCTAATCATGTTTCAACATTTTCAGTGCTTACTTAGAAAATTCACCACTAATACAAATGCTAATCTCGGTAATATTTTTGTCACTGTCTGTAATTCTCTTCCATATCTGTTTATTTTTTTCTCATACACAACAGTAAAATTTACTTTTTTGATCCCAAGATTAAGCTTCAGTTCCAACTTCTATTCCTTGTTAACTGAGGATAGCATGAAGTATGTCTGTTTAAACTCCCATAGCATATACCATTTGTACTATTCAATTCATTGTGTCATTTATTAGTAAAATTGCCACTTTCCCTTTGTATTTGTCTTATCAATGTAGGGACATTAGAATTTGTCTGTAGTATAAGTGCAATTCTCAGTTTGCATTTTGAATTTATTTTCCTGGATACATTTTGTTTCTGTAGTTTGACCCGAGTTTTTGACCCGAGTTTTTTTCTGTTTATATTTTTTTAATTTAACAACAGCTTTAAAACAAACAAACAAAAAACATTAAGCTGCATCTTTAATTATAATATACAAAGGTGTCTCCGAAAAATCTCATAAGAGAAGCTTTCTCTAAATTCAGTTGTATAAAGAGAATAGATTCCCTTTATCATGATGGTCAGTTTTTTTACCTTACTTATATGACTGAAGAGTTCTGATAAATTTTTGATAAAGAAAAAGAAAGGCCAGTGTTGGTAAAAACAATGTATGGCAATTAAAAAACAGTATAATCAACAGCCAGAGAAAAAGATTGGTTTGGGGAGGCAAGCTGAAATTTAAAAATAGACCAGAAGTTAATATAATCAACCATTCCACAGAATCAGGAGAATAGTTTTATGTTGGTGAAAGTGGGCTGTTTTTGCCTATAGACAGGAAGAGTGAAAGGATGACTATGAGAAGCTGGAAATACAATTCAAGGCCCCATTGAGGTTAGGTCTTATAAATATGAACTATTACAATGTGAACTTACCAGAGTCACAAAGCAAAGGACACTTCTTTTTCAGGTACCTAGATCCCAAAAGACTTCATCTTAGGCATTGCTGGTCATAGCACAAAACATAAAAGTGGTCAAGCTTAATCTTACAGCTCCAGCTTAAAGCTTTGAAGAAGAAACCTCTGAAAACTTCAAAATTGTCAAACTGCTAGTTTTTTTTTTAAAGATTTTATTTATTTATTGGACAGATAGAGATCACAAGTAGGTAGAGAGGCAGGCAGAGAGAGAGGAGGAAGCAGGCTCCCTGCTGAGCAGAGAGCCTGACGTGGGGCTCAATCCCAGAACCCTGAGACCATGACCTGAGCCGAAGGCAGAGGCTTAACCCACTGAGCCACCCAGGTGCCCCAAACTGCTAGTTTTTAATGAAAAAATAAAAACTCATCAAACATTTTTTTTTTTTTTTGCTTTTTCATACACTTTATTGCCAACGGTTTAAAATGGTCAACATAAAAAAAAAGACATTTTGATAATAAATACTGCTCTTTTGGCTGTAATAAATAAAAAGTTTATTAACAAGGAATGCACTTTTCCAGCCACAAATGTCTTCAAAAATTAACAAAAAAAAATTATATATGGCCATAGTTCACAGTTGAGTAGCCAAAAGCTGCTCCAATTACAGCCTTTAAACAACATGGGAGCTTCCTCCCTTTCCCTCCCCTTTGGGAAGTATATTCACAGTTCCAAGTCCTCTGTCTGAAATGCTCTCAACAGAGAGAAGAGTCAATGCACCTTTCTGCAAAATTGTCTGAAACACCTTTTAAAACAGGTACGTCAAGGAAAACTGCATTCTGGTTCACTCTCAGATCGTCCAAAGTTCAGAACTATATGCCTCAGCCTGGTCTGGCTCCATCTAGTCCTTCAGGCCCTAGAGGAATTGTTTTCGTACCACCACCTGTCCATCTTTTTCAACATGCTGTAGACCATCTGACTGGCTTCCCTGTAGATCTCACAGTGGAAAAGAGGCGTCCCATAGGGTCCATTCAAGAAGTCTTTCAATTACATCTCTGTAAGAGCATGTTCAGAGCATATTCCATTCGATGCTTTAATTCTAACGAACAGCCAGACATCAGCAGAGTTGTCAGTCTGAATGTTGTAGATATCCTGTCCTCGTTGATGTAAGTGAGAAGATATTCTTCATTTTGGCTACAAATGATTATTTTCGTATGATCATGGTAGAAATTCACCTGAAAGGTGCCATCATTGAAGAGCATCATTAAGGCCTTATCAGATTTTAGCCACTGAAGGAGGTAGAGCCAAAGTCTTCGGATATTGGTAACACTAGGCAGATCTCCACCATCCATGAGGTTCTCCTCCATGTAATGAGAGAAGTATTTGAGCACCGTCACTTGACTAATGAATTGTTCAGGGGCATCTGTTGCAGGGAAAACAGAGCACTGGCCAAGCTCTGCATAATAGTGAACTGTTTTTTTATCTGGAAGCAAGCTCATGTGAGCACCATTGTTGAAAAGGACACCTACAGTGTGGTCTGAGAGCTGGTACCCAAAGCCGTATTTGTTAGAGTAATCGACCCATTTGGTGACCCACTGAAAGGAAGTGCTCAGCTGCTCTTTGGGAATGCAGTCAGCTTCTGGCATGTTTTCTAGACATCCTCGAAGGACTCTTGCTACTGTGTCTGCAACACTGCCCATGGTACTGTCCTCAAGGCATTCACTGCTACTGCTGCAGCTGCCAAGAGTCCCTTGGACGATCATGCGAATAGCATCTCCCATCTGCTGCTTATTTTCTACTGCAGGAGTTCCAGATCTGGCAACTGTAGTGGTAGGTGGCTGGAGCTCCTCATCTGTCCTGTGTTTGCTGGGTTGCTGAGTTATTGAAGTCTTTTTCAAATCATGCCTAAGCTTGTAAATTTCTTCATCCTCTTTAGACATTCTATTATGTGTGTCAATATATCTTGCTTTGTCTTTTTTGCCACCAAAAAGAGCAGCAGCTGCTTTCTTAAAGAAATTCTTAGCCGGGCTTGACAAGTGGAAATCTGGAACTGTATGACAACAGCTAGAAGAGAGTCTGTCTGGAGTAAAGCCCTGCAAAAAAAATTCATGTCGAATGATGTCATCCAAACTGGGATGATCCTCTGGATTCTTGGACAACATGCTAGCTATTAGGTGCTTAGCAGGAGCCAGCAATGAAGATGGCATTGTATACCCTGCTTCTCTTATGCACCTGTAAGTTTCTTTCAAATTTGTCGTTTCAAAGGGGGGTCTTCCTAGTAACATTGTATACATTACACAACCTAAGGCCCAAATGTCTGATTCACAGCCATGTCCTTGCTTGTTGAGGACTTCAGGAGAGAGGTAATTTGGAGTACCACATATTGTTCTCCTTCTGTGTTCCAAGGGTTCCAGCCTGGCTGCCAAACCGAAGTCCCCGACTTTTAATTCCATGGCTTCATTAATAAAAAAGTTCCCTAGTTTGAGATCTCTGTGTAAGATTTCTTGTTCATGAAGGTACTTTAGTCCAGACACAATCTGCCTGAGGTAGTATCGGACTTCTGGCTCTGTCAACACCTTCCTTGCTTTCAAGATATGAGCCATGGACCTTCGACTGCAGTATTCCAAGAGAATGTAAATGTTTTCTTTGTCCTCAAAGTAGTGGTAAAACTGCACTACATGCTTATGATGAAGGATTCTGTGAAGCTCTATTTCTTTGTCAATCTTTTCCCTTTGATGAGGTTTAGCTACTCTGCTATGAGGAATAATTTTTGCAGCATAGACTTTGTTGTTTGTCAAATCTGTCATCTCGTAACATTTGGCAAAGCCACCCTTTCCCAGCACTTTGCCCCGGCAGTAGCGCTTTCCCGTCGTGGGGTCCACGATAATCCGCGAGATCTCGGCCCCCGAGTGCGAGTGGTGGTGATGGTGGTGGGGGGCCGCCGGCTGTCCCCTGCGCCTGGGGCTGCGGCGGCTGCGGCTCCTCGGGGGGGCTGCTGCGGCCGCTTCTTATTCGAGTCCCCGCCACAAGCCTTCCCCAGCGCCTGCTCGCACATCTTGGCGCTAGCGGCCGGCTGGTAGGTGATAGTCCGCAAGAGCTCCATCGTCGCCTCACGGCCAGGCACCTCCGAGGTGCGGACACACGTCCGAGCTGGCCCTTGCCCTCGAGCCCCCGCCTCCTACAACAACCCGCGCCCGACGTCCGCGTACACTTGTCCAAACATTTCTTTATGGTAGGTCTATCTATCTATCTATCTATCTATCTATCATCAGTCATCTATCTCTATCGTCATCTATCTATCCATCTAAATATAAAAGTTAACTGAGTTTACCTTGAGAAAGTTTATCATTGTGTATCAACATCAACTGCATTCATGAAAAGATAAGTATTAAAATGGGAATGAAGCCGTGAGATTAGAAGAGCACCCCCCAAAACAGAAACCTGTGATGCCAGAAATTGAGTTGGGTCCCCATTGGGCTAAACACCAATTTCATGGAAGGTGAGTCTTTCTGTGTTTTGGGTTGTTTGTTATCATTAAATAGGTATTGTTTAGGGATCCAGTTTCTTGGTTCATTTATCATCATCATCTCAAGTAGATTATGGCTAATGATGGGTAAATATGCAGTAGTGTTTTGGATTTGTGAGGATGTTTATTTGTCTGTTGAACATGAAGTTTTGTTAATACAGTCATTTTTCAACCTCCCCAAGTTGTGGTGATTTATATCCACATAGATTAAAAAAAGTGGAAATTAATTTCATGCCATCAATTTGCTTTTCCACTAAGTAATTTGGGATACTAGATGTTGGTTTAAAATGTAAGAAGAAAATTAACTCCCAGCAAATTTACCCATTCAGTTGGACTTTACTTTTCCATTAAAGAAAGAACTTTTGAGTATACATAAATCATTAATTTTGCATTAAAAATAATATAAAAGCCTAGTTATTACAATTACTTCTAACCCATATATATATATATGTAATTATGAAATACATGTCATTTTGCCTTATTTTGTTACTCATAGCAGCAGATATTCTTTTATAGATGATTTTGTCAACAAGTGCATTTGTAAAGCTCCATGCTATATATCAGGGTAGATTCTTTAAAAGTTTTTAAAAACCATTGGTTCAAAATAACAGAATTCTGTTTATAGTGTGACTAATTTTTCACTATACAAAGACATACAAAGGAGTTCTGATATTCATTCTATTCTTCAAATTAGCAATACAAGTTCATTAGGAAACAGAATATTGATTTGATGTTTAGCCTTTCTCTATCCATGTCAGTCTTCTCTGAAAAAGTTGTTTAAATTAATATGTTTTTCATTTATTTATGCACTATTTTATCAGTATTATCCAAATATAGAAGAAACTTACCAAAATATACCTGTAAAAGCAAAAAGTATACATCAGACATATGGAAAGGATCAGAAATATAATTATATGTCCTCTTTTGTAAGGATGTTGTATATTATTATTACCACTTTACCAGGGAAGGGTTTTAGGTTCCTGGAAGATGAGAAAATAATCAAGGATCAATTAAACAGCTGTCAAACAAATATGGTGCTCTCTCAGATCATGACTGGATTCTCTACATGTGTTCATTGCCATAAGTGTTGATTGCAACCATACATAAATACATGAATTCTTGATGTCTTCACTGATATTTTGGAAGCTTAAAATTTTTCATAGGACAATGGTGTATATATATTGTATATGGACGTTTTCCAAGAAGAAAATGGTTACATTTACAAACTGCTCTCCTTTTTTTTAATATCCATAACTCTAGACATTGAAGAAAGTTATGAGGTCATATTTCATAATCTAACTTTCAGAAAGACAAATATCAATGCTATATCCTTTCAGCTATTTGGTAAGAATTTTCAGTATTGGAGAAGCCACTTTACAGGAGACATTCTCAGTACCATTGTGCTGTGCATTGTATCCTGTTTCCAATAACTTCGTGCACATTACTATTCTGGTTACCTTTTTTTGGGTTGAATTCTACACGATTCAAAGGTATTGCTTGGCACTTAGTTAAGTGGATACACATTCCTATTACCTTTTTAAAATTCTAGACACAAGGCCTTCATTAATATAACCAGAAACATCATCACCTCCTAAAATCACATCCTAATCCTGTCAATAATTGGATCTATCTCTTTGAATCATAAATCTGTCACCACTTGTATTCTCTACTTCTATCATATAAGTTCACATTGCATTTCCTTAAGTATGACATATAGGATATTCCCCTTGCTGTGTGCCCACCAAGTCTATAAAAGAGTAAGTTACATTCTGTGTTCTTATCACCCTTAAAAGGAGAGCCCCAAACCCTCTGTGTGGAGCTTCTAAATGTAAATTTGAGATCTGGTGAATAAGAGAACTGGTTATTGCCATGTTGAAAGGAAGAAATGTGGGAAACCAGAGGATAAATGTGAATTTTGGGAAATGTTCATTTCTGGAGTTAAACAAATTAATTTGGGAAGAGAAAGTACCCTTTGGAAACAGTGAATCTAGGGGGAAAAAAGACTAAAAAGTTTCTCTGTTTTAAAACTCAAAAACAAGTTAATATCAATAAATCAGAAGACTGACTCTCCCCCCCCAAACACAGCATATAATTTGTTATGAAAATTGTATGCTAATGTGGCAACTGATGAAAACAATCTGGAACTAAGAAACCAAATAAACCTCTCATTCTTTCTCCATGTATGATTGTCTTATATTGCAGGTCTGTGAAAACAAATAATCATGAATACAAAAAAAAAAAAATCAAACAAAACCTCATATTCATTCAAAATTAATGCAATAACATAGACTATGAGAATCAAAAACTTTTAGGAAAAAAACAGTACTCTATAACAGTCTAATTAGAAGAAAAATCTAATTCAACATTACAATATGAATTAAATATAACACCAAACTAATACAAACGGGGGGGGTGCAAAATTCAAAAACTAAAACAAAACAAAAAAACCCTTACATCAAAACTGTAAAAAAGATATGGACAATGATTTTATTTTATGCAGAGCCCTTGGGAGAGGTAATGGCAGGGATAGATGAGGCTACATTTCCCAAATGCATAGACAGCTGTCTGGACTTTTGACTTTGTGTGGCAAATTATTTGTGAGCATAACTTATATTGCCATGTTCAAGAAGATGTTTCAAGAGCTAAACTATAGACATCCATGCTCTATTCTGTCCCATGCCTTAATGAGTAGTCATGTGTCAACCAGACATTGTCTTGGTATTCTTGGCTCTGAAATGGAAGTGGATTTCTCTCTTCACACTATATTCCTTTGTTTCTTTAATGCTATATCATAACTTCACATTTTTAGTCCCATTTGTATTAATTATTAATAATTTTAATTTTAGTGTCACTTGTTTTAACTTTCCCACATATTCAAGTGATCACATCTTCCTTGATTTCTTATTTGTCTTGAGGAAATTTAGCTGAATATTCTTTAACACCTCCTACCTCTTCTGACTTCCGTTTCTTCCCTGATCTTCGATTTTACTTGGAAGATGTATTGGCGTACTAGAGGGGCCATACAAAATACCAGAGACTGGGTGTCTTAACCAACAGAACTGTATGTTCTCACGGTCCTGGAGTCTAGAAGTTCCAGCTCAAGATAAGCACTCTCTCCCTGGCTTGTAGATAGTCATCCCTGCACTAGATTCTCACCTGAACTTTCCTCTGTGCCTCTGTGGACACTTCCCACAGATGTGCTTTCTGGGGTCTCTTGGAAGAACACTAAGCCTATCAGTTGAAGACTCCACTCTAATGACATCATTTCACCTTCATTACCTCCTTAGAGGTCCCATCTCCAAACACAGCCACAAGGAGGGTAGTAATTTTGACAAAGGATTTTGAGAAGACACAAACAGGTAGGTCATAGCAGAAGACTTGACAGCACTTCAGGCCACCATTTTGTATTCTGAGGTGCAAAGGTGCTAGATCATTTAGGACGCTGGGTGACATAAGCTTAGGCAAGGGCTTTTTTTTGTTTTCGGAGACCCTGTGTCAGGATCTACTCCACTAATCCAGCAGTTTATTTCATTCTTTGGAATTTCATCTTGTATATTCCTCTTATCTTCATCCAAATGAGAATATATATCAGGCTGTTAAGAGGGTATTTTTCAGAAATATTTGTAAATATCCTCTACCAATGAATTACTAGACATGCAGACCTTTTTAATGTATCTAAATTACAGGAAGGTTTATATTTTAAATAATTGCTGATATAGCCTTGGAAGATCTTGTATCCAATATTTGATCAATGCATACCATTTGGAGAATCCTCTTAAAACTCTAAGTATGTAATATATTTTTAAATGGTGGTAACTATTGAAATTAAACAATCAAAACCTTCCATAAACATCCAAAATTTAAAACAAAATAATAACAAGAAAATTTAAATTACTTCATTTTACCATCTGTTTGCATTCATGTTTAATGTGCCAAATCATAATTTGCAGACAGAAATTATTTTTCAAGCTACATAATTAAACTTTAAAACAGAAAGGCCTCATTTATAAAATACTAGTGCTGACTTAGATGTTATTGGAAGTACAATTTCAGATGTTGAGAAGAGGGATAGAAGATTTTGTTAAAGAATATATCACAAATAGCATCTCAGCAAGGGTTACCTAATTTTTTAAACCTGAAAATAAAGTACTATTTTGTCATCCCAATGTCAATTTCTCAACTGGCCTTAATATTCCTTATGAGCATCAGAGAATCTCTTATGGAAATTATTAGATAAGACGAAATTTTGCTAGTAGTAGTCTAAAGGATTAATCCAAATTATATTTATTTGTAAAAAAATAGATGTGTTTTAATGGCAAATGAATATAAAATATATTGAGTCCATGAAGATAAATAGAAGACCCATGATCACAGCCCTCACCTTTTTTTGTTACTTTTGAATATCTTGAGAGCAGTTATTTTGTGCTTTGCCTTTAAATTTTATCTCAGGAAGTTCCTTTCCTAGGCTGCATTTATTTATTTGTTTTTTGTTTGTTTATTTATTTATTTATTTATTTTAGTTTGGATAGCCTAATTCTGGATTACCTTCAGAGAAAATGTGTGATGTGGGAGGGAGAAATCTTTAAGCATAGAGGTCAATAGCTGTGTTGAAGTCAGTTAGAACATCCTGACTTACAGTAAGATAGCTCTATTTCATGGAACATTTATTATTACAACAACTAAATATGGCACTGCTTCATCTTGGCAAAAGTGATGGAATGCCTCCTGTAAATATTAATAACTTTACCATCTTCATTTTGTACATATGTTTCCCTTGATACGTTTGAATTTATCAAAACTATTTTTAGAACTAGCATCCCACAGTGGGAGGCATATATTTAATGTGGATTCTGAGTCAAATTACTACAAAAACATTTTCAGATCCCTAAACATTTTATAAGAGATATCTCAAGACACCACATATCATTTTGAGTTTCTACAAAGTGTTTCCTTTGCCTGACTGTAAATATCTGAATTTGAGGATGGTTTCTTACATGTGCATTTGCATTGATGAGTGCAATGACATATGCAAATAATAATATGTTTATTTTATTTTATTACTCTCTATTGGAGAAAATAAAAAGCAGGGTACTGATTTCTACAAATCCATACAAATTTAGAGACAATCAGCACATATCCTGTTACTATAGTTATAATGAAACTGAAGCCTTTATGGATTACTTTTCAATACATTCCTCATGTGTCTTCTAAAACAAAGAATTATCAATTTCTTCAAGTTTATTATATCTGAATGTATTTACTGTTTATTTGCATACACACACCCCACATGGTATACATTAAATATAGATGATAGACATATAGATTATAGGAAAAATGGTATTTATCTAAATTCACAATCCAAAACCAAGAAAGTAGACAGGAAGAACAAGTGTTTAATACTATTATGTACATTATACATAACTTATTCTTATTTACAAATTATATGGCATTATAAGCAGAAAATATTTCATGTCATTTTTTTATTTTTCAAGTGAACTGAGATTATTTTAATACATTTATACAAAGTATACATCTCAAATGTTTGAAATGACTGTGCATTTTATTTAGTGTATCAAGTATGTTTGCTTGGTAATTAGTATATTCTATTTAATATTCATTATTTATTTTAGTTTTGTTTTTTGACTATTTGCTCTGTTCTTTAGGAAATTTGCTAATAGTTTCATATAATTATACAAATTTATAAATTTCTTGATATCTTTCTAAAAATGTTTGCTTTATAATTATTGCTTGTGTTATTAGATTCAAACTAATCTACAGCTATTATAGTTTCTAGAGTGCAATTTCACTAAAATATTTTTCAGCAAGATGTTTCTGGTTTACATATCTGAAAATTTTCTGCTCTCTTATTTTTGACCATAGCTACAACTGAATGTCTATTTAAAATTGCTATTCTTTTACTTTGAGAGAGTTAATTCATTGTCTTTTAGTATTCTATGGTGTTGATTAAAGACATGGTTTTAATATGTTTATTATTGATTACCAGTGATTGACTTCTATTGCTTTCTGAAAGCTATTTGGGTCTTTGTTTTGTTGTTAGTAAAACTCTGAAATTTAAGTGATTTCTAATGTTGGTCACTTAATTTCTAAATTTATTCTGTTGGGCACTCAATATTACAAGTACTGTTCTAGATTGTAATAGGACATAAATAAATATATATTATGTGATGTATTATGTGATATTTTATGTTATTTATATTATATACATCTTTTTAAAAGAAGAGTATCAAGATTAGATTAGTCCCACTGGATATTCAAATTTACAAGAGTGCTGTGTTATTTTAAAAGTATGACACTTACATAAGAACACAACAAACAAAAAAAAGCACCCAACGAAAGTCCAGAAATTAAATATAAATACATTAGTAAGTTATAAAATATGAATATAAAAGCAGAGATTTTATTACCACAAAGAGATTTCAACGGTCTAGTAGCCATCTGAAAGAATATTCAAATCAATGTAGACCCTGCCTTTTCCACATTGGATATTCTTTCCTGCTTTGTCAAAGATTAATTGCCCAGATAGTTGTGGGTTCATTTCTTGTTTTTTATTCTGCTCTATTGATCTATGTGTCTATTTTTGTGTCATTACAATACTGTCTTGATCACTACAGCTGTGTAAAATGACCTGAAGTCCGAAATTGTGATGCTTTCAGCTTTGCTTTTTTTTTTTTTTTTTCAAGGTTGTTTTGGCAATTTGGAGTATTTTGTGGTTCCATACAAATTTTAGGATCCTGTGTTCTTGCTCTGTAAAAAATGTTGTTGCCTTTTTGATAAATATTGCTTTAAATGTGTAGATTGCTTTGGGTAGTATAAACATTTTTTTAATATTTGTTCTTCCAATCAGTAAGCATAAAAAATTTTTCCATTTCTTTGTGTCATCTTCAATTTGTGTCATCTTCTGTGTCATCTTTCACCAGTGTTTTATAGTTTTCAAAGTCCAAGTCTTTCACCCCTTCGGTTATGTTTATTTATTCCTTACAAAGAGAGAAGGAAGAAAAGAAAGTAGGAGGGAGAAAAAACAATAGTATTAGTAAGTTCACCTTGGAGATGAGGGAGAGTGGGTAGGAGTAGTGAGTCAAAGATGCAGCCATCAAGTCTTCTCTCCTGTGTGAGAATGCTGCTCCTCATCCAAATGTGGAGTATAAATCCCTTCCTTTGATCCATGACTTTCCTTGATTGGTGGAATGTGGAGGAGTTAAAATGTTTTGGAGCTTACAATAATTGGTCATAAGAAACTTTGGAGTTTCCTTTCACTAGTCTTGAAATTCTTCCTCTTTAGATACTTCTTAAGGAAAACCATCACTATGATGTGAGAAGCCCAAGACATATGTAAGTGGTTATATATGTTCTTCAATTGGAAACCCCAGTTGAATTAATTGCTGAAAGCTAGCATCTAGTGCCAAGTCTATGAGTGATCTCTTTTGGATATTAGGTCTAGTTCATCTTTCATATGACTATAGACAAAGCCAATGTCTTACTACTACAACCTTATGATAGACTTTTAGTGAACAGTGTCCATCTGAGCCCAGACATAATAATAAATTGCTGATTTAGGCCAGTAAGTTATCAATAACAAAAGCACAATTTGAAACTAGAAGTGAGATATCACCTTAACAACCTAAAATGTGTGATACTACTTTAGGGTCTTAGAACATGTGACCTCAAGAGACTATGACCTTACCAAGTGCCAGCCACACCAATTCAACACATGACAGATTGATAGGAATCTAAGCTAGGTTTTCTTGAATCAAGATGGGATAATGCAACAGAGCCATTTTATTTTACAAAATATTTAACACTCAATGTATGGGGATTAGGTGATTGTGGCATAGGAAATCAAAGATGCAGAAGAGTAACATATAGAGAGATGGGAGTAGAGACTTACTATTTGTAAAAGTGACCAAAACAAAGGTAAAAGAAATGCATATATTACAGACAAAATGGAAACATTTCATAAATCAAGCAAAATTGGTAATAAATATTTAGCCTATTTTCAAATTTATAAAATCTCTACTGCAAGAATAAAAGTAGAGACATTCTTATAGCACACTATGTACAGGGAAGGGCATGTGTAATAACTCTTGAAACTCTAGTCTTGCATACATTTACAAAATATTAACTAGTAACATAAATTATAAAGTAAAAGATAAATGATTAGGTTACTTAACCCTGTATAAGTGAGACTCTGTATAACTAAGTAGTGGCTTCTGATTAAGATATTGCCCAAGCTCACAAAGATGAGCATAATATGTATACCATGACATGCTTTGCCCTCTGTGAATGATCCAGTGATAGAATTATCTGATTCACAGGGGCACCTGGGTGGCTAAGTCAGTTAAGGTTTCCACTCTTGATTTCAGCTCAGGTTATGACCTCAGTGTCTTGAGACGGAGCCCAGTGTCAGTCTCTATGCTGACCATGGAGTCTGCTTAAAATCCTCTCTCTCCTTCTCTCTCTGTCCGTCTATGCTCATGCTTTCTCTTTAAAAAAAGAATTATCTGACCACAGTGAGCGAGTTTCTCTAAAAGAAATTTGAAACTGAAAATAGCAAGGAAGCCTACAGAAACTGAAAAATATTGGAGCTAAACTTAATAGCTGCTGTCTGAAGGTAAAATTTTCTGCAGATATTCTGTACATTCAAGCTCTTGTCATTGAATTTTGGAACTTCAGCATCTCTTTCAATTTGAGCAGATATTATACTGTGTTTTCTGTAATATGTGTGTAAAATAATGTTCTACTTTCACTTTTATTCTGTACCTGAGAATTATTATTTGCAGAAGAGTGTTCTATACTTTAAAGCATTATTAAAGTTTACTTTTCTTATTCACATTAGGATTCTCATTATAAGTATAACTTCATAGAATCCAAGGCACAATTTTTAATAGTGATTTATGGTCTATTATACTCTGAAGAATCATATTGAAAAAGTTTTTTTTTCATAAGGATAATGTACATACACATTTCATTTCAAATATCTGAACTATAGTTATTAATCACAGATGCATACTACTTTTGAATAATCTCAGGTATAAATACAATTAAGTCTGGAATTGTATAATGTTTTAAAAAAAGGTGATGCCTCCAAATATAGGACATTTACTTTAATTGAAGATAATAAAAAAGAACAGATGAAGAAAAAGGAAGTTTACAGGAAGAAATTCACTCTCACAGCTGAATTATTGTAATATTAGGATTTTTTTCTTTTTTGCTGCAGATTTCAATTCATCAAAAAGTTGTGAATTATTTCAATAGGTCACGATCGCCATTTATGTTTTGGTATTTTCAAATATCAGTTTCATTATCAAAAGTTTTGAACATATAAAATATGAGAAAAACAGTATAATGTAGCCAAATCATCCATATTTAATCATTAGCATTTTACTATAATTATTTCCCCCACTCTTTTTTTTTTTTTCCTTAGTTGATGTAACTTAAAGGAATAACCTGTTTCATCTGTCAACATTTCCTTAGGCATTTCTAAAAATCAAGAATATTTTCATACCTACATATGATTCAACTATCTCACCTAAAAATTTCTAATAATTCCTTCATATAATTTATTAACCTACATTGTATTCAAATTCTTCTGATTTTACAGTATAGATGAATTGTTTTAATTAAGAATAAAACAAAATAGTTTCCTGTCTTGCCTTTAGGTCTTTTATCCATTTTGAATTAATTTTGTGAATCGTGTAAGGAAGTGGTCCAGTTTCATTCTTCAAGTTGCTGTCCAGTTTTCCCAACATCATTTGTTGAAGAGACTGTCTTTTTCACATTGGATATTCTTTCTTGCTTGGTGAAAGTTTAATTGCTCATATAGCTATGGATTCATTTCTGGGTTTTTTATTCTAGTCCACTGATCTCCATGTCTGTTTTTGTGTCATTACTATATGGTCTTAATCACTGTAGCTTTGTAATATAACTTGAAGTCTAGAAATGTGAGACAGGAAACCCTCAAAATCCTAGAGGAGAGCACAGTCAGTAACCTCTTAACTAGATATGTCTCCTGAAACAAGGGACACTAAAGCAAAAATAAACTATTGGAACCTCATCAAGTTCAAAAGCTTCTGCACAGCAAAAGAAACAATAAAACTAAAAGGCAACCTATGGAATGGAAGAAGATATCTGCAAATGACAATAAAGGGTTAATAAGCACAATAAAAAAAAGAACTTATAAAATTCAACACTCAAAAAACAAATAATACAGTTTAAAAATGGGTAGAAATCACTCAGGTGAAACTAGTTAATCAGAGCCTAACCTTCTGGGGTATTATCAGAATCTAGCTTGCTTGGGAAAAATACCCAACTCCTGTCTGTTCTCGCTCTCTAATGGGAGAAGGGAAAGAGGCAACTCCAGCCCACTGTAGCTATCCTATCATACATAAGCAGAAATTAAATAGTAACACTTATGAAGTTCAGAGACATATACTCACTAAAGATTGAAAAACAATCATGGGCATATAGAATGCTCCCCCATCCACCATGAAACAACGATATTGGAATTATCAGACTGGGAACTTAGAATAACTATGACAGTATCCTAAGAGTTCTAATGGATAAAGTAAACAGCATGCAAAAACAGATGGCTGTCAGCAGAGATGTGGAAATCCTAAGAAAGAACCAAAGAGAAATATTGGAGATCAAAACCACTGTAACAGAAATGAATAATGTATTTGATGAGTTAATTAGCTGATGGATGCAGAAAACATCACCCAGTTATATGTTGTCTACAAGAAACTCACCTTTAATACAAAGAAACATATAGATTAAAAGTAAAATAATGGAGGAAAATATACCACACTAACCCTAATTTTAAAAAAAAGAAGTTATAATTTATTCAGACAGCATAGATTTCAAAGTAAGAGAAGTTATAAGGGATAAAGAAGAGCATAATAAATGATAAAGATGCTAATTGTCCAAGAAGACAATAATTTTTTTTTTTAATTTATTCATTTATTTATTTATTTTTTATAAACATATAATATATTTTTATCTCCAGGGGTACAGGTCTGTGAATCGCCGGGTTTACACACTTCACAGCATTCACCATAGCACATACCCTCCCCAATGTCCATAACCCCACCCCCTTCTCCCAACCCCCCCTCCCCCCAGCAACCCTCAGTTTGTTTTGTGAGATTAAGAGTCACTTACGGTTTGGAAGACAATAATTCTTAATGTGTATCTAACTATGTTTGGCCCAAAGTGATAGAAATTCAAGGAGTAATAGACACTCCACTGTCAGAGGTGGAGACTTCATTTTTTGGGGGAGTGGGGTGGAGACTTGAATGCTCTACTTTCAGAAATGGGCTGTTTCAGAAGGCAGAAAATTAATAAGGACATATTTGAATTCAACAACACCATCAATCAACTGGATATGATTGATATCCATAGAGGATTTCATCCTATACCACCAAAATACACACTCTTCTAAAACTCACATGGAATATTCACCAAAATAGAATACATTCTGGGTCATAAAACAGACCTTAACAAATCTGAAGAAAAAAAAAAAAAATAGAAACCATACAATACCTCTTCTCAGACCATATTGGAATGAAACTAGAAATTGAAGACAGAGATATAACTGGAAAGTCCTAAAATACATGGAGATTAAAAATAATACTTCTAAGTAACACATGGTTTGAAGAAGAAATCTCAAGATAAATTTAAAAAATATTTTTAATTAAATGAAAAGGAGAGCATAACATCAAAATTTGTAGGATGTAACGAAAGTAGGCTTAAAGGGAAATATATAGGATTGAAAACATGTATTAGAAAAGAAGTATCTTAAATTCAATAATCTATGTTTCCACCTTAGAAACAAAGAAGGAGGAGGAGGAAGGGGAAGATGATGTCAAAGAAGAAGAAGGGGAGGAGAAAGATGAAGGGAAGGAGAAGAATGAAGGGGAGGGGGAGGAAGAGGAAGTGGAAGAGGAAGAGGAAGAAGACCGGGAGCAGGAGGAGGAGAAGAAAAAGAGGAGGAGGAAGGAGAAAAAGGGGAGGAGGAGGAAGAGAAAATTAAATCCAAACTAAATGGAATAAAAAATAAAAAGAATTAGAGCAGATGTCAAAGAAATTGAAAACAGGAAATCAACAGAGAAAATCAACAAAATCAAGAGCTGGTTCTTTGAAAAGAGCAATAATATTGAAAAACCCCTAGCAACATAGCAGTTAGAATATTAGGGAAAAAAAAATCAAATACTTGTACGTTAATCATCAGAGAAATGCACGTCAAAGCCACTTTTTCTTGTTCATTGTTGTATAACTAACACCAAGCTTCTTCTGCCTTCTACCAACTTAGTTGTCCAAAAACATGACACTTGCTGTTTCATTTGAAAAGCCAAGAACACTAGCAAGCTATTGCAGTCATTTTCAAATACCTTGAACACTTCCAACACAATCAGCTCTTTCTTGATTCCTCTTTGTTACAATAACATCAATTTTCATCTCAGGTCCTTTGGAATATTGTGTATTTCAAAATTTCCTCTACAGAGTTCTGCTTGGCATCAATCTTTGTCTCTCCACACTTTCTGATTGCCTGAAGTAGGAGATAGTGGAGCTCTTCCTAATTTTGTTACTACTTAAGACATTTTCATGTAGCTTTCAGCCAGCTTCACTGGGACTGGCACTGACTACTTGGAGGTATGTTTTGGAGAAAAGGATCTAATCTTTAGCCGAGAGTTTAATACTATTAATACTATTAATTCTCAAAATGCAGCCATTGTTTCATTAATAATTTAATACTATTAATTCTCAAAATGCAACCATTGTAATTGCCACCATTGAAGACATATTCCCCAGCCTGTATGGCATATGCAACCCTGCATTTCTAGAACAAGCTTTGCATGCCTCTAGCTTTAGTATTTCATTCCATTCTTGAGTATGTCTGATGTCTGATAATTGTAAGCAATGTGAAAGCACAGATCATATTTTATTCATTTGAACTAAAGAGATAAATATTGTAGGAAAAATGTCTTCCAGACAGATGGAATATCACAAAGGCCCTGAGACATAAAAATATTTGGCAATCTAAAAAATGAAATGTCTGGTGGCACTGATGCAAATTAAGCAAGAAAGATATATTTGGAAACCCAAAGTTAGGCAAGCATTCGTACAAGGGACAACATTCAGCAGGATGGGTTTTATTCTAATTTCAACTGAGAACCATTGAAAAATACTTAACAGTGAGTTTGAAGTTCCACACTTTTTTTTTTTTAAAGATTTTATTTAATTATTTGTCAGAGAGAGAGAGGGAGAGCGAGCGAGCACAGACAGACAGAATGGCAGGCAGAGGCAGAGGGAGAAGCAGGTTCCCTGATGAGCAAGGAGCCCGATGTGGGACTCGATCCCAGTACGCTGGGATCATGACCTGAGCCGAAGGCAGCCGCTTAACCAACTGAGCCACCCAGGCGTCCCTTTTTTTTTTTTTTTTTTTTTAAAGATTTTATTTAAATGAAGTTCCACACTTTTTAAAGAACATTTTTTAACTAGGTAAGAAATGCATGTGGGTATGTGCAAAAAACAAACATTACAGTCTTCAGTGAAAAGATGTTTATTGCCTGAATATCACACGTAGAAATATAGATGAACGTGTATGGACACATCGGTGCTAAATTATGAGATTATAACTGACAAAAATTAATAAATTAGGTACAGTCTAAATAAAAGATATAAAACAAGTTAACCATTATTTCTACCTAAGGGAAAATGATGGTAATTTTCTCAAACAGTGACTAGGGGCAGTGGAGATACAGAGAATAAAACAAAAGTTCACATTTTGTTTTAAAATTGTGACTTCAAGGGGTGCCTGGGTGGCTCAGTGTGTTAGGCTTCTGCCTTCAGCTCAGGCTCAGGTCATAATCCCAAAGTCCTGGGATCTAGCCCTACTTGGGCTCTCTGCTCAGCAGGGAGCCTGCTTCTCCCTCTCCCTCTGCCCTTCCTGCACCTCCCACCTCATGCTGTTCCCTCTCCCTCTGCCCTTCCTGCACCTCCCACCTCATGCTGTGTCTCCTGTGTGTTCTTTGTCTCTCACTCTCTCTCTCTCTCTCAAATAAATAAATAAAATCTTAAAATAAAAAAATAAAAATAAAATAATTTTTTAAAAATTTTGAGTTCAAGGAAATGGGGTGCCCTCAGAAGAGAGTCATTTATTTATTTTTTTCTATTTTCAAGAATGGAATTAAATCCTTAATTACATTTAAATATTTCTTAAATTTATAGCATCAAAACATATGATATTCCAATTCCCAAAATTGAATAAAGTCTATAAAAATATCTTGCATAAACTCAGTTCAAGACAGATGACTTGTGTGCCAGAAAGTTAATTAGGGGAGTTGTGATAAGAAATTCAACTGCCAGCAGGACAAAATATATGCCTCCTGGGGTCAGCATGTTTTCTCTCTAGAGAGAACACTAAATGACATGTCAAATTATAATCCACAGATTTCATGGTAAACGGAGATTCCAGGGGTAATGAAAGTGTAATCAGACCAAAATAGGAATATAATTGCCGCTCGTCTTTGATATACCTAGTCCTTGAGTCAATCAAAAAGAAGTAGCTGGGTAGGAGGAAAATCCTAAAGTGAAGGTGGCAGTTATTAAATTTTCTTTATTACTTAAAACACTAACTTAAATATTATTATATTTTATCCTTGCTATTTCAAAATGAAAGTTACATTACCTATCAGCCATTTATCCTTTCATGAAGCAAAAATTAAAAGGAAAACTATTGCCTGGAGCTTTGATTCATCATAATAAGCATCCAAGCCTGCTGTACATTTTTTCTAATCTGCAAGATAAGCGTGGGTTTCTCTTCAGAGTCACATTATAATTCTACTTGCTCTAATAGTATGTGAATAATGAAGGCTTCTCTCTTTGAGTGGGAACTGATTAATTGGTTGAAAATATAGGAACAAAGTTGAACGGTCTTTATTTGAGAACTTAATGATTACATGGTTTCTTTTCAGTAATGAAACCTTTCTTTTCTCAGGGAGAATAAAATGTTATATAAACAGAAACCTGAGGATCCATACGAACAATCAGAACAAGATGGTACAAAGACGAAAAATATTAATTACTGTGATCCCAGTTCTAATGGAAGAGACTGAGATTCTTGAAAACAGTAGAAAGAAGCTACTATAAGGACCCATTTTACTCACATCATAAAATAGAGGGTCCCCGACTTAAGGTGACTTGATTTATGATTTTTCAAGTTTATAAGGGAACAAGAGTACTATGCATTTGATAGAAACCATTCTTTGAATTTTCAGTTTTGATCTTTCCCCAATACATACTGACCTCTCCATGTGCAGTCCAATGCTGTCTCATGGTGCTGGGCAAGGGGCAGCCGGTCAGGTCCCAGTGAGCCACACAATCATGAGGGTCAGCAAACAATACACTGACAAGCATTCTACCACTCTTTTTCACTTTCAGTACTGTAGTCAATAAATTACGAGATGGTGAACATTTTATTGTAAAATAGGCTGTTAGATGATTGTGCCTAACTGTAGGCTAATGGAAGTGTCCTGAGCACATATAAGTTAGGCTAGACTGAGCAATAACAGTGGGTAGATTAGGGGTATTCAATTTTCAATCTACTCTATTTTCAACTCACGATGTGTTTATGGGGATATAACCCCATCGTAAGTTAAGGAAGATCTAAGATTTCAAGTGCAGACTTTTTTGATCGCTTGCTGTGTTTTGTTTTGTTCGCAGAGGGTTTATATGAGTGCATAAGATAAAAAGTAGAGCTGTGTACTAGAACTAAAGTTGGGTCACATAAATTCATACTGTTTTTCATTAGTTCCTAATTATCTCCTGTGCATTAGTCATCCATCTTTAATTAAACTGCAACATTATTGAGAATAAGAACCAAATCTAATACTTCTTTTTATATTTCTTTAGTAGCCAGCCTGTGTAGAAATCCAAGTAATAACTTGTTTATCTATTAGTCAAAATATATTTGTGTAAAAATGTTCCAAGGTGCTAGACTATTACATAATACACATATCTGATATTATGGTTCTGTGATACTCTGTCTCAATCCACTTCATGAATTCGTTTTTTTGAAAAAATAATTGGTTTATACTCTAGCGTGGAATCTTCCCTGGTTGCATTTCCATTTTAACCACCCTAATCGGAATACAAAAGTTTGTTTACCACAGAGTAATTGCAGGTGTCAGGTAGGCAATAAATATATAAGGGATACAAAGTCTCGTCTCTTAAAGGTTTGAAATGTGTATGTTTCTTTCCATAAACAATTCTAACCTAAATTTATATGTGTGGAAACACAACACCCATATTAGTAATTTCAAATTGAATTAAACATAACATTTTAAAACATCAGATGAAGATAAATACTCCTTCCCCATTGTACATTTTAAGATAATTATCTCCAAGTTTCTTGATGGTTCACATTGCTATATTTATCGTTTTCCTTTACTTATTTATTTGCAATCTACAAACAGTGGACTCAACATAAAACTTAACAACCATTCCTTAAACAAAACGGTTGAAAGTTAAGTTTAATTTGCAAATGAAGACTGAAATCAGAGTTTAATTTTTTTTTTTTTTTTTTTGTGGAAAAATAAAAGGAGTTGGTGGAAAGGTGTAACCCGCTAAATCGGCAAGAACAAAAGATTTGTTTTTGTAAGAGAAAGAAAATTTATCTCTGCCTTTATGTGTAAATGACCCACGATGGCTACCACAAAGGAGAAAAGGAAGTATGGTTTTCTGTGCTGCTGCTCCTCCTGCTGCTGAAGTCTTGGACTGACAGTTTTAACAAGCCTCAGATATAGGCAAAGTTTCTTTTTCATTTCTCTAAATCAACTTTCCGAGGTATTTCACTGAATCTTTGCTCTCCATACTCATTGTTTTAGTTTTCTATTATGCCACAACTAATTACCGTACATTGAGCAGCTTCAAACAACACCTATTTATTGTCCCACAGTTTTGTGGGTCAGAAATCTGGTGTCAGTGGATCCTGGGCACTTATTTGAGATCCCTTGGGGACAACCCAGTTCCAGTCTCATTGAGGTGACTGGTAGAAATTCCGCTTCATGGGGTTGTCAGACTGAGGCTTTTGGAAAGGAATCATTCTTAACTTCTAGATGCCACCTGCATCCCCTGGTTGATTCACATTCAAGAGAATCCATGGCTGGTCAGTTCCATCTCATGCTTTCTCTCTCAGACCGATTCCTCTGTTTTCCCTCACTGCTTTTACAGGCCCTCCTGTTGTCTTTGGGCTCATTTGGATGTTCCCAGATAATCTCCCCCTTTTTAATGTCATCTAATTCTATCTTTTCATCTCCAAAGTCCCTTCACAACAGTCTGTAGAGTTGTGTTTGACTGAATAGCCAGAAGTCAGGAATCATGAGGCATCTTTAGAATTAAGCCTCCCCTTGCCATGTAAGGGCCTAGTTAGCCAGAGCGATTCTATCCGGCTAAACAGTGATTTTGTTGTTTATGCAGTAAAACTTAAACTGACCCTGTCCCTCCCCCACCCCTGCCCCAGGGAATTTACCAGTCCCAGGTAACAAAGCCCAAATACAAGGACAGGTCAGGCCAGGTGGAGACATCCAATCAGTGGGGCATGCATACTGTCTCCCTAGCTACCGAGGAGGGTGGGTCCTGCATTTTGGGTGCCAGTTCTGACCAAGGTGATAGGCTAGTTCAAATAGCTACTATGGGGTGAACTGTAATTCAATTGGCCACCCGTGTGGGACCTAGCCTGACTGTGCAGCTTTCTCTGTGTGTTACAATCCCATCGGCCACCTGTGTGTGGCCAGGCTCAACCCCATGGCCTTTGCTCTATAAAAGTTAGTCTGTAAAGCAGGGAGGGGTCACCTCTTTGTAAGAGACAGCCCTGAATGGTCGGTTTGATTCTCGATGCTTGGCATGAAATAAAGCTTTGCTTGACCTTTGCTTTGTATCAATTCTCGCTCCTTTGATCACGGACCTATCATTGGGGGACCTTTCAGCCCCACACACAAAATCCTCATATTTAAAAGTAAAGTTTTCTCACAGGACTTCCTATTAGTTCTTGCTTGAAATCTGAGAAACATATCAAAATGTACCTGCTTCATATTTTCACCCAAGTAAGAAATACCGACTTTAGACTACATAAAGTACTAATCCAGTGAAGAATAAAGACATACCAGTCTATTGGTGGTAATTAAGAAGCCCACACTGACGTGGAGAGTCAGCCACTACCAGCAGAAGTGAACCAATCATGTTCATTTTCTTTCTGAAATCTGTATCCATGCCACCACTTCGGTAGCTGTAGATCAGTCCCGGCAGGAGTATGTATATCTTTGCAGAGGTGGCCTACCCACACATCACTGCAAATTGCAATATATCATGTTATGTAGTCCCAAGTATGCCTTTTGCTAGTTGGGAACACTAAATATCCTCACTTGGAGATGCTCTCAGACAGACCAGAGGTACATATCTCAATGTGCACACACTGGTTAAGTGACCTTCAGCCCTTAAATCTGTAAAATTATTTCACGGTTTTTTGTTTGTTTGTTTGTTTGTTCAATCATTCAACAAATACTAATGATTTTCATATATCATGTGATATACTAGATCTGGGAATAATATGGTGGAGATTACATATTTGTATTAATCCAAAAAGGGTTTAATGTACATTTTACAGAAATTGGAACTGAATAAACCACTAAAAGTTAGTGATATTGCTTTTGTGTATTTGGACCTGCTTAACAACTTAAAGAAGTTTGAGAAAACTTTCTTGAGAGAAACACTTCAATGTGTATGTGTCAAATTTCATATATACGATTTTGAGAAACCTCTGGGGTATTCCACGCTTATATTCAAGGACTCACTTTTATTCATGCAATGCATATTGGAATTTTGGAATTTTACTGGGAAAAAGTGGAAACAAGATAACTCTTCATTTTCAAAGGCATATTAGGGAGAACTAATAGGGAATATACTAAGAACAGAATGTATTTGATATCACTGAGTTATTAGACATAGGTGCAGAAAAATGCATCACATAAGAAATAGTAGCTACATCAAAGTAATCTCATACATGGCTTTGTGAATTAAAGTGGAGAATTCACTTAATACTTAAAGTATTAAGTTCACTTTTGGGTTCAGATTTTTTAAATTGTGGTTTTATCCTTTGTGTAGTATTATAAGAAAGACCTGGAACTTCCTTTCATTTTAAAGGGAATTTACCCTAAGAAAGCCTAGGGAATGAACTGTATAAGTTTCTCTAAACCTTAGGCAGGAAGGTTCCTTTTTTCCATTAAAGTTATTTCCCTTGTGTTGATTTTTTTGCTACTCATTTATTCCAACAACTGTTAAGTTCTAAAGAGAAATTCATGTAGTATTAGAGCTATGTTAACTGAGAGTCTTCAAAATATTTAAATGATGCATTTTAAGTGGCCTGCAGCTTCTTAACTCTTAAATCTTTCCTTTATAAAACAGCCAGAGTTTTCATTGCTTTTAATAAACCCGGAGCAGAGAATATAAACTTAAATTTAAAATTGTTTTTGGAACTCTAAAGATAAATACACAACAGATTTTTTTTTAATAATAAAGGAAAATCAAGAATTTATCCTTAGGCAAATTAATAGTCTAATAAATTCCTCATTTTCAGTTTCTTCAGAATGACTATTTGAAAACCAAATATTGTTCCATTAATATAGACAAGGTCAATTTTCTCAATATAAATTTAATTTTGTTAAGAAAAACTCAATATGAAAGGCATATTTTAATTTGCATTTTTATTTTAAGAACAAGTAAGTTTAATGTTTTAAATAAAATTAAAGATATCCTAACAGATGAATATATATTTATATTATTCATTAATATGTTTGCCCTCCAATTTTATAAATGCTCTATGAAACTATATTATGTTATTTTTAAGGATTATTTTTTCATTTATTCATTAATTCATGGTTTTAATTATTATTTCATTGCAGTAAGTATTTAAAAATTATTAGTTTTATCTGAAATTAAATATAAACAGACAAAAACCTTAACTTAGACTATCTGGAAATAACAACAATTACTATTTTGAGGCTCTTTGTTCTAATCTCATAGCATATGCATAAAAAATAGTTTTAATGACATTTATTTAAGCTGTATATTTCTGTTTCTAAGCTCACATTAATAAGAAAATGCCACAAAAATACTTGAATGACTTAATAGAGACAGAAAGCATAATTTTCATAAAATTAGCCAAGACATAGGTATCATAAAATAGCAAAAAAAAAAATCATAGAAAATATTCATTTTAAAAGGAAGTATAATCAACAAGATTTTCAATATTCATCTATGTCACTAACTGCCCAAGAGATTGACTTAAATAAGGTAAAACCAAGCTCTTCTTTGTCGTCATGTAATCTACGCATTACATGAGTTACACATTACACTACACATTATGAGAGTTATAGCTTTGATTCAGTATGTTTTTATGAGGAAGTAAACTCTAATTTTAAAACATAACTCCTTTGTAATAATCAAAGAGACTAAAAAACTGAGACTTTGAGCTAATACTGTGATTGGGCAGGAGTTGGGGGACCCTTGGAAGGAAAGGAATATATTTTATAGATGGGAGAGACATGAATTATTGGGGGTCAGTTTTAATGAGGACTCTCTGGATAACTTTTTTTGAATACATTCTTCTTCAATTTCTAGATCTGTGAGATTAAAAAGGTAAATTATCAGCCCTACTCAGACCCAACCTATAATGATAGGAAATGTATACCTCACTGCTATAGAAATTCTAATTCAAAAAGCGGAAATGGAAGATATTTTTATAGACTTTCCATGGGAATTCTGAAATTCTACCCAGCAAATGTTGGACATTCCTTAAGTTTTAGCCTTGGAATATTTATTTTTTTCTTGAAGGTCACAAACATGGCCTATAGACTTAGTACAATTTCAATCATAATCCTGGAAGGCTTTTTCTTTTATAATTTGACAACCTGATTAAAGGTGAACATGGAATACAGGATGGTAACAGCACAACAATCTTTTAAAGGAAATACACATATGGAAAGCACGCAGCATATGTTTTAAGACATTATAAAGATAGTGGGAAATTTAAGTAAGGATTAATAAATAGATCAATGGAATACATCAGAGGATCTAGGAATAGAACTCCATTACATGGTTAATCCACGCACGCGTTTCCTCTCTGTTGAGGAAACACCATTAACAAAGCTGCTGAATCATCTGAATATACAGTTGACTGTTTTAGTAGCTTCAGTACAGCAGATCTAAATTATTTTTCTTATATGTCTTTTCTGATGAAGTTACTCATGATACATAGTTACTATGAAACATGATACACAATTTTAATGCATATTTCAACAAAATAAGAGAGTAAGCAAAAAAAAAAAAAGAAGGAAGAAGAAGAAAGAAAAAAATAAGTATTGAATCCACAAAGTAGGGATCCAACAAAAAAGAAGAGCAGTAGATTGTTAATTTATCAAAAGTCACTGCAAGTAGAGTTCTGATTAGAGTAAGGTGAGGGAAGGCTGGGAGAAGATTCCCTCAAGGAAACAGATAAAAAATATGTTTGTCCATTTAAAAGACAGAATCAAGGGGAGCTGTGCAGATGTAGTGGAAGAATGGAAAAACTAACTGTATGTTTGAATATGCCAGAGCAATTGAAAATACAGAGTAAATACCAATTCTAAAAACAAAGCAAAACAAAACAAAAAACAAAAAACTACAGGAACATTTATTTTTAAAGATTTTATTTATTTATTTGACAGACAGAGATCACAAGTAGGCAGAAAGGCAGGCAGAGAGAGAGAGAGGAGGAAGCAGGCTCCCTGCTGAGCAGAGAGCCCAATGTGGGGCTCCATCCCAGGACCCTGGGATCATGACCTGAGCTGAAGGCAGAGGCTTTAACCCACTGAGCCACCCAGGTGCCCCTACGGGAACATTTTTTGATTAAAAGGAAATATAATTATAGTTGTACCATCTGACTCAACAATAAATGTTATTACAGCTTGTGTTGATTAAACTCAGTTAAGGTGTAGATATGTATTTTTATATATCAAACTTTTATATTAGAAAATAAGTTCTAAGTTCTAGACAAATTTCAGTCTGAAAAAAAGTCTCTATCTTTGTCTTTCATTACTCTCTGTATACTTTATACTATTTTATTACTTCTTAGTGCTGCTAACTCCATGGTGTCATATTATAGTTTGCATTGATTGTTCATAAATGATTGGTCATATATCAATCATGATTGATCATAAATCTCAAGGAGATCATTCTGAAAATGACCTAAGAATTCCAAAGTGTTTCTTTAATTCTCTATTCCATTCTTACAATGACAATATTAATTCTCCTCCACTTTCCTCAAATATTAGAATCTTCACTTCTACTACCATTATGAAACACATATTCATTCTCAACTGGTATTTCAGAAAAATTCAGTAATTTAATATTTTAATGGCTACATATTTCAAATACTAAACTTAATGCCAAAAATTTTTATATTATATTCTCTTTGTTAACAAGAGAGCATCTATCTCTCATGTGCATTAAATACAGATTATTTCACCTATACATTGAAGTCCAAATCATTCTCAAATTTACATTATCAAATACATCTTTTCTCCTTTGTGTCAATTTAACTTTGTCCCATTCAAGTAATAATTTCTATCAAACTTAAAAAATAGTTTTATCCATTAGAAATAAAGCAATTTCTAGGGCCCTATTTTCCATTCCAGGATATTGTTCCATATATCATTTGGTTATATTTCCCATGATCGAACTTTTTGAAAGGTTTTTCAAACCCACTATGTTCATTTTCTGACTTCTCATTTGCTACACTCCCAACTGGTTCTGATTCACTCTGCTGAAAAGTCTCTCTCTAAGGTCATTCCATCAAAGCCATGTCATACATCATCATCAAGGATCATGGATGTCATCATTGATGACAATGAATATCAGCTCTTATTTTACTGGGCCTCTCACCAGCATTTAGCATTGATAACTACACCCTCTTTAAACTTTTTCTCCCCTAGATCTCTGTATTTCAAATAATTAATGTTTTTGTTTTTGTTTTTCCTATTATCACTCCAAACATTTTCTCTTTCCTCATTGAAGTTCTTCAATACTGGCCCTAGCCCATACTGTCTTCTCAACTTATTTTCTCTCCCACAGGAACTCCTCTATACTCAAAGATTCCATTACCACTTATATGCAAATGAATCTCTAATGATTCTTAAAGCCAGAAACCCGTTGCACTTCAGATCCATCTCTGCGGTTCATCTCATTCTTTTTTTTTTTTTTTTCTCATTCTTAATTATACAAAACTATTTCATACAATGCTTAATCAAATCTAAACTCATTTTAATCTAAACTCAGTTTAGATTTGATTGGTCTCCTACAAATGCGGTCAGTTTCTAATACTGTCTTTTTCATTGAGCCATGCTAACATCTATCTTGCTTTTGAAACAAACAACCTAAGCTTCATCCTTGACAATTGTTTTCACTTTTCCCAAATACTTACCTTTAACCAGGTATCCTCACATGTGATTCCTAAAATCTCTCTTAAAATATACACTTCTTTAGGGGCGCCTGGGTGGCTCAGTGGGTTAAAGCCTCTGCCTTCGGCTCGGGTTATGATCCCGGGGTCCTGGGATCGAGCCCCGCATCGGGCTCTCTGCTCAGCGGGGAGCCTGCTTCCTCCTCTCTCTCTCTCTCTCTCTGTTTGCCTCTCTGCCTACTTGTGATCTCTGTCTGTCAAATAAATAAATAAAATCTTTAAAAATATATATATATACACTTCTTTAGAGGAAACTTTAGTAAATATGGCAACACAACAACCCTGTTGTTAGTTCCCTCATCCCTGTGTCTAGCTCTCAACACAATTACAATTTGAAATTGTAAGAAAATTCCGTATTGATGCCACTCTTCCATGTGATATGTTATGCTTCCTGTATCTAACTTTGCTCACCACTATAAATGCCATTCCAATAAAATTGTCTGAAAAGTAGAATAATGTGAATATATGTATAAGGAACTTATTTGAACCACCCCCTATATAAATTGAAAAAATGAACCAACAAATGTGTCAACCAACTGCCCCTATTGCAACCAAGTGGTTTTGACCACTTTACTCTGCTGAAATGACATGATATCAAACCCGTGATTTCTAAGAGCATTATGTACAAAGTAAGTTTAAACTTGTCTTGGCTTCTCAGCAGCATTGGATCTAGATATCTATACTTCCTTTTGTAAATTACCTCTTCTCTTGATTTTAATAACTTACAAATAGTTGTTTTGAAAAAATAGATCAGCTAAGTTAGGAGGACACCAATTTATTGTGTATTTTAAGGATACTAATTTTTTTTAAAGTAGGTCCTATTGGGACATCTGGGTGGCTCAGTGGGTTAAAGCCTCTGCCTTCAGCTCAGGTCATGATCCCAGGGTCCTGGGATCGAGCCGCATTGGGCTCTCTGCTCAGCAGGGAGCCTGCTTCTCCCTCTCTCTGCCTGCCTCTCTGCCTACTTGTGGTCTCTATCAAATAAATAAATAAAATCTTAAAAAAAAAAAAGTAGGTCCTATTAATTTTGCAAATACTGTGGATAGGTGTAAGAAATATCAGTTAAACAGAATGAGTGATCATTAAATATTTTAATATTATCACAGGTACTATTTATCTCCCAAATCTAGTAGAAATCCAACCAATTTGGTAAACAGAATTTCAGTTTTTCTCTTGAGTCTTACAAGTTAGAATATAAGAAAATTATTCTACACCTGACCTATATCCTTTATAAAGCCTTCATGTTCTCAGTCACAGGCTCGATTCATATGTCTAGTAAGAAGAATAAATAGTAGGATGAAGTGACTTCATATCTTTTAATCCATTTCAATTTAGAAATAATGCTAACCTATAATCTGCTTAGTTACATAATCTATGTGAGCAAATTTTAGAGATTCGTGTTATAGTACACACATATTCTTTAGTTCGCATCTTCCAATATGAAACATATGAACTGAATATATATGTGCAAGTACAATATCACTGCACTAAATTAGGGCAGAAATGCAGTGGAAGGGCATATTTCTCTGTAAGTCATTGAGCAAAACATCTGAGCCATGCAGAGTACAAAATCTTTTGTTAAGGCTGATTAGGTTGCAGATTATAAAATGCCCTAATAGTTCCAACAAATTAGAGCCACCTTTCTCAGAAGAAAGTGACTAACAATATTTTGCAGCTGAGTTAAACAAAATAAATGTCTTAGAACTTGGCCAGAGGCTGAGATTTTAATTAGTTATTAAGGTGTTCAGGTTAATGTAAATCAGATTTGCCTTTTCTAGCTAAAGAATCTAGATTGACAGTGGCATTAAATCTTGAATAAACACTGATCTGCCAGTGCTTGCAAAAGCTTGACCTGAAAAAAATGAAAAAGAAAAAAAATATATTAATAGAGTATTTTTTGTTAATTACCAAGCTTTTTCTTTGTATAACTTAATCAGAGATGTACCCGTTCAAAACAGATATTGTAAATGCTGATAATTAAATGAAATATTTTTAAAACTGTTTGTTAGAGTTAAGTGATTACTCTTGCCTTTTCTTTCTTTGTTTCTTTGTTCTTTCTTTTTCTGTTAATTTCCCTTCTTAATGACCCAAAACAAGTTTCCTGACAGTATTCCTAAATAAAACCATCCCTCCTCACAAATTAAAATATATTGCAATTCTTTGATTAAGAAAAACAATCTACCCTTTCTAACATTTCTAATTAAAAGCATTTAATTTTCAGTACCTATCTACCCTCCTGCCTTATAAATACATTCATGTATTTGTTAAAATTTAAAAACATGTAATGTTTAATGGACCTTTTTCCTTCTTTTTCTCCTTAACACTTACTTTCCTTTTATGTTCTCCCTCTACAAATACCAAGATATTCTATTAACTTATCTACTCTCCACGCAGTAGTGTATCTACAATGGGCATACACATGACAGATGGGGAAATCAAGGGACAGAGTCATTTCAAGGACACAAATTTATCATTGAAAATGACAGCTTTTTAGGGTGACTGCACAATGGTTATGCAGAATCAGAAAACTGGATCTAATTACTGACTAATAATTAAACTTTAGGGTCACCTGGATTGCTCAGTCACTTGGGTGTCTGAATCTTGGACTCTGCTCAGGTCATGATCTGAGAGTTGTAAGATCAAACCGCACGTGGGCTCTGCACTCAGCAAGGAGTCTGCTTGAGATTCTCACTCTCCCTCTGCCTCTGCCCCCTCCGCCCCTTCTCCACTCATTCTCTCTTTCTTTCTTTCTCAAATAATAAATAAATAAATCTTTTTAAAAAGGGCATTAGGTTTTCTTAGTATTTGTGTATGAATTTTAAAGATTAGTATTGAAAAAATTCCTGATAATTTAGCAGGAGTGCTGCAGAAGTGTTCCTTCTTTTCCTAAACAACTCATGAAATTCAAGATTATTAAAGTTTCCTTGTTTTGCTTACTGATGTTAAATAGTAAAAAGGGGAAAGCAAAATGTCAAGCCTTTGTACATTCAACTACTTATTCCTTTGTCAGAACATACCCTGGGGGAGAGAGGGAAGCATACCCAGAGGGGAATTTTTTGTGGAGAGAAGATTGGGAGGAGGGTGACTCCCTAAAGAGAAACTAAGGGAATTCCAGTGATGGGAGACTAATATTCAAGGTGAGTTTCCTGCCGTTCCTATTTCAAAATGTTATTTATTGTAGGGGCACCTGGGTGGCTCAGTGGGTTAAAGCCTCTGCCTTCAGCTCAGGTAATGTTCCCAGCATCCTGGGATGGAGCCCCACATCGGCCTCTCTGTTCAGCAGGGAGCCTGCTTCCTCCTCTCTCTCTCTGCCTGCCTCTCCATCTACTTGTGATCTCTATCTGTCAAATAAATAAGTAAAATCTTTAAAAAAATGTTATTTATTGTAATAATTAGTTTCTGATTGCTGTACATTCTGTGGTGATCTGAGATTTGTACCGACTAGTAATAGATATTTGAAGGGAAGAAATGTTGAAATGAATAAAATACATGTATATATAAAATAGAATCTTTGTAAAGACTGCGCAATATTTCCACAAATAATGGTGCATCTGTTCTCTGAGTGAGAGAAGAAATTACAGAGCAGAAGAGCTGTTTTCATTTATGTTTGAAAAGGATTGAGCACTGGAGATGGCAAAATTAGAGGCAGAGAAACTGATAAGGATGATGTTGACAGGTAAGAAACAGTGGTGGACACAAGAGCTAGTCATACTGTGGATCTATTCTGAAGATAGGGCTAATTGGGTTTTTTGTTGCATTCAACACATGGTGTGGGAGAGACAGGATTTGAGGAAAATTCAAGTCTTTTGGCCCAAACCAATAGAATGACAGAGTTTCTTTGTACACATTTTTTTGTGTCTTTTTATAAAATATGGAAGACTGCACTAAAAGTAGATTTTGAAGGGGTGATTGAAGTATGGAAAGGTCATCAGTGCAAACTGGGGCATATTAATTTGAGATTGCCTACTGGATGTTCAAGTAGAAATGCTGAATATTTAGTTAAATATATGAGCCTGGAATTTCAAATAATGGTCTGGACCCATGCTCTTGTTTTAGACTCCTCTGCATTTCCATGATACTTAAAGCCATGGGATATGATTTAGTAATTGTGGGATGAACATGGATCAGGAACAAAAATGATTCCAAACAAAGCAGAAGCATTTCAAAGTTAAGTGATTTGAGATATGATGATGAACTCATAAATAAAAGAAGGGACTTCAAGGGAGAGATGAGAGAGAACAGAGGGTGTGTTGTTCCTGAAATAAAGAGCGGTTTCTGGAAGGAGTACATGATCAATGCTGTAGGGAAATCAAGTAGGAAGTGAATTAAAAATTTCTATTGGTTTTTCCAAGTGAAAGTTATTTGTGACATTGGCAATTATGTTTTCTTTTATCATAGTGTTAGGGTAACAACTTGATTGTGATTGGTTCAAGTGACAATGAAGTATAATACAACAGATATTTATGCCCTTATCTTTAAAAAAGAATGGTAATAATAACTTCTTCATAGAGTTTGTAAGGATTAAATTAGATGATTTTCATAAATTGCTAAACACAGTGCCAGATACATAGTAAATAATTTTTCAAGAATATGTTTAAGTGGGCGCCTGAGTGGCTCAGTGGGTTAAAGCCTCTGCCTTCGGCTCAGGTCATGATTCCAGGGTCCTGGGATCGAGCCCCACATCGGGCTCTCTGCTCGGTAGGGAGCCTGCTTCCTCCTTCCTCTCTCTGCCTGCCTCTCCACCTACTTGTGATCTCTGTCTGTCCAATAAATAAATAAAATCTTAAAAAAAAAAAAAGAATATGTTTAAGTCTTTATCATAGTTATTTTCATTATTTTTAATGGACTTGCATTAAAATAAAGAAGGAGTAGTCAGGACTGTGCCATAATATTTAAGTTTTTAAAAAATGTATAGTATTTTAGTTATTGTAATTGCAAAATCATTTGATATGACTTACTGGAATTATTTTTATTTTATTTTATTATTTTATTTTATTTTTATTTATTTTAAAGACTTTATTTATTTGACAAAGAGAAAGAGAGCAGAGGGAGCAGCAGAGAGAGAGGGAGAAGCAGGCTTTCCTCTGACCAGAGAGCCCAATGTGGAGCTTACTGGAATTTTAAAAGATATGCTAAAATAGCTTGAATCAGAGAGCAAAGGTTGAGGTCCATTCCTTGCCTTTTTCAGAGTTGCATGTACTTTCAAATGAAGTATACTAGGTACACAAAGTGTACTTTACGGTCTGTAGTTTTATATTTGGAGAAGGATGGAACTGGAAACGTTTTGTAATTTAGGTGGAGTTAGTGTAAGTCAGTTTATCTGAATAATGTTTGTCTCTGAGTTTCATCAAATACACAGGAATGGCAAGCACCCATACCAAACTGGATATTTTTATTTGCATTTATCTAAAGCCTTAACTGTTAAAGCAGAGACTGAAGGTGAGGTGTTCTGCACACTATGTTCTTATGTCCCTCCTTCTCCGAGCTTGCTATATCTCTGTTACAGTCTGGTTTTTTTTACCAGTTTCTCACTTCTGTGTCAGCAAATCCACGAATATAATAAAAAAGAAGAAAAATATTTGAATGAATATTTTGCCGCATTAGCATCTTTGACTGGAAATGAAAACTATCCCTTGGTGTAAAGAGCTTTCACTGCCACATGAGGCAGCACCCTAGCTTCTCAGTTTGAACTCAATAATGAAATGTATGTAATTATAGGGTAATTAAAAATGCATACCTTCACGGACTTCTGCTCTTGGATAACAGATATGAAGTCCGCATTTTAGACTAGACTCTGATTCCTGTGACATTGTTAGAAAAGGAAAAATTAGTCTGAATTTTAAAAAAAGCAAAAACAGAAAAATCAGAGTCACAATCAGAAGTTTCAAGATGATTATCCTAATATTCATAGTACATTCATTTGCATGTTGATGAGACAGATCTTATACCAATGTATTTATTCAGCAAACCCTTGCTGTCACTCACTCTGCTACAGTGCCAAGCCCACAGTGATGAAAATCCAGTCCCTTCTCAGAAGAAGCTCTTAGCATCACAGAAGAGAGATGTTTGCAATGGAACATACATAATGGAGTACTAATTAATGAACCAACAGTCTTGACAGAACAGGGAAAAGTCTATAAATCTACTTAATATTTAAAAAATTAACATATGCTCAGATACACACACTTGTACGCACACACATACACGCACACTATGGGGAAGATTTTTATAATCAGGATTTGCTTACTGGTTGATTATTCATGGTAAATAAAGTAAAGAAGTTTCAGTAACCCCTAGTGTTACAAATCGGACACCTCAGTATAATAAGAAACAGCATATGCAAGAATAATTTGGAAATGAATAGCAATTTATCCCCCAGCTTTCATTAAAATTCAAGTTTTTATTTAAATGACTTTACAAGTAAAAAATAAAGTGATGAAATTTAAGTACCAAATAGTTAATTATACTTTATCACAAAATTTTTTTTAAATACTGCATTTTCTATTATTTCCATATATTGTCCAAACAAAATATTGTAAGACTAATGAAGTGTTTTAGGCATTTATTTTGCCTATCAATTAGTAAATAATATTTAAGCTGTATTATTTATGTGAGGCTTCTGAAGTCTGCTCATTGGAATCAATTTCCCCTGACATAATTTTATTTAGTTATGCATTTATGGTTTCTCCATGGTTTGATAGCTCATTTCTTCTTAGCACTCCATCGTCTGGATGTGCCCCTGTTTATATAGCCATTCATTTACTGAAGGACACCTTTGTAGCCTCGAAGTTTGGGCATTTATTAACAAAGCTGCTGTAAGCATCTGTGTGCAAGTTTGGGTGTGGACATTAATTTTCAACTCCTTTGGGTAAACACCTAGGAACACGATTGTGGGTCATAGCGTATGAGTATCTTTAGCTTTGTAATTAAATACCAAACTGTCTTCCAAACTGTACCGTTTTGCAATCGCACCAACAATGTGTAAGAGTTGCTGTTGCTTCACACTGCACTAGCATTTGGTGGTGTCACTGGTCTGAATATCAGCCACTGTGATTGGTGGGTAAAGGTGTCCTCATTTTAATCTGCATTGATGTATGTTGCCCCAAATCTTCTCATATGCTTATTTGACATCTCTATGTCTTCCTTCAAGTGTCTTTTAAGGTCTGTATATATTGTAATTGAGTTGTTTGTTCCCTTAAAGTTAAGTTTTAAGAGTTTTTCATGTCTTTTGAATAACAGTCCTACATCAAATATGTCTTTTGCAAAGATACTTTCCTGGCCTGTGGTTTATTTTCTAATTCTCTTGATATTGTCTTTCTCTGAATAGTTTTGAATTTTAATAGAGTTCAGCTCATCAATTATTTCTTTCATATATATGCCTCCATATTTTATCTAAAAAGTCATCACCCTTCCTGGGTCACCTAGATTTTCTTATGTTATCTTCCAGAAATTTTATATTTGTATTTTATATTTTGTGTATAATCCATTTGAGTTTTTTTGTTGTTGTTGTTTGTTTTTTGTCAAGGGTGTTGTTGTTTGTCAAGGGTGTAAGATTGAGGTCTAGATTCTTTTTTTTTTTTTTTCCATGTAGATAACCAGTTGTTCCAGCACCATTTGTTTAAGAGAATATCTTTTCGCCACTATATTGCCATAGATCCTTGGTTAAGTATCAGTTGGTTAAACTTATATCAGTCTATTTTGGGTTTACATTTTCCATTTATCTATATGCTTATTCTTCTGCTAACACTACACTATCTTGATTACTGTAACTTTATAATAAGTCTAAAAGTCAAGGAGTGTCAGTTCAACTTTGTTCTTCTCCTTCAATGTTGTGCTGGGTATTCTGGGTCTTTTGTCTCTCCATATAAAGTTTACAATGTTTTTCTGTTAGTTTTTCTTTTTTCTTTGTTTGTTTATTTGTTTTTAAAGAGAGGGAGGAAAGGACAGAGAGAGAAAGAGAGAATCTGAAGCAGGCTCCATGCTCAGTTTGCAGCCCAAGGCAGGGCTTGATCTCACAGCCCTGAGATCATGATCTGAGCTGAAATCAAGAGTCAGACACTTAACCAACTGAGACACCCAGTTTGTTAGTTTGTCAATATCTAATATCAATAAAATAATTTTCTTGGAAAGTATACATCTTTTTTACGATTTTTTAAAATTTTTAAATTTATTTGAGAGAGAAACAGAGAGACAACTAGAGTGAGGAGAGGAGCAGAGGGAGAGGGACAAATAGACTCCCACAGAATGCAGAGACTGACATGGGGCTCTACCTCAGGACCCTGAGATTATTACCTTAGCTGAAGCAAGGACTTGATGTTTAACTGACTACGCCACCCAGCCACTCTGAAAAAATACATTTTTAATACTTGTTTTCCTCAATTTTTCCCTCTGACTTCTGTAAAATAAGAGTATGTTTTGTCTTTCATAGACATCAATTTTTTTCCTATTATGATAAAATTTGTATTTAAATTTATGGAGAAAAAATGATTGTTTCCTTGTTCCATTGTAGGATAGTTCCTAGAAAATATTCTTCACTATGAAAAGGTTTTATTTTTTTACAAATTTTTTCTTGGCTCCTTTCTGTATAGATGCTACAAATGTTCCCTTATTGCTTGAGATAGGTTCTCCATGGAAACAGCTAAGTACAACATGTTCCCTTTTGTAGTACTAGGGAGAAAGTTGTTTTCCTTACCAGCTTGTCACAGTACACAAAACCCTCTTGTTTCTGTTGTTCTACTCATGTATTAATTTCTCCTCATATCTCTTACTTGTGTTTGCATTTGCCCATTCTCACCAAATGTTGGCTCCTGAATGTGAATCCCAGGTCTCATTGCCTTAATCCTTTTTTTTTTTCTTTATGTGTTTCAGAGGCATATGCTAGTTTTTCATTATTTTTTAATGAAGGTGATTGATTAAATAAATGTTTTAGGTTACATAAGAAAAGGATAATTACCAAAAAATGTATTTGAAGAAATTTCAAAATAATTGTTCTTTTTAGAAAAGTATGGTATTTCCGTAATTGCCTTGTATACAGGGTTGTATGTCAAGAAAGAGAAGAGTGCCTTGGTAAATATGTAAATTTTTGTTTGAAGTACTAGCAATAGTTTTTAGTTAACTTTTTTTGCCATAAACATGCTGATCTTGCTGGTTATTCCTGATGTTGAGCAGAAGGCAGATGTGAAGCAATGAGAAGAAAGACCATTCCTAAAATAGTTTTTACATTACATAACTGGGAACCAAAGCATGAGTCTTAGCTACAGAAGTCATAAAGCATTTTATTTTCACCTTGCCAAAGTGACAGTGAGAAAGCTAATAGCCCTTAATAGCCTTTTGAAGAGCAGGGTTGATTCATTTATGCAGTGTTGAAGGTAAAAAGTTTAAGAAAACATGGTGTTTAAACTGTCATTTCCAAATCCTTTTCTTTGTTCATTTGAAAAGCAGATGCAACTTGTCAAGTTGATATAACTGAAAGGTGTTTCCCTGGGGATGCCATGATATCCTGTCTCCCAGGTCACATATTAGAAGATGAAAATGTTTTCTCTTTGAAATGCCTTTGTGGTTTAAATTCAAGTGACATCAACTGCAAATAGCCCGAAGCAAAGCTAGCTTTGATTGTTCCTTTGCCTTGAATGATCTAGTCACTTTGGAAAAGACAACTTACATCAAGGGGAAAATGCTTAAAAATGAAATATGGAAGGAAAAGTAATATTTTAAACAACACCGATTTAGTTCCTGGGATAATGATCAGCCCACTAACTGCCTTAGGATTACTATTTCATTTTGACTTTCAAAGAATATATTATGTTGAAACACATTATTATGTACCCGGGACACAGGTACAAGAGCACCTGGCTCCGGGGTCCCAGACAGACCATGCTGAGGCACTGGCCGCTGACGAAACCCAAAGACAGAGAAACAAATGGTGGGGAAACAAGAAAGAGATTTATATCATTGAGGCCAAGAAGGCAGTGGAGTAATGTCTCGAAGACTGTCTCCAAAGTGCTGATTATATAAGGAAAATGAAGGACAAGGGTTGGTGGGTACAGGCAGATGGGCAGGCAGTAAGGATCAGGCCAATCATTGTCTTGAGGTCAATCATGTGGAGTTCTGCTGCATCAGGCTGTATTATTGCTTGAGGGGGTAATTTCCATTCCCATCAGGGGATGCTTTGCCCGCAGGGTCTTCTGCCAGAGTCAAGAGAGAAGCTGGAAGGATTTAATCAATAGAAAGTACAGAATGAGGTCAAAATGGAGGCAGTTGGAGTCCTCCTTCTATTATTGTTGCTATCATTACTGTTGTTTGGAGTCTAAGGTCCAGAGCATGAAGTCATTGTCTCACTGCAACATTCTTACAGATGACAAAACTAGCAATTGGCAAACATAAGTAATGTTTCTTCCTGCTATGTTCCTTTTAAGTGATGGACTTCATCGGTTTTAAACCATGCTCAGTTCACCACACCATTATTTCCCAGAACAAGGTTTCAGAACCAGAATCACAGCAATGTTACAAGCACTAGAATTATAATAGTTCTACAACTTCAATCCCTCTTGGGTCATACAAAGGAGCCGATGGCCAGCTGAAGAGAATGCATAAACTGACACGCTGCAACCCCTCCCACCCGCTACTCCTGGGGGGATACCTGTGACCTACCTTCAGGAATCTCCTAACTATCTTAATGTTAAAGCCTTGCTAGAGGGAAGACAACTTTAGCTTGATAAGCCAGTGCTCCGGTATCCTGAGACTCTTCTTTAACGTATGAAAACCCTATTGAAACTCCCTTTTCCTTACATCCCCCAACTGTCAAGTATGTCCTCAGCCACACAACCTCACAAGCCTCACAACCCCAGCTTTCTGCCTACAGGTCCTGCCCCTTGCTTTAACAAAACCACCATTTTGCACCAGAGACATCTCAAGAATTCTTTCCTGGTCCTCGGCTCCCGACTCCACACCACTGAACCTCACCTATATTCCAAAACCACCCCCCAAAGAACCATTTCATATCAAAGGCAGTGAGAAATAGAGGAAAGGAGGAAAGACTGTGTTAGTTTAACTCATAATTCCTCAATTTTATCTGACCACCTACCTCATTTTTTTTTTCCCTACACAAATCTGTCATAATCCAATATGGCCAGTCTCTTTCAAATCCACTTTGGTAAACCTTGGAATACACCATATTAAAAAGAAGTGAATCTTAGAAGGAAGACCTCAAAAATATATATTATATGTATAGATTATATATATATATATATATATGTATATATATATATATATATGTATATGTATTTTACTATTTACTTGGTTGATTCTCATTATTAACTAATAATTCTCTACTACTTTAGGAGGACTGACCTTGAATTGTACAGTATATAGCTTTATTTCTATGATAGTAAACAAGAAGAGTTTTAGTGGGATCAGTTAGGATTTTTGATAACCTATAACTGAGTAAGGGACAGGTAGGCTAGGTAGGGAGAGATAGATAGGGGAATAGTGGTCAGGTTTACAGGTTTACAAATATGCAGAGGTATTAAGGAAACAGAGATAAGGCAACAAAGCAGACCACCCATCCCTAACTGTCACTGGCAGAGTCTTTTTTTTTTATGACAGTCACCCGTGACCAACCAGACCCTAAAAAGAGATAAACCATTAAAGATGTTATCACCAGTCCTTACTCAAACTGAGTAAGGGGAAGGCGGGGCTAGCTAGGGAGAGGTAGATAGGGGGTTCTGTGATCAGGCTCACAGAAATTCCAAAAATGTGGAGATGTGGAAAAACCAGATATGAGGTAACAAAGAGGATCACCCTGCCCTGGGTGTGTGGGTGGGTGTCTTTTTTTATGATATCACCTGTGACCAACAAAGAATAACCCGACCCTAAAAAAGAAGTATGCCGCTGAAGGTGTTATCACTAGTCCTTGCTCAGTGGTGACACCAACAGAGATGTTAAAGGAATTTAAGTTCCTGGGTTAGCTTTCTATAAAGGACTAACCCTAAAGGTCCTCAGTGGCAGCCCTGTTGGGACGCTTCTCACTCTTGAGAGCTTTTTCTTTATCTTCACTTAATAAACTTCTATCACTCTGTTCACTTTTGTCCACAAGATTCAATTCTTGGACTTTGTGAGATAGGAACCTCACTCTCCAGCTTCATAACCATATGCAAGCATACATTTGTGTTTCCACTGGACATTTATTTGTTTATAATTAAGAAACCTTCCATATAAAAAGAAAGAAACCTTGCATATATATTTTTTAAAAATGTATACATGTATATATAAAGAAAATAGTTTTAATGTTCCACAATGCTTATTCAATGGGGATAGAAAACTTTTTTCCTACTTCATGATGCTAGAAGTAGAATTTATATTTTGCCTGTTCTTACTGAGAATATAGCTTTTGGGGCTTCTCATTAATGTTGATATTTTATAGCATCTGCCTACACACTTTGCAGTTGCATGTAGAACACAAATTGGATCAACTCATTTGTACATTTTTTATTAAGTACTTGCCTGGGGAAAGTACTCCACCAGCTTGCCTGGCAATTGCTCTGTGACAAACAGCTGAATCATTTTACTTTATCTTAGATGAGCCATACTCACTTTCCTAATCTGCCTCATTTGCTACTGTCAAGTCATCTATGCTACTGATTGGGAGTTCTACCTCCTCATAAATACCAATTTGATATTATTTAAACCTCTCTCTTACTATAGGAATTAACACACCATTAAAATGATCTTAATTCAAATTAAATTTATTTTATCCTTAACATTTATTAATGCAAATCAAAATAGGTATTATGTAACATCTTATTAAAAAGTGTACATATATTATTTATATTGCATTGACAAGGAAATTATAAACATTTGTGTACTACCCTCTTAAATTCAAGAGATAAGTTACTAAATGCTAAGGCTAAAATGCGTTCTAAGAGATTAACGGTTTGATTAAATCATTCAAATCTTACTGCTTAATGGAGGAGACAAATAAAAAAAATTGCAACATGCTGTATTACAAACTAAAAAAAGTTTAAGGAACAAAATATTAAGAAAGCACGAAGGGGGGAAAAAACATGAAGGAAACATACATCAGCTGTGGAGAAGGAAACATGGGAGCTTTCCTGAAGCTATGGAGAAAGGGAAAGGGAGGAGATGGACTTTTAAGTGCTGAAAGATCAATCAGTATTAGTCTGGTAAGAACACTTTACTCCCAAGTAGAGTCTATTCAATGTTCAGAGATTAGAAAGAACTTGCCAAGGTTGCTTAGAGAACTACAAGGAATTGAGTGTGGGTGGACAAAAGTGTGTGGCCAGGTAGAATGATAGGTAGGTTTAGGAGAAGTGGCTGGAGAGGTTGAGAAAACTCTGATTATCCATTACTCATATTGTTAGGCTTTAGAGTTTAGGTTTATTATAAAGTATTGGAAATGCATGATGTAGTTAAAACATAGAATGACTTGTTCAGTAAGCAACTGAGCATAAAGATCTGTCTCAAGAAAAAGATCTAAGCACATGATTGATTTTCAGGAGCCATCATGGATGAAATTGAGCCTATGGTATATACAAATATAAGAGAAGAAAACTGGGAGAACTTTGGCAGTACTTAAGAAAATTTGAAAGAAAGAGTCAAAAGATTTCAGTGTGAATGGGGATTGTTAGGGAATGCAGGGAAAGACCATTTTCCAAAGTGCTGTGACAAACAGTCCTCAGCACATCATCGTTCTTCCTTGTGAACCAAACCTGCCATGTGTTCACATATCACAATAGCAGCAGATTCTGGAATGCCTCTCCCAGCTCCAAGGGATAATCTGAATTTACTGGATTTCAAACAGTATTAGTTGATCTCGTTTGTGATAGATTATACACAGATTATAGATTATAGGTAAGCCATTAAAGCTACCATGAGTTCCACTAGGCTTTAGTTACTACAAAAACACTATCTTTATAAAAGTGATGGGCTGCACATGGGAAGATCCTCTTGGTGTCATTGCTTCCTTTCTTCGTATTTTAGAGACTCTTGGGTTGAGAGGTAATGTCTAGAACACTGGCTCTATATCTTGTTACAACAGATAGATGCACAAGGAAGTCTGCTTAGTTTCCAACTTTGATGAGTACTAACGTGGTGTCTGGAGGAGACTTCCTCCAGATTTATTTTTACATATGAAAATTTAATGCCTTTGCTGTGTAAGTCATTGTCGTGTGTGTGTGTGGGGGGGTGTGGGTGTGTGGGTGTGAGAGTGTGTGTGCACGCATGTGAGCGTGTGTATGAGAGAGAAGGAGAAGAAGATGGAGCAAGGGAGAGTGAAACTTCTCTGGCTTGCATCCAGATATATCAATGAGACATTGATAGAATTGTCAGAAGTGCAAATCTGATAGAAGAGTAAAGTGATGGCTGAAATATAACCACAAAATCCAACTTCAAAATGAATACTAGGAAAATATAATTAAAAAGAAAAACCCCAACTTAGAAAACCTCTCCATCAAAATAGCAGAGAAAGAAACTGGCTTTATTATTGAATAAGCATGAACCAGAATGATTCACATCACAGATTACACTTAAGAAATTGCAAAGAAAGAAAGAAATCTCACCCTTCTGTGTAACAAAGTAGATAAATCCTTCACATGAAAGTTCTCAATATGAACAATAATTAGTCTTCAATTAAGATTACTTAACAGAACAATTTGTCACACATAGTTCATCCTAGATTCACCTGGTAATTGAGATGATCATTGGCATTAATTAATTGGCTTTATACAATGGAAAAACAAACAACCTCATTATGGTTGCCCCTTTAAAAAACCAAGATGGTGGAAACATCCTATATTCTGGGATATTTATACACTATCATTTGCTCTACTTATGTATGAGCTTGAATACATTGAGAAAAGAGAAGGAGATTCCACTTTTTAAAAGACATTTAAAATTGCAGCCACTATACATCTTTTCTTCCCATTAGGATGATGTTTCTATTATCTTCACTATATTCTTATTACCTGAACTAAAGCTGACATTTAGTGTGGCTCTAAATTCACTACCACATGCTAAGATACTTTATCAAATAAATATTGCTATATAGTTTTGAAATCTTTGGAAGGGAAAGATTTATCTTCAGTATTAGGACTATTCCAAAAATTGCTGAATGTAAATTAGTATTATAACCCAACATCCTGGCTGAAACTATTCTGTAAAAGTCATGGCCTTACTAGTAAATTCCCTTTAAGTCTAAATCTAATTGAAGACAATTCATTCATTACCTTTTTTCTCAGTTACTATATTCACTTTCACTTTGTTCAAGGTATGTTTTTATTCATGTTGTATTCTGGAGAAAATGTGATGTTGTTCTTCCTGCTGGCAATGAGGACCATACCACTGGTGATGATTGGTTGCATAAAACAAAATCTTTCATCCCCTGCTCCACTGGGGTTAAAAAAAGTAGCAGACCAAATCAAAGACTTAATAATCAGTGTCCAAAAGTCATTGAAAATTCAATGTGTGAAAGCTGAGAAAACATAAGAAAAGAACCTAACATATGGGTTGGAGAACCACAAAATTTTGGATTCCTCATTCTCTTCTACACCTTTAAGACTGTTAAAATTACTTACTTCTTCAAAGTGCTAGAACATCCCCAATACTGAAAAGCAGTACTCTTCTCCACAAGACAAAAGGTTTCGCTATCTGTTCCTATCCATTATCTCTAAACCTAGAATTGAGTTACACCATAATTCAACTGGAAAGAAAGAGTGTTTATCCATAGTAGCTGCATGACCTAATCAATGTGTAAGGACAAGAACCAGGAAAAAAGATGGGGGACTAAATTTTAAATTTTTTTCCCCCTAATCAAGAGGATCATAATTTGAACATAAAATTTGATAGGAATGAGTTTATTGATTAAAAGTATCACTTTATTTTTTTATTTCTTTTTTATGTATTAATTAGTTAATTAATTAATTTATTTTCTTTAGAGAGAGACAGAGACAGAGCATTCACAGGACAGGGGGTTGGAGGCAGAGGTAGAGGGAGAGAGAGAGAATTTTAAGCAGGCTGCAAGCCCAGGGCAGAGCCCAGTGAGGGGCTCAGTCTCACAAACCTGAGGTCATAACATTACTAAAATCAAGAGTCAGATTCTTAACAGACAGCCACCCAGATGCCCCAGAAGCATCACTTTAGATACAGAATTTGATATCTTGACAAGGTACCCACTCACTATCTGGTTGATTCTTAGAATCATGGAAAAAATCATGGCCATGCTGAGTGAAGTTGAAATGCTCACATTATCATGGCAGATACTGAAGTAAAAGATTAAACAAACCACAGGAAACTATAAGTACTCGACTGGATCTACCAGGGGTGCAGTATTTGTCTTACACATATGATATCATAATATACTTGTATCATATAATGCCTACCATGAAGAAAGCAGCACAATGTAGGCCTCTCCAAGTTCCAGAGACAGCATAATCTGCAACCAGGAATCAGTTATTAGGCAAAGTGACTCAAAAGGCCCCCAGCTTTGGAGGCACCCCAGAGGAGCAAAGCACTCTATGGGAGAGGTGGGCTGCAAGGCAAGCAGCCTTGTCACAGGATCATACAAATGAGCATCATCTATGATGTTGGAGGTATCAGTGGGTATATTGGACATACAGCGTTTGGACAAATGAAAGAATGAATCACAACTCTTTCTCTTGTTTCCTTGGAAAAATGTGATGCCTCGGCAGTGGAGAATAGTATGCCTGTTGACAAATCTTAGCTTGTAAGGGGGTGCTAGTAGAGACAGAACCTTTGATCTCAGATCACCAAGTGATTAGAATTGCCTATCATCAGCAGATTCTTCTTAGTACCATAAAGTCATTCACGGTGGGAATGTTACATCAGGGATCAAGCATGTCACAAGCAAGGTCTTTGGGAAGATAGTCCAAATCCTCATAACCTCCGTGGTGGCACTACTGATGGCCTTCCAGGACACGCAATATCTGTATGGGGGATATTATAAAATCATGAGGTATGAGATACATTAATTTAAAAATGTCTCTTTAATATGTGGCTGCAAGTTACAAATGAATGACAGATATATTATACCTACACTCATGAGTGACCTTGAAAGACAGTGGTGAGGGAAAATTGACTCCATTAGTGGAACTGGAAGCAGTCACTTTGTGGATAAAGATATGGCTTGATATTAAAGATATAATAGCAAATCATATGATTTAATGGCATCTTTTTGGTGTGCATAAGGATATGACTTGATATTAAAATGTATACAGATTTATGGGTAGTGGGAAATGACCTGGCCGGCTGGTGCAGAGCATTTGAGGTAGAGGACTGGAGGATGGGAGACAAAGATGTGTGAGTTCCAGGTATGTGGATAGATATATGGGGAGTGGGGAAAATGTCTAAAGATCTCCATGTTACATGTTAACACCTTCGGAGAGAGTCCCCACAGCAGAGGTACTAAAAATAAATCAAGTAAATACACTGATGCATCCAATTACATCATCCAGCCCAGAGCCGGACTGATGAACATGTGACAAGCATGGAGACTAGATATGAGTCCCAGAACCCTGATGCCCACTTAGCAAGGATGATTGAGGCACTGCCATTCTCAGTGGCTCAATCTGCCAATGACCAAATCAAAAACAGCCCACAAAATGGAACCACTCCTCTAGGAGATGAACTACCCATCTGATGGTGAGTTAATTGAACTGGGTCACTTCCAGTCTAAAAAGGCCAACAGTTTGGGGCACCTGGGTGGCTCAGTGGGTTAAAGCCTCTGCCTTTGGCTCGGGTTGTGATCTCAGGGTCCTGGGATCGAGCCCCGCATCGGGCTCTCTGCTCAGCGGGGAGCCTGCTTCCCTCTTTCTCTCTCTCTGCCTGCCTCTCTGCCTACTTATGATGTCTGTCAAATAAATAAATAAAATCTTTAAAAAAAAATAAAAAGGCCAACAGTTTACTTACAGGCTTAGACCTACACTCATAGTATGATATTACCATTCTTATCTGTAGGTTAGAAAATTTAAAGATAGTTTTCTCCAGAACTATGAGGTTTCATGGGAGCCAAGAGAGGCTATTTATTATTTACATGATTGTGTTTAAGTCTCTCATCTTGTATTTGTTTTCTACTTATCCCTTTTTCTGGATTTCATTCCACTGTATAAGATAAATTCCTTCTCCTAATAAAATTTTTTTCAGGAATAAAAGAACCCTTGGGTCTCTTCACTTCCATGAAAGTGTTCTCATTTTCTGTAAGTTAGCTTATTTAAATTGTATTTTAGCTCTCTCAGATTTTTTAAAGTGCAATTTCAGTACTCCACCCGTATTTTTGGTTATTTGAACGACAGCAATGGTCCTTTGTGATTTTTCTGTCTGTAAACCAGAAATGTAACTGACATATGTTTACTGAACCTATAAAAGTGCAAGCACACCAACCAAATGCACTTTGTATAATATATAATCTTTTTAAAACGTATTTTGTTGATAAGGCCAAATAATATAATCATTATTGTTTCTTTTACATTGAAGTTGGTTTATAATCTATGTTAATAGTTCAAGAATTTTTTTCACCTGAAGTCAGCTGGAGAAAGAACAATGTAATGAATGATTCATTTCCATTTTGAGAAATATACACTGTTAAATTCAGAACTCGACTAGATTAATGGTTTCTTTCCTCTTATATTTATTAGCAACGCTTATGCATTAGTTTTTGTCACCATGAAAATGTTAAAAAAAATTAGGGAAATTTTAAAAACCCACAAACTCAGAGACATCTGATGTATTTACCAACTGCCTGGGTTTGGCTGGATGATTTCATCTTGGTTCTTTCATGGCTGTGTTTGAACTGATCTAGTGTTATCTTGGCTGGTATTTAATCCATATCCATATTCAAATTTTGTCAACTGCTCCAAAAGTATCCTTCTAGCTATTTACTTTTCCCAAGTTAAGTATCACTGGGGTCATGCATTCATTTCGTTGTCATATCTCTGTAGTATCCTTTAATTTGCAAAGTTTTCTAAACTTTGTTTTTCTTCACTTTGACATTTTGTAGTGTTGGCGTATGGAAAAGTACAGGCGATCATTCTGTCAAATATGTCTAAATATTTTAGTTTTTCCTTATTTTAGCCATGATCAGATTTAGCTTATGCAGCTTTGACTGGAACACCACAGAAAATGTTTTCTTCTTGGTACATTATTACTGGAAGTAACTGATCTCACTTCATGCCAACAGTGGTGATGCCCAGGCTGATCACTTGTGTAAAGGGTGCCCACCAGTAAGTCTCCCTCCAAAATGAATCTACTGTTTTGTTTTGTGTCATTAACTAGTAAGTTGTAGAGAAGATTCTTGAGATTCTGTAAATAATTTATTCTGATGGAACTCTTTTTAAACGAAAAAATACCAAACAAATCTGTCCAAAGACATGAAGACTAAGAAAAAGCAAATATTGGGTAATATATTGAGGATCTCACTCTATGTAGTAGAAGCTGATGCTACCGGGAATTGCTGAAAGCTTAAGAAGTTTTGCTGAAGTTATTAGTCCAAAGATTGGAAGACTAGAATATTTATACCTTTCCTCATACACTGAAATGGTTGAGAGATACCCTCAAGTGTTCATCTGGGGCTGTGGCTCCTGTGAGCAAGTATGGTGAATTCCCAAAGCAGACAGAAATATAATTGTCTGAGGTGAGTCCATGAGTATGGTCTGACAGCATGCACAGACGCAGCTGCATTCAGCAGCAGGCCAGGGAGGAAAGACACATGCATCAAAAGCATCTGCCACAGAGCTAGCTTGTTCGTGATGGAAAATAACACCACATCTCTCTCATGAATGTCCTAATTTTAGGGACATCACATCCCTTTTTTTTTTTTTTTTTTTTTTTTTTTTAACCTGCATGCAGTGGTCACTTTTGCAAAGGTCAGAGATTAAGGTGTTTTAGTAGGGTTTCGTCTGCATAACTTCTGGGAAAGGGAAGAAACTCTTGTCACCTATTTGGAGAGTCAGTGCTAGAGCAGTCTTTTTTATTTCAGTGTGTATCAAGATGCAAAATGTTATTCTCTCTGCCACACACATTGTGCACCTTGTGCACACTTATTCATACTGGGTTAGGAAAAGATGCTAATTTTATCTCTAGAACAATTATATACCTTCTCTGAAAGTAGGAAAGCACCCTGAACACCGAACATGTGAGAATCCCCAAGTAGCATTTGTCTTAGTGACTATTTCATGATGCAGTGAAGTTAATTGACCCGTTGCAGTTTCTTCCAGCCTCACTGAGGTGCATGGGTATGGAGGAGCAGATTTTGAGGAGTTGAATTTACTACAATTTGACATTGGCCAGGAAAGCAGGTCTCAGATCAAAAAGGGGAAGGAGTAACAAAAGAAAATATTATTAGAAATGGCTAAATAGCATCATATTAGAATGCCTTTCCATGGGGTCTAATATGGAGGGAAGATAGGATGAAATTAGAATGGTGTTGCCAGCCACAGAGGAGAGGGGATATAGGGAGATACTGATTAAATGGTATGATATTCCCGTTATAGAAGATAAATAAGTTCTGAAGATCTAGAGTCACAACAATGTGACTATAATTAACCATACTGGATTGTATACTTGAAATTTGCTAAAAGAGAAGATTTTAAGGGTTCTTATCCCAACCCCCCAAAAAAGCAAATTTTAACTATGCAAGGTGATGAATATGTTAATGAGCTTGATACTGGTGATTATTTTACATTGTATATATACATAAAAATGTCAACTTATACACATTAAATATATACTTTTTATTTTCAATTATACCTCAATAAAGCTAGAAGAAAACTTTGTATACTATCTCATCTGAAAGGGTAACATGGTATAGAAGAAATCACACCATACTTGTGTCAAGTGAAATGGGTTTGCTTCCTGATCCTGTCCAGAATCAGTAATGATCCATGAGCTATCCCCTTAAACACTTTGAGACTTAATGTAGTCATCTGAATTATCCAACAGAATTGACATTGCTTTCAAAACTCATTAAGTAATGTTATGAAACCTTGAGTTTTGATTAAATAGCTGGTAGCAATAAATTCTGATAAAGCAAACAGCCTTTAACATTCTGGAACTGGTCTGATGCTTAGATGTGCTTACAGGGTAGGGTTCAGTGTTATTACAAACTGATGTGAGGCTCACAGCTAGTCCATGTCATTATCCTGGTGAACATAAACAATCTCACAGAACATCTCAAGATCCGGTCAACCCTGAATGAATGATAAAGTTAGACAAAACAAGGTCACTGTGCAACCCATGAGGTATCAAACTTCCAGTTCTGCTAAAATAAATGAGAGCTTCTTCTTTACTAGTTTGCCCTTCCTATAGCTAATAATTACTGAGATACTTGGTCTTAAAATTATCCCTTTTCCTGACAGTATCCAACCATGAGCAAAACCTGCCTTCCTTGGACCATCACAAGAATTACCCAAAGTTAATCATATAATAGGCTTTTCTAACATTTTCTTACTGAAAGGCCCCACTGGATTTCTAGGCTGTGTATTTTTCTTTCCTGCAAACAGTAATAAATTCAACTTCTCTGACTGTAGGTGTCCTCCTGGTAGCCTTTGGTTGGAGGTCTTTGATAACTGATATTTTTCCAATTTAAACAATCCCAACACTTTACAGTGAATGCTATTTGAAATCAAAATTAGTAGCTATATATGTTCTTTTCTAGAATTCCTTTCATTCACAAGATTAATAAGAATCTGAAATAGTCATAATATTCTGCATTCACATCTATTTCTCTTTAAATATTTAATTTATGACATTTCATGGAAATAGGAGTTTGGGAGGAATGTTTATGTAAGACTTAGTATACACTTTAAATCATATCACCATTAGGTCTTGATCCACAGGCCACATTGATTATGCTAATAAATCATCTAAATTATATCAATTTATGTCAGAAAATAATTTGACTTAATATTTTACTCAGCTTATAATAATAGTTGTAAATGTATTGATCTTGAAATGTTTAAAGCATATTTTTCTTTTTCTTCTTTATAAAATTATTCTAAATGGTAAATTATACTGTTTGAATTCCAAACTATTTGAATGTTGCTTCAGATTCTAGACTGTGAAAAGTATTTTTTTAAAAGATTTTATTTATTTATTTGTCAGAGAGAGAAAAGAGATTGTGAGGACAAGTAGGGGGAGTGGCTCCCCACTGAGCAGGGAGTCCAGTGCAGGACTTAATCCTAAGGACCCTGGGATCATGACCCGAGCCAAAGGCAGTCATTTAACCAACGGAGCCACACAGGCATCCCAGAAAATATTATTTTTGTGGTTGTATTATTTCATTATGGAAAACTAGCTGGATGTATCAGGTGGTTTCTCTTACATACTTTGGTGTGTTACATGCTAATTATTTAGTTTGAGTTATATAAGAGTTTTTTTGTTCATATGGGCAAAATTAAATTTGGCCAATTTCATCTTTGCTCATGGCCGACTGAAGATATCTCAAAGATGATTTGGTGTATCTTCAATAGAGATCATTAATGCATCTTTAAAATTTCATCTTTAATCCATATGAGAATATTTTGACACTTGATTTTCCTTGAATAATCAGTTTCACAGGGACGCCTGGGTGGCTCAGTTGGTTAAGCAGCTGCCTTCAGCTCAGGTCATGATCCCAGCGTCCTGGGATCGAGTCCCGCATCGGGCTCCTTGCTCGTCAGGGAGCCTGCTTCTCCCTCTGCCTCTGCCTGCCATTCTGTCTGCCTGTGCTCGCTCTCTCTCCCTCTCTCTCTCTCTGACAAATAAATAAATAAAATCTTTAAAAAAAAAAAAATCAGTTTCACAATTCTTGTATTACATAAATCGTGTTTTCTAAACTGATTATGTAGAGATTAGAGACCACTGCTTCTATAAACAAAACAGATGCATTAGATGTATGTGCCATGTCTGGTCACATTGATTTGTTTTTGGCATGAAAACTCATGAACTTATCCTGGAGTTCTTATTTTAAGGAAACATAAAATAAAACAATGACAAGCGAATGTCCTTTCAAAAAGCTTGAAAAGTGACACAAACATCACTCAGCTAGCAACTGGCATGCCTGAAACTAGAAATGAAATGTATATATATATAATTATATGAAATGTATATATATATATATATATATATATATATATAAAATTACACATAATTACACATTTCATTTCTAGTTTATATATATATATATATATATATAGAGAGAGAGAGAGAGAGAGAACAATTATTGGCAGTAACAGATGGAGCTGTTAGGGAGCAAAGTCATAGCAAGTCATAGCAAAACTGAGATGAAATCCCATGTGTAAGCACACTAAACAACTTTCATATCTTGGACATAAACCAAAGAATGAGTCACTGTGTTTGATGTGGAACAAAAGGCCCAGTTAAATGAATGAGACATGTTTCTATTTAGTGCTTAAGAGTCAAATAAGATAATTCACCTTCTTTGACTGTTGAATGAAATAAAAATATAAAACTTATACAGATAAATATGCATATTTTATTCAATGCTCAAAGAAGATGGATCATATCATTCTAACTTGCACCCTATATGTTTTATTCATTTAAGTCATATATATGTATACATATTATATATGTAAATTATATATAGTGTTTATGATATAAGGAGAATAATGTTGCAACTAAATTGTCTACAAATGCAGATGACCAGTCAAGAAATAATGAAAAGTCTTCCTTTCATTCAAAATTTAAATTATCCCTCCCCTTGTAAACTGGTACATCCAACATAAGGAAATATCTTCTTATGTAAAGTTGAAGACTCTTTTTTTTTTTTTTTAAGTTGAAGACTCTTTAGTACATTCTATGGCTCATATGAGTTTCAAAATAAAATAATACTTCTATAATAATAGAAGAATATTATGTATGGTACCTAAATATTTAGTATTTAAATTCTTACCTTCATTTTTTAAACTTTAAATTTTTCCTGCTCTCAATATTTTTTGTTTTCTTTATATTTTGTTTCGATCAGTTATCATGTCCATGATAAACAGTAATCTCATGAACCACCATGTTATACCCTCACTGAAATATTTCAATGTGTTTATCCAATTTGGTTGCAATTTAGTTTTTTTTCAAGTGCTTTGATTCATTATATATTACCAAATATAGATTTTTGTCTCTAAGACAAAAATTCTTAGAAAAGGATTTTGACTCCTACGGAAATCTTAATTAAGATTTTGTGTTAAAGATGAGCATCCATCGGGGCGCCTGGGGGGCTCAGTGGGTTAAAGCCTCTGCCTTCGGCTCAGGTCATGATCCCAGGGTCCTGGGATCAAGCCCCACATCGGGCTCTCTGCTCAGCAGGGAGCCCGCTTCCTCCTCTCTCTCTGCTTGCCTCTCTGCCTCCTTGTGATCTCTCTCTGTCAAATAAATAAATAATTAAAAAAAAAAAAAGATGAGCATCCATCAAGTTAAAAATATATTTTTTTAAAAGGATACTTAGAAAAAAGAAGTAGAGGTTAATTTAGGAGCAGTAACCTGAGCGCATGTCCAAGGGAAATTCATCAGGCAAGTCTCACTTTCGGAGTTTTCTTTCCCTCACTCATATCATGGCTCTAGATATGACACTTTTGCCTGTAGGCTCCTCTCCTCCTTACTCAGAATAGATACCACTGGAGAACAATTACAACTGCTGTGTTTGTGTGTCTGTGTGTGTCTTCAGCTTTCTTTGCTACACTTATTTTCTTTCTACTCCTGAATCCTCCAGTCTCTCACTTTGTAATTTCATTCTTGCAATTCTAAATTGAAATTATGCAGGAGGAAGATGCCATTGGTTCCTTCCAGAATATGGATTGGTAAGGGTCCTTTAACAAAACCAAACAAAATAAAACATTGACCCATTATCCTCAATAGGAACATGGTTTTGCATAACTATTCTAATGAGATCACAGGCTGGGCAAGAACAAACCCATACTGTGGTTACTATAGAACGCATTATCCAAGACAAAAAGTAACAGATGAAACTACCTCTTCTCTTGTCTCTTTGCCCACATTGAGGTTTTATCAATTAAAACTGACTTTTTAAAAAATCTTTTCATATTGAATGAGTTCAATAATGTGTATATTTTGAGATTCATATGCTATTTCTTTATGAATCATTGGCTAACATTATTTCTATAGGTTTTGGAAAGAGTTTTTATTTATTCTTTTCCATTCATGCATTTCTACATTATTTTTTTTCCTTTATAGCTACATTTTAGAATCCTCCTTAACCTTCATATTTTAAACATGTGGTCTAGATTATTTTTTAATATATATGTAAATAGAGCTACTTGTGTTATTTTATACTAAGTATCTGCTATTCTAAAGTTATTTTCATAGACTTACTTATTTCCTGATCATTTCAACACATATAGAAAATTCTTTTAGGAGAAAGCATTATCTATTGCTGCATAACAAATTGCCACAAACGTATGCTTAAAACAATGCATATTTATTTCCTCTCAGTCTCTGTTGGTCAAGAGTTTTGACATGGCATAGCTGAGATCTCTGACTTAGAATCTTTCACAAGGCTGAAATGGAGGTGCCAACCTCCATTTGAGTTCTCATCTGAAAACTTAACTGGAGACTTAAAAACTGAAGACTTAAAGACTGAGACTTAAAAACTGGACATCTGAAAACTTAACTTAATCTCCAGATTGAGTTCTCATCTGAAAACTTAACTGGAGACTTCTAAATTCGTGTGGCTGTTGCCAGAATTTAATTCATCAAACATCATTGAACCGGTTTGCTTTGCTTTTATTTCCCTGACAAGTAGTTCTCTAAATGTACCTTTTATCAAAGTATACACACTGAAAGAATGATAGAAAGAGTTTACTTGCAAGACAGAAGCTATAATCTTTTATAATCCAATCACGGAAGAGATACCTAATTACACTGGTTATATTCTATTAGTTAAAAGCAAGTCACTAGGCCATCCCAAATTTAAAGAGGTGGTATTAGATAAGAGCACAGCAACAGGGGTCACCGGAGAGGCCATCTTAGAAACGGTCTATGTCAGACAATGTTCAATAATGATGTTAATTTATACTTCATATTGTATCCACTGAAAGTTGAGAGAGAACTATTTCTCTGTTAATTTCAGTGTCCTGATAGTACCAGATAGTTTTAGTGTTCTCAGAGTTCAAAATTATACTTATTTAAAACTTGTTTGTAATTAAAATTCTTTTTTTTTTTTAATTTTATTTATTTGAGAGAGAGAGATGACAAGAGACAGAACATGGTTGGGGGAGTGGTGGAGGGGGACCAAAGCAGGCTCCCCACTGAGAAGAGAGCCTGACATGGGACTGAGCCCAGGACCCTGGGATCATGACCTGAGGTGAAGACAGATACCCAACCAACTGAGCCACCTAGGTGCCATGATAATTAAAATCTCGTATCTACTTGGAAGAAATATTTGCAAATCATATATCTATAAGAGATTAATATCCAGAATATATAAGGGACTTCTACAATTCAACAGAAAACCACAAACAATCCAAATTAAAAAAAAAAAAAATGAAGAGAAGTCTTCAAAAGACTTTTCTCCAAAGAAGATATATGGTCAATAACGTGATAATATTGTAAAGGATTTAACTTGATTTTTTTTTTGTTTTATTGGGGTAAAATTGACAAATAAAAATTATATGTATTTAAGGTGAACATTTTGATGTTTTTATATATGCATATGTTATGAAATAATCACCACAATTAAGCTAATACTGTATCTATTAGTTCATATATGTAATATTTTGGCAAACTCATCATGGAAATTGTATGACTTTAGAGAGTCCATTGATAGTGTAATTTTCTTTGATTGCCACCAAAGTGTTTATTTATAAAATCATAAAATTTCCCTAAAAAATATGGCATAAGGTTTGTTACATACATTTTCAAAAGATATTGCAGATGTTTAGAGGAATGATAAAATTCAAGTTTTTAAGTTGAAAAGGAATTTTGATATTGTCTTGTTCAAACATATTCTGCTTTTAAGACTGTTTGGCAGTAGTAGCTGGAGTATTATAAATCTATGCAAACTTCACCATAATTATTTTTTATAAATACATGTCTTAATTATTAAATTGAAGGTGCTTTATTTTTTTTAAGATTTTGTTTATTTATTTGACAAAGAGAGAGAGAGAGAACACAAACATGGGGGAGGGGAGGGGGAGAAGGAGAAGCAGACTCCCTGCTGAGTAGGGAAACTGATGTGGTATCTCAGGACACTGAGATCATGACCAGTGCTGATGGAAGATGCTTAATTGACTGAGCCACCCAGGCACCCCTAAGTTGAAGATACTTTAGTTCATATTCACTTTTATGGTATCACTGCCAAGCAAAGAGTTGGCTACACATTAAGTAATCAAAGAATACTTGCTTAAATAAATCAGACTCATCTTGTCCTGTGGAACTTTTGAATATTACTTTTTCTGTCTTTGAAATATTATAAAAATTATTTTCTTCTTCTTTCTTTATTTAGCATTCAAAAACACCTAGTGGATGTCTTCCTAGACATGAAATAAGCATTGAGTATACAGAGAAGTCCAAGAAACATATGATCTCTGGAATATATAGATATGACATTTTTTTATTAGATAAATTTGACATTTAACACTGTGTAATTTTGAGGCAATTATATTTTAATATTATTGCCATTATAGTGACATTTACTACACTACATAATTATAAAATAAGATCTGTGTGACTTATTCACTATTTCTTACACATGCACTTTATTGTCCTCAGTTAAGTGTATCAGAATCTCTTGATTTTAAAGCACTCTTTATTGAATTTGTTTCTCACCAACTTTACTATAGATTTATTAAAAAAAACACTTACATGCACAGTGTTTGCAAAATATAATCTTTTTCCAAAACACTAAAGTAAAAAAAAAAAAATTACTTGATTTTGTTACATTGGGAAAATTTATTACACCATATGTGTAAACATCATATTAAAAAATTCTCCACACGATGATTGATATAAGAAATAAAAAACTCTGTAAGAAATCCCACATAATTAATATCACATGTAAATTGAAAGAGAAATGGCTACTAACTATAAACCATGGGTCATTTAACTATTATTTGTGGAATTTGCCAAACAGAAATTCATGGTTCCATTAAATATATAGTAACTATATATTAGAAAAACTATAAAGTGTCCTTGCTGCTTCCACATTTGTTGACGTATATCCCCTAACATTAGAATGGCAAACCTATAAGACAATTGGGAGTCTAAACATGAAGATGTAAAATGGAAGTGATTGTTATTATACCAGGCTATAATTAGTATAGTAATTGTTTTTGCTAGAAGCATTTTTTTCCGATCATTATAGCATTTTTGACAAAGTACTAATAACAATGTTCAATTAGCTACACAAAGTGTAACTCAATGCATTTATGTTGTGGTAATGTGTTATATAAAGTGCAGAGATAGTTCAGGAAGATATTAACTGAATTTTGAGATGTAATTGGCTGGTGCTTAAACTGTTCAGTGAAGTGGTCTTACATGCTCTGGAGCAGAGCCATTGTAGAACATTCCAACTATTACTTTCAATTTAGACCATCAGCTTCGGTCCATTTACTGAGTGGTGAAATCAGAGCAATTGATTCTTCTGAATCTCTGCCAGTTACACCCCATAGTTCATCCAAACCACGTGCATTCAGCTGAGTGTTATTTTTGGACTTCAACAAGAATTGCTCTACCATCAACTGAATAGGCATAGATTTAGAATGAGGTTCATAATTTGAAGGGCTGAAATTGCTCACCCAGGTAACAAGTGACCCTTCAGTAAATTACAGACAGAATCCTAATCTAATAAAGCCCATTAGGGTATGTAACACCTCATAACAAGGTCATTTTCCAGTCTTGTATTACTTCTCATACAAGCATTATTTGCGGATGTGAGTGATGTATTTTCAGTAACAAATAATTTTACAAGTCCTTATCAATTTATGATCCATCTAATTAATAACTGTGCTATATTTTATATATAGTACAAGTGCACACTAAGTTTATTATAATCTCTGTATCTTGTTAAGTAATTATAATCTGTGGTATGGTTTACAAATGACTTGAGAAGGGCCGCTGAGCTATATATATATGATCTCTATTATAATTTAAACTCTATATACCATAGTACTTACTTTTTCCTTTGAGAACTAGATGAGTATTAAAAAATTTACATCATTTTCAGAAGAATTTGAGTTATTTTAAACATTTTCACTCTAATAATCTTACAGTTTATTCAATACAATATATAAGTACATTAAAACCACACACATATATATGCATTTACTATACACTTGCATATACATGTGCATTTCTTAAATAAATACAAGATCAGAGGAAAAGCAAAGAATGCAATACTGAAGCTAACTTATTTGTAGCCTACCAACTATTAGTCTCTGGCCTTAATATTCTATTTATTTTTAGAATATTTTCATATCTTAATAGTACAATTTTGCATGTATTTGAGAATGCAGAAAATGTGTACATATGCTTAGTGATATAATTTTTTTAAATGTAGGAAATGGGTAACATGAAACCCATCCTAAGGAATCCTAAGCAAAATTGATTCAATCAGTTGCTTAATTAAAAAAAAAAAAAAACATGTATTGGACCTTTACAAATCACTAGGTTCTCAGAGCCAGATGTGTTACTCTGAATAAGACAAAAAAGCATCCCTAAGGATTTACAGGATAACACAATAGAATTTCTTTCCTTCTTTATTTCTCTCTCTTTCTCTGTTTGTCTTTCTTTGTTTCTTTGTTTCTTCCTTTTTTTCTTTCTTTCATTCATTTATTTATTTTAAATTTATTATTATTGGTATTTTTGTATTTTGTTAAGAACACTTACCATGAGATCTTTCCTCAACAAATTTTGGACAATACAGTATTGATCAACGTAGCTACTAGAATGTGTTCATTTTGTACAACTGAAATTTTATATCCACTGAAAACAATTCATTCCCCTCTTCCCCAGCCCCTGGCATCCACCATTGCACTCTCTATTGAACTATTTTAGGTATTTCATATACATGGAGTCACACAGTGTCCTTTTGTGACTGGCTTATTTTACGTAGTATGATGTCCTCCAGGTTCCTTTATGTTGTCATATATATGGCAGGGTTTCCTTTTATTCTGAGGTTGAACAATGCTCACTATGTATTCCATATTTTTTTTTCAGCCATTCATCTGTTGATGGGCAATTAGGTTGCTTTCCTACATTTTATTATGTTAATATAGTAGCACAAAGCATCTATGAAAGAAATAAGACTCCTTCTTGCATGGATGACAAAAAAAAAGTAGACATCTCCCCGATACTTATAACAATCCTCTTATGCCTCCTCAATCTCTGCCACAAGGTCCTTTATCTCAGAAGTCCTGAAATTCTTACCCTCTGCAACTACGTAAGTATTTATTTCACATGGTACCATAGCATCTATTTCTCCCCCTTGAGCACTGTTGCATTCTTTGTCTCCCCATTTACCATTCAGGTAAAAGGTTCAGGGTCAGGTCTGAAGGCCACATCCTGGCAAGTGTGGATTGGACCTTAGCATCAGCAGCTCCAGTCTGAGTCCAGGTCTCAGATTTCGCTGGTGCATTTCCTTGTTCCTCTTTCAAAGAAAAGCCAAGTCTTTCCTGTTCATCATGGGTTTGGGAAGGGAATTTGAAATCCCTCAATTCATTGTTTGCTGTTACGTTTCAGAAGGAGTTTAATCATCATTGGCTCAAATACTTTTTATATAAAAATATGACTAATTTACTCTTAATCATGTCCTCTTTTGAGGTAATCCCTGAAGAAATTATAATAATAGTAGTAATATTAGCTAATATTTACTGAACATTACTTATGTGCCATGAAAATGTAAAGATCTATTAAATCATCTCCCCAATGTAGTAATTGAGGAACAGAGGTTTTCTTTACTTCCTAAAGTGACAGAACAAGTACATTTTGGAACTGTTGCAAATTCAGAGCCTCCTGACTCCTAAGTCTAAGTTTTTCTTTGTTTAATATATGATATCATGTTAAAGTAGTATTCATTAATTCTCATCTTACTTTGTAATGGGTTTTGAGTTTTCACCAACTACTGGGATGATCATATTATTTATTGTTTTTTTTAATCTATTAATATGAACTACATTAATGGATTTTCAAAAATGGATAAGAGGGAAGAGAGACTGAGAGAGAGAGAGACAAAGGGAGAAAATGAATGCAAATAAAGATCTTCTATACCAGGTCAATTCTCAATAAATATAGAAGAAATGATAGAGTAGGAAATAAAAAGTTGGGATTTTCAATGAAGTAATTGATTCTGACAAAGTTCCTTAATTCATGCTAAAGTGACTGGTGAAAGTTTAATGGGGCAGGGGATCTAGAGGTCTAGAGGTCCACAGCATTCATACCAATTAACACTTCTTATTTATCAAAGAAACTAAGTACTTTTACAACAAAGAGTTTTCACAGAAACATATAAATCAAGTGGAATGACAATCTTTAGCCACTGATTCATACAGCAGAAATTAAACAACCTAAGCTCTGCAACCCCCCCAACAAAAAAAAACTTAAGTTGAATAAAATCAAGGGGAAGCAATTAGATAAGTCCCAGTAATGTAAGCAACCAGTAAACAAATAGCTGGATTACTCCAAATATGTTGATGATGTGAAACACAAAACAAGGAGAGGAAAGTTAATAAAATATGTTGATGATGTGAAACACAAAACAAGGAGAGGAAAGTTAATATTACCATATTGATGATAAATAATTGATCTATAGTAATGGTATCATGGTTATGAAGGACAATGCTACTATTTATAGAAATCGCATGCTGTAATAGTTTGGGGGAAAAGGTTAAAATTATTGCAACTTACTTTTAAGTCATTTAGAGTATAAAACCTTCATCTGTATGTGTGTGGAGAGAGAGAGAAAGAGAAGACAAATGAAGAAATATATTAACAGGTGAACAGTATATCGGAAAGTACTGTATAATCCTTTCAAATTTTCTATATGGTTAACTGGCTCATGATATGTTGAAATAAAAAAATTAAAAGCACTCTCCATTCAATATTTAATATTCTTCAGACACTTTGTGCTCAGGCTAACTTGAAAAGTACAAGTTGTGTCAAGGTGCAGTTAATAAGGACCAACAACAAAGGGAAAAAAACAATCATTGAAGGTCTCTTTTAGATGTGATAATATTTTAATAAATATTCAATAAATGTTGTATAAAACCATATGTTTAGATCAATGTTTAAAATTATCCTAATAGTTTGCATCTGTCCTTTCTCCTTTATATCATTTGCCTTAAGGATTTTTCTTTTCTCCTTTGATGAAATGGATTTTTCCCCTCTCCTTTTCCTGTCTTCACATGAATTTGAATTCAGATATTTTTCAGAAAAGTTTTAGTAACTTGATTTGTCACTACCAGTAACTGTGTGTTAAACTAAAACTTACAGAAAACATTTCCTGTCTTACAGTGGCATTAATGAAGCTCTGAAAGTGGTCTATTTTTAGTCCTCTTTACTTTATAGAATGTTAGCTTTCTATCACACTTTAGTGGCTTTCGTGGAGGGTGGGATTTTGTTAGAAGTCAGGCAGAGAAAAAAGCTTCATAGAATTTGTGTTTATATAATCTGATCTTAAGTATTATTATGCTCAGGGAATATGTATTAATGTGTATGTGCCATAAAATATACCTTTTAAGGAAATACAATGAAGGAAATACATACCATAAAATATACCTTTTCAGGAAATACAATGAACATTTTTTCAGTTCTGTATTTATCATCATGCACTTTTACATGGAAACCAAATGTTACCGATAGAAAACTGACAGACTGCTTCCAAATCGTAGGTGAAAAAGGCATAGAGAGAAGGACCTTTAACTTTTTAAAATTAATGAGTTGGCAGACATTTTATGTTTAAACATGTTACTTGCAATCTAGGTAATTTAAAAACTGATTAGTTATGGAAAAACTATCTTTCATCACTGTATAAACATTTAGATAAGGGGAATTTAGTATTTACAAAGAATGGTGCATCTAGGAAGCACTGAAAATGAGTAGAATGAAAGCTATTTATGTATCAGTTTTCTATTGCTGACTAATAAATTGCCACCAACTTAGAATCTTAAAACAATCTAAATTTATTTACAGGGTTTCTAGGAGAGATTCCAGGCATTGGTTAGCTTGATTCTCTTTTTAAGGTCTCACCAAGATTAAATCAAGGCATCCAATGAGGACTGGAACTTCATTTTGGGCTCAGGACCTTTTCCAAGTTTCTATGGCTGTTTGTAAATTTATTTCCTTGCATGCAATTGTGGAATGTCTAGTCTAGCTGTGTCTTCAAGGCCAGCAGCAAACTCGTAAGGTCTTATTTTGTTTAAGGACTCACCTGATCAGGTCAGGTCCACCTGGATAGCCTCCATTTTGATTAACTTAAAAGTCTATTTCCCAGTAACCTAATCACAAGGATGATATTCTGTGATATCCACCTGTTCTTTTTGTACTCAGTGGAAAGGAAACTGCACAAGACATACATACCAGGAGCAAAGTGTTTGGGGACAGCTTTGGAATCCTGCCTAACCCAACTGGTATTAGAAAACCTGAGCTCAACTGGTGACTTTTATTACCAACATTTACCTTCAGAAAATAAATAAACAAGTCCCTTGAGTGTGTTAATTATAGGGTGAACAATTATAAGGTGAACAAGAAGATAATGCTCTAAAATATTTCAGTTTCCCATGAAAGCTGTATGATCCACTTAAACTCTCAAGGACTTGAGTGTTCCTTCTAAGCACTGGACCATGACTTGGTGAATAGACTTGGTCACCATATTCAGTGAGCTAATAATTTGGAAAAAAATTTTATTATGAATAATTTATAACCTATAACTGTTCAATATCAATCTTAATACCTCCACACATATTAAAAGTTTTTCTATGTATCAACTTTAAGAGATATGTTTAATTTTATATATGAAGATTGAGGTAAATATCACAAAACTGTTTAATGATAGAAAAGGGGAAAAAAATCAGCCCATGTCTTAGAGAGATATGGTTAAAAATTCCTCCAAAGAGTAAATGGTAAAGAAATCAACTAGAAAATTGGTAAATTGGACACATATGAAGCATGAAGGCAATGATTTAGTGTCACCTGAAATCAAATAAATAAAAAATATAAGTTTTTTTTGTTGTTGTTTTTTGTTTTTTGTCTTACAGAGAGAGAGAGAGAGAGAGCAAATGTGCTGGGGTGGAGGCAGAGCAAAGTGGAGGGAGAGAGAGAATCTTAAGCAGGCTCCATGCACAGTGCCAAGGCTGACCTGGGGCTAAATCTCACAACCCTGAATTGAAACCAAGAGTCAGATACTTAACCAACTGAGCCTCCCAGGTGCCCCCAAATGGGCTTTTTATAATGTCATATTTCCAAGGGCTTTGGACAAAAACTTGAAATTTTCTTTGACTCCTCTTTTTCTCCATCTCATTTGCTCAGAACATTTCAAAATGCATCCAGGATCACCTATATATCATTGCCTCCACTTTTAATACTCATAATAGCCACCAGTACCATGGCCCTGACTAGTGTAACTTATCTGCCTCCTAACTTATCTCCTTGTTTTTATTCCCGCACCTTTTCTTTTTTTTTTTCTCTGAACTATTTGATATAAGTCAAGTTGTCTCACATGTTTGCTCAAAGCCATCCAGAGAATTTCCATCTCATTGTGAGCAAAATCCTACCATGTACCATAGTTCTTCTTATCACTTGAACTCATTTACTACTCATTTCCAAACTCAACACATTTTTGCTATATCAGCTGGCTACCCTGCTGTTCCTATAAAAGATGATCTCTAGTCTTAGAGAGACACCATTTTCTATTCTTTTTCTGGAATGCCCATTCTCCAGATATCAACATGGCTTCCTTTCTAAAGAAAAAAAAATAATTATATTAAGATGGCTACATGATGAGATTATATAGCCAATAAAATTGTGTTTTGAAGATTCTATAATAACAATGGGAATCCAAAGAAAATCAAAATGATATAACATTTAAAAAAAAGAATTCCAAATTCCATAATCAACATGAAAATGGTTTCTTTGTCTTTTTCCAAATACTTCTTGAAAGGAACTGCAAATATCCAAAGTTTAGTATTAAATGATTATTTTCTTAGTGGATCTATAGTGAGTATATTTTTCTTCTTTAGAATGGCAAAATTATGATAATTTTGTGAAGGAAAACAGATATAGTAAGCCTTTAATTAAAGTAAAAATAGAGATCGATGCTATTCAGGTCAAAGTAAAAAAAAAAGTAAAACTACATCCAAGTAAACAATATACAATTAGAAGACACATCTCTAGAACACCTGTGAATATTACGAACAGGCAAAAATTCCTTAATCATCATGTTTTTGAAAACATGGATGCAGTTCCCCAGCAACATTCCTCTGTTTTACATGGTCAAAGATCTCAATAAATTAAGCAAGGCACAGAGTTGTGGTTTAGATGTATGCAATTATGTCTCACAAGTGGAAATTCCTCACTGAAGTTAGAGGGAGTGAAAAAAGGGGATAAAAGGACACTAGTGGGAGGAAAACTAAAAAAACAAAACACAAAAACCTAAAAATTAAAAAAAAATTAACAAAATACTAGACAAATGAGCTATGAGTGAATAAATGTGTTCAGCTATACCAGTTGAAATAGAATGAAGGTAAATGTCTCTGGAACTTGAAAAACCCCAAACCAGCTCTGTCTTTGATTTCACCGGTGAATATGTTGCCTAGAAGGCAAGGAATAAAATAGATAAAAAGTCATTATGTCCAAAATTATAAAGGCTTTGCAATCAGGTCCATACTTCTGATAAAACTGAATATGAATACCAATAAAAGAAGGTGTGTCTTGTTGACTTGAATAGGGGAAAAAAAAAAAAGAGCCAGTTATTTTACCAGCAAATGAGTTTATTTGTGAGTAGTAGAGAATTGCAATTTTGAACAAGCAAACTATGACAAACCATAGGCAAGTCTAGAACAAAGGAAAGGGGCTTGCTTTTTTGGAGGAAAAGAATAGTGAGAAGCTGTTTCCAGGAATTCAGGTGGTGGTGGCTTCACATTGGCTGAGTGTGGTGGCTTTTCATTGACTGAGCTGTTGCTGGACAAGGAGAAATTCTCCCTTCTTCCTGTTGAGGTGTGTAAACTAACTGACCACCTGTTTGGGGTCTGAGTGGTAGAGTGTGAGAGCTCTCACGTCAGAGCTTCCCAGCTCCATTTTTGATGAGGTTTCCTTTATTTTCAATTTTCCTTTTTTTGCTTAAAATCTTTCCTTAAAAGCATCACAGATAAAGAGCCAGTTTATTTTGGTATTTAGTGGTTACATCCCTTGGTTCCAGGAAGGACCTTTCTTGGTTGTAATGATTCACATGGGAAAGAAAGTACACAGACCGAAAACCACTGAAGTCACAATTGAATAAGAAGAAAGGGCCTAAAATCCAAGAGTTCCTTAGTTTGTGGCTCTGTCACTCTAATTTATGCTTCTGTGATCACATCATCTTCTCCTTTTCTCTGTTTTTCTCTCTGTCTCTTATAAGGACAATTGCTTTTGGATTTAGGGCCCACCTAGATAATCCAGGATGTTCACCTCTTCTTAAGATCCTTAACTTGCATCTGCAATGACATTTTTTCCAAATAAGGTAATATTCATAGGTTCCAGGAATTAGAGTATAGCTACATCATTTTGGGGGCTACTATTCAGCCAACTATAGGGACTAGCTCAAAATTTTCACTGGCCAAGTACAATAATACTGGGGATTGTTGAATATCCCTATCTGAAAGACCAAGTCTGATACTCAATGGTATGCATTGGTATGGACATCCTGGTCAACAATCTTCAGCATCTCTGATTAGCATTCATTCTGACTTGGTCAGTTTCTGTTGCATCTTTTAACACATTGAACTCAAGGGCTATGACATTACTCATATAATACATTTTGAACTTTTGACCGACCTTCTCAACTTACTTTCTGCTTTATTCATCTACTTTTTTATCCTAGGAATCTGAAAAATGTATGAGCAATGTCAATGTATTCTCTAGCCATTTCAATCCCTTTTCAAGTTCTCCAAAAGAAAGTTTTAACAAGATACCAGAGAAAGAAGAAAGATCACTTCTCTCCATTTTAGAGGTAAGTGCATGCTCTCTCTCTCTCTCTTTCTCATCTATCTATCTTTCTCTGCCTTTGAAGTACTCTGGACTGACTCTATTCTTTGACTGACAGCTATGGCTTCTGTCCATTGGCCTGTGCCTCAAAGCTCTTGTGTTCTCATAAAACAGGGCATTTGCAGAGTCCATGTCACAGGGGTACTATAGGAACTTTTGTGGTTGCCTGACATCCTACTCTTGCCTTTAGGGAGAGAACTTGTTTCCAACTCTCCTCATATTACCACATTTATATGAACTATCTTTCTTGGTACAATTCCAACTGAAACAGAATATCACAAAAATTGGAAAGAAGTCCTATTCTCTAAAAAGAGAAGAATCTAATGATAAACTTATAAAACAACCTTATGTATGAACCAGAATCTTTTAAAAATCAAAGTAGGTATTAGGGAAACATTACATTTCTTTAATGGATCAAAAATAAGTTTTAAGGGGCACCTGGGTGGCTCAGTGGGTTAAGGCCGCTGCCTTCGGCTCGGGTCATGATCCCAGGATCCTGGGATCAAGCCCCGCATCGGGCTCTCTGCTCGGCAGGGAGTCTGCTTCCCTTCCTCTCTCTCTCTGCCTGCCTCTCTGCCTACTTGTGATCTCTGTCTGTCAAATAAATAAATAAAATCTTTGAAAAAAAAATAAGTTTTAAGAAATGTAAGAGGCTCAGTATCAAGGAATACCAGGAAGAGTAGAAAATGAGAATGAGACCTGGATCATGAAAGAGAGTCTACGTAGGAATTATTTAAACCTCCAAATTCAATCTCTGTATTTAGAAGTCAGAAATTCTGGGAAATGGTAGATTCCTATTTCTGAGTGGTTTTAGATACCTACCCACCTTTATAAAGAAGGATGTTAGAAAAATTTTCCATAAAGAATCTAGGAAATCCCAGGAAAAAAATTCCATATACTTATAATGCTATTGAAAAAAAAAAAAAAAAAGAAAATCCAGGCATCCCATCTACCTGGTCACTCTTCAGTGAAATACACACACACACACACACACACACACACTTTTGTCAATTGACTTTTTATTACTTGAATTTAAGAGTATAAATTCAGGGATATCATATGTTTGAGGAAAGGCTTTAATATTAGAATGAAAAGAGATAAACAAAATGGTCTAAGAGGGTCTGGGGAACTGGAGGAAATGGACAATCCAGGGATAAAAAAGAAAATTTTTAAAGAGAAAACATGTAATATCCTCAAAGAGTTAAGAGAAAATATTCAAGTCAGACAACTAGAACAATATATGAGATACAGAGAAATAAGAAAGATCTCAAAATATGTATTTATACAGTTTTTATGATATGGAGGATGAATTTAGGAAGCTTCTCAGAAAATATAATAAAAATGAATAAGCAGGGACTCCTGGGTTAAACCTCTACCTTTGGCTCAGGTCATGATTCCAGGGTCCTGGCATCAAGCCCCGCATCAGGCTCTCTGCTCTGCAGGGGGCCTGCTTTCTCCCCCTCTCTCCCTGCCTGCCTCTCTGCCTACTTGTGATCTCTCTCTCTCTCTCTGTTAAATAAATGGATAAAAATCTTAAAAAAAAAATGATTAAGCAGAACATAAAAAAAAAAAAAAGACAAAATAAGGGATCTATTAGAATGCCCAATATCAAAACAGTGGAGGTTGTAAAATGAGAAACCAAACAATACAAAATGGAGAACATTTTCAAACATAGAATACAGGACAAATTCAATATTGAAAAGCAGAATTTTGCAGATTAAAAGTGCCCACTATTTACCAGGTACAATGAATGAAAGAATGGTTAATTAAAGATATGTTACTAACATTTTTTAAAGATTTATTTGCTTATTTGACAGAGAGAGGCAGAGAGGTCAGGAGCAGAGGGGAGGGGCAGATAGAAAGGGAGAAACAGGCTCCCCACTCAGGGAGCATGATGTGAAACTTCATTCCAGGACCCTGAGATCATGACCTGAGCCAAAGGCAGATGTGTAACCCACTGAGCCGCTCATATGCACCATGACTAACATTTCTTAATGAAAAAAGAGAGGAGTCCTCTGATCTTATGTGTGAGTGGGGAAACAAATGGCTCAAATATATAGGATCAATCATTAAAATGGAATCAGATGTATAAATAGTAAATAGAAAGTCAGGGAGGAAAATGAGTGAAACTTTCAAACTTCTAAGGAAAACATCTAGAAAAATATAGACTTCCATATCCAAACTATCCATCCAATAAAAGTTTGAAACAAAGTTACTTTCAAACATATAGATTCTCAAAAATTTGCCTCCGTTTACTTCTTAAGTAGCTCCTGGAAGAAGGAAAAAAATGAAAGACATGAGATTCAGGACATAGGAAATAAATAACTTTGGAAATGGAAAGAATGGGGAGTTCTTATGTGAGCATTTTATAATAGTCCTGGGGAGACATTAGTCCAGGAGTTAGAGCTTTGTGAAAACAAATGAAACTAATGGACTATCTTGGTGTTTGAAGCTCTTAAGACACATCTTGATGTTTGTAGATCTGTTGGGATATTTGAGGAAATTTTAAAATAGGAACATAACAAAAAAACTGTATGAAAAGCAAATTTTAAACTTCAAGCAAAGTTTTTCTTTTAAAGGAAAATTTTTTAAGTTGCATAGGAAAGGACGCTTTCTGGATCAGTTATGAACGATATTTATACATTCATAAAAATTGAATCATTGATGATTAATCAAAGATGAAGTACAATAATGCTAGTGGAAGAAGGAAAGGGACTGGGAAAATATTACATAGTCAGTTCTTCATTGACTAAATATTACATAGTCAGTTCTTCATTGACTATCATAGTAAATCAAATTGATTAAAAAATTGCTGAAAATCAATAAATTATGAAGAGGTCATAAAACATACATTTAAATAATGGGGTGAATACCTAAAGAAAAAAAAGTATGTGTGGAAGTAATTTCTTCAAAGAAGCAGGCCTGCAAAGTCAAATGTGGTCAGTTAAGACGTGGCTATTTTTGTAACTCCTTAATATCATTGAATGTTTATGGTATGTGAATTTGTTAATTTGATTAAAAATTCGGAAATAACACTATATTTAGGATAAATATGGGAAAATTATTTTAGAAAAGCCATTAGTTGGTTAGTATTTTAAGTAGCATAAATATGTTTGTCGTCACGCTACAAGCTTCGTAGATAGGATAAATAAGTCGAACAATGAGTTACGTTTTTATTAGCCCCAAAGGTAATCTTTCTCGATTGTGGTCCGCTCATTTGATATCTATCTGTTGTTTTTCTTACACTGAATCTGTAGCCCTATTTATCACCAAACAATGCAAAATTCACACAAAAAGAGAAACAATCACCAGCCTGTCTTCAGCATAATAGTTTTGTAGATTTGAAAGGATGTAGAATTCAATTAGTTCAGGAAACTGATTGTAAAGAGAAAATCTGAGGCCAAGACAACTAAAGTGGCAAGACTAAGGATATATAGCTAGAACTGAGAACACTTTTGAGCATGTAGTGGAAAGATTTTTATTTTCTTAATATTGTTTATTAGTAAACAATTCTTGTTGAAATTATCATATAGGCATGATGAGTAAATATGCTTATAATTATGATACCAAATTAGCTCCTACACACAAAAATTTATTTAAGAGAGAGATAGAGAGAGAGGGTGCACAAGCAGGGGGAGTGGCCAGCAGAGGGAGAAGCAGACTCCCCACTGAGCAAGGAGTCTGCCATGGGACTCCATCCAGCACCTTGGGATCATGATTTGAGCCCAAGGCAGATGCTTAACCAACTGACCACCCAAGTATCCCTGAAATCATTTTTAATATATGGTAGCATTCTACATAAGGTAAATACAATATACTCAGAATCTGTATTGGTAATAGTAACACTATGAAAACATTTATTGATTCTCATTCCATCATTCTAAGAGATTTCTATTATTTAATTTATGACATTCACATATAGCAAAGAATTAGGAAAAAACTCATTGATACTTCTTGTGGTTATCACAGAGCAGATTTCAGGTGCTGTGATTAAAAAAAAAAGTTTCTATGTGAGGAAAAGATATGTTAATTAACTTGACTGTAGTAATCATTGATTATGTATATTTACATCAAATCATCATGTACAACAACAATTCAACAATTTTTATTTAAAAATAATAAGTTAATTTAATTTTTTAAATTATTTACAGGAACTAAAATTGGAGAGAAGACATTATTTTATAACAGCATTTTCAGGGACAGGACTAGCAATTACTTTACGTGCTCTAATCATTTAACACTCTGATTCTATAAAATCTTGAAAATACAATTTGGTCTTCAGTTGTTAAAATCATATAAATAATTATTCCTATCTCCAGTAGACTCTATTACAACTTTAACCAGGTATCAGTTTGGACTTCACTCATGTCTGAAAAATCAGGGGGATGGAGTTCTGTGTGCTTTATTGTTTTCTTTCTTCCTACTTTATTTATACTTTCCCTAAGTCTCCTAATTAAAATACTCAAGATTTTATTAATGCTTACCTTTATATCAATGAACTATAATCCCCACCCCAAACACACGTTTAAAATGTGAAGCTAAGATCAAAACTAAATGTTTGTTCTCCAACACATTCTGTATTTCCCAAACTACACATATTGACATACATTACAACACACTTATTAATTGGAATAAATATGACTATGGCAATATTACAAAAAATCATGATAGCAAATTCCAAATTCATTCTCTTTTTCATTCATTCCTTCCCTGTCCAAGTGTCAGAAGAGAAAATTCCCCTAATATTGACTAAGAAAACATTTTCTGGTGTACCAATGGAGACCTTGAAGGCCCTTTCAGTGGGCTTGATCTTTAAATTGCTCTCCATGCTGCCATAAGTCCCTCATTTGTCCTCCTCGACAGAGTCCCATTGAACATTGCTGTGCTATCTCAAGTCTCTTGCATATATCAAACATCCTATTTTTCACCTGGGGCATCAGCTAACTTTTTACCAAGCTTTTTTTCACCACTGCTTCTTCCTTCCATAATCTTTATGTAGCCACTTGAACACCTACCTAGCCAAAAAAAAAAACAAAAAACAAAAAACAAAAACGATTTGAGAAGATAACGTGAACGATGAATCAGATGACTGAGTTTGGGGATTCTGAAGTTTGATAGTCCTTGTTTCTTATCCTCCTAGTGATTCATGTACAGTTAAATGGTCCACATTTCCATCTGCTCTCCCAGTTTCATTGTGCTCTCTCTCCATACCCTTGATCCTCATGTAAGCCTACGCGAGTTGTAATTCAGATCAGCTAGTGCAAAGAGAAGAGAAACTGGCGGTCTGAGGTAATTAACCACACCTGCATGGAGGCTAAATCACCTTCCATCTATTCTATCATTTCTTCAAATTTGTGTGTCTTATTTATTGAGGTCAAAGTACTCAATTACTGTGTACCCAAATACACCAAAAATGTTTTGACTCCATTAAGGAAGGTAGAACTGATACATGGGAATAAATTCCACTCTCCCTGAGTGTTTACTGTTCTCAAAACATGCAAGGGAGACAAATGAATGCAACTGTGCTCCTCCAGGTCCTGAGGGATAAAACAAGCTACGTTTCTATCTCTCCAAATACTGCTGATCTTAAGGGATAATGTTTATATTATACCCATGCCACAATCCTTTTCTAAATTCACGAGTGAAAAATGCTACTTTCTTTCCTTCTCCTCACATGCCAAATTGTATCATAGCAATTAGATGGTATCATAATAATCAATTTAATCAACTTCCAAATGATTATAATGAGACTAATGCATTTAGCAGAAAGGTATACCTTCATAATTGAGAACTCTAAAATTGCCTTTTCACTGAGTTATGCTTTTTAAATGCACTTTTTTCCCCCATTCCAATTTATTCTATGGTCACAAGACTAACGTTAGTAAAAAAAATTTTTTTAATAAATAAATAAATAAATAAATCTTACCATTTCAGAGATCTACTTAAACTCTCCCAAACCTCCTCATTTCTTAAAGATCAAAATCCAAGTTGTCTTTCTCACATGTGAGTCACCTGAAAATAGTGTGTAATTACTCCTTAGAGCCCTTGCTCATAGCAATCTAGATATCTTTAATGACAATGGGCAATGAAGCCAGGGAAACCACAAGGAAGAGAGAGTGGCCTTTACATTTCCACTTATAACTCTGTATGCCTGTCTCTGAAATAATAGCCATTGTGCCATTCAAAAATTAGTTTGAACATAACCTTTAACATGGGTGATCCTAATCCTCAATCTACCTGCTGACATTAGCTGATAATTGCTGAAACTCCACCTCATAGGTTAGAATAGCTACATGAATCCGAGGTGCCATTTCTTGATTTTAAAGCTACCTTTGGGTCAAATGTATTTAATAGCTTCACCTTTCAATAAGACTTTTTTTCTTTCTCTCATAGACTAAGTAACAGGGCTGACCTTATTCACATAATAAAATGTCATCCTGTCACATAAGCTTGCAAACATTCCAAAACAAGCTCATTAGCAAATAATGATGCCAAAAGAGTAGCTTTTTTAATGTCAGTAAATACATTTTACGTCTTTCTGATAATTTGTGAAAAACAGTGTAATTATCAGAGTTCTACCTTTCTCTGTAGAGGAAGCAAAGAATTTGCAAAAACTTTAAAAGTTGTATTTAAAACATAACGCAAATCAATGATTCTTCTTTCTCCCGGTATGAAATATTTCTTGATGAGATTCTAAACCTTAAGTGACCTATTTATATGACTCTGCTTGCTGCGGAGTACAAGAATGAAAGGTGATAAAAATTTCAGTAATATAACCTCCAATTCAAACGGTAACTCTATCTCCAAAGTACCTCAGAAATATTGCTCACTAATCAAATTTACACACACATGCACACACCACACAGTAGAAATGTTGAATAAAAAAAAAAATCACCATTATCCAAATACTATATATTCTGTATGGTATTGACTTTGAAAGTAGCGTGGCCACATTGACGAGAAATTGCTGAAATATAGTAGGGTAATAGTCCAGTTTGACAAGTTTCCCAAATACCTACATGGAGTTATCCAGTTTCTTAAGTTGCTAGCAAGTAGAAATTGACACTTTAAAGAGATTATTTTTATTAAAATACTTTCAATGCCATCCTGATCAAAAGTCCACCAGCATTTTTCAAAGTGCTGGATCAAACAATCTTAAAATGTATATAGAACCAGAAAGGACCCCAAATTTCTAAGGAAATCTTGAATAAAGAAAACAACTGGGGGCATTATGTTGCCTGCTTTCAAGCTTTACTACAAAGCTGTGATCACCAAGACAGCATGGTACTGGCACAAAAACAGACACATAGACCAGTAGAATGGAGTAGTGAGTCCAGATATGGACCTACAAATCTATGGTCAAATAATCTTCAACAAAGCAGGAAAAAATATCCAGTGGAAAAAAGACAGTCTCTTCAATAAATGGTGCTGGGAAAATTGGACAGCTAGGATAGAAGAATGAAACTTGACCATTCTCTTATGCCATACACAAAAATAAACTTGAAATGGATAAAAATTGCTGCCTCAAGGTGAGGCAGGAATCTATCAAAATCCTAGAGGGGAACATAGGCAGTAACCTCTTTGACATCAGCCACAGCAACTTCTTTCAAGATATGTCTCCAAAGGCAAAGGAAACAAAAGCAAAAATGAACTTCTGGGACTTCATCAAGATAAAAATCTTGTGCACAGCAAAGGAAACAGTCAACAAAACAGAGGCAACCTATGGAATGGGAGAAGATATTCACAAATGACACTACAGACAAAGGGCTGTTATCCAAGATCTATAAAGAACTCCTCAAACTCAACACTCCAAAAACAGATAATCACATCAAAAAATGGGCAGAAGACATGAACAGACATGTCTCCAAAGAAGACATACAAATGGCTGACAGACACATGAAAAAATGTTCATCCTCATTAGCCTTCAGGGAGATTCAAATCAAAACCACATTAAGATACTGCCTTACACCAGTTAGAATGGTCAGAATTAACAAGGCAGTAAATAACAAGTATTGGAGAGGATGTGGAGAAAGGGGAACCATCTCACACTGTTGGTGGGAATGAAAGTTGATGCAGCCACTTTGGAAAACAGTGTGGAGATTTCCTTAAGAAATTAAAAATAGAGCTACCCTGTGACCTGGCAATTGCACTAATGGGTATTTATCCCAAAGATATAGACGTAGTGAAAAGAAGGGCCATCTGTAACCCATATGTTCATAGCAGCAGTGGCCACAGTTGCCAAATTGTGGAAAGAGCCAAGATGTCTAAGAAGATATGGTCCATATATACAATGGAATATTATGCCTCCATCAGAAAGGATGAATACCCAACTTTTGTATCAACATGGATGGGACTGAAGAGATTGAAAAGAGTAAGTGAAAAAAGTCAAGCAGAGAGGGTCAATTATTATATGGTTTCACTTGTGGAGCACAAGGAATAACATGGAGGACATTAGGAGAAGGAAAGGAAAAGTGAATTGGGGGAAATAGGAGAGGGAGACAAACCATCAGAGACTGTGGACTCTGAGAAACAAACTGAGAGTTTTGGAGGGGAGAGGGATGGTGGGATAGGTGAGCCTGGTGGTGGGTATTAAGGAGGGCATGTATTACCTGGAACACTGGGTGTGGTGCATAAACAATGAATGTTGGAACACTGAAGAAGTAAAATAAAATCTTAAAAAAATCAAATAAATAAATAAAATCCTAAAAAATAAATAAATAAATGCAAAATGAAAATTTTACACAAAAAAGAGAAGTAAATATAATTTTAAAATATTATGATGCAATAACTATTTTAAGTCTTTCTCAATGACTCAGTACTTTAGTAATATTTGAGAATTATTTGCTATGAATTAACTAGAAATAGAGACTGGATAAAGCAATGCCATAAATATAAATCGCACAATATAGACGAGAAGGCACAGAAGGAAGGAAAGGAAGGGAAACAAAGAAGGATTTTAACATTCTAAACTGAGATAATGCAAAATGTCCATTATTTCCATATACATTAGGGATCAATACTTTTTTTTTCTTAAGTTTTTAAATAGAATGTGAAAAATAATACCCCATGCCAGAGAGAGTAATACTTATAAAGACAATAGGGAGCATTTGGTACATCTGCCCAATAATACACTGTTTTGTCTTTCATTTCTTTTTCAAATATACTGTGTTATAAGTCCTTTAGGAATACATCATATATTTGGATCCATGCTAGGAGGCATATTTGACATTATCTCAACTTTATAAATGATTGCTCTAAGACTTTATAAGAATACAAGACCTGTGTAAAATTTATAGATTTAAAGTGATAGGATTAGAACAAAGTCCTTGTATAATAATAGTCTTCGTGTGCTTTTACAGCTACAGCTACAAGCAGAGGTAGATGATTATGACTTACATAAAACTTCCATGTGTCTCCACTCTTTCCCCCATTTGCTAGCAACTTCCTTATACTCTGCAGCCTAAGATTCTATATATTCTAAAAATCTCCTAGTGGAACTAAAAGAGGAGAGAATATTAACAAATGATAGTTACTTGATTTTTCATTGAATCAAATGGAAAATCAAAATGGAATCTGTGGACTCTAATGTGGCATGCCATGTGCAAGATATGAGTTATGAATATGTATGAAACATATGAATTATGAATATAAATGGCTGCTGAACAATCAGCTTTAAGATAATTATCCTACAATGTGGTAATCAAAACAGTATGTCACAGGCATAAAAAGTAGACACATAGATCAATGGAACAGAATCAAGAACTCAGAAACAAATTCTCACATAAACATTAGTATTTGAACCAAGAATATTTAATGACAAAAGGAAAGTCTCTTCAGTGAATGATATTGAGAAAAATGCATGCATGCATAAATAAATAAATAAATAAATAAATAGGACTACATCAAACTAAAAAGCATCTGCACAGCAAAAACAAAATGAAAAGACAACCTAAGGAATGGGAGAAATCATATTTCTGATAAGTTGTCATACAACTCAATAGCAAGCAATTAACATCAGATTTAAAAACGGGAAGAGTAACTGAATAGACATTTCTCAAAAGAAGACATAAAATGGTTAACAGGTACATGAAAAGATGCTCAACATCATGATCAGGGGAATGCAAATCAAAATCACAGTGAGATATCACCTCATACCTGTTTAAATGGCTATCATTAGAAACAATAGACAAGTGTTGGTGATGTGGAATAAAGGAAACCCTTGTGCACTGTTGGAGGGAATGTAAACTGGTCAGCCAATTTGGAAAACAGTATGGAGTTTCCTCAAACAGTTTAAAAAAGTACTATCAGCAATTCCATTGTTGGGTAGATGTTCAAAGGATCTTGAAGATATATCTACATTCCCATGTTTATTGCAGCATTATTCCAACAGCCAATAGAGGGAAACAACCTCAGTGATCATCTATGGATGAACAGATAAAGAATTGTGATATATATATACATATATATATATGTATATATATATATATATATACACACATATACACAACAGAATATTTTTCATAAATGGAAAAGGATATCCAGCCATTTGTGACAACAAGGAATGACTTTGAGGGCATTGTGCTAAGTGAAAGAACTCAGACAAAGGCAAATACAGCATAATATCCCTTATACGTGGGATCTATAAACACCAAACTCATAGAAACAGAGCGTCAAATGGTGGTTGCCAGGGTCTAGAGGACAGAATAAACAAGACGCTGTCGGTCAAAGTGTGCCAACTTCCTGTTGTATGATGAACAAGTTCAGGGGATCCAGTGAACAAGATTGTGGTTATATTGTACAATATACAAAACAATACAATATTGTATTATAAATTTGAAAGTTGTTAAAACTGGATCCCAAATGTTCCTATCACAAAAAATAAATTCTAATTATGTGAGGTGATGAAGGTATTAACCAACTCTACTGTGGTAATCACTTCACAACATATAAATGGATCTATTCAACACACTCCACAACAAACACTTACAAAATATTATACGTCAATTATATCTCAATAAAGCTAGAAAATATTTTCTAAAATGTTGTTATTATCTCACAATATTACTACTTAATAATTACACCCATACTAGTGGACATTGATAGTCATCCCATATTGCCATTTCTGTTACCATTTTCTGAGAATGGTGCCAAGTGTAAAGTATATATTAGGTTCTTTCCTGTGTAAAGTTTGTCACCATTGAAAATATAAAATTAGATCCTTACCTAACTTATTTGTCTACAAAATTGACTTTTCTTCAAACTACAGAGTGGAAGGTAAATATTAATTCACAATTTCCATTAGTATAATTTTAATGCCTATTTATTTATCCAAAAAATCCAGATCTTTTTAAAAGAAAAAGAAATACTCACATAAAGGGAAAAATTAATTTTCTAGTAAAGAAGTTAAGACCACAAAAAATAAAAATAAAATGATAGTATTTCTTGTCAATAAAAATTTGGTGGGCACTGTATCTTTTTGTTTGTACCAATGTCTCACCATCACTTTTGCTGGCTCATAGTATAGTCATGACAATTTCACAGGCTTCTACAGACAGACTGACCATTATTCTTAACCAAAAAAGAAAGGATAGTAACTTAATGTGGAATATAAAGAACTGTGCTCAGAATACCCTGGATAATTCATTTTTCAAATATGTATTATTTTGTTTGTCACAAACACAACTTTCCCTTTATAGATTTTTTTAAAATTCAATTTTTGTTGATTTTTAAAATTTACTTTTAAGAAATTTAATCCTAGAACTTGAGTTTATATCATCATTGGAATTTCAGTGAATACTGTTTTCTATGCTTTACTGTGCAATAAGTCTATGGTATAACTCAAACTGATTATCAACATGTTTCTTTTTAATTATATATCCAAATAATGATAACATGTACTCCTAAGTAACACAGAGCTTGAATATTATTTAGTTATTACCTAAAAAACACTCTAAGGGAATGTTATTCTCATACCATTGAGATCTTAACTGTATAGCCAAATGTTTTTTATGTAAAATTATGAAAGATCTACTCATTCTATGGATTCTATCCTGTCATAAAATTATCTTTCCCTCATATTCAAATTCTGACATCAAAGAAATCTAATAATCATTTTAAGAGTGAAGGCACCCAACAAACACTCGGCCCATGAAGAAAAGTCGTATAGAATCAATTAGATTCTCAAAATATGAGCAAATTAAAGTCAGGCCTGAAAGTTCTACATTTTTTCATGGTCCAGAAAAGTCACCTTAAGCTTAGGAACAGAGATTTCTATGGCTTAAGAGAAGGATATGGATCAGTGAGCTACATAATAATGTCAAAAGACAGTGATAAATATATGCTCTTTGTAGCAATGGGTTTTACTTTGAAATTAAAAGCAAAGTTAAAACAAGAATTTTTGTATAAAGTAAAATGTTATACTGAAGATATATTTGTTGCTCTCATAAGTTATCCACAAGTTTAGAAGACATATTTTGAAAACCAACTAACTACTAGGTTTCCCTTCCATTGAATCTTCCAGTGATTCTTAAGAACTGGATAATGTGATTACAAGATAATAAATACGAAATATTTATTATCACATGCAAGACACTATCTAACCTGCATTGCCAGAAAATACCACAAACCTGTGACAGAAATTCATTTCCTCACAGTTCTGAAGGCTAGAAATCTTAGGTTAGTTTCCAGAATGATTGGTTGCTGGCGAGGTCCCTCTTTCAAGTTTGTAGGCAGCCACTCTTCTCACGTGTTCACACACGGCAGGACTCAAGTCTAGCCTTCAAAAAGAAGGAAATCCTGCCCTTTGCAGCAAAATTAATAAACCTAGAAAACATTATGCTCAGTGAAATGAGCCAGACACAGCAGATAAATACCGCATGATTCACTTACATGCAGAATCTAAAATAGTCAACTCATAGAAACAGAGAATAGAATGGTGGTTGCCAGAGGCAGGGAGAAGGGGAAATGAATAGATATTCGTTAAATGATATAAAGTTCAGTTATGCAAGATGAATAAGTTCTGGAGATTTAATATATATCAATGTTACTATGCTTAACAATATTGTATTGTATACTTGAAATTTGCTACAAGGGTAGGTCTTGAGGGTTTTCACCCTGTGAAGAAGAAAGAAACAAAATAGTAACATGTGAAGTGATGGTTATGTTAATTAGCCTGATTGTTGTGATCATTTCATAAAGTATACATATAGCAAAAAAGTTGTACATGGAAATATATGCAATCCCTATTTGTCAATTATACATCAATAAAACTGAAAAAGTTGGTGGTATAAGAATTCAAACTGAGGGGCGCCTGGGTGGCTCAGTAGGTTAAAGCCTCTGCCTTCAGCTCAGGTCATGATCCCAGAGTCCTGGGATCGAGCCCCGAATCGGGCTCTCTGCTCAGCAGGGAGCCTGCTTCCCCCCTCCCTTTCTCTCTGCCTGTCTCTCTGCCTGCTTGTGATCTCTGTCTGTCAAATAAATAAATAAATAATCATTAAAAAAAAAAGAATTCAAACTGAGATATCCTCTCTCTCTCAGTCTATTGTTTTGGCTTTTCCTAATTACAGCAAAAAATATGCCAGTATAACTGAGTATGTAGAGGAGACCATATGATAGGTGTGATTTTATTCTATTGCAAAATAAAATATTAGGCCATAATGAAGAATTTGTTGACTAAGATAATTCAAACAATGAGGCAGAAGCAAACTAAAATTTATAATTAATTATTCATTACAAACTAAAAGTTTAGTATCATGAATAAGATATTAAGGTATAAATATTTGGTCATATACATGAGTAGAAGATGAGCAATTAATGTATCATAATTACAAAACAAAATAGCATACTAGAAGTTACATTTAATCCGTCATAAGAAATATCAGTGAGACGTAAGAAAGGACATAGCTTCTATCTGGAGTCTATAGATGCTAATCATCATGAAGGTCACAAAAATATTACACATATATAGACAACTATAGAGATGTGGTCTGAGTTTTTATATTTAGTTGAATTTTCATTTCCTCCTATCTTGATAATATTTGAAAGGAAAATAAATTGTTTGGAAGCAATAATAAGTTTATTGGAAGCAACCCAAAGATTTATATCTTCTCATATTGAAAAAAAAAGGCAATCGTTACATATCTCACCACCTTTTTTCAGTTTAGGTAACTTCTGCTTTAACTCTTAAAGGTATTACAAGATATATATTATATGTTTTTAATATGAGATATCTACAATAAAGTTATTGGCCAAAATGATAGATTCTTGTTGGGGAAAATAAATGAGAGTCTGGTGTGTGTTAATATTCCTTCTCACGATGAGATGAAATGTTTAGTTTATTCAGAGGGTTTGTAAGAAAAAAAAATGATATGACAAAATGCCTTGGATATAAACTAAAAAGTTCTTGCAAGGACATGTGTCCATGTTTGTTATGTTGTGTGAGCTTTGAACTTTTTTATTAAAAAACTTCACATCCCACAAAAAAAGGAAAATATAAAACCAGAGACACGACCAACATGATGGATCAAATATAGTCACTATGAAGCTGATTAAGGTGATTTGGAAGGCCACCCCTGTCAGTGTTCTATATGTTCAGGTATTGAACAACAGATAGCACTATGATATGCAAATGATATGAGAGTTTACTAAGCCATTCTGTTATTAATTTATGGTTTCATAACTTGGTAAGTTTGTCTCCATTGTAAATTTAAGGCAGCTGCGATACACCTGTATACCTCTTTTGAATGTGAAATACAGAGGACTGACCTACTTGAGATACAATACTGATAGTTTATCTTTTATGCTGGATCTTTTTCTCATATTTATTATTAATTTTTGTTTTTCCCTCAAAGGACAGAGATTATTTTTCATAAAGCGTGGAATAATATTTTTTAAAATATAGTCTTTTAAATTTGTGTTAGTATATGACTCTCTAGAATATTTGGAAATGGCCAGAACATTTAACTACTAACTATATAAGATAGCATTTGAATATATTATGATAAATATTTTCTATTATATATAGATTTTCTACCTAAAAGATATATGTATACTTATCTTACAAAAATTATCAAACTATATAATTATAGCAATATGACTATTCTTCACATTTTATAGTAATGGAAATTGAACTAAAAATAAAGTTAACACTGATATCTAACAAATGAATAAGGTCATTTATAAATATGCATACATGTATAAAAATATGTATTTCAGTCACATCACAAAAATTTAGAAGCAAAAAGTATAGGGGGAACTAATATGAAGAAAGGGCAAGTAATTTTAAGATAAAATGTATATGTCCTTGTCATGAACAGGTAAAGATGTCAATGGTCTCAAAATTTGATGTGGCAAAATTTTAAACTAAGAGAAACCAAAGACATAGCTGGCTATGGCTCTCGAATATTTGTTTTATTCTATCACTGTGCAGGAGGTTGGGAAACTAGACTAAAACCTTAATGTAAAAATGAGTGAAATTTCCCCATAATCTTTAAGTGCTTAGGAAACCATCACTGCATTAGTCTTGTTGTCATTCTCCCGAGTGAAACAGCTACAAAGTTTGGGAACTATAAGATATGGTCAGCTAGAAAACTTGGCTGGAAACTACAAAGTACCAATTAATTGCCAGTATTTTCAGAACTAAAAAGATAGATATGCAACAGGACCTCCAATTAGAGCTTAATGAGAGATAAGCCTTAACAACAGGAAACAGTTTCAAAAGAAACTGTTAAAACTCAATTTCTGGTTGAGTTGAAATGACCAGCTCTTCACTCTATCTAACAAAGAAAATGGGAAATATTTCTGGTGGTATGTTACATAATCGAGAGGCACCCATCATCTTTTATGACTGTATCTGACATGGATATGATATAATAAAATCCTATGTGTACAAAGAAGAAAGAAAATGTGAGCAATAACAAGAGAAAAGCTATGGAACAGAGAGACGACCCACAGGTAATCGAGGTGCTGGAGCTAGCGATAAAAATTAAATACAAGATTTTTTAATATGTTCAAAAATATGGAGAATGGGCTTTATAGAAGGAATCATTAAGAATTTCAACAGTGAATTGCAATCTACAGAAATGAATGGAGGACTAAAACATAAAATGTCTGAAGTTCAGCACAAGATAAGTGGCTTTAGCAGCAGTTTGTATACCCCAGAACACAAAATGATGATATGACAAAACACCTTAGATATAAACTAGAAAGTTCTGTGTTCTGGAGTATACAAACCAATGGGTCTTCAGATAAGTTAAGATAAAATATCCAAAGTGAAGCACAAAGAGAAAGACAAAAGAGAAGAAAAAGGGAAAACACAGGGTAAGAAGTATCTGAGATATAAGAAGAAGTTCTAGCGTACATATAAACGGAATCTCAGGGATAGTAGAACAGAGTATGTGGGAAAACATAAGATTCAAAAGAATAATGGTGAAGAATTTTACAAAAGTGAGGAAAACCAGTAATCCACAAACAGGAGAAACACAGCACATAAATACAGCAGAAAAACTCCAAACAACGTATATACAAATAGAACCGCATCTGTGCACATTAAATAAAACCAAACCAAACAAACCCAAAACGATTCACTAGCAAAGGCCAAGGGAAAAGAAAACTTTAAACACAGACTAAGAACTTTTGTTTCAACTTTGAACTTAAGAAGAAATAAGATATTTTTGCTCTGTATTTAAGGATAACAAGCAGGATAACATAGAAAGCATATTAAACTCTATACTAGGCCTGATGATACAGAGAATCCTAAAGAAATTCAAGTCCAAGCAGTAAGACAACTAATGAAATGTTTGCTTTCATGACTAAACAGCCCATGGAAGAGAGAGAAGCCAGAAACTGAAGAAATCCCAGCTAAACTTCCTATAGATTTCTGATGGTCAAGTGTGTTCAAGCATGAGGTTTCAGAATCCTAAGAACCCAGATGTAAATAAAATGTGCACCAGCTTCCAACACCTGGTCCTTACTGTATACTCTTCATGGAAGTTTGTGGCAGGCCTGGAGAGCTGATGGGGTTCTGCTGAGGATAAACCTGCATGTCATGAGATTGAAATGAACCAAAAAAAAAAAACACACACAAAAAAAAAAAAACCAGGAGAAACTTGCAAAAAGAGCTAATGGTTGGAGGAGAAGAAGAGCCACAGCATGGCACAGTGAGACAGGGCATGAAGAGGACTTAAGGAAGTGGGGCAGTGAAGGAAAATCCCTCTGAGGGACTCTGGACACAGTTCTCCAAGGCTGACAGCAGGAAATCAGAACTGAGAGACATCTTGGGGAACTGAACACTGAGGGCCAGATGGAAGAACAAAGAGAAGTCTCAGATGACCCTGAGAGATGACAGCCAGGCTGTCTTGGGCTCCTTTGTTTCATGTCTGTTGGCCTTCAAATTCCAGTTGTGTTAGGATCCCTGAACTTGAATCTCTGGTTCCTCCACCAGGTGAGGCTGCTACCTTGTTCATGAGCTCTCGAAGTCTCATCAACACTTTGGCAAACGCTTCCAAGGAAGAATCCATTTTGAAAGAGGTGCTCCGTATGAGTTCTCTCCATTCTCAAGGAATGTAGCCCTGTACTTACTGTGTTAATTGTTCAATACAGATTCCTTTTCCAGATTCATTGTTGTGGATAGGGGAAGGGTAAGTACAGAATCTGCTTCTCTAGTATGGTTAGAATTTAAAAAGTCGATTTGTTTTCAAATATATTGATATATATGTATTGTTTCTTTTCTTCTATTTTATTTCACTGTCACTTTTATTCAATTTTTTTTTATATTCTTGATACTGGAGTTTCAGTCACTGATTTTAAACCATTTTTTCTTTGATTGTTTCTAACATGCATTTAAGGGTATTGATTTCCCAGGAAGCATTGTTTTGTTTTCGCCCTTCAAGTTTTGTACATCATATCTTCATTGTTCTTGGCAGACTAGTTTATGATTTCTATTTGATTAATTATTTAATATATGAATAACTTTAAATTATATTTTTAAATTTCCAGGCAAGGTTTTAAAAATATTTGTTTATACATATATGAATACATATTCATTTCTAGCTTTGTTCTATTATGAGCAAAGAACATAGTCTTAGGAATATCAACCTTTTAAAATCTATTGATCAGCAAACTAAGAATAGAACATTCCTTCAAACTGAAAAGGATTTCTCTAAAGAAACAAATATAAAATTTCAGCCATCATCCTACCTTATGTTGAGAGAGAATACCCTCTCTAATGATGGAAACAGAGAAAAGCAAGAATAGCTACTTTACTGTATGAATTCATTATTGTGCTAATAGGAGGTCTTAAACAGTACAGTAGGAAATAAAAATAAATAAAGGACATAATTAAAAAGGATGATGCCACATTGCCTTTAATATGCTATATTGCATCATTGCAGGCATAGATATTTCCAAGGAATATGCAAAAATATTGCAACAATTTGTAAGCAAATTTAACAAAATTACATAATACAAGAGCAATATAAAACCTGCATACTTTGTCAAAGATTAATTGACCATATAGAATGTGGGTTCATTTCTAGGCTTTCTATTCTGTTCCATTGATCCGTGTGTCTATTTTTGTGCCAGTACCACGCTGTTTAGATCCCTACAGATTTGTAGTGCAATTTAAAGCCCAGAATGGTGGTGCCTCCAATTTTATTTTTCTTTTTCAAAGTTGCTTTGGCATGTCGGGGTCCTTTGTGGTTCCATGAAAATTTAAGAATTATTTATTATAGCTTCATGAAAAATGCTTTTGGTATTTTGATAGGGATTGCATTAAATGTAGAATGCTTTAGGTAATATAGACCTTTTAACAATTATTTGTTCTTCCAATCCATGATGGAGCTAGAGATTATTATGCTAAGCAAAATCTATCAGCCAGAGACAGACAGATATCAAATGATCATGCATCTGTGGAATTTAAAAAACAAAACAAATGAGCAAAGAGTAAAAAAAGAGAGAGAGAGAGGGAGAGGCAAACCAAGAAATAGACTCTTAATGTAGAGAATTGATGGTTACCAGAGGGGAGACTGGTGGGGAGATGATGGGGATTAAAAGTACATTTGTGATGAGTACCAGGTGTTGTATGGAAGTGATAAATCACTAAATTGTATACCTGAAACTATTATTACATTGTATGTTAACTAACTAGAATTTAAATAAAAACTATTAAAAAATCCCTGTAGTGTATTTTTTATAAGCAAGTTATACCTCAATAGCCTAAAGATTTAAAAAGAATTACCAACAAGTCACACAGTGGGAAAATATATTTACACCACAAATAGAAAAGAGTTTATATCTTTAATATGTCTTGACCTGGATATATATGCACATAATTCATTAAACTGCATGTTTATGATTTTTGCATTTTGCTTTGTGTTTATTTGGGTAAGTTATGCTTCAATAAAATAAAAGGAAAATAAACACAAAATGCAGAAAATTCACAAAGTCAAATGTGATTCTTTGAAAGATTAATCAAGTATATTAGCCATTGGAGAACCCAGGTCATTAATTTAAAAAGGGAGTTATCATTATTGGTAATCAGGAACAAAAACAGTAGTCATCACCACATACTTTGTAGACAACAAAAACAAGAGAAGGAATATTATGTTGAACTTTACAAAATAAACTGAAAATTTAACAGAAGCACATTTCTCCAAAAAATTACAATATCACCTATTTAGAGAAGAATATAGGTAATGTGAACACTCCAGTACCCATGTAAAAAATTAAATGCATTACTAAAAAGCTACTAACAAATAAATTTCAAGGCAGGAAGAGAGAGAGAAAGAGAGCACAAGCAGGAGGAGTGGTAGGCAGAAGGAGAAGCAGGCTCCCCACTGAGCAAGGAGTCAATGCAAGACTGGATCCCAGGACCCTGGGATCATGAGCTGAACTGAAGGCAGACGCTTAACTGACTGAGCCACCCAGACATCCCAATATTGCCTCTTCTTATAAAACAAGGTGCAAAAATATTCAAATCATAAGTAAATAGAATCTTCAGATACATGAAAAGACCAATATAACATAATCAAGTGATATTTATACTACTTTTTAAATAAAATGTTATTCAATTTTTGCTTAGTAAATGAAGTATTCACTACATTTGCAAGTATGATGAGGCCATAATAAACACAAGTAAGTCACGTAAATGGAGAAGCCAATCACAAGACAAATATTTAACAAAGTACATTTACCCCGAATATGTCTTGATCTGGATGAATATACATATAAAAAGCCAGATGGTCACCTTTATAAATGTGGAAGAAAGACACCAAATGAAAAAAGTCCTTTAAATTTATTATTTTTTTAAAAGATTTTATTTATTTATTTGACAGACAGAGATCACAAGTAGGCAGAGAGGCAGGCAGAGAGAGAGGAAGGGAAGCAGGCTCAAATATGTTGATGATGTGAAACACAAAACAAGGAGAGGAAAGTTAATAAAATATGTTGATGATGTGAAACACAAAACAAGGAGAGGAAAGTTAATATTACCATATTGATGATAAATAATTGATCTATAGTAATGGTATCATGGTTATGAAGGACAATGCTACTATTTATAGAAATCGCATGCTGTAATAGTTTGGGGGAAAAGGTTAAAATTATTGCAACTTACTTTTAAGTCATTTAGAGTATAAAACCTTCATCTGTATGTGTGTGGAGAGAGAGAGAAAGAGAAGACAAATGAAGAAATATATTAACAGGTGAACAGTATATCGGAAAGTACTGTATAATCCTTTCAAATTTTCTATATGGTTAACTGGCTCATGATATGTTGAAATAAAAAAATTAAAAGCACTCTCCATTCAATATTTAATATTCTTCAGACACTTTGTGCTCAGGCTAACTTGAAAAGTACAAGTTGTGTCAAGGTGCAGTTAATAAGGACCAACAACAAAGGGAAAAAAACAATCATTGAAGGTCTCTTTTAGATGTGATAATATTTTAATAAATATTCAATAAATGTTGTATAAAACCATATGTTTAGATCAATGTTTAAAATTATCCTAATAGTTTGCATCTGTCCTTTCTCCTTTATATCATTTGCCTTAAGGATTTTTCTTTTCTCCTTTGATGAAATGGATTTTTCCCCTCTCCTTTTCCTGTCTTCACATGAATTTGAATTCAGATATTTTTCAGAAAAGTTTTAGTAACTTGATTTGTCACTACCAGTAACTGTGTGTTAAACTAAAACTTACAGAAAACATTTCCTGTCTTACAGTGGCATTAATGAAGCTCTGAAAGTGGTCTATTTTTAGTCCTCTTTACTTTATAGAATGTTAGCTTTCTATCACACTTTAGTGGCTTTCGTGGAGGGTGGGATTTTGTTAGAAGTCAGGCAGAGAAAAAAGCTTCATAGAATTTGTGTTTATATAATCTGATCTTAAGTATTATTATGCTCAGGGAATATGTATTAATGTGTATGTGCCATAAAATATACCTTTTAAGGAAATACAATGAAGGAAATACATACCATAAAATATACCTTTTCAGGAAATACAATGAACATTTTTTCAGTTCTGTATTTATCATCATGCACTTTTACATGGAAACCAAATGTTACCGATAGAAAACTGACAGACTGCTTCCAAATCGTAGGTGAAAAAGGCATAGAGAGAAGGACCTTTAACTTTTTAAAATTAATGAGTTGGCAGACATTTTATGTTTAAACATGTTACTTGCAATCTAGGTAATTTAAAAACTGATTAGTTATGGAAAAACTATCTTTCATCACTGTATAAACATTTAGATAAGGGGAATTTAGTATTTACAAAGAATGGTGCATCTAGGAAGCACTGAAAATGAGTAGAATGAAAGCTATTTATGTATCAGTTTTCTATTGCTGACTAATAAATTGCCACCAACTTAGAATCTTAAAACAATCTAAATTTATTTACAGGGTTTCTAGGAGAGATTCCAGGCATTGGTTAGCTTGATTCTCTTTTTAAGGTCTCACCAAGATTAAATCAAGGCATCCAATGAGGACTGGAACTTCATTTTGGGCTCAGGACCTTTTCCAAGTTTCTATGGCTGTTTGTAAATTTATTTCCTTGCATGCAATTGTGGAATGTCTAGTCTAGCTGTGTCTTCAAGGCCAGCAGCAAACTCGTAAGGTCTTATTTTGTTTAAGGACTCACCTGATCAGGTCAGGTCCACCTGGATAGCCTCCATTTTGATTAACTTAAAAGTCTATTTCCCAGTAACCTAATCACAAGGATGATATTCTGTGATATCCACCTGTTCTTTTTGTACTCAGTGGAAAGGAAACTGCACAAGACATACATACCAGGAGCAAAGTGTTTGGGGACAGCTTTGGAATCCTGCCTAACCCAACTGGTATTAGAAAACCTGAGCTCAACTGGTGACTTTTATTACCAACATTTACCTTCAGAAAATAAATAAACAAGTCCCTTGAGTGTGTTAATTATAGGGTGAACAATTATAAGGTGAACAAGAAGATAATGCTCTAAAATATTTCAGTTTCCCATGAAAGCTGTATGATCCACTTAAACTCTCAAGGACTTGAGTGTTCCTTCTAAGCACTGGACCATGACTTGGTGAATAGACTTGGTCACCATATTCAGTGAGCTAATAATTTGGAAAAAAATTTTATTATGAATAATTTATAACCTATAACTGTTCAATATCAATCTTAATACCTCCACACATATTAAAAGTTTTTCTATGTATCAACTTTAAGAGATATGTTTAATTTTATATATGAAGATTGAGGTAAATATCACAAAACTGTTTAATGATAGAAAAGGGGAAAAAAATCAGCCCATGTCTTAGAGAGATATGGTTAAAAATTCCTCCAAAGAGTAAATGGTAAAGAAATCAACTAGAAAATTGGTAAATTGGACACATATGAAGCATGAAGGCAATGATTTAGTGTCACCTGAAATCAAATAAATAAAAAATATAAGTTTTTTTTGTTGTTGTTTTTTGTTTTTTGTCTTACAGAGAGAGAGAGAGAGAGAGCAAATGTGCTGGGGTGGAGGCAGAGCAAAGTGGAGGGAGAGAGAGAATCTTAAGCAGGCTCCATGCACAGTGCCAAGGCTGACCTGGGGCTAAATCTCACAACCCTGAATTGAAACCAAGAGTCAGATACTTAACCAACTGAGCCTCCCAGGTGCCCCCAAATGGGCTTTTTATAATGTCATATTTCCAAGGGCTTTGGACAAAAACTTGAAATTTTCTTTGACTCCTCTTTTTCTCCATCTCATTTGCTCAGAACATTTCAAAATGCATCCAGGATCACCTATATATCATTGCCTCCACTTTTAATACTCATAATAGCCACCAGTACCATGGCCCTGACTAGTGTAACTTATCTGCCTCCTAACTTATCTCCTTGTTTTTATTCCCGCACCTTTTCTTTTTTTTTTTCTCTGAACTATTTGATATAAGTCAAGTTGTCTCACATGTTTGCTCAAAGCCATCCAGAGAATTTCCATCTCATTGTGAGCAAAATCCTACCATGTACCATAGTTCTTCTTATCACTTGAACTCATTTACTACTCATTTCCAAACTCAACACATTTTTGCTATATCAGCTGGCTACCCTGCTGTTCCTATAAAAGATGATCTCTAGTCTTAGAGAGACACCATTTTCTATTCTTTTTCTGGAATGCCCATTCTCCAGATATCAACATGGCTTCCTTTCTAAAGAAAAAAAAATAATTATATTAAGATGGCTACATGATGAGATTATATAGCCAATAAAATTGTGTTTTGAAGATTCTATAATAACAATGGGAATCCAAAGAAAATCAAAATGATATAACATTTAAAAAAAAGAATTCCAAATTCCATAATCAACATGAAAATGGTTTCTTTGTCTTTTTCCAAATACTTCTTGAAAGGAACTGCAAATATCCAAAGTTTAGTATTAAATGATTATTTTCTTAGTGGATCTATAGTGAGTATATTTTTCTTCTTTAGAATGGCAAAATTATGATAATTTTGTGAAGGAAAACAGATATAGTAAGCCTTTAATTAAAGTAAAAATAGAGATCGATGCTATTCAGGTCAAAGTAAAAAAAAAAGTAAAACTACATCCAAGTAAACAATATACAATTAGAAGACACATCTCTAGAACACCTGTGAATATTACGAACAGGCAAAAATTCCTTAATCATCATGTTTTTGAAAACATGGATGCAGTTCCCCAGCAACATTCCTCTGTTTTACATGGTCAAAGATCTCAATAAATTAAGCAAGGCACAGAGTTGTGGTTTAGATGTATGCAATTATGTCTCACAAGTGGAAATTCCTCACTGAAGTTAGAGGGAGTGAAAAAAGGGGATAAAAGGACACTAGTGGGAGGAAAACTAAAAAAACAAAACACAAAAACCTAAAAATTAAAAAAAAATTAACAAAATACTAGACAAATGAGCTATGAGTGAATAAATGTGTTCAGCTATACCAGTTGAAATAGAATGAAGGTAAATGTCTCTGGAACTTGAAAAACCCCAAACCAGCTCTGTCTTTGATTTCACCGGTGAATATGTTGCCTAGAAGGCAAGGAATAAAATAGATAAAAAGTCATTATGTCCAAAATTATAAAGGCTTTGCAATCAGGTCCATACTTCTGATAAAACTGAATATGAATACCAATAAAAGAAGGTGTGTCTTGTTGACTTGAATAGGGGAAAAAAAAAAAAGAGCCAGTTATTTTACCAGCAAATGAGTTTATTTGTGAGTAGTAGAGAATTGCAATTTTGAACAAGCAAACTATGACAAACCATAGGCAAGTCTAGAACAAAGGAAAGGGGCTTGCTTTTTTGGAGGAAAAGAATAGTGAGAAGCTGTTTCCAGGAATTCAGGTGGTGGTGGCTTCACATTGGCTGAGTGTGGTGGCTTTTCATTGACTGAGCTGTTGCTGGACAAGGAGAAATTCTCCCTTCTTCCTGTTGAGGTGTGTAAACTAACTGACCACCTGTTTGGGGTCTGAGTGGTAGAGTGTGAGAGCTCTCACGTCAGAGCTTCCCAGCTCCATTTTTGATGAGGTTTCCTTTATTTTCAATTTTCCTTTTTTTGCTTAAAATCTTTCCTTAAAAGCATCACAGATAAAGAGCCAGTTTATTTTGGTATTTAGTGGTTACATCCCTTGGTTCCAGGAAGGACCTTTCTTGGTTGTAATGATTCACATGGGAAAGAAAGTACACAGACCGAAAACCACTGAAGTCACAATTGAATAAGAAGAAAGGGCCTAAAATCCAAGAGTTCCTTAGTTTGTGGCTCTGTCACTCTAATTTATGCTTCTGTGATCACATCATCTTCTCCTTTTCTCTGTTTTTCTCTCTGTCTCTTATAAGGACAATTGCTTTTGGATTTAGGGCCCACCTAGATAATCCAGGATGTTCACCTCTTCTTAAGATCCTTAACTTGCATCTGCAATGACATTTTTTCCAAATAAGGTAATATTCATAGGTTCCAGGAATTAGAGTATAGCTACATCATTTTGGGGGCTACTATTCAGCCAACTATAGGGACTAGCTCAAAATTTTCACTGGCCAAGTACAATAATACTGGGGATTGTTGAATATCCCTATCTGAAAGACCAAGTCTGATACTCAATGGTATGCATTGGTATGGACATCCTGGTCAACAATCTTCAGCATCTCTGATTAGCATTCATTCTGACTTGGTCAGTTTCTGTTGCATCTTTTAACACATTGAACTCAAGGGCTATGACATTACTCATATAATACATTTTGAACTTTTGACCGACCTTCTCAACTTACTTTCTGCTTTATTCATCTACTTTTTTATCCTAGGAATCTGAAAAATGTATGAGCAATGTCAATGTATTCTCTAGCCATTTCAATCCCTTTTCAAGTTCTCCAAAAGAAAGTTTTAACAAGATACCAGAGAAAGAAGAAAGATCACTTCTCTCCATTTTAGAGGTAAGTGCATGCTCTCTCTCTCTCTCTTTCTCATCTATCTATCTTTCTCTGCCTTTGAAGTACTCTGGACTGACTCTATTCTTTGACTGACAGCTATGGCTTCTGTCCATTGGCCTGTGCCTCAAAGCTCTTGTGTTCTCATAAAACAGGGCATTTGCAGAGTCCATGTCACAGGGGTACTATAGGAACTTTTGTGGTTGCCTGACATCCTACTCTTGCCTTTAGGGAGAGAACTTGTTTCCAACTCTCCTCATATTACCACATTTATATGAACTATCTTTCTTGGTACAATTCCAACTGAAACAGAATATCACAAAAATTGGAAAGAAGTCCTATTCTCTAAAAAGAGAAGAATCTAATGATAAACTTATAAAACAACCTTATGTATGAACCAGAATCTTTTAAAAATCAAAGTAGGTATTAGGGAAACATTACATTTCTTTAATGGATCAAAAATAAGTTTTAAGGGGCACCTGGGTGGCTCAGTGGGTTAAGGCCGCTGCCTTCGGCTCGGGTCATGATCCCAGGATCCTGGGATCAAGCCCCGCATCGGGCTCTCTGCTCGGCAGGGAGTCTGCTTCCCTTCCTCTCTCTCTCTGCCTGCCTCTCTGCCTACTTGTGATCTCTGTCTGTCAAATAAATAAATAAAATCTTTGAAAAAAAAATAAGTTTTAAGAAATGTAAGAGGCTCAGTATCAAGGAATACCAGGAAGAGTAGAAAATGAGAATGAGACCTGGATCATGAAAGAGAGTCTACGTAGGAATTATTTAAACCTCCAAATTCAATCTCTGTATTTAGAAGTCAGAAATTCTGGGAAATGGTAGATTCCTATTTCTGAGTGGTTTTAGATACCTACCCACCTTTATAAAGAAGGATGTTAGAAAAATTTTCCATAAAGAATCTAGGAAATCCCAGGAAAAAAATTCCATATACTTATAATGCTATTGAAAAAAAAAAAAAAAAAGAAAATCCAGGCATCCCATCTACCTGGTCACTCTTCAGTGAAATACACACACACACACACACACACACACACTTTTGTCAATTGACTTTTTATTACTTGAATTTAAGAGTATAAATTCAGGGATATCATATGTTTGAGGAAAGGCTTTAATATTAGAATGAAAAGAGATAAACAAAATGGTCTAAGAGGGTCTGGGGAACTGGAGGAAATGGACAATCCAGGGATAAAAAAGAAAATTTTTAAAGAGAAAACATGTAATATCCTCAAAGAGTTAAGAGAAAATATTCAAGTCAGACAACTAGAACAATATATGAGATACAGAGAAATAAGAAAGATCTCAAAATATGTATTTATACAGTTTTTATGATATGGAGGATGAATTTAGGAAGCTTCTCAGAAAATATAATAAAAATGAATAAGCAGGGACTCCTGGGTTAAACCTCTACCTTTGGCTCAGGTCATGATTCCAGGGTCCTGGCATCAAGCCCCGCATCAGGCTCTCTGCTCTGCAGGGGGCCTGCTTTCTCCCCCTCTCTCCCTGCCTGCCTCTCTGCCTACTTGTGATCTCTCTCTCTCTCTCTGTTAAATAAATGGATAAAAATCTTAAAAAAAAAATGATTAAGCAGAACATAAAAAAAAAAAAAAAGACAAAATAAGGGATCTATTAGAATGCCCAATATCAAAACAGTGGAGGTTGTAAAATGAGAAACCAAACAATACAAAATGGAGAACATTTTCAAACATAGAATACAGGACAAATTCAATATTGAAAAGCAGAATTTTGCAGATTAAAAGTGCCCACTATTTACCAGGTACAATGAATGAAAGAATGGTTAATTAAAGATATGTTACTAACATTTTTTAAAGATTTATTTGCTTATTTGACAGAGAGAGGCAGAGAGGTCAGGAGCAGAGGGGAGGGGCAGATAGAAAGGGAGAAACAGGCTCCCCACTCAGGGAGCATGATGTGAAACTTCATTCCAGGACCCTGAGATCATGACCTGAGCCAAAGGCAGATGTGTAACCCACTGAGCCGCTCATATGCACCATGACTAACATTTCTTAATGAAAAAAGAGAGGAGTCCTCTGATCTTATGTGTGAGTGGGGAAACAAATGGCTCAAATATATAGGATCAATCATTAAAATGGAATCAGATGTATAAATAGTAAATAGAAAGTCAGGGAGGAAAATGAGTGAAACTTTCAAACTTCTAAGGAAAACATCTAGAAAAATATAGACTTCCATATCCAAACTATCCATCCAATAAAAGTTTGAAACAAAGTTACTTTCAAACATATAGATTCTCAAAAATTTGCCTCCGTTTACTTCTTAAGTAGCTCCTGGAAGAAGGAAAAAAATGAAAGACATGAGATTCAGGACATAGGAAATAAATAACTTTGGAAATGGAAAGAATGGGGAGTTCTTATGTGAGCATTTTATAATAGTCCTGGGGAGACATTAGTCCAGGAGTTAGAGCTTTGTGAAAACAAATGAAACTAATGGACTATCTTGGTGTTTGAAGCTCTTAAGACACATCTTGATGTTTGTAGATCTGTTGGGATATTTGAGGAAATTTTAAAATAGGAACATAACAAAAAAACTGTATGAAAAGCAAATTTTAAACTTCAAGCAAAGTTTTTCTTTTAAAGGAAAATTTTTTAAGTTGCATAGGAAAGGACGCTTTCTGGATCAGTTATGAACGATATTTATACATTCATAAAAATTGAATCATTGATGATTAATCAAAGATGAAGTACAATAATGCTAGTGGAAGAAGGAAAGGGACTGGGAAAATATTACATAGTCAGTTCTTCATTGACTAAATATTACATAGTCAGTTCTTCATTGACTATCATAGTAAATCAAATTGATTAAAAAATTGCTGAAAATCAATAAATTATGAAGAGGTCATAAAACATACATTTAAATAATGGGGTGAATACCTAAAGAAAAAAAAGTATGTGTGGAAGTAATTTCTTCAAAGAAGCAGGCCTGCAAAGTCAAATGTGGTCAGTTAAGACGTGGCTATTTTTGTAACTCCTTAATATCATTGAATGTTTATGGTATGTGAATTTGTTAATTTGATTAAAAATTCGGAAATAACACTATATTTAGGATAAATATGGGAAAATTATTTTAGAAAAGCCATTAGTTGGTTAGTATTTTAAGTAGCATAAATATGTTTGTCGTCACGCTACAAGCTTCGTAGATAGGATAAATAAGTCGAACAATGAGTTACGTTTTTATTAGCCCCAAAGGTAATCTTTCTCGATTGTGGTCCGCTCATTTGATATCTATCTGTTGTTTTTCTTACACTGAATCTGTAGCCCTATTTATCACCAAACAATGCAAAATTCACACAAAAAGAGAAACAATCACCAGCCTGTCTTCAGCATAATAGTTTTGTAGATTTGAAAGGATGTAGAATTCAATTAGTTCAGGAAACTGATTGTAAAGAGAAAATCTGAGGCCAAGACAACTAAAGTGGCAAGACTAAGGATATATAGCTAGAACTGAGAACACTTTTGAGCATGTAGTGGAAAGATTTTTATTTTCTTAATATTGTTTATTAGTAAACAATTCTTGTTGAAATTATCATATAGGCATGATGAGTAAATATGCTTATAATTATGATACCAAATTAGCTCCTACACACAAAAATTTATTTAAGAGAGAGATAGAGAGAGAGGGTGCACAAGCAGGGGGAGTGGCCAGCAGAGGGAGAAGCAGACTCCCCACTGAGCAAGGAGTCTGCCATGGGACTCCATCCAGCACCTTGGGATCATGATTTGAGCCCAAGGCAGATGCTTAACCAACTGACCACCCAAGTATCCCTGAAATCATTTTTAATATATGGTAGCATTCTACATAAGGTAAATACAATATACTCAGAATCTGTATTGGTAATAGTAACACTATGAAAACATTTATTGATTCTCATTCCATCATTCTAAGAGATTTCTATTATTTAATTTATGACATTCACATATAGCAAAGAATTAGGAAAAAACTCATTGATACTTCTTGTGGTTATCACAGAGCAGATTTCAGGTGCTGTGATTAAAAAAAAAAGTTTCTATGTGAGGAAAAGATATGTTAATTAACTTGACTGTAGTAATCATTGATTATGTATATTTACATCAAATCATCATGTACAACAACAATTCAACAATTTTTATTTAAAAATAATAAGTTAATTTAATTTTTTAAATTATTTACAGGAACTAAAATTGGAGAGAAGACATTATTTTATAACAGCATTTTCAGGGACAGGACTAGCAATTACTTTACGTGCTCTAATCATTTAACACTCTGATTCTATAAAATCTTGAAAATACAATTTGGTCTTCAGTTGTTAAAATCATATAAATAATTATTCCTATCTCCAGTAGACTCTATTACAACTTTAACCAGGTATCAGTTTGGACTTCACTCATGTCTGAAAAATCAGGGGGATGGAGTTCTGTGTGCTTTATTGTTTTCTTTCTTCCTACTTTATTTATACTTTCCCTAAGTCTCCTAATTAAAATACTCAAGATTTTATTAATGCTTACCTTTATATCAATGAACTATAATCCCCACCCCAAACACACGTTTAAAATGTGAAGCTAAGTTCAAAACTAAATGTTTGTTCTCCAACACATTCTGTATTTCCCAAACTACACATATTGACATACATTACAACACACTTATTAATTGGAATAAATATGACTATGGCAATATTACAAAAAATCATGATAGCAAATTCCAAATTCATTCTCTTTTTCATTCATTCCTTCCCTGTCCAAGTGTCAGAAGAGAAAATTCCCCTAATATTGACTAAGAAAACATTTTCTGGTGTACCAATGGAGACCTTGAAGGCCCTTTCAGTGGGCTTGATCTTTAAATTGCTCTCCATGCTGCCATAAGTCCCTCATTTGTCCTCCTCGACAGAGTCCCATTGAACATTGCTGTGCTATCTCAAGTCTCTTGCATATATCAAACATCCTATTTTTCACCTGGGGCATCAGCTAACTTTTTACCAAGCTTTTTTTCACCACTGCTTCTTCCTTCCATAATCTTTATGTAGCCACTTGAACACCTACCTAGCCAAAAAAAAAAACAAAAAACAAAAAACAAAAACGATTTGAGAAGATAACGTGAACGATGAATCAGATGACTGAGTTTGGGGATTCTGAAGTTTGATAGTCCTTGTTTCTTATCCTCCTAGTGATTCATGTACAGTTAAATGGTCCACATTTCCATCTGCTCTCCCAGTTTCATTGTGCTCTCTCTCCATACCCTTGATCCTCATGTAAGCCTACGCGAGTTGTAATTCAGATCAGCTAGTGCAAAGAGAAGAGAAACTGGCGGTCTGAGGTAATTAACCACACCTGCATGGAGGCTAAATCACCTTCCATCTATTCTATCATTTCTTCAAATTTGTGTGTCTTATTTATTGAGGTCAAAGTACTCAATTACTGTGTACCCAAATACACCAAAAATGTTTTGACTCCATTAAGGAAGGTAGAACTGATACATGGGAATAAATTCCACTCTCCCTGAGTGTTTACTGTTCTCAAAACATGCAAGGGAGACAAATGAATGCAACTGTGCTCCTCCAGGTCCTGAGGGATAAAACAAGCTACGTTTCTATCTCTCCAAATACTGCTGATCTTAAGGGATAATGTTTATATTATACCCATGCCACAATCCTTTTCTAAATTCACGAGTGAAAAATGCTACTTTCTTTCCTTCTCCTCACATGCCAAATTGTATCATAGCAATTAGATGGTATCATAATAATCAATTTAATCAACTTCCAAATGATTATAATGAGACTAATGCATTTAGCAGAAAGGTATACCTTCATAATTGAGAACTCTAAAATTGCCTTTTCACTGAGTTATGCTTTTTAAATGCACTTTTTTCCCCCATTCCAATTTATTCTATGGTCACAAGACTAACGTTAGTAAAAAAAATTTTTTTAATAAATAAATAAATAAATAAATCTTACCATTTCAGAGATCTACTTAAACTCTCCCAAACCTCCTCATTTCTTAAAGATCAAAATCCAAGTTGTCTTTCTCACATGTGAGTCACCTGAAAATAGTGTGTAATTACTCCTTAGAGCCCTTGCTCATAGCAATCTAGATATCTTTAATGACAATGGGCAATGAAGCCAGGGAAACCACAAGGAAGAGAGAGTGGCCTTTACATTTCCACTTATAACTCTGTATGCCTGTCTCTGAAATAATAGCCATTGTGCCATTCAAAAATTAGTTTGAACATAACCTTTAACATGGGTGATCCTAATCCTCAATCTACCTGCTGACATTAGCTGATAATTGCTGAAACTCCACCTCATAGGTTAGAATAGCTACATGAATCCGAGGTGCCATTTCTTGATTTTAAAGCTACCTTTGGGTCAAATGTATTTAATAGCTTCACCTTTCAATAAGACTTTTTTTCTTTCTCTCATAGACTAAGTAACAGGGCTGACCTTATTCACATAATAAAATGTCATCCTGTCACATAAGCTTGCAAACATTCCAAAACAAGCTCATTAGCAAATAATGATGCCAAAAGAGTAGCTTTTTTAATGTCAGTAAATACATTTTACGTCTTTCTGATAATTTGTGAAAAACAGTGTAATTATCAGAGTTCTACCTTTCTCTGTAGAGGAAGCAAAGAATTTGCAAAAACTTTAAAAGTTGTATTTAAAACATAACGCAAATCAATGATTCTTCTTTCTCCCGGTATGAAATATTTCTTGATGAGATTCTAAACCTTAAGTGACCTATTTATATGACTCTGCTTGCTGCGGAGTACAAGAATGAAAGGTGATAAAAATTTCAGTAATATAACCTCCAATTCAAACGGTAACTCTATCTCCAAAGTACCTCAGAAATATTGCTCACTAATCAAATTTACACACACATGCACACACCACACAGTAGAAATGTTGAATAAAAAAAAAAATCACCATTATCCAAATACTATATATTCTGTATGGTATTGACTTTGAAAGTAGCGTGGCCACATTGACGAGAAATTGCTGAAATATAGTAGGGTAATAGTCCAGTTTGACAAGTTTCCCAAATACCTACATGGAGTTATCCAGTTTCTTAAGTTGCTAGCAAGTAGAAATTGACACTTTAAAGAGATTATTTTTATTAAAATACTTTCAATGCCATCCTGATCAAAAGTCCACCAGCATTTTTCAAAGTGCTGGATCAAACAATCTTAAAATGTATATAGAACCAGAAAGGACCCCAAATTTCTAAGGAAATCTTGAATAAAGAAAACAACTGGGGGCATTATGTTGCCTGCTTTCAAGCTTTACTACAAAGCTGTGATCACCAAGACAGCATGGTACTGGCACAAAAACAGACACATAGACCAGTAGAATGGAGTAGTGAGTCCAGATATGGACCTACAAATCTAGGGTCAAATAATCTTCAACAAAGCAGGAAAAAATATCCAGTGGAAAAAAGACAGTCTCTTCAATAAATGGTGCTGGGAAAATTGGACAGCTAGGATAGAAGAATGAAACTTGACCATTCTCTTATGCCATACACAAAAATAAACTTGAAATGGATAAAAATTGCTGCCTCAAGGTGAGGCAGGAATCTATCAAAATCCTAGAGGGGAACATAGGCAGTAACCTCTTTGACATCAGCCACAGCAACTTCTTTCAAGATATGTCTCCAAAGGCAAAGGAAACAAAAGCAAAAATGAACTTCTGGGACTTCATCAAGATAAAAATCTTGTGCACAGCAAAGGAAACAGTCAACAAAACAGAGGCAACCTATGGAATGGGAGAAGATATTCACAAATGACACTACAGACAAAGGGCTGTTATCCAAGATCTATAAAGAACTCCTCAAACTCAACACTCCAAAAACAGATAATCACATCAAAAAATGGGCAGAAGACATGAACAGACATGTCTCCAAAGAAGACATACAAATGGCTGACAGACACATGAAAAAATGTTCATCCTCATTAGCCTTCAGGGAGATTCAAATCAAAACCACATTAAGATACTGCCTTACACCAGTTAGAATGGTCAGAATTAACAAGGCAGTAAATAACAAGTATTGGAGAGGATGTGGAGAAAGGGGAACCATCTCACACTGTTGGTGGGAATGAAAGTTGATGCAGCCACTTTGGAAAACAGTGTGGAGATTTCCTTAAGAAATTAAAAATAGAGCTACCCTGTGACCTGGCAATTGCACTAATGGGTATTTATCCCAAAGATATAGACGTAGTGAAAAGAAGGGCCATCTGTAACCCATATGTTCATAGCAGCAGTGGCCACAGTTGCCAAATTGTGGAAAGAGCCAAGATGTCTAAGAAGATATGGTCCATATATACAATGGAATATTATGCCTCCATCAGAAAGGATGAATACCCAACTTTTGTATCAACATGGATGGGACTGAAGAGATTGAAAAGAGTAAGTGAAAAAAGTCAAGCAGAGAGGGTCAATTATTATATGGTTTCACTTGTGGAGCACAAGGAATAACATGGAGGACATTAGGAGAAGGAAAGGAAAAGTGAATTGGGGGAAATAGGAGAGGGAGACAAACCATCAGAGACTGTGGACTCTGAGAAACAAACTGAGAGTTTTGGAGGGGAGAGGGATGGTGGGATAGGTGAGCCTGGTGGTGGGTATTAAGGAGGGCATGTATTACCTGGAACACTGGGTGTGGTGCATAAACAATGAATGTTGGAACACTGAAGAAGTAAAATAAAATCTTAAAAAAATCAAATAAATAAATAAAATCCTAAAAAATAAATAAATAAATGCAAAATGAAAATTTTACACAAAAAAGAGAAGTAAATATAATTTTAAAATATTATGATGCAATAACTATTTTAAGTCTTTCTCAATGACTCAGTACTTTAGTAATATTTGAGAATTATTTGCTATGAATTAACTAGAAATAGAGACTGGATAAAGCAATGCCATAAATATAAATCGCACAATATAGACGAGAAGGCACAGAAGGAAGGAAAGGAAGGGAAACAAAGAAGGATTTTAACATTCTAAACTGAGATAATGCAAAATGTCCATTATTTCCATATACATTAGGGATCAATACTTTTTTTTTCTTAAGTTTTTAAATAGAATGTGAAAAATAATACCCCATGCCAGAGAGAGTAATACTTATAAAGACAATAGGGAGCATTTGGTACATCTGCCCAATAATACACTGTTTTGTCTTTCATTTCTTTTTCAAATATACTGTGTTATAAGTCCTTTAGGAATACATCATATATTTGGATCCATGCTAGGAGGCATATTTGACATTATCTCAACTTTATAAATGATTGCTCTAAGACTTTATAAGAATACAAGACCTGTGTAAAATTTATAGATTTAAAGTGATAGGATTAGAACAAAGTCCTTGTATAATAATAGTCTTCGTGTGCTTTTACAGCTACAGCTACAAGCAGAGGTAGATGATTATGACCTACATAAAACTTCCATGTGTCTCCACTCTTTCCCCCATTTGCTAGCAACTTCCTTATACTCTGCAGCCTAAGATTCTATATATTCTAAAAATCTCCTAGTGGAACTAAAAGAGGAGAGAATATTAACAAATGATAGTTACTTGATTTTTCATTGAATCAAATGGAAAATCAAAATGGAATCTGTGGACTCTAATGTGGCATGCCATGTGCAAGATATGAGTTATGAATATGTATGAAACATATGAATTATGAATATAAATGGCTGCTGAACAATCAGCTTTAAGATAATTATCCTACAATGTGGTAATCAAAACAGTATGTCACAGGCATAAAAAGTAGACACATAGATCAATGGAACAGAATCAAGAACTCAGAAACAAATTCTCACATAAACATTAGTATTTGAACCAAGAATATTTAATGACAAAAGGAAAGTCTCTTCAGTGAATGATATTGAGAAAAATGCATGCATGCATAAATAAATAAATAAATAAATAAATAGGACTACATCAAACTAAAAAGCATCTGCACAGCAAAAACAAAATGAAAAGACAACCTAAGGAATGGGAGAAATCATATTTCTGATAAGTTGTCATACAACTCAATAGCAAGCAATTAACATCAGATTTAAAAACGGGAAGAGTAACTGAATAGACATTTCTCAAAAGAAGACATAAAATGGTTAACAGGTACATGAAAAGATGCTCAACATCATGATCAGGGGAATGCAAATCAAAATCACAGTGAGATATCACCTCATACCTGTTTAAATGGCTATCATTAGAAACAATAGACAAGTGTTGGTGATGTGGAATAAAGGAAACCCTTGTGCACTGTTGGAGGGAATGTAAACTGGTCAGCCAATTTGGAAAACAGTATGGAGTTTCCTCAAACAGTTTAAAAAAGTACTATCAGCAATTCCATTGTTGGGTAGATGTTCAAAGGATCTTGAAGATATATCTACATTCCCATGTTTATTGCAGCATTATTCCAACAGCCAATAGAGGGAAACAACCTCAGTGATCATCTATGGATGAACAGATAAAGAATTGTGATATATATATACATATATATATATGTATATATATATATATATATACACACATATACACAACAGAATATTTTTCATAAATGGAAAAGGATATCCAGCCATTTGTGACAACAAGGAATGACTTTGAGGGCATTGTGCTAAGTGAAAGAACTCAGACAAAGGCAAATACAGCATAATATCCCTTATACGTGGGATCTATAAACACCAAACTCATAGAAACAGAGCGTCAAATGGTGGTTGCCAGGGTCTAGAGGACAGAATAAACAAGACGCTGTCGGTCAAAGTGTGCCAACTTCCTGTTGTATGATGAACAAGTTCAGGGGATCCAGTGAACAAGATTGTGGTTATATTGTACAATATACAAAACAATACAATATTGTATTATAAATTTGAAAGTTGTTAAAACTGGATCCCAAATGTTCCTATCACAAAAAATAAATTCTAATTATGTGAGGTGATGAAGGTATTAACCAACTCTACTGTGGTAATCACTTCACAACATATAAATGGATCTATTCAACACACTCCACAACAAACACTTACAAAATATTATACGTCAATTATATCTCAATAAAGCTAGAAAATATTTTCTAAAATGTTGTTATTATCTCACAATATTACTACTTAATAATTACACCCATACTAGTGGACATTGATAGTCATCCCATATTGCCATTTCTGTTACCATTTTCTGAGAATGGTGCCAAGTGTAAAGTATATATTAGGTTCTTTCCTGTGTAAAGTTTGTCACCATTGAAAATATAAAATTAGATCCTTACCTAACTTATTTGTCTACAAAATTGACTTTTCTTCAAACTACAGAGTGGAAGGTAAATATTAATTCACAATTTCCATTAGTATAATTTTAATGCCTATTTATTTATCCAAAAAATCCAGATCTTTTTAAAAGAAAAAGAAATACTCACATAAAGGGAAAAATTAATTTTCTAGTAAAGAAGTTAAGACCACAAAAAATAAAAATAAAATGATAGTATTTCTTGTCAATAAAAATTTGGTGGGCACTGTATCTTTTTGTTTGTACCAATGTCTCACCATCACTTTTGCTGGCTCATAGTATAGTCATGACAATTTCACAGGCTTCTACAGACAGACTGACCATTATTCTTAACCAAAAAAGAAAGGATAGTAACTTAATGTGGAATATAAAGAACTGTGCTCAGAATACCCTGGATAATTCATTTTTCAAATATGTATTATTTTGTTTGTCACAAACACAACTTTCCCTTTATAGATTTTTTTAAAATTCAATTTTTGTTGATTTTTAAAATTTACTTTTAAGAAATTTAATCCTAGAACTTGAGTTTATATCATCATTGGAATTTCAGTGAATACTGTTTTCTATGCTTTACTGTGCAATAAGTCTATGGTATAACTCAAACTGATTATCAACATGTTTCTTTTTAATTATATATCCAAATAATGATAACATGTACTCCTAAGTAACACAGAGCTTGAATATTATTTAGTTATTACCTAAAAAACACTCTAAGGGAATGTTATTCTCATACCATTGAGATCTTAACTGTATAGCCAAATGTTTTTTATGTAAAATTATGAAAGATCTACTCATTCTATGGATTCTATCCTGTCATAAAATTATCTTTCCCTCATATTCAAATTCTGACATCAAAGAAATCTAATAATCATTTTAAGAGTGAAGGCACCCAACAAACACTCGGCCCATGAAGAAAAGTCGTATAGAATCAATTAGATTCTCAAAATATGAGCAAATTAAAGTCAGGCCTGAAAGTTCTACATTTTTTCATGGTCCAGAAAAGTCACCTTAAGCTTAGGAACAGAGATTTCTATGGCTTAAGAGAAGGATATGGATCAGTGAGCTACATAATAATGTCAAAAGACAGTGATAAATATATGCTCTTTGTAGCAATGGGTTTTACTTTGAAATTAAAAGCAAAGTTAAAACAAGAATTTTTGTATAAAGTAAAATGTTATACTGAAGATATATTTGTTGCTCTCATAAGTTATCCACAAGTTTAGAAGACATATTTTGAAAACCAACTAACTACTAGGTTTCCCTTCCATTGAATCTTCCAGTGATTCTTAAGAACTGGATAATGTGATTACAAGATAATAAATACGAAATATTTATTATCACATGCAAGACACTATCTAACCTGCATTGCCAGAAAATACCACAAACCTGTGACAGAAATTCATTTCCTCACAGTTCTGAAGGCTAGAAATCTTAGGTTAGTTTCCAGAATGATTGGTTGCTGGCGAGGTCCCTCTTTCAAGTTTGTAGGCAGCCACTCTTCTCACGTGTTCACACACGGCAGGACTCAAGTCTAGCCTTCAAAAAGAAGGAAATCCTGCCCTTTGCAGCAAAATTAATAAACCTAGAAAACATTATGCTCAGTGAAATGAGCCAGACACAGCAGATAAATACCGCATGATTCACTTACATGCAGAATCTAAAATAGTCAACTCATAGAAACAGAGAATAGAATGGTGGTTGCCAGAGGCAGGGAGAAGGGGAAATGAATAGATATTCGTTAAATGATATAAAGTTCAGTTATGCAAGATGAATAAGTTCTGGAGATTTAATATATATCAATGTTACTATGCTTAACAATATTGTATTGTATACTTGAAATTTGCTACAAGGGTAGGTCTTGAGGGTTTTCACCCTGTGAAGAAGAAAGAAACAAAATAGTAACATGTGAAGTGATGGTTATGTTAATTAGCCTGATTGTTGTGATCATTTCATAAAGTATACATATAGCAAAAAAGTTGTACATGGAAATATATGCAATCCCTATTTGTCAATTATACATCAATAAAACTGAAAAAGTTGGTGGTATAAGAATTCAAACTGAGGGGCGCCTGGGTGGCTCAGTAGGTTAAAGCCTCTGCCTTCAGCTCAGGTCATGATCCCAGAGTCCTGGGATCGAGCCCCGAATCGGGCTCTCTGCTCAGCAGGGAGCCTGCTTCCCCCCTCCCTTTCTCTCTGCCTGTCTCTCTGCCTGCTTGTGATCTCTGTCTGTCAAATAAATAAATAAATAATCATTAAAAAAAAAAGAATTCAAACTGAGATATCCTCTCTCTCTCAGTCTATTGTTTTGGCTTTTCCTAATTACAGCAAAAAATATGCCAGTATAACTGAGTATGTAGAGGAGACCATATGATAGGTGTGATTTTATTCTATTGCAAAATAAAATATTAGGCCATAATGAAGAATTTGTTGACTAAGATAATTCAAACAATGAGGCAGAAGCAAACTAAAATTTATAATTAATTATTCATTACAAACTAAAAGTTTAGTATCATGAATAAGATATTAAGGTATAAATATTTGGTCATATACATGAGTAGAAGATGAGCAATTAATGTATCATAATTACAAAACAAAATAGCATACTAGAAGTTACATTTAATCCGTCATAAGAAATATCAGTGAGACGTAAGAAAGGACATAGCTTCTATCTGGAGTCTATAGATGCTAATCATCATGAAGGTCACAAAAATATTACACATATATAGACAACTATAGAGATGTGGTCTGAGTTTTTATATTTAGTTGAATTTTCATTTCCTCCTATCTTGATAATATTTGAAAGGAAAATAAATTGTTTGGAAGCAATAATAAGTTTATTGGAAGCAACCCAAAGATTTATATCTTCTCATATTGAAAAAAAAAGGCAATCGTTACATATCTCACCACCTTTTTTCAGTTTAGGTAACTTCTGCTTTAACTCTTAAAGGTATTACAAGATATATATTATATGTTTTTAATATGAGATATCTACAATAAAGTTATTGGCCAAAATGATAGATTCTTGTTGGGGAAAATAAATGAGAGTCTGGTGTGTGTTAATATTCCTTCTCACGATGAGATGAAATGTTTAGTTTATTCAGAGGGTTTGTAAGAAAAAAAAATGATATGACAAAATGCCTTGGATATAAACTAAAAAGTTCTTGCAAGGACATGTGTCCATGTTTGTTATGTTGTGTGAGCTTTGAACTTTTTTATTAAAAAACTTCACATCCCACAAAAAAAGGAAAATATAAAACCAGAGACACGACCAACATGATGGATCAAATATAGTCACTATGAAGCTGATTAAGGTGATTTGGAAGGCCACCCCTGTCAGTGTTCTATATGTTCAGGTATTGAACAACAGATAGCACTATGATATGCAAATGATATGAGAGTTTACTAAGCCATTCTGTTATTAATTTATGGTTTCATAACTTGGTAAGTTTGTCTCCATTGTAAATTTAAGGCAGCTGCGATACACCTGTATACCTCTTTTGAATGTGAAATACAGAGGACTGACCTACTTGAGATACAATACTGATAGTTTATCTTTTATGCTGGATCTTTTTCTCATATTTATTATTAATTTTTGTTTTTCCCTCAAAGGACAGAGATTATTTTTCATAAAGCGTGGAATAATATTTTTTAAAATATAGTCTTTTAAATTTGTGTTAGTATATGACTCTCTAGAATATTTGGAAATGGCCAGAACATTTAACTACTAACTATATAAGATAGCATTTGAATATATTATGATAAATATTTTCTATTATATATAGATTTTCTACCTAAAAGATATATGTATACTTATCTTACAAAAATTATCAAACTATATAATTATAGCAATATGACTATTCTTCACATTTTATAGTAATGGAAATTGAACTAAAAATAAAGTTAACACTGATATCTAACAAATGAATAAGGTCATTTATAAATATGCATACATGTATAAAAATATGTATTTCAGTCACATCACAAAAATTTAGAAGCAAAAAGTATAGGGGGAACTAATATGAAGAAAGGGCAAGTAATTTTAAGATAAAATGTATATGTCCTTGTCATGAACAGGTAAAGATGTCAATGGTCTCAAAATTTGATGTGGCAAAATTTTAAACTAAGAGAAACCAAAGACATAGCTGGCTATGGCTCTCGAATATTTGTTTTATTCTATCACTGTGCAGGAGGTTGGGAAACTAGACTAAAACCTTAATGTAAAAATGAGTGAAATTTCCCCATAATCTTTAAGTGCTTAGGAAACCATCACTGCATTAGTCTTGTTGTCATTCTCCCGAGTGAAACAGCTACAAAGTTTGGGAACTATAAGATATGGTCAGCTAGAAAACTTGGCTGGAAACTACAAAGTACCAATTAATTGCCAGTATTTTCAGAACTAAAAAGATAGATATGCAACAGGACCTCCAATTAGAGCTTAATGAGAGATAAGCCTTAACAACAGGAAACAGTTTCAAAAGAAACTGTTAAAACTCAATTTCTGGTTGAGTTGAAATGACCAGCTCTTCACTCTATCTAACAAAGAAAATGGGAAATATTTCTGGTGGTATGTTACATAATCGAGAGGCACCCATCATCTTTTATGACTGTATCTGACATGGATATGATATAATAAAATCCTATGTGTACAAAGAAGAAAGAAAATGTGAGCAATAACAAGAGAAAAGCTATGGAACAGAGAGACGACCCACAGGTAATCGAGGTGCTGGAGCTAGCGATAAAAATTAAATACAAGATTTTTTAATATGTTCAAAAATATGGAGAATGGGCTTTATAGAAGGAATCATTAAGAATTTCAACAGTGAATTGCAATCTACAGAAATGAATGGAGGACTAAAACATAAAATGTCTGAAGTTCAGCACAAGATAAGTGGCTTTAGCAGCAGTTTGTATACCCCAGAACACAAAATGATGATATGACAAAACACCTTAGATATAAACTAGAAAGTTCTGTGTTCTGGAGTATACAAACCAATGGGTCTTCAGATAAGTTAAGATAAAATATCCAAAGTGAAGCACAAAGAGAAAGACAAAAGAGAAGAAAAAGGGAAAACACAGGGTAAGAAGTATCTGAGATATAAGAAGAAGTTCTAGCGTACATATAAACGGAATCTCAGGGATAGTAGAACAGAGTATGTGGGAAAACATAAGATTCAAAAGAATAATGGTGAAGAATTTTACAAAAGTGAGGAAAACCAGTAATCCACAAACAGGAGAAACACAGCACATAAATACAGCAGAAAAACTCCAAACAACGTATATACAAATAGAACCGCATCTGTGCACATTAAATAAAACCAAACCAAACAAACCCAAAACGATTCACTAGCAAAGGCCAAGGGAAAAGAAAACTTTAAACACAGACTAAGAACTTTTGTTTCAACTTTGAACTTAAGAAGAAATAAGATATTTTTGCTCTGTATTTAAGGATAACAAGCAGGATAACATAGAAAGCATATTAAACTCTATACTAGGCCTGATGATACAGAGAATCCTAAAGAAATTCAAGTCCAAGCAGTAAGACAACTAATGAAATGTTTGCTTTCATGACTAAACAGCCCATGGAAGAGAGAGAAGCCAGAAACTGAAGAAATCCCAGCTAAACTTCCTATAGATTTCTGATGGTCAAGTGTGTTCAAGCATGAGGTTTCAGAATCCTAAGAACCCAGATGTAAATAAAATGTGCACCAGCTTCCAACACCTGGTCCTTACTGTATACTCTTCATGGAAGTTTGTGGCAGGCCTGGAGAGCTGATGGGGTTCTGCTGAGGATAAACCTGCATGTCATGAGATTGAAATGAACCAAAAAAAAAAAACACACACAAAAAAAAAAAAACCAGGAGAAACTTGCAAAAAGAGCTAATGGTTGGAGGAGAAGAAGAGCCACAGCATGGCACAGTGAGACAGGGCATGAAGAGGACTTAAGGAAGTGGGGCAGTGAAGGAAAATCCCTCTGAGGGACTCTGGACACAGTTCTCCAAGGCTGACAGCAGGAAATCAGAACTGAGAGACATCTTGGGGAACTGAACACTGAGGGCCAGATGGAAGAACAAAGAGAAGTCTCAGATGACCCTGAGAGATGACAGCCAGGCTGTCTTGGGCTCCTTTGTTTCATGTCTGTTGGCCTTCAAATTCCAGTTGTGTTAGGATCCCTGAACTTGAATCTCTGGTTCCTCCACCAGGTGAGGCTGCTACCTTGTTCATGAGCTCTCGAAGTCTCATCAACACTTTGGCAAACGCTTCCAAGGAAGAATCCATTTTGAAAGAGGTGCTCCGTATGAGTTCTCTCCATTCTCAAGGAATGTAGCCCTGTACTTACTGTGTTAATTGTTCAATACAGATTCCTTTTCCAGATTCATTGTTGTGGATAGGGGAAGGGTAAGTACAGAATCTGCTTCTCTAGTATGGTTAGAATTTAAAAAGTCGATTTGTTTTCAAATATATTGATATATATGTATTGTTTCTTTTCTTCTATTTTATTTCACTGTCACTTTTATTCAATTTTTTTTTATATTCTTGATACTGGAGTTTCAGTCACTGATTTTAAACCATTTTTTCTTTGATTGTTTCTAACATGCATTTAAGGGTATTGATTTCCCAGGAAGCATTGTTTTGTTTTCGCCCTTCAAGTTTTGTACATCATATCTTCATTGTTCTTGGCAGACTAGTTTATGATTTCTATTTGATTAATTATTTAATATATGAATAACTTTAAATTATATTTTTAAATTTCCAGGCAAGGTTTTAAAAATATTTGTTTATACATATATGAATACATATTCATTTCTAGCTTTGTTCTATTATGAGCAAAGAACATAGTCTTAGGAATATCAACCTTTTAAAATCTATTGATCAGCAAACTAAGAATAGAACATTCCTTCAAACTGAAAAGGATTTCTCTAAAGAAACAAATATAAAATTTCAGCCATCATCCTACCTTATGTTGAGAGAGAATACCCTCTCTAATGATGGAAACAGAGAAAAGCAAGAATAGCTACTTTACTGTATGAATTCATTATTGTGCTAATAGGAGGTCTTAAACAGTACAGTAGGAAATAAAAATAAATAAAGGACATAATTAAAAAGGATGATGCCACATTGCCTTTAATATGCTATATTGCATCATTGCAGGCATAGATATTTCCAAGGAATATGCAAAAATATTGCAACAATTTGTAAGCAAATTTAACAAAATTACATAATACAAGAGCAATATAAAACCTGCATACTTTGTCAAAGATTAATTGACCATATAGAATGTGGGTTCATTTCTAGGCTTTCTATTCTGTTCCATTGATCCGTGTGTCTATTTTTGTGCCAGTACCACGCTGTTTAGATCCCTACAGATTTGTAGTGCAATTTAAAGCCCAGAATGGTGGTGCCTCCAATTTTATTTTTCTTTTTCAAAGTTGCTTTGGCATGTCGGGGTCCTTTGTGGTTCCATGAAAATTTAAGAATTATTTATTATAGCTTCATGAAAAATGCTTTTGGTATTTTGATAGGGATTGCATTAAATGTAGAATGCTTTAGGTAATATAGACCTTTTAACAATTATTTGTTCTTCCAATCCATGATGGAGCTAGAGATTATTATGCTAAGCAAAATCTATCAGCCAGAGACAGACAGATATCAAATGATCATGCATCTGTGGAATTTAAAAAACAAAACAAATGAGCAAAGAGTAAAAAAAGAGAGAGAGAGAGGGAGAGGCAAACCAAGAAATAGACTCTTAATGTAGAGAATTGATGGTTACCAGAGGGGAGACTGGTGGGGAGATGATGGGGATTAAAAGTACATTTGTGATGAGTACCAGGTGTTGTATGGAAGTGATAAATCACTAAATTGTATACCTGAAACTATTATTACATTGTATGTTAACTAACTAGAATTTAAATAAAAACTATTAAAAAATCCCTGTAGTGTATTTTTTATAAGCAAGTTATACCTCAATAGCCTAAAGATTTAAAAAGAATTACCAACAAGTCACACAGTGGGAAAATATATTTACACCACAAATAGAAAAGAGTTTATATCTTTAATATGTCTTGACCTGGATATATATGCACATAATTCATTAAACTGCATGTTTATGATTTTTGCATTTTGCTTTGTGTTTATTTGGGTAAGTTATGCTTCAATAAAATAAAAGGAAAATAAACACAAAATGCAGAAAATTCACAAAGTCAAATGTGATTCTTTGAAAGATTAATCAAGTATATTAGCCATTGGAGAACCCAGGTCATTAATTTAAAAAGGGAGTTATCATTATTGGTAATCAGGAACAAAAACAGTAGTCATCACCACATACTTTGTAGACAACAAAAACAAGAGAAGGAATATTATGTTGAACTTTACAAAATAAACTGAAAATTTAACAGAAGCACATTTCTCCAAAAAATTACAATATCCCCTATTTAGAGAAGAATATAGGTAATGTGAACACTCCAGTACCCATGTAAAAAATTAAATGCATTACTAAAAAGCTACTAACAAATAAATTTCAAGGCAGGAAGAGAGAGAGAAAGAGAGCACAAGCAGGAGGAGTGGTAGGCAGAAGGAGAAGCAGGCTCCCCACTGAGCAAGGAGTCAATGCAAGACTGGATCCCAGGACCCTGGGATCATGAGCTGAACTGAAGGCAGACGCTTAACTGACTGAGCCACCCAGACATCCCAATATTGCCTCTTCTTATAAAACAAGGTGCAAAAATATTCAAATCATAAGTAAATAGAATCTTCAGATACATGAAAAGACCAATATAACATAATCAAGTGATATTTATACTACTTTTTAAATAAAATGTTATTCAATTTTTGCTTAGTAAATGAAGTATTCACTACATTTGCAAGTATGATGAGGCCATAATAAACACAAGTAAGTCACGTAAATGGAGAAGCCAATCACAAGACAAATATTTAACAAAGTACATTTACCCCGAATATGTCTTGATCTGGATGAATATACATATAAAAAGCCAGATGGTCACCTTTATAAATGTGGAAGAAAGACACCAAATGAAAAAAGTCCTTTAAATTTATTATTTTTTTAAAAGATTTTATTTATTTATTTGACAGACAGAGATCACAAGTAGGCAGAGAGGCAGGCAGAGAGAGAGGAAGGGAAGCAGGCTCCCCACTGAGCAGAGAGCCCAATGCAGGGCTTGATCCCAGAACCCTGGGATCATGACCTGAGCCGAAGGCAGAGGCTTTAACCCACTGAGACACCCAGGCACCCCTAAATTTATGATTTAAAATATTTTTTAATACACCCTTCACACTAAATAAATAAATAAATAAAGTTTATCACAAATATTAAAGAGAATTATTGATAGTTTCAGCCTGAGATTTGAAACAAGTCAGGGCAAGAAAATAAAAAGGTCTAAGAAATGTTAAGAAGGAAATAAATTCATCATCATTGCAGATGAAATAATTATGTACCTATCATCCCATTTTGATTAATCTTTTTAAAGAAGATCCCTGTATCCAAGGTCAACCTACAATTTTTATTATAATCTTCCAACAATAAACAAATGGAAATCAAAATGTAAAAATGTATAGGTATATCCCAGTTAGGGCAACATTAAAAACACAACAAAAACCTTAAAATAATTAGAATTAAAATTATATTATAGAAAAATAAAAACAAAACCAAAATAGATAGAGGGATATAGCTAATTTGTGAGTTGACTATTTAGCAATATATCAAATTCTCCATAATCTTATCTACAAATTTAATATAATTCCAACCAAAATTCCTTTGCAAATTAGCAATCTAATCAGTAATTCCTATAAAGTAAAAGATTGAAAAAACACTCAAGGTAATCTGTAAGCATAAATCTAGAGCACTTACATGATCAAATTGCCTATTATAAATCTAGACCATTATTGAAGTGCAATATCCATGCAGTTATGTAATGACCAAAGGAACAGAAAGTCCACAAAATAAACAGAACGATAAGGTCACCTGATTAATGACAAGCCCAATCCTGAAACAATATAATAAAAGTATATTCTTTCTAATAAATGCTGCTGGTTTATTTGAATAACCAAATGGGGCAAAAAGATATCTGCATACTTTTACTCCAACTATATACAATAAATCAATTCTGGACAACTGAATATTTAAATCTGAAGAGTAAAGCGATCAAGTTTTTGGTTGTTGTTCTTCAAGTATTCGTCAAATATCATATCCAAAAACAAAAACAACAACAACATGTAAAATACAGGTTATGGGGCAAGTCTCTCAGCTGCGAACTGTGTGGTAACCAGTGAAGCAAGAATTAACACTGGAGAGATTCAGTACAGCCCAAAGAGGAGGGCTTAACTCCAAGAGGAAGAAGTGACTCTCCTCCTCTGGAAATGGCAGATTCTTTAGACATTGGACTGGGACACATTCTCTTTATCCCCTGAAGTTTTCCTCTATCTTAGTCAGCAATAAAATTTGAAATCATCAAATGGTATTGTTATCCATATAGGTAGTATATCTTAAATAAGAGAAAAATATTTTACAGTTACAGAAAAGCTGGTAAAATAGGCTACCTTATAATTAAGAGCATCTATTCAACAAAAGATACTACAAAGAAAGGAGAAAGGTATATCACATACTGATTTTTATTATTTTATTTTTATTGCCTAATTTCCAAAACACTTCATTAATTTCTGCAAATCTGTAAGAAAATGGCAACATGAAAAGAGGTAAAATACTCAAAAAGACACTTTACAAAATTGGTTACTCATGGCTAAGAAACATCTCAAAATATATTCAGCTTCATTTGTCATCCAAAAATACAGATCAAACCCAAAATAATACACTACACATATTCACTTATACAGCTAAAATTATATAAAAGTGGAAGAACTGGATTTGGCAAGCTTTTAGAGCAAATAGAATGCTCATATATTCTTAATAGGTTGGGAATTGGTACAATAACTGAAGAATTGGGCACTGTCTACTACATCTAAATTCGTGCACATTCTAAAATCCAGTGACTCAATGTTTCTCAACTGGGAGCAATTTGCCCATCAGGGAACATTTGGTAATCTCTGGAGAAAATTTTTGTCGTCATACCTGAAGAGAAAAGTGCTACTGGAATCTGCTGGGCAGAGGTCAAGTTTGCTAGGTAGAGTCAGCTGAACATCCTAGAGAATAGTGGACAGCCTCCACAGTAACATCTGATCCAGCCCCAAAGGATCAATAGTGCCAAGGTCGAGAAATCCTATAATTTCACTTCTAGAAATATACTAAATACTAATGTGTACTAAAATCTTAGAAGCATTTCTGTTTTTATAAAAACCCCAAACTGAGCACTCCTCAATTGCCCATATCTATACTAAAATGGCAAATTATGGTATATTCATATAGCAAAATATTCCTGACTCTAGATCAATAAGAAAAAACCCCATAACTACATGCTACAACATGTATGAATCTCAAAAATGTCATTGAATGGAAAAAGTACATCCTGCAAAGATTTCACTTACCCAGAACAAAGAGTATACTCCTAGCTATATATAAAGTCAGATGAAACTGGTCTATCTCATCAGAGGTGATAACAATGGTTTCCCCTGGCATGGGTTTGGTGAATGGAATTAAGAATAAGGGGGCTTCTCAGTTTGTTAATCACCTGTTTCTTGATTTAGTTTCAAGACTCAAAGCATATTCAGTTTTTTAAAATACCTGTGTTATGTGTACTTTATAGTATATTATATGTAAGCATAAAGCTATATAATATGGTACAATAGCATCCCATTATCCGCAGGGCTTCTAAGATCCCAAGTGGACAAGGGGAGATGGAGAGGAGAAGGTAGTTGAGGGAAATTGGAAGGGGAGGTGAACCATGAGAGACTATGGACTCTGAAAAACAATCTGAGGGTTTTGAAGGGGGGGGGGGGGGGGGGTTGGGGGAACCAGGTGGTGGGTATTGGAGAGGGCACAGATTGCATGGAGCACTGGGTGTGGTGCAAAAACAATGAATACTGTTACGCTGAAAAGAAATAAAAAATTAAAAAAAAAAAACAAAAAAACACAGATTGCACCAAATCCCATATACACTCTGTTTTTACCTATACTTACCTATGGTAAAGTTTATTTTATAAATTAGGCACAGTAAGATAATAACCAAAATAACTAATAATAAAATATAATAATTATAACAATATGCTGTAATAAAATATTTAAATTTGGGAACTGTACTCAGTTTTCTTCTTGTGATGATGTGAGATGATAAAATGCCTATAGGATGAGATGAATTGAAGTGAATGATGTCAGCATTGTGACATAGCTTTAGGTTACCATTAACCTTCCTGCAATAGGTCAGAAAAAGGATCATCTCTTTCTGGACTGCCGTTGACTGCTGGTAACTGAAACCATGAAAAATGAAATTGCAGGTAAGGGTAAGGACTACTGTATATATTGGGTGGTAGGGTTTAGTGTATTAAAGAACAGGACAAATAAATAAATTTTCCTAATGTAGAAAAACTTTGCAAACATCCTAAAAAGTATGTATAATTTAGAAATATAATCCAGTACTACATGCCACCATGAATATGAAGAACGTTTTCATTTACCTCAGATCCCAAATGATATTATTAATTGAGTGATAGCTAGATAAATATATCTCTAGATGAAAAGATATACTGCTAATTATTCAGATTCTTCTGTCCTAGAGAGAATTTAATGCACAAGAACAAATTAAGAGAAAATAGTAATTAATAATAAGCTGGAATTTAGGATTCAAACCCAAATGGAAAATTCTGGTAAGCTAAATTGAATTGTATGGAAGTCTTCCTAAATTACTCAAAAATTAATCATCTAAGAAATAACAATAGAGGTAACCACAAAAACACTGACAGCACTTTTCATTTGTTAGACACTACTCTAAACATTTGATAAGCTTTAACCCATTCAGACATTACAGCAGCTTTAAGAAGTAGGTAGTCTTGGTAAATCCAATTTTTGAGGCAAGAAATAAAAAGCACAGGATTTTTATTTCAGGGAACTGAGCCAGGATTCCAATTCAGTCAACAAGACTTCAGAATCCTTGCTGTAATGCGTCCTGCTATATTGCCTCTTTTCCCCTCCATGTAGAGTTAACCTGGGATCTCAAGACTCCAATTTGAATAAAAACTGTACTGTGGCTCGTATGCCAGTCAGAAGAATAAACCAAAACTCTTTTATTTCCAAAGACTCCAGACAAAGTTGACTCCAGACAAAGCCACTTGGTCTGACATTTGGAGACAGTACATTTTTGGAAAATTTGAGCCTATGGCCATTAATTTAGGTAAAACAGGGGCTTTCAAAGAAACAACACATGTATATCTCATCAGCAAGAGTGTTCACATCATTTTTTAGGAATATGAGCACTTCACATCAATAATTCTTCTCAGAAATGTGCTGCATTGATAGAGGGTTTGGAAAAGAGGAGTGGTCATTATAGTCCTAGAAGAAACAAGGAAAAATCATGTCTAGAGCTCCTGACATATTTGTACAATATGGTTTTGTTTGTTTATTTGTTTTAGAGAGAGTGTAGGAAAAGGATTAGAGGAAGAGGGAGACAGAATTTCCCAAGCAGGTTCCACACCCAGCACAGAGCTCAACATGGGGCATGACTTCACGACCCTGAGATCATGACCTGAGCTGAAATCAAGATTCAGATACTTAACTGACTGAGCCACCCAGGCACCCCAAAAATATGTTGTTTTTAAAATTTATTTTCTGTATGTTAGATTTTTATTTATGCATGACAACCTCTTCTTGGAATAATATTTTCATCTAATTTCTATGTTTGACGACCTGCATGATTAGAGGAAAAAAAAAAACTAATCTAACTATCATTTCAACCTTCAGACTTTATTCTGAAAGCACAAAGAGAAATCCAATCCCTATTTAGAGAAAACTGAAGCACTCCAAAATGAAAATCTATCTCAAAGGTACATCGCTATTTATTTTTTAAATTGCAATGATCTACTGAGATTACCAAAGCCTTGTAGCTAGATTGAAAGAAGAACTTACTTAGAGAAGGTGAATATAAGAAGTGATTTTGAATCAAGTTTTGGGATAGTTCTTTTTTTTTTTTCTTTTCTTTTTCCTTCTGGGCATTGTCCAGTGTTACCTAATTCTCAGACTCTACTAACTTTAGGGATAAATAGAGGCCATCATGTGTGTACAATGCTAAGTAAATTCATCAGTAAGCAATGTGCTATCCAGAATCAGCATCAAATTTCTCACATTTTTAAATGACTAGAAAGTTCCAAAAACATTCTTTACTTTTGTAAATAGTTACTTTTTAATTCATAAATAAATAGCTTCAATATTTTGATATTTTATTTATTCTTAACTCCTTTATATATTGTGAATATATATAAAGACTGATCAGTGCACTAAGAGAGGTAGTCATCAAATATGTTAGAAATAGTTTTTGATAAAGTATAAGTTAAATCACTTTTAGAGGACTATTTTCCTTAATTATGACATTTTAAACTTAAAAATTGTAATCATTTTTAAAATATATACCCAAAATTAATCTATTTAGTGGGCTTATTATTTAGATGAGCTAAATTAATTTTAGAAGATAGACCTTGGGCTAAATAGATGACAAAATAAATGGCTCTACAGGCAATAAATATGATATAATTTAGCAGTTACAAATCACATTACAAAATACACTCTAATGGAATTGCCTGAAACCTATATGAAAATAATTAGGCATAATATCCTAAGGTACCTCTTCACCCCTCTCTCTCTCTCTTTCAATCTGTCTCTGTCTCTCTCTCTCACAAATACACACACATACATACACACTCAATCAATTTTTTTTTGGCAACTCTAACAGTTTAGAGGAAATCCCCAATAAACTGTTTTTTAGGGGTCATCTGTGAACATCATGTAGAAATTAAGCAAATAAACCCAAATATGCAATGAAAGTTTATAACTTACAATAATTATAAAGTTTATAATTTACAATAACTTATAAAATATAATGTATAAAAATATGTTAAAAAGCATTATTAAACTGATACTCAGAGAGTCAGTTGTCTTTGAAAAACTTAAAAATAAATTAATTCCTCAAAAGCAGAAATTTGATGTTTTTTGTAAGTGCCTTAAAAAATTCCTTGAACATAGAAGGCACTTGATAAATATTTGTGGAAAATTATTTCAGTAAATAAATGAGCAAGTACAATATTGAATAAAAACATACAAAGGTAGACCAAGTTTGAAATTTTAGCCAGCAACATATTACATATAATAGTTTTTGGACACATTCATAAAAGTAAAATATATAAAAACGGATTTGAATACAGATACCTAACATGTGTGTGATGCTTTTTAATAACCACGTTGTCGCATTAAATCTTGCTATGGAAAATCACTTTTCTTCCTTCTCCGTCAGTTTTTTTGCATGTTTTAGAATTCTTTCATCTTTTTTTAACTTCTATGTGGGTTATATTTTTTGGGACAGTTGGGTTTATCATATTAGAAAAATAACTTCTGGGGCACCTGGATGGTTCAATTGGTTAAGCATCCAACTCTTGATTTCTGCTCAGGTCATGATCTCATAGCCATGATATCAAGATCCACATTGATTCCACACTTGGCACGGAGCATGCTTAAGATTCTCTTTTTTCTGCTCCCTTTTCCCTTCTCCCCTTTCCCTCTTAAAAAAGAAGAAGGAGAAGAAGAAGAAGAAGAAGAAGAAGAAGAAGAAGAAGAGAAAAAAAGGAAAAAAATAACTTCTAATTATGTCATCTTTCACTTATTGTCTTTATCATAGTAACCTATAAACTTACAATGGGAAAAAATGTTGTTTATAGAATATATCTAAAAAAGTGTTTCAAAAATAAATTTGGCAACACAAGTGATTTTTTTACTTAGATGGAAATAAATCTACAGAGAAGACTTGGAATAAATCTACTGACAGTATAATTGCACAACATCATACAGGATTACTTTTTAAAAATATTAATCAGTATGACTTTTTTATGCTAAAAAGTAAAATAAAAAGCCATGTAGGCCTTGGTCCTAAATGTCTTAGATTTGTCTCTCAGATCCAGTTTCTGTCTTTCTTTGTCCTGACCAGTATGAATATACTACATGAATCTATTCCCTCTCTTTCATTCAAAGATATTCCAGCATCACTTGCTGACTTCCAGAAAGTGCTCACATGCTTTAAAACAGTCAATTTATTAACTCATAACAAATTACCCAATTAAAGCATGCACATTTCCGGATGGGACTCTGACCCTGAGAAGATATCCTTCAGTTTCATTGAAGGTAGATTTGCCTTACCCTAAAAATAGTCTGATGAAGACCAAGTAACATTCATGACCTTATGCTACAGTTAAATAACTTATTCCAACCAGACATTTCAAGATACCAATGATTGTTGTAATATATGACATCCTTTCACAAATCCAATAGAGATGACTTACTTAGCTTTCTTTGTACAATGTTTGTTTTTGTTTTTGTTTTTGTTTTTTAAGATTTTATAGTTATTTATTTGACAGACAGAGAGTGAGCACAAGGAGGCAGAGCAGTAGGCAGAGGAAGAGGGGGAAGCAGGCTCCCTGGTGAGCAAGCCCAATGAAGGACTCGTCCTGGGATCATGACCTGAGCACTACCTGAGCACGACCTGGGATCATGATCATGAGCAGAAGGCAGATGCTTAACTGACTGGACCACCCAGACATCCCAGTATGTTTGTTATTAACAAGAATAGAGTTGCCTTTATGTATTCCAGATATAAAAAAGAAATCAAAAGAGAAATAAGAAAAAAATCTTTAGACAAATAAAAATGAAAATATAACATGCCAAAACTTATGGGGAATGACAATATTTATGAGGAAGAAGTTCTAAGATGGAAGTTTATAGCGATAGTGTATTACAGAACAAGGAAGATCACAAATAACCTAAATTTACAATTCAAAGAATAGAAAAAGAAGAGCAAAGTGCAAAGTTAGCAGAAGGAAGGGAATAAATAAAGAGTAGAGCAGAAATAAAAGAAATAGAGAATAAAAAATAAATTAAAAAAAAACAACTCAATGAAACCAAAAGATGTTTTCTCAAAAAAAATCAATTGACAAAGCTTTAACTAGACTAATTAATTAACTAGACTAATTAAAAAAAGCGAGAAGGCTACATGACTCAAACAGAATCAGAAATGAAGGAGATCGTATTACAACTGATGCTAAAGAAATAAAAAGGGTCATGAAACTCTACTATGAACAACTATACGCCAACACACTGGATAACCTAGAAGAAATGGATTATTTTTTAGAAATGACAACCTACAAAAACTGAATCATGAGGAAACCTAAATAGACCAATAACAAGTAAAGAGATAGAATTAATAATCATAAACATCCCAAAAAAGAAAAGCCCAATACTAGACCTATCAACAAAGGCATAATATCCAAAATATACAAAGATCTTCTACAACTCAATAGCAAAAAAAAAAAAAAAAAAAAGAAAGAAAGAAAGAAAAGAAAGAAAGAAAGAAAGGAAAGGAAAGCCCAGATAACCCTTTTAAAAATTGGGCAAAAAATTTAAATAGACATTTCTCTAAGGAAGACATACAAATGGTCCACAGGTATACTAAAGATGCTCAATCTCAGTAATCATTATGGAAAGGCAAATCAAAACCACAATGACATACCACTTGCGACTGACGGGATGGAGATTACATATGACCCACCTTAAATTCCAAGAAACAAATTATTTGAAATATTATTTGAAACAAAAGGGATACTTCACAATAATAAAAGTGTCAATCCATAGGCAGAATCCACAAAACATGGAGCAAAAGCTAACAGTGTTGAAAGGAGAAATATGCAATGCAAGGACAGTAGTAGGATATTTTAATACCTCATTCTAAGTAATCGATAACATTTCTAGATGGAAAAATCAGAAAGTTTACAGAAATTTGAGCAATAGTATTCACCAAATCAACATAAATGAAATATAGAGTACACTCTACCCAAACATTATAGAATACACATTGCCAATAAATACACATAGAAATATTTTTAGGATAGGCCATATTCTATGCCGCACAGGTCTCAATAAATTTAAAAGGATTGAAATCATAAAAATTACATTCTTGACCACAGTAATAATAAATAATAAATTAGAAAAGAACCCCCTAAAATTAAAGTCCTATCATATTCTTCTGCAACTTGAAAGCTCTCCAAAGTCTCTTATTACAACATATATATATGTTGTAAAAAATACACATCTATATTTCCCCCCCGTCATCTAGAAGATCCTGTGCTAGACCTTGTCTACACTTCTAGTTGAGACTAGACTCCTTACTCACTAGGTCGACTGTACTGTCTTCTTTCTTTTATTAAAACACACTAAATCCAATTCTTTCTCAGAATTATAGCTTCTCTGTTCCTTCTATGTAGAATCCTCCTTCCACATGACTTTGGGTAGTGTCTCTTCATAATTCAGATCTCTCTTCAAATAGCATTTCCTCAGTGAGACTTTCTCTGATTTACTATACCCAAACAAACACACAAACAAAAAGGAAACAAACTTTTCTCATCCAATATCTTTCTTTCACAACACTTAATACTATCTAGAAGTATTTATCTCATTCACTTGTTTATTCCCTGTCACTCCTGTTTCATATAAGCTCTACCCAGACATCAATAGTATCATAGCTAATGTGATATATCATAAGCACAGAGTAAAACTGCAAATAAACCTTCAAGTGTATATTAAATGAGTATTTACATCGTTTGAATAAATATTATTATTGTTATTTTGAAACTATTAAATCTTTGCATAGCATGAAACAGATAAGTAATGGTACCCTAATTTAATAATAAGTATTTTCAATTTAAAAGTAAAAACAAATATAAAACTAAGCAAGTTATATAAAAACCTGCAATCACATTTGAATTTAAAATTGCAGGATGAATTCATAATCCATGTTTAATTTCAAAAAGAATATATATATATTTTCTCCCTGGCTAGAAACTGAAACAACCTCAAGAGATTGACTCACCATTAGCAGGAAATAACACTAGCCCTCAGAATGCAGGCTTTGAGTACAATTTCTCAATAAAAGAAAGCAGTGTTTTTTGGAAGAATGACTGATTCTAGGTCTAGGGTTAGACACATAAAAAATATGACCCTGTAATAATTTTTATACTCGAAAACAATGAAGTATCAAAGAACATGGGCTTACATCAAAAATACACAAGTGTCAACTTGAAGAGAATCCCAGCAGCCAAAAAGGGGAATCAAAAATAATAATATCTGGGACAGATTGAAACATATAAAATACATATATAACCTAGGGGCTCATAAAGACATTAAAACTAAAACTAAAAAAAAAAAAAAAAAAGGAAAGACAAGGAAAAAAACTAACAACTGCAACAAGAAAGCTTAAGTCAAGAAGTTACCCATACCGACCTGTTTTATTGAATATTGACAAAGAATGGGAACACAGCCAGCTCTTATACTCCTTTTCTTTTTTGGGTTTTTGTTTTGTTTTGTTTTGTTCTGTTTTAATACTCCTTTTCTTTTAAAATAGTTTATGAGGAAAAATAGTGACTGAACAGTTTATGAAGAAAAATTTTTGTCTGTGCAACCAATCGATCTAGTAAATAAAACACAATAGAAATAGAATAACACCATTTTGTAATTCCTGATGAAATGTTGGACTTAAGTAATGACCGTAAATGTCTGCTAAAACCATTAAATGAATGCCTAATGGAGGAATTGGTAAAGATGGATCAGGCTGACAACACCTGAGCCCAGTGATGGATTTTCACATCACAAAAAAATAAAAGATCACCAGACTGAGTATGTCTCTTAATGTAGTATGGAAGTATGTAACACCAAGTATAGAGTATTCTGGGCAAATATTGAACAATGTTTAAAAGCACTATGCAAATTTACTCAGCAAAAATCAGGAAGTGGAAATATCTACATGACCACTGACCCACTTTCCTTAAGTACATGAAGGAAAAAATGAATGTGAAAGTCCTCCATATTAAAAGATACATATAAAACATATCAATCAAAAACCAATTATTTGGACCCTGTTATGATCTGGAGCTTCCAGAAAACTATCTTTATAAAAGGTTTTCACTGGACAAATGGGAGAATATTTTACACTGACTTAATATTAGATAATATTAAAGAACTGTTAAATTTGAGGTTTAACAGTAGCATATGTTAATCTTAATATAGTTAGCTTTTTAAATTGTTATACTGTTGTATGTACAAATAAATCATGCGAGCTTGAGGTTTACTTAAGAATAAACCAGAAGGCAGAGGATAGTATAACTGAAACATGATTAGTTATATGTTGATAATTATTGAAACTGATTGCTGGTTGAGACTTTTCTGTCTCGTTGATACTATCCATAATAAAGAGATATAGTAGAAAGATAACAACTAATTGGAAAAAGTAAAAAATAGAAAGAAACTGGAGAGGAGCTAGAACTTTTATGTTTCAAGAGTTTCCTGGAATGGTGAAATTAATAGTCCCTTCTATCATGGGGCTGATTATACACTTATCAATATAAGGGATAAAAAGAAAGAAAAATTCATTAATTCATTTATCATTTCTAATATGATTGAAGAAACTTTAATCAGGTAGAGTTATTATGCTTCCATTAGCTCTCTATTTTGAAGACAAGAATTAATTTCTCTGTGACTAGAACTATGTTCAAATGGAGGAAAAGTTAACCTATGATGACCAAAATATTTTATTTACCTACCTTAAAAAGTAAAAGTGAAAGAGAATTGTTGAAAATACTAAAGAAAAAGAAATATTGAAATGCACTCTAGTTTTCAAATGTAGAAGAAATATAAAAAGAAATTTATAAAGTGAATCATCTATGTATTCTAATGAGAATAAAGAGTTCAGGGATACATAAGCAAAACAACTTGGAAAAAAATAAATATGTATCTGTGTGATGAGCTGTGATAAGTTAAAAAAAATACAGTACCCTGTAATCATTAATCAATGAATCTCCAGATAAAATGCATAAAAGACATTTGGCAAGATTTAAATCGAAGTGTGGCCGGTGAACCTTAATCAAAAAGCAGATCTAAAGAACAGGCTTAGGGGCAACTGGGTAGCTCAGTCGGTTAAGTGTCTATCTGACTTTGGTGCAGGTCATGATCCTGGAATCCAGGAAGGAGCCCTGCATTGGGCTCCCTGCTCCCTAGGCAGTCCACTTCTCCCTCTGCCCCTCATCCTGCTCATGGTCTCTCTCTTGCACTCTCTCTCTCTCTCTCTCTCTCTTAAATAAAGAAATAAAATCTTTAAAAATAAATAAATAAAAGCTCTTGAAATATAATGAAAAGGACAAAGGAGTGAAAAAAAATGAGAGAGGGGAGCAGTAGGAAAACAGTTGCAAAATGAAACAGATCTTCTAAAATAGCATAAATTTTAAATTTTATAAACATCTGAAAGAATCATGAGAATATTTGCTTAAAAAGGAGGAAATAAAAGAGATGATACAAAATTTTATAATACAGTATTTTTGCCTGTTATTAGTAGTTTGATTATGTAGGGAGATTATAGGCATGCACATATGTGCACAAATTACACACATGATGAAATAATAAATAATTTAAACCAGTTGTTGGGCACCACAGACAAAATTCTTCAATAATTTATTAAATTACATAGTCTTTTATATTACAAATTTTTATGTTTTCTGGAATGCTACCTAATGGTTAACTACTTAATATTTGAACATAGTATTTTGATCACATATATTGAGACTTCACTTCTAAGAAAATGCAGTCATGGCAAATTTTTTATTATGTTTTTTTAAATGTTTGTACCTAATTTTTAAAAAGATTTTATTTATTTATTTGAGAGAGAGAGAGAGAGAGCATGAACATAGGTAGAGGGAGAGGGACAGATTCCTCAACTGAACACGGAGCTTGATTCAGGAATGGATCCCAGGACCCTGAGATCATGGCTTGAGCCAAAGTCAGAAGCATAACCAACAGAGCCATCCAGGCTCCCTATGTTTGTATTTTATAACACTTAATGGTAGTATTTTATGTCATCCATAAGTGCACATCAATTATGAACTTTGTAACACTAATGCTCCCTTATGATACTTTAAATGTCTGTGTTAAATTACTGAACATTTTTACCAAGGACACCTCAACTCTAAACTTCAGCTCTAAACAGTATGATACAGTCTAACAACTTAGAATCTCGATTCTCATAAATTTATTTTAACCACTACTATGTTACCTTTCAAATTTACACATTTTATTCCTTACCAAGGACATAACTCACATATCAAGTTTTATTCTACTTCAGGAAGTAGTCTCCTTGCCTTCATCTTATTTTAAATATGCCCCTGCAAGAATAAGGATAAGGCAACCCTCAAGCTGAAATGAAATTAGGGAATAAAGCTGAGAATGTTGATAGCAACATAATAATTCCAACATCATAACTAAACATTTTATTCCTTTCAAACTGTGGAGTGTATGTTAAATTTATAAATTATGATACCATTATTGGTGTTTTTATTATAAGTAGTAAGAATTTATAGAAATGTTTATTAATAACGTTTTAGTTTCATTTTTTCATTTTTAAAAGTAAATTTCTTGTCCATGTTTTTAATAAGGTACTTGGAGCTCAAATGTTTCCTTTATGAACATTTATAGAAGGGACAGAGCCTTGATATGAATGAGCATCTTCTACTAATATTTAGATCCCCTTGTAGAAGAACTAATTTTGTCTTGTTCCCCTGGGGCTGACAATGAGTCAATGGAAGCCAAATGAAATTCACTGAATTGAGTTCTAAATTCCTTGTAATTCCTAGTATGCATTTATTTTCAATAAGCAATACAACTTCTAAGTTTCCCTGAAATTAGACCAACTGCATATATTTTGTGCTCTCTAGACAATATGATTTTACCAAAGTAAAAATTGTGGAATAATACATTCCACAAGTTGCCTTAAGTTACATTTGTATATGTATGTTAAGATATGAGAGAGTGATTTGGAAGAAAAAGAGACTGGAATTGAATTACCAAGCAAAAGGTAAAGGAAAAAAAAACTATATAAAAATTCCCACTTTTATGATATGATTTAATGCACTTAAAGCTTTAGTCACATAGATCTATTTACATGTATAAGTAAATGAGAAAGAAAACATGCTGTGGTATATAAAGAGGATCTAGTCAGGACAATAGGTATTTCACAGAAATATAATTTCACAGGATATAATACAGGAAATCACTTATATAGAATTTGAAGAGCTCAATAACAACAACAACAACAAAAAAAAAACATTGAGATAATCCAGGGGTAGTAACTAAAAGTAGCAGCTATCCCTACTAATGATAGGGATGAAACAGGTAATTAAGTCAGCCTAGAAACTTGGAGGAGTGAGCTCCTAAGACTTGGCACTCTGACCTCTGAGTAGGACATGCAGTCATAGCTAGTGTTATTACCCCTGAAAAGGTGCAAAAACTGTATACTGGAGGGTAGAAGGAAGCAAATAGCTAGAACCATTTAATACCACCTGCTTCTACTCCAGGGAGCAAACTCCCATTCCAAACTTCTACAACATGAAATCATTTACTCACGCGGTCTCCCACTTTCTAACAACAATGTTGCTCCTGCATCAAAATATTTTTATAGTCACCAGTTTCGTTCAGTGTTTAGTCTCATCAGTACCTCCAGCTGATTGACCGGTCTTCTCTCTCATTAGGATAAAATGAATCATAGCAATAGTGAAACATACTAAATATTTATTATCTTTCAACTATTGTTCAACATGCTTCATGGGTAATAATCCACTTAATGTGCATAATACAATATAAAGTTTATTTCTTTACTGGCCCCATTTTACACATGAACAACTTAGAGAATGTAAAGATTTATGAATGAGTGAAACTGGGATTTCCACCCTGGGACTCTTCTGAGTCAGTGATAGGAAGTTAGTTCTACACTTCCTTTCTCTTCTCACTTTGCTTCTGCCCATGTCTTTTTTTTTTTTTTAATAGTTTAGTGGCCATTAATTCAATACAGTCTTTGTCACTACTAATTTAGTCTTGCCTTAATTATTGCAATGGGCTCCTAAATTGTCCTCATGTATACATGCGTGGCCATAAAATTTATTCTTCACATAAAAGCCAAAATGAGACATCAGATATGTATGCCTCAGGTCATTCTTCTGCTTAAAACTCTCCAAAAGCTTTTCAATTCCATCCAATTAAAATCCAGAATTGTTTCAATTTCCTAGTAGTTCCTAAAAGATCTGTTCCTTAATTAACTCTTTTATGTCATCTGTTTCCTCCCTGTGTCTGGCTCATTCCCTTAAGCCATACTAGTTCTCTTGCTTCCTCTTGAACAAATCTCATACATCTAACCTCAGGACCTTCGCCCTTATCCTAATCTTCCACCTTTTTCTTTCCTTTATATACATAGTTGTTCTCACACATAATTCAGTTTTCTGCTCAAACATCACTTAATATATTGAAACCATTGATAAAAACTCTGTAAAATATCATTCTAACCATTCATTAGTTCCTATCCTATTTTATCTTTGTTTATAAAATTGATTTCTGCCTAAAATAATAGAACAGTTATATATTTTTGGACTCAACCCACCAGAATGTGAGTTCCATAAGAAATATCCATATGTTCACTGTTACATCAGTGTCACCCAGAAGTGTTATTGGTACATAATAGATATTTAATTATTAGTTATTGACCAAATGCATGTTGGATAAATCCATCCACTAAATCCCTTATACCTTTAACTTTTCGGTTTATTCATTAAAATAATCCAAACCTGAGTGCAACTAATTTATTACATTACACACCATTATCACAAAGGATCTAGACTCTGTCAAATCAAGTTTCCCAGGAGGGAATGGGATGAACACTTGCTTAAAAGTAAACTTCTCAATGAGAAATATTTTATTTTTATAATTCTGTAAATTCATGAAACCACAACCAGAAACACGTATTCATGGCATACCCACTCTTTTCTGCTCAGTTGTGTACAAAATTACACACAAGTTCTCTAAACTCTAAATTCTTTATTCTTAGCTTTGATTTGATCTATTATTTTCTATTATTTGGATCTATTATTTTCTATTATTTCTAAATAATAGTTAGATCTATTATTTATAAAATGTTAACATCCAAGGAGAAATGTTTCATCTTCTGATAACCCACCTGTATCTGGAGACCATCCTCTAATCCTTTCTCCTGTTACAACATAGAAGCTCCTCCCACTCTTAAATAATAGATTGAAATTGAAAGCACTCCCCAGCAGTGCTTTCAATCTCTTTGCCTCCTGTCTTATGAAGAACCAATTACTACTATCCTCTTCTCTCACTTCAATCTTCCACAGCCCCTTCTCAGCTCAATATTTCTCAATAACTTAAACATGTTCCCATTTAACAAATACAAACATACCACAAAATTCTGATTCAACTTCTCACATGCCATTAGCTAAAGTCATAGAATTTCCTTCCCATCAGGTTCCACTTCAAAAGATTTCCTTCCACTTGTGTCTCTCTTTCTTTAACCCATTTTATTCTGGAATCTGATCTCATCACTTAACAAAAATTTCTTGCTGAGGGAAATTATAACATCTATATATCTAAATCCAGAACATTTTTATCTTACAATATTTGATGTTTCAGCTACATTTTATACTATTGATTACTCCGTTCAAGAGATTGTCAATGCAGTCGACTTCTATGACACATCCTCTTTCTGGACACTTTTCTTCTTACATTCTGCTTGTGCCCTCTCAGTTCACTTCTCAGCTCTGTTCTCCCTGTTCATATTTAAGGAAGTCTCCTGAGCATCATGATTGATCCTCTTCTTTTTGTTCTTTGATCCTCTTCTTTTTGTCCATTCCTATATGATGCCATTCACAATTGGGGCTCCAATACTACCTACATATAACTGAAATTTATACTAAAATGTGAACTTCAAACTTAAATCAGAACATCAGATTTTAATCTCCCCTCAATTAACACACTTATTGCTGTGCTCTTCTCAAAAGTTATCAAGCACTCCCCTGTTTATAGATTTTATACTTTATACCATTTTGCCTGAATAGTTTTTAATGCAGTTGACGCATTCTTACAGTGGCACTACAAGCTCCCTCTTGAATAAGGAGTCAGATCAGACCGAGCCTCCTTACACTTACTCTTTGTTAAATCAACCCTCTGGTATATTGTATTCAAAACATGTACCATAAACCGCAATGATAATAATAATAATAATAGGTTTAATAATTTTATTATTAGTAACAAGTATAACAATTTCATTGCTAATATTATTGTAGCAAAACATATACAAAGCTGGGGGAAATAGAAATGTAAAGATAGAAAATACTTACTTATAATCTCTCCCAGCCAAGTACAGCAATCACAGAGTTTGTGGTTTAACTATTTTGATATGTTTCCAGACTACTGAAGTTTTAATTTCACTGTGTTGATCTGAGTATATATATTTCATAGATCAGCATATGCTTAAAAGTAAACTTCTTAATGGGAAATATTTTATTTTATTTTGCCTTAAAAAATATGTAGTTACCATATATAAAAACCAAAGGACTTTAGTTTTAAAACATGGATAAAGAAACAAAATTGAAAAACTGTGACAGGACTGTATTGTTCCATCAGAATGATATTTCAAGTATCTCTCCGGAGACATATTGGAACCATCTGGAACAAATCAAATGGTAAAAGAAATAAGGAATTAATTACTTTTTTTTTAACTCAAAAAGAAATCTTAATTGTATTTTTATTTGATGTTGACTATATGTTTTTTAATTGTTTTTCCCCTAAAAAGGAGCATGGTTATATACATAATATATATAATGGGCTTATCTTTCATAGAAATGGAAATGTCTTTTCTGACTTTCATCTGTTAATGTGCAATCATGGTTTTGATTTTTTAATTTTACTTTTCTTATTTTGGCAGTCTTTGTCTGCTTTGGTATCAAGGCATTGATGGCTTCATAAAATGAGTGGGCAGTGTTCCCCTGTGTTATATTTTCTGGAAGAGGTTGTATGAAAATTGGTGTTAATTCATAAGTGTTTGGTAGACTTCAAGTATTTAGATTTTTTTTTTCTATTGTCTCTGTTATTGATTCTAGTTTGCATCTATTATGGTCAGATAAGAAACTATATTTCAGTTCTTTGAAATGTTGAGTTTTGCTTTATCACTCAAGATGTTGTCTATCTTGTTCAATATTCTAAGTGGTCTAAAAACGTGTATTTTTCTGTTGTGGGTGAAGTTTTCTATACATGTCAATTATATTAATTATGTTGATCATATCTATATTCTGCTGGGTTTTAGTCTGGTGGTTCAAATAGTTATGTGACTATCAGGGGTGTGTTAAAGTCCCAAAAATTCTAATTGTAAATTGTTCTGCATTTGAGTATTTTAAACCATTTACTTACCAATTTTCTGAGTCAAACTTTTCCATCTTCTTTCTATTAGAGCTTTTCTATCTCAATTGTGTTTTTCTCTTCTGGCCAGAAAGCTGTTTTTGTTTGTTTGTTTTTCCTTTTCCTTTTCTTACATTTTTTTCTTGTGACTCTTCTGCGTGCCTCAAATTTATAGCTCCATCTCACCTTTCTGCTGTTTCCCCACATTATAGCCATAAGAAAAATAATGGTTAACTCCTATTCAATTACTACTCTATGGTAACTCTTGGCTTAGGGTAAAACCTATATAAATTTTCCATACGCTGTGTTATGTACATATTCCCCACACATGTGCACAACACAAGCATATGTTCATGTATTGTACCCATTCCAAGATATCTGATTATACCTGCGACTGTCAATACAATGCATATTTTTTAATCTTTTAATTAATGATTTGCCTGACCCTAACCATCACATATATAAAAGAAATTCTAGATTTTTGAAAATGAATCTTCTACTACATTTACAACATTTTAATGTTTCATAGTTTCTATTTCAGCTTCTATTTATAATTATGGCAGCATAAAAAAAGATAAGTTCCTAACTCAGACAGTGTAACATAAAATTCAAAGTACATATAACTGCATTTAATTGAATGCCATGGTCTTAATCGTAACCAAAAACCAGATGCTAAATTTAAATATGCTACATGAATCACTTCAATGACTTTATTTCTCCTTGAGATCATTTAACTCACATGTACATCAAAGTAAATGGTTTAGTAGCAGCTAATAAAACACTGTGGTAATGTCAGTTTGACTTCATAAAATTTATATCTTTTGGTCTCCTTTAGTATTAAATTTTTCTTTTTTACTTCCTTTTGTTATTCCTTTGGTGATGCTGATGGTAATGATGATGCCCATGGTGGTTCTGAAGACGTTCAGGGCATTAGTAGCGTCATAAAACTTCGGCATTTCCAACATGGCAAAACAGCCAGCTAAGCCTAGAGATTGTTGAACCCAGTGAAAAGAAGAGAAAGGAAGAAAGGATGCATGAAAGATACTTCTTTTCATCCAGGTATAAATGTGTAAATAGCATTTGTACTGAAACTTAAAAACTCTCAATTTCTTTTTAATAAACTTTACTATTGTGGGTCAATAAAAAAACTAGGTAATCATTTAATTTTGAAAACAATGTAAGCTTTTCTAACTTCATGTCACATAATTGTACATATGATGGTACTGAAGTGTGCGTATGTGTTGTGTTAAAAAGGTAGCTGACATTTAAAAAAATTAATTGCAGGGGAAACAAAATTTGCAAGTTATTGGTGCATCCCATATTATATTATCATTTAAATGTGATGCTTATTGTTTCATTTTCAAATGAATCAATATGTTTTCTTATTAAATTGATAGATTTATCTGAGTCTCAGGAGAATCAGTGAAATGCTCAGTCATCAAAAAATAATTTTGCTACTGTATTTAATCTGTCTCTTTCCTACCAATATTGGAATTTTTATGCCAATAATATTTTATTGACAAAGTATACAGGAACAAAGTTCACTTAAGGAGGAAAAATTCTGTAGAAACATAAAATTGAAGCGAATTTTACCATTCTGAGCTTCCTTATTTAAATTAGGAGAGATTCCTGTATTAATCAGCTAACTTTAAATATGTGGGTGAAAGCCCATATAAATGAAACCAACATGGAAGACTTTGATATTTTAAGAGGTCATTAAATATTTAAGAGTCATTTAGAGTATTGCTACCCAAAGTATGTTCCACCCATCAACAGTACTGACAAAACTTAGGAGCATGTTAGAAATGTAAAGGCCCATTGTCTGGGTGGCTCATTCAGTTAAGTGTCTTCTTCTGGCTCAGGTCATGATCCCAGGGTCCTGGCATTGAACCCTGCATCAGGTTCCCTGCTCAGCAGGGGTCTACTTCTCTCCCTCCCTCTGCAGCTCCCCACTTCTTGTATACTCTCTCTCTCTCTGTCAAATAAATAAAATCTTAAAAAAAAAAAAAAAAAGAAAGAAAAGAAATGTAAAGACCCCTATCCAGAACTACTGAATTAGAACCTACAAGTCAACAAGATCTCCAGGAGTTTCCTTGCACATGAAAGTTTAAAAAGGAAAAATTAGGAGGACAAAGCAGATGAGCATAGCCTCACAGAGACTAGGTAGTTGTCTGCAGGAAATGGAATCTTATGTGATATAAAGTTCAGAGTATATACTAGCCTGAGGTCAGTTGATTTCAGGAGAAGTAAGCATACAAATGACAAAGAAAGATTACGCATGTGATTTAGAGAGCTAATACTTACTTGACTATAAAATATTTTGAAACAAAAGCTTAGATATCATAAAAATTAAATATAAGCAATAAGATATTCAATATTAGATTTAACACTTTTTAAAAGATATATAATGTACTTTATATACATCTAAGATGTAAATTACCTAAATTATCTAAAGAAAATAGGGGCACCAGTCTGACTCACTTGGTAGACTGTGCTACTCTTCGTCTTGGGGTTGTAAGTTTGAGCCCCACGTTGGGTGTAGAGATTACTTAAAAAAATAAAATCTTTTAAAAGTTGATTAAACATCTAACTCGTGAATTTGGCTTAGGTCATGACCTTGGAGCCATGAGTTGAGCCCCATGTCCAGTACTGGGCTCTGTGCTCAGCATGGAGCCTGCTTGTCCCTCTCCCTTTGCTCCCCCACCTTCTTGCACGCACTCTCTTGGTCTCTCTTTCTAAAATAAATAAATAAATGAATAAATAAATAAAATATTTTAAAAAATTATCTAAAGAAAATAATAGACCAACTAACCACAGAGGGAATTCAGCAAGATAAATAAAGAACAACAAACAAAAAGTCAAAACAAACAAATAAGCACATATGAGTAGATGTAAAATTGTACTTTTTTCAAATGGAGGCTGTATCATTGAATATATCTCCCAAATCTTACCACTTAACTACCTTTACTGCTACCTACCATCAGTCTACATCCCCATCATCATGCCTGTGGATTATTCCAATACCTCCTTAAGTGCTTTCTCCACTTTCTCCCTTACCTACACCCCACCACCATTTCCCTCCATGGGAGCTGGAGTGAACTTTTTTAAAAATAAATATCAGATAATGACATTTTTTTTTTTTGTTTAAAACTGTAATAGTGCTGGCTCATATTAATTATAATAGTAATAATAGCTTATAACCTCTGTTACATTTATTAATAATAATAGCTAATGAGTATATGATATGTGCCATCTCTGTGTATGTTAACTGATCAAAATTTAAAAGTACTTTTTCTCCAAGCACTATGGTTATGTCCAGGAGTACATGAGAAAATGGAGGTGATATTTGTTACACAGCTTGTCCTAGCACATTGGTGATGTCCTACCTAAAGATAATCCAGCCTCACACAGATATGTACCTGGAAAAGATAAGAGAAATCATAATAACCTAATCAGATAATTATGGATATTCCCTTTTGATACTGTATCAAAATTCAATGAGTGTTAATTTATTGGAAACTAGTTACAATGTGGAATGTGAAAACATCAATAAACTTTTCAGATTATAATTCTAAAACATTATTCTTTCTTGCATTTTTAGTAGCTTTTCTACCCAGACATAATTTTGTATCAATAGATGCTTGGTCATTTGGAAAATAATGATTCTGAATTCTACAAATCTTTCCAGTGCTGACCTGTTGCATTTCATATATTTTGTAATTAAAATATTTATCCTCTTCACTGATTTGATTACCAAATCTTTATTTTATTTTGGGAAGCTGTCAAACATATGTTGACAAAATTTACCATTTGTCACCATTGCAAAATTCTATTTTTATTTGAGAACCCAAATGTTATCATTGACAAGTACTGTCTGTTGTTTTCCTACAAATGACATGCTCACTTTGTCTATTTGCAAAAATCTGCAACCAAAAACAGAAATCTGAATAAACATAGTTTGTCAGTCATTCTTTCAAATAAAAATGATGTTCCATTAAAAAAAAAAAGCAGCTATTTTGTTTTCAGTGCACATCATCTCAGATGTGCATTTTTCTTGAGAGACCATTGTACTTTCATATGCAGCAAAACTGCTCTAGATAACATTCCATTTCTCAGTCAATATGTTAAAATTATGTCTACCCAAGAGATGAGGTTTCTTTTCTGCTAGGTAAAAGAATTGAAAAATAAAAAAATGGCTTGAGACCAGCCATTGCTGGTGCTGCTTCTTTTCCTTTTTATTTCTCCCTTTTTCCAAAGAAAAGTGAAGAACTGTCAAAAGAGGAACACAATGACTATTAGGTCCATGTGGTGTCAGCGTTGTGATTTATGCAAAGTCACTGATAGTTTTACCTACAAGTGCTTTGGCACCATCAATGAAACAAACATGGTAAAAAAGAAAGAAAGCTAAACTAAACAAAACAAAACCCTCAGCATTATTTCAAAAACAATTTGAACATGCAGAAAGCTGATGAGTCTGAGATGTGCAGGCATCTAGTATAACACTTGAAGAACTGTTAATTTACAGGGATGACAAATGAGAAGCACCCCTTCATACCCCTATGTTTGTGGCTAATTTAGAGATACTTCTACAGTTCTCCCTACAGAAACTCTGTACAAGACGGTTTTTGAAGATTTTATTTATTTATTTGAGAGAGAGAGAGAGCACAGAGGGAGAGGGAGAAAGAGAAGTTGAATCCCCATTGAGCAGGGAGCCCCCTGGGGGGGGGGGGCTCAGTCCCAGGAACCCAGCATCATGACCTGATGCTTAGCCAACTCTGCCACCCAGGCTCCCTTCCCCAAAGCATTTTTAAGTATTCTTTAAACAATGTGTATGCAAGTGTGTAGAAGGGAAATCATTAAATAATAAAACTGGTAAGTAAGTATAAGGAAAAAAGCAAAAACTAACAAGGATGTGGAACCTCCTGAGCACAGTATCTGAAGCAATGGTTCAATGCCAGCATAACTCATGCAGGGTGTCCCCAAATCTATCAAGAACAAGGGAGAATCCATTGTTAGGGCTCTACTCCTGGCAGGCTTACATACTTGTAGTTGCAGTGGGTCATTTGACCTGAATTCAGAAACCATTTGTTTAAGGGAGGTTCTTACAGAAAGGAAGGAAAATAAACAGAGATAATGATGTGACATTTTCCTGAATAAATTAAAGCAAAAAAACATTAATCTATAACTGAAAATTGTCATGGAGCCTATATGATATTAGATGTCATTATACAATGACTAAATAGATTAAAATGATAAAAATGAAAATTCTGACAATCATGGCTGAATCTGGCTGCTATAAAATACCTTATATAATATTATCGCTAATAAATCTGAACCTCCTCATCAATTCAACTAATTGTTCTTCTTTTGTTTACAATTTTAACACATTAATTAGTTTCCTATTAAATCTAACACATATAGAGGATATCTGACACCAAAGAGCTTAGTTTTAAATCAGATATATTTAAATAGCTAAAGTTTTTTGTTTGTTTTTTGTTTTGTTTTGTTTTGTGATGGGTTGGTTTGCATTCGAAATAATATCACTCTTCACCTATATTCAGTAAAATAGGATCTTCAGATAATTACTTTTCTTCATCATTAAAGTTAGTTTTTAATTGTGCAGGCAATAAATATATCCTGGTCTCTAAATAACCTTGCTATTCAAGATAAGACAAACCTCCTCATTGAAAATGACCTTTCAATCTCATTAAGGAAAACAATGGTTATTTTTAAAGCATGTGTTTCCAGATATTTCCTATGCTTCTACAAACATGGTGTTATCCATTAAGAAAAATAAATAAATAAAGCATTGCTTGATCTATTTTTATTTGCATGAATGCTTGATATACATAATATTTTTAGAACTTTATCAACACTGAACAATTTGCTTTGGAAATACATTGACATTGATATATATATACCCACACCATAAATAAATTATATAAATAAACTGTATGTATATGATATGTATATACACAGATACATATCCCATAGTATGATAAGTGATTTAGCCATTGCCTCATTGAGAGTTTGCTTCAAATATGTCACTATTATTATCATCACATGCTTTGTTTTCGTTGCCTCTCTTGGGAGGATTCCATGAAGCAAAATTGGTGGATCACAGACATATAAGGGATATATCGTTAAAGTCTACTTAGACGATGTTGATTATCCCACATCAATGTCATTTTGATATAGTACAGTAATATGTGATATTATCCTATATTCAAATCAGTTATGCTCTTTAATATAAAAATATAATTATTTAGCACTAAAACCATTTCAACATTTCAGTCCAAGTTGCTTGTTTAAGTCAAACAACTATTAAAAGTAAAACCAGAGGGGCACCTCTGTGGTGTAGTTGGTTAAGTGTCTGACTCTTGGTTTCAGGCCAGGTGGTGATTTCAGAATCATGAGATCGAACTCCATGTTGAATTTTATGCTCAGCACAGAGTCTGCTGGAGATTCTCTTTCCCTCTCCCTCTGCACCTCCCACTCAGGCTCTCTCTCTCTAAAGTATATAAATAATTTTTTAAGTAAAAACAGAATTTCTTACTATTAATATTTTTGCTGTGTATATGTATGCATGTATACATTTCACAATTTCTTTTTTTTCCAGTTCTATTGAGAAATAAATGACACATCACTGTAGAAGTTTAAGGCATGCAGCATGATGGTCTGATGTGCATATATTGTGAAACAATGACTTTGGTGGGTTCAGCTGAAATCCATCATCTCATACAGATTCAATAAGAAGAAGAAGAAAGAAAGGAAAAACAAATTCTCCCTGTAATGAGAACTCTTAGGATTTTCTTTCTTAATAACTTTCCTATATATTTATATCAGTGTTAGCTGTTGTCATCATGTTGTTCATTACATCCCTAGCATTGATTTATCTTATGACTGGTAATGACAAACCTGATTTTCTCTCTCTTTTTTTTTTTTTCAAGATTTTATTTATTTATTTGTCAGAGAGAGAGAACAAGCAGGGAGAAGAGCAGACAGAGGGAGAAGCAGGTAGGACTTGATCCCAGGACCCCAGGTTCATGACCTGAGCTGAAGGCAGACGCTTAACCAATTGAGCCACCCAGGTGCCCCAAGCCTGATCTCTTTTTCTGCTTTTCCCCCCTTTTTTTAGATTCCATATATAAATGAGATCATACAGTATTTGTCATTCTCTAACTTATTTCATGTAGCAGAATGCCTTCAAGGTCCATCCATGTTGTCACAAAGGTGCGGTTTCCTCTTTTTTATAGCTGAATAATATTCCAGTGTATATGTATAACACAACATCTTTATTCATCCATCAGTGGACACTTGGGTTGTTTCTATGTCTTGGTTATTGTAAATAACTGCTATGAACATGGAGATGCAGATGTATTTTTGAGTTAATGTTTTTGTTTCCTTTCGATATATTTCCAAAAGTAGAATTGCTGGCTCATATGGTAGTTCTATTTTTAATTTTGAGTATTCTCCATGTTGTTTTCCATAGTGGCTGTACCAATTTATAATTTTACCAACAAGGCATTAGGGTTTCTTCTTCACATCCATGCCAACATTGGTTATTTCTTGTGTTTTGATGGTCATTCTAACAAGCATGAGATAATACCTCATTGTGGTTTTAAGTTTCATTTCCCTAATGCTTAGTGATGTTGAGCATTTTCCCATGTACTTGTTGGCCTTTCATATATATTTTTTTTTTTTACTAAATGTTCATTCAGGTCCTTTGCCCATTTTATTTGGGTTATTTTATTTTATTTTTTTTCTATTGAGGGGTATGAGTTCTTTATATATGCTGGATATTAACTATGTTTTGCAAATAATTCTCCCCATTCTGTAAGTTGTTTTTCTTTTTTTAAAAGATTTTATTAATTTATTTAGTTGTTTATTTATTTGAGAGAGAGAGCACGTGCAAGCAAAGGGAGGGGCAGAGAGGGAGGGAAAGAATCTCAGGCAGGCTCTAAGCTCATTGTGGAGCCTGTTGCTGGGCTCCTCATGACCACGAGATCATGACTTGAACCAAAACCTAAAGTCAGAAGCTTAACTGACTAGGCCACCCAGGTGCCCTGAAGTGTAGGTTGTCTTTTCTAGTAGTGTCATTTTCTGATTTTCAGGATAATACTGGCCTCATAAAAGGAGTTTGGTATTTTGAAAGAGTTTGAGAGGACTGGTGTTAATTCTTCTCTAAATGTTTGGAAAAATCTACCCATGAAGCCATCTTGTCTTGGGCTTTTCTTCATTGGGAGATTTTGCTGTTTTGTTTTGTTTTTTAAAGATTTTATTTATTTATTTGACAGACAGAGATCACAAGTAGGCAGAGAGGCAGGCAGAGAGAGAGAGAGAGAGGAGAAAGCAGGCTCCCCGCTGAGCAGAGAGCCCGATGTGGGGCTCGATCCCAGGACCCTGGGATCATGACCTAAGCCAAAGGCAGAGGCTTTAACCCACTGAGCCACCCAGGTGCCCCCACTGGGAGATTTTGAATACTGACTCAATCTCCTTACTAGCAATTGATCTTTTCAGATTTTCTATTTCTTTCTTATTCAGTCTTAGTTAATTTGTATGTTTCTAAGATTTTTTCCATTTCTTCTAGATTGTCCAGTTTGTTTCCATATCTTTTCTCATAATAGCCTCTTATGATCCTTCAAGTCTCTGTGGTGTTAGTTGTAACCTCTGTTTTTCATTTATATATATTCTTTTCAGTGTTTTTTCTTTGCTTGGGCCAGCTAAGTGTTTGGCAGTTTTGTTTATCTTTCAAAGAAATAATTCTTAGTTAGGTTAATCTTTTCTATTGCTTTTTTTTTCTGTTCTTTATTTCATTTATTTCTGCTTTAATCTGTATTATTTCCTTCTTTTGTTAATTTTGAGCTCATTCATTTCTTTCTCTAGTTGCTTAAGCTATAGGATTACATTATTTAGTTGGGACTTTTCTTGTTTCTTAATATACATGTTTATTGCTACAAACTTCACTTTTAGAACTACTTTTATCTCGTCTCATAAGTTCTGGTACATTGTGTTTCTATTTTTGCTTGTCTCAAAATATCTTTTAATTTTCCCTTTATTTTCTTCTTTTATCCATCAGTTGTTCTGGAGAGTGTCATCTAGTTCCCACATATTTGTGAATTGTCAACTTTTTCTCTTGTTAGTTCCTAGTTTTATAAAGATGCTTAATATGAAAATATTCCATGTGCACTTGAGAAAGAATTTATATAATGTTGTTGAATAGAATGTTCTGTATATGTCTCATAGTCCCATTAGGTCTACAGTGTTGTTTAAATCTACTCTATGTTTCCATGTTGATTCTCTGTCTAGAAGATCTATCCATTGTTGAGAGTGGGGTATTAAAGTCCCCAACTATTATTATATTACACTTTATTTCTTCTTCTGACTCTTGTTATTTTTGCTTTAAATATTTAGGTGCTCTGATGTTGGATGCATACATATTTATAGTTGTTAATCTTCTTGATGTATTGACCCCTTTTTTAAAGATTTTATTTACTTATTATTTATTATGATTATTTATCTGAGAGAGAGAGAGAGAGAGGGAGAGAGCAAGTGCTTGAACAGAAGGGAGGAGCATAGGCAGAGGAAGAGAGAGAAGCAGACTCCATGCTGAGCAAGGAGTCCAATGTGGGACTTGATGGTAGGACCTTGAGATCATGACCTGAGATGAAGGCAGATGCTTAACTGACTGAGCTACCCAGGAACCTTAACCCTTTTATTATTATATAGTTACCTTCCTTTTCTCATTTTACCATTTTTAGTTTAAAACCTATTTTGTCTAACTATCCTTTTGTTGTTAATATTTTCCAGAAATATCTTTTTCCATCCTTTTACTCTCAGTCTATATGTGTCTTTAAGACTACAGTGAGTCAGCATATTGGTGGTTCTTTTCATTTTTTTTTTAATCCATTCAGCCACTCTAAGTATTTTATTGGAAAATTTAATCTGCTTACATTGAAGTAATTATTGACATGTAAGGACTTACATACTGACATTTTGTTAATCATTTTCAGTTTTTTGTGGATCCATGATACTTGTTTCTTATCTTGATTTTTTTTGTGTGTGTTTCAATATCACTTGGTATTAGTATGTTTTGACTTCTTTTTTTTTTTTTTTTTTTTTTTAAAGATTTTATTTGTTTATTTGACAGACAGAGATCACAAGCAGGCAGAGAGGCAGGCAGAGAGAGAGGAGGAAGCAGGCTCCCTGCTGAGCAGAGAGCCCAACGCGGGGCTCGATCCCAGGACCCTGAGATCATGACCTGAGCCGAAGGCAGCGGCCTAACCCACTGAGCCACCCAGGCGCCCCTGTTTTGACTTCTTTATTGTGTAATTACTATAGGATTTTTCTGTTCTCACCATAAGACTTACAAAAATATCTTAAAATTTATAAAAATTTATTTTAAACTAATAATAATGTAACTTCATGATTCATAATTCACTTACACTTCTCCTTCCCCTCACATTTTAAGTAATTATTATTACAATTTTTTTTAATATTGTGTAACAAAAAATAGATAATTATAATTAAGATTAATTTCACTTCATTCTTTTATTGTTGTTGTTGTTGTTTTTAGCTTTTAACCTGGAGTTGAAGTGAATTTTGCCCTACTGTTACCATATTGCTGAGTCTAATTATGACTATATATCTCTTTATCATTACCAGTGAGATTTAAACTTCCTTTTTATATTTTTAGATGTTAATTAGTGTTCTTTTACTTCCACGTAAAAAACTCATTTTAGCGTTTCTTGTAAAGCTTCTGGTGGCTTCTTGTAAAGCTTCTTGTAAAGTTTCTTGTAAAGTTCTGGTGGCAATGAATGCATCAGCTTTTGTTTGTATGGGCAAGTTTTTACCTCTTCTTTGTTTGTAAAGGACAACTACACTAGGTACTGATTTTTTTTTTTTTAAGTAGGCTCCACACCCAGTGGGGACCCCAACATGGGCCTTGAACTCATGACCCTGAAATCATGACCCGAGCTGAGATCAAGAGCTAGATGCCCCTCTTTTGGTCTTCAGTTTCTGTTGAGAAATCCACCAAAAGTCTTATGAGGATTCCCTTGTATCTAACTTCTCTCTTTTCTTTTACTGCTCTTAAAATTTTTTCTTTGTCTTTGATTTTTGACAATTTAATTATACTATGCCTTAGTGTAGAACTATTCAAATTCAACCTATTTGGTATCTCTTGGGCCTCCTGGATCTGGATATTTATTTCTCTCCCCAGGTTCAGTAAGTTTTCAGTCATAATTGTTTTAAATATATTTTCTGTTCTGCAAATGAGCAAAGCCACTGGTTGGGAATTTCCACATGGGCACTACAGGAATGAACTCAGTCTGTTAAGAAATATGTGCTGATTATTACATTCCTCTCCCCAATTCTCCATTATAGTCAGATTCCCAGTGGTTAAGCCTCATAGATTTCCATGATCCTAGGTTGTGAGATCAGAATAGGGGCTCCCACAAAGCAACCTCAATGCTAATGGGAGCTTATTGTCCCCCTGAAGTTCTCTTCCCACTGAAGAGACCAGAAGGTAATGAGAGACTTCTCCATGTGGTGCTGTACTGGCCTGGGAGAAGGGAAATGCTTTTAATGCGTAGTCACTTACATGGCTTCTCTTGGTCTCTGGGGTGTAGAGGAGGTGCTCTAGCTCATCCCTATGTTCTAGAATTCTGTCAATGATATTTTATTCCTTTTACTTATAGTTGTTCTTCCTATGAGAGGGAATGAAGTTCTGAGTTCCTGTTAAGAAAAATCTACTATGGCAGGGGAAGAGAGAAAGTAAATGAAAATTATGAAAAGGATTACAGCACCAAGAAAGACAGACTGAAAAATATACACTAGCACTTCTTCACTAAAGCCAAAAGCTGTCAGAGCTAATATGAAACATTTCAAACTCTCTCTAAATTTTACAACACAACTTTAACATTGAAAACCCTGAGCAAGGACATCAGATTGGCTGCATGTGTATCTTCGCTGTGCGTCTTTAGAGAGATAAAGGATCTGGTTTCTGTGTGGCGAAAACTTCTCACTATTTATCAGTAACCCCAATGGGTTCTGCAATATAAAGAGGGGCCTATTATCTCAAAAGTAACATTTCTAATTTGGTTTCTACACTTGATTTTCTTCATCAATGTATAACATTATTGTTGTGTTCTCAAAACCCATATTGTATACTTTATAATTACATTTTAATAAAATAACTCCTTCTATATAATTTAAATATATGTAATATATAAAAATATAATAAAAATAAATTTTTTTAAATTGTAAAAGATCAAATTGCACTTAGATCGTATTATTATTAATATGTTTACATATGCCTGAGTGGCTCAGTTGGTTAAGCGTCTGCCTTCAGCTCATGTCATGATTCCAGGGTTCTGGGAATGAGTCCTGCATGGGGCTCCTCCTCTACAGAGAGTCTGTTTCTCCTTCTGCCCCTCCCTCATTCATTCTCTCTCTCTCTCTCGCTCTCTCTCTCTCATAAAAATAAATAAAATCTTTAAAAAATATTTATGTTGGGGTGCCTGGGTGACTCAGTGGGTTAAAGCCCCTGCCTTTGGCTCCGGTCATGATCCCAGGTTCCTGGGATCAAGCCCCACATGGGGCTCTCTGCTCGGTAGGGAAACTGCTTCCTCCTCTGTCTCTCTCTGCCTGCCTCTCTGCCTACTTGTGATCTCTGTCTGTCAAATAAATACATAAAATCTTTAAAAAATATATTTATGATGGCTGTATTTTTGTTTGCCATATTTTATAGGCAGAAATGTATGCATACATTCCCTATGAACAAACTGTGTATCAAAGAATTTCTCTTTTCTCCAGAAAAATATCCAAAGTTTACAAGAAAATTGAGAACCAACTAGAAAATCCATTGTGGAGAAAATTAGAAAAAGTACTGTAAAATATGTCTTGGGGTTGTCAAAATCAATTGCATTTGCATAAAAGGCATTCAGGAGAGGAGAAAAACCACCTCAGAGAAATTTCAGTGTTGAGAACTTAATATCAGAGTAGGAACAACAGTTATCTTTCTGATCCTACCCTTTTGATTAAATTGACAAAGAGAAAACAAACCTATGTTGAAATTTGAAGATAAAAGACACATGAAAATAGTCTTGTCTTTGAGGAAACTAGGAAATAAATTTTCATATTTTAACACCTAGATAAACCATAAAAACCACTCTTGAATCTCACCTTCTGTAGGAATATTTACAAATAACTGATCTAGGAAACCTAAATTATTCAGTGAGAGTAACAAATGATTCTAGAAAATATCTTGCCAAAGAGCAGAAGAAAATTTTTGACAAATAATTTACTGTGGGGTGTACAGGGAATTTAATTAAGCTTTTGGTGGAAATCAAGCAAAAATGCAAGAATATACCCTACCAGATGTTTAACAGATATCTCAAAAGGAATGTTGCTAAAACAGAATACCTAATTCTGCTTGTTCTTAATGTGCTTTCTCAGTCTTCTCACCATCAAATGCCATCATGATAGCATATTTGATTAAATCATAATTCCTGGAGTCACACTTATGACCTTTCTTCACTTCCTTTAGCAAGTCCTAAGGGCTCCAACTGTATAAATTATCTCATATCCTCCAGTGATGTAGGAATTCATAGTTCTTTCAAAGTATTAGAACATTAAATACTATGCTTAGAAGATATCTTTATTTTAAATGGGATTTTCCTCAAAGAGTCATTTTTAGCACAAACAAATTAATCATGCTATACTAGACAACAGAAAGGTACTTTGTAAAAGCAGAATTTCCTAGTGCCCCTGAGGAAACAGTGCATAAATGAATATATATAGTTAGACATTAATTTTGGCAGATGACTCTAGTCTTTGTGCATTACAGGACGTGGAAATAAATGATAGCATATGACTTCCTTATGGAATGAGCATAGACATCCATTTTCTAACACTATGGGAAACACTGAAGGGAAGGGTATGCTGCATTCTGATCCTGGATGGCCTCATAACTTAATATTTTCCTAAGTTCAAAGGAAAATCTAGAGGTTATTTCTTTTGAAGAGCATAAGAAAATGAAATTAGCTAATTTCATTTTAAAGTATTCATTAATTTAGTGTGTCTCATGGTCACTATTACACCTAAATTTCCCAGTTGCAGAAACCAAATATATTTAAAAGATCTAACTTTATAAAATGATTGAGATATTCAAAACCCAACTTTTCTTAAATACAAGTATTAAAGAAGCTTATTTTCTATACGTGCATAGTATTAAACCATTTGTTATTTAATAAGCTGTGTTAAGCTCATAAGAGGCACTTTTATATTTATACATATATCTCAACATTTGAAAGAATATAATCATCATCTTTCTTATTAAATGGCATTATGTCTTTCATGTACTCAACTATTAACTAAATCAATTAAATTAAATGAGTTAAAAATAAAGAAAAAATCCATAGTGAGTTATCAGAAGTGTATTTTTAATAGTTGTCATGTATTTTATTCTTCTACAGCTACTGAAAAATGTACATTTCTATGAAGTAAATAATGTATTTGCCATGAAATATTACTTATCTCAAGAACGTATTGAACATATAGGGCAGGAAATAAAAAAAAGATACTGGGGAATTCATTTCTTATAGAGGATTGATCAACTGTGTATTGCATGCATCAGAATAAAAAAGCAGCAATTTCAAGACTGTGCTATATAATCCAACAACCTCAGAACCTTCTTAAATTGAATACAGTCAACTGATGGTTAAGTAACATTCCTGGAAACATTTGTTACCAGAAAAATAAAAAATACATACATTTTGAAATTCTTATCTTTCTTCCCTAAATTTGCAAGCCAATTCTTTTCCATTTACTGGGTTAAATTGTCCTGTATTAGTCTGATTCTCAAAATTTTAATCTCCTCCCTGAATAACTTCACAGAAGACTGGTTATTTCAATATCCATCCTAAGTAATGTTGCCAGATAAAACATAAGACATCTAGGTAAATTTGAATTTCAGATAAAAAAGAATATTTTAAAGTTTAAAGTTTAAGTATCTCAAATATTGATTGAAATTGTACTTACATCAACATATTATTTGCTGTTCGTCAGAAAAATAGATGTAACTAAGCATTTCATAGTTTTATTTATTAAACCTCCAATCTTAAACCTAAGAGAATATTTAGAATTTCTTAGTATTTACATGGAAGCTCCCCTGTAGATATAATACAATCCCTTCAACGTGCCTGATCAAAATATTCCATGCTTGACACAGTATACCTGTCAGAAGTTTGTTGTTGTTAGTGTTGCTGTTTTGGTTTTGTTTTTCCAAGTTGCTGTCTCATATTCAGCCATTCAAGGCAGAAAAAGTCAGGTTTCCCCCTTGTTGTAACTTCATAAATGTACTATGAGTCATTCAAAATTCAGAAACAAAAAAGATACACTATTTTCACAAAATCTAGGTGTTTGGAACTGTGAGATTATAAAGTTCTTTTACTGTGTCAAAAATATTGTCAAGCCACCTGTCATGAAATTGGAGCTAACAAAAAATTAAATTTGAAAATAAATGGATAGGAGCGCCTGGGTGGCTCAGTGGGTTAAAGCCTCTGCCTGTGGCTCAAGTCCTGATACCAGGGTCCTGGGATCGAGCCCCACATTGGGCTTTCTGCTCAGCAGGGGGCCTGCTTCCTCCTCTTTCTCTCTGTCTGCTTCTCTACCTACTTGTGATCTCGGTCTGTCAAATAAATAAATAAAAATCTTTTAAAAAAATTGAAAATAAATGGATAAAACTACGAGAGTTCTTCTGTTTCCGAAGCAAAATATTAATCAAAATGAAGTCTAGTCTTCAAAGAGTCTTTGAAAAAAAGAGGCCGAGAGGTAATAAAACTGTTGAATATTAATATACATCTACAATAGTCATCTAATATTACATCCTTCCCCAGGAGTTCTCTACTAGCTCACTGATTCCTTCATTTATTCATTAACATATGTGAAGCAGCTACTGTATCTCAGACACTGGGTTAGTTGAAAAATGACGAACAAAATAGACCAGGCTCTTATCATCACATTTAGTTTGGAAAGTTTACTATCAAATTTAGAGGAGAGATTACTAAACAAGTAATCACAATAAGTGGTGTAGAAAAATCTTAATAACTTTTATAAGTAGATAATTCATTAAAAATATAAAATTATATTATCCTCTCTTTTCTTCTTCCTATTTCTTCTCCTCCTTCCCCTTCTTCTTCTTCTCCCTCCTCATATTTCCTTTTGTATTATTTCTCTCCCTCCATCTGCTCATTATCTTTAAAATTGTGTTGATAATATAGGACAACACAGAAAAAAGAAGACAGTCTTGTTTTTCTTAGTTTCCTACATTATATGAAAGGAAAAGTTTGTTGAGAGACAGACAGACTTACATACTTTCTAAATTTCCCATTTTCTTTATATATCAAAAGCCATGATTGATGGAGACCAAGATGGACATATATGACTAATTATAGTCATGCTTCTTTCTGTCTGTAGAATCCTGACCTTCCTTTTCTTAGAGAATTTACTTCAGAAAACTTGCAATTATAAATTCTTTCTCTGTCCCTTTGAGATAGAAATCTTGGTAAAACCTTTTTGCCAGTGTTTAAAGCCAGGGAGGTCTTTCTCAAAACCTGGGAAGAATCCTTAGGAACTATCATCATCAAGGAAGATAGTGCCGCTGTCTCCCAGACTGTATGGGAGAGGAGGAGTCTAACTTCTCTGGGTACCTTGCTGCAAGTTGTAAAACTAGTTTCCGTCCTGCCGATAAAAAAGAGTTCTCTGATCCTGGAAGTAAATCCACTGTCCCATTTGTTAACAACTGTCAAGACTTTTATTTCAGACTGAGCTCAGGCTGTGCTTTGGCCTCTCGTTCCTATTTCAGTAGCCTTGAATAAAGTGTTCCTGACTGTTTAATTTGGTCTGGTGCAACTTTTGCTTTGATGGTAAATCAAGTGTCAGAAAACATGATGTAAACAAATATTCCACTAGTAAATAAGTGAAGTTCTCACAACAAAGAAAATGAAAATAAGAAAGTCTTATATTATAATGAAAAAGAGAACAAGAAACAAAAAACAAAACAAAACAAAAAAACACATCAAAGTAGTTAAAAATGAGGGCGCCTACGTGGCTCAGTTGGTTGAGCAATTAACTCTTGGTTTCCACTTAGGTCATGATATTGGGGGTCTTGGATTGAGCCCCTCATTCGTTCCCTGCTCAGTGTGAGTCTGCTTGTCCCTCTCCATCCTTTCACTTGTGCCCCCCCCAAATAGGTAAGTGGAGTCTTTAAAAATATATAAAAATAAAAGTTAAAAATAATTTAAGAAAAAGGTTATTCAATTAGGTTGTAGTTAAGAAATAGAAAGTTATTGATCCATCTCTTTCCACTTGGAATTCTGGTAAAAAGTTTCCATTGAGTACCTCTGTGTGATCTGTGTGATCATGGAGTGAAATGGCAGTGTGCTATATTTATAAAGAGAAAGGGGGCATGAAACAGTTGTCCACACTTATTTTTACCACCACTGAGCCAATCTTATATTGTTTATCAGGAAAGGTATTTTTAAAGTCCCATTCTCCTCTCAAGAATTCCAGGTTGGTACTTGAAAACCAGCATGTTATCGAGGGATTCTGAAAGCAAAATTCTGTAATCATTCAATGTGGCAAGGGAATTATTAATGGAGCTGTAGGCTGGAAAGCATAAATCTGGGAAAAGAAGGGTGAATGAAATTTCTGTGCACAAAGATGTTACTGAGGCTTGATTGGGGGTGGAGGGTTGGGGCTGGGGAGGAAGGGGGTGATATGACATAATGTTTATCTAACTTTCTGCTTTCCATAAATGGAAAATATAAAATCAACTATGCTGCCACTAATACTTCAGAAAAATTGCACTGAATTTCAGAACCTCCACTTACTGGAGGAAATGACATCAAAGTTGAGTACCAACTATAGTTTTCATGCAGGTAAAGGGGATATCATAGCCATATTTGCATTTAGTAGGCTAACTGTGTCTGCATTATGGAGACTAGATAGGAGCTCATCCAAGTAAAAGATAGAAAGATCATTTAGGAAAGTGCAGGAGTGAAAGGTTATGCAATAAAACTTGTTTGAAACAGCTTACATGGAGAAAGGGGGATAATGCTGGTTAGGGAGTATAACAAGGTGAGTGGAGAAATCTGCTAGATATAAATCATATGTCTAAGCCTCCATGACTGATTTTACAGAACTTGGTATATGGAAGTAAGGAAAGAGTAAAAAATGATTTCCAGGTTCTTTGCAAGGGCAACTCATAGAAAGAGAAAGAGTCATGTTACTTAATTCAGAGAGTCATGTTATTAACTCCAGGAACACTGGAGATAGTTTTAATCTTATTCATACCGAAGACATAGATATTTGTTGATCTTCCTAATATCTAAAAGAAAAATTTTGATTAAGCATTATTATTCCCAATATATAAAGGAACTGAGTGTCATATTGTGTAGAGCAAGCAAGTTGTGAGGTCAATTTACTGCTTTACTATAATTTTCTCACTCTTTGCATTCAGATATACTATCTCTCTGAAAGAAAATATTTTCAAAATTTGGGAGAATGAAGTCTCAAGTTTCTAGAATGTATATCTGGAAAGAAACTTTAAATTCAGGAAATAAATATAAGAATTATACCAAGAGTGGGACTACATATAATTTACCTTTAATTTTTCTTATTTTTTTATACTTAAGCTTATTTTTTATCTCACAAGATAAAGAAATGTATTATACCTGATAAAATAAAATTAATGTGAGTATACATGGCCTGAATTTATACCCAGAATAATCCTGATGACAAAGGGATTTAGACTCTGATTTTCTACAGAAAGTGACCCTAGCCACTGTATGATTTCTGTAAGATCAGAATCGTTGTTTTACTTTTACTTTTCTAGCTTCAACTTGTGCTGATATTCACAGATTCTAAATTTTTCAGTTATTGTTTATTTATTTAACATAGGAGTATAAATAAATAACATAATAACTTCATAAAAGAGGATATTGTGTGAGGATGTTGAGGATTAAGAGATACAAATGTTTCTTTACATGAATTTCTGAAATGTGGATGCATAAATGTTTGCTATTGTACTTAAGATAAACTCCAGAGATGCATACAACTGTATACCTCATCATTTTGAGAATACTATCATATGATCTTAGTAAATTTGATTCACATAAATTGTCTCAGTCCATTATGCAAATTTACTTCTGTAAATGCCAACACAGAACTATATAATGGGATTGAAAATGTTCTTGTCCCTATTAATGAATAGTTAGTCTACCGTCATTTACAATTGGTATTATTTCATTTGCCACATGGACTTTTTCCACAGATAAACTTTCCTACGATACGGTGTATGTATTCGCTTTTGCAAATCATCTACCTTATCAAGTTTATTTAATTTGTTTAAGGCCATTTAAGGGGAAATGAATAAGGCTGGGGTTTCAAACCCCATGCTAGGATCCCGATACTCAATCTCATCAAATTCACTATGAAAACTCCTATCAAATTCTTCATTGTGTGCCTCATTATTTCCAAGGTCACTCATGCTTATCTAACAGGCAGGCTGCCTGATAAGAGACCAATCAGATATATGAGAGTGAGAACAAGAAAAGAGCTCTATCAATAGGTGCTTTAGATATATGGCACTGATCCCAAATGTAAAACATTTTCTATGTATAAAAGAATGCATTGATTCAATGCATTCTCTGGTGAATACTGAAGTTGGTTAATCACACTAATTAGGTGCCACTTGATGACATTCATTTATGATCACCATCATGAGCACTGTCATAAGCAGAATTTTCTACAGCTCATTAATGAATGTCTGTGTCATCACATCTTAGGAGGCTTTTTTATTGCCCTGTATTCTTTCAGTTTAATAAAACATCACTTCTACTGAAAGAAGACATTTCAAGAAAACCTACGCTGAAAGCTCTTTTTCATCAGTCATTAGGGTCTTATAATCTTTTTTTTCTGTTCCAAAATAACAATTTGATTCCCCAAGTAGTAATATTTCTTTTTTATTTTTTCTTTTGCTCCTTTGGTGTTTCCCTAGACCTGCTATTCAAAAACGAAGCTTCCATGAAGAGTGACTTCTTAATAACAACAATTAATGTTTATAGTTTCTATTAGTGATACAGGCAAAATGATACATATCAGATTCACCTGGAGACGTTCTGTTTTGTTTTGTTTTGTTTTTAAATTGAATTCCTGTTAGTTAACATACAGTACAATATTAGTTTCAGGTGTAGAATTTAGCAATTCAGCAGTTCCATACAACACCCAGTACTCATCACAATAAGTGCTCTCCTTAATCCCAATCACCTACTTAACACATTTCCCCACCCACCTCCCCTTCACCTGAAGAATTTGGGGAGATGTGGTAAGTAGGTGATGAGTATTAAGGAGGACACATGATGTGATGAGCCCTGGGTGTTATACACAATTAATGAATCATTAAACACTACATCAAAAACTAATTGAATTTAAATTTTAAAAAAAGAAAAAAGTTTATGGAAAAAAAAATACATACAGATGACTTAACATGACCAAAAATCGGCCTTTGGGAATATGTGTATTTCTTAAAAATTCCACATGAGTTATATTTCATAATGATATGGCCTACTCTCTTGTCTGTTTTGTTTGCTGAATCTAGCAATTCCCCAATACCTGTTTTATGCTTCCTATGTTTTATATGCTTGAGACATTTCCAACAATGGTCTGCCTTCAGGGAGTTTAAATTCTGACAGAAAGAGACATGAAAACAAAAAACGTAATAAGCAAATCATACAAAATATTGCAATAAATGTGGTCCTCTTCTTAAATAGATGGCATTTAAAAATGCCAATTTCAAACTTGCAAAATATTCACTGGCACAGCCACACGTACAATTTATTACAAAGCACTTTGCCTATATTGAACACATACAATTGTTTACATTTATATGAAATTCTCCATCCCATTTATAATTTATATCACAATGTATAAACTCATGGATATTTTGTGTACAGACACAAATAATCATGCAAAATTCCGCTAAAAATTATAAAGGTGTTAAAGGCACTGTGTTATAAAGGTATTAAGGCACTGTGATAAAAATATAAAAATTGAATTAGTTCTCCTAATGTGAAATAAAAAAAAAAAAAGAAAAGAAACATACTATGCAGAATTGGATTAACAAGCGCTATCCTTACAGCTGCAATCCTGGTCCTACAAGGAGCCAGACATGTATTTCATGTTTAATTCACGCTCCCACTTTACAAATTGGGTAGCCATTGGCCGAGCTTTAGGGCAATCTTTTAGGACAAGTACTTTTTGACTTGATTTCTCTTCAGTGTTTTTTCACACTAAATTAAGAGTTTGATTCCTGGTTGAGGGTAAGAAGGGGCAAATAGAAATTGTGAGTAAACCTATCTCCTGGAACCAAATAAAATATCACACATTGGAAAGTTTTGTTACAGCAAACTTCAGGGTGAAGAACAGTGAAATGAGTTTTAGGAGATGGAAGGGCATGATCTCAAGTGAAAAACCCCGAGAGTGTTGCTGAGATCATATTTTTTAGTATTGCTCAATTATGGAAGGCAATAAAGAGAAGAAAGAGACAATGCTCAGATCATGAAGAATTTTTCTTTTCTTTTCTTTTCTTTTTAAATATTTTATTTGTTTGTCAGAGAGAATGAGTACAAGCAGGGAAGCGGCAGGCAGAGGTAGAGGAAGAAGCAGGCTCCCCGCTGAGCAAGGAGCCAGACGCTGGACTCGATCCCAGGACCCTGGGATCATGACCTGAGTAGGAGGCAGCCTCTTAACCAACTGAGCCACCCAGGTGTCCCAAGAATTTCTATACCATACAAAATAGGGTTGGTTGTTTGTTTGTTTGGGGGTTTTTTTTGGACTTTTTTTTAAGTGCAACATAGAAAGTCAATATGCTGAACAAATTTATGGCTTTTAGATTTGAACACTGATGGCTGTGTAACAGTTAGAATGGCAATGGTTGGCCGGAGTTGGCTCATTCTGAATAGCATCCACAAAGCAGATTCATGTATGGGAATGAGACATAGGTTTCTCCTTCATGGTAAGGCGATGGGATAGAGTAGGGGTTTTCAAAGTGCGGCCTGTAGATCCTTAGGGGTCCCCTAGACACCTTCAGGGTTTCCGTGAAGTCAAAACTGATTCAAAATGTTGTTACTTTGTCTTTTGGCTCTCATATTACCAATTGAGTTTCTCAGAGCCTCATTCCATGTGTTGATATTATCATCCATCCAGGCCGGTCATAGAATGTGCACTTGTGTATTTTTTGTGTTTTAATTTTTTCTGCTTTAATATGTACTATGGCATCTAGCAGCAGTTTGTTTTTCTATCTAGCAACAATTTTGTCCTCAGAATGCCTTTTCTTAATTTGAAAATATCAAAGACCCCAAAATGATCGAGGACAATTGAAATAGAAGATGGTGATTGCTAAATTGATAAAGAAATAGAAATAGAGGATAGATGGATGGAGGGAAAGAAAGAAACTTTCTTCCCCACATACTTAACCTCCCCAACTTTTGGTAACAGAAATTCTAGCCTATAGGTTAAATAGGCTTGCCTCCCACCTTCCTGCCATATAAGTGAAGCATTTGGCCAAGCGTACCAAGTCGGAGAACAGCCAATTCCTGACCACTGCAATGGTTTGGGACCTGATTCTGGTGAGGCCTGCCAGAGCCCTTTAGCAGAATGTTGCCACAGCTGTTCGGGAGGCCTGTGCTCTAGAATCTGTGAGGAACATGGAAGCCTAAAGAAACAGTGAAGAAGTTTGCTATAAGCGACAGACAACTTTACGGAGAAAGAAGCCAACCGCCAGGAAGTTCCTGCTGACAGATCAAGCGAGTAGAACCCTGTTGGCATCTCATCTCCTAAAATCCTACCATATTCAGAAAAATCTATAAATTTTTTTTAAAAATGCTGTATTTTACTTTGTTTAATCCACTCTGAGTTAGGTGTAAATTACTTGTGAGTGAAATAAACCTGGCAAATATACATTGATTATTTAAATATTTTAGGACTTTTGATAGTTTATTTTTTAAACAGATACCATGATCACTGCACCACATGCCTTAAGCTCAATCAATCCTCCAAACTATTCTATTTAAGGTCAAGTTAATACTCTCAGTTTAAAAATGAGCAGATTGAGGGACACCTGGGTACCTCAGTCTGTTAAACTCTGCTTTCAGTTCAGGTCATGATCTCAGGATCCTGGGATAGAGCCCCAAGTGATGGGGGGGCGGGGGGGGCGGTACTTGCTCAGCAGGGAGCCTGCTTCTCCCTCTCCTTCTGACCCTCCCCCACGCTGGTGCTCTCACCTGTGCTCTCTCCTTCTCTTTCTCTCAAATAAATAAAATACATTCTTAAAAAAAAACAGATTGAGGCATATAGTCATGTAGGTAATCTATTGTGTAGCCACATTAAAACAGAATTTTCTTTCTCTAGAAAATCTTAATTTTATTTACCTACAAAATTCCTTTCATTCCACATATTTCAGGATGAAAAATAAAATTTACAAAATACAGTATAAAGCTTGGGAACATACCTAATAGCTCCCTGTTTATGTACCACTGAGGATCTTTTGCTGCAAAGATCACACGTTCAGCTCATTTTCCAAGTTCAGAGCATGTGAATGTAGTTGTTTTCAGCAAGAAAACATCACAGTTAGTATCAGGTAACTTCTGTTTAAAACTTCAAGAAGAACCATAAATCTTATCCTGATGTGTCCCGGAAGAGAACTAAGGCAGTAATTTTCTAAACTGGTAAGTTCAAATGATCTCATCAGAATTAGTAGTTTTGGGGTTTTTGTCTTTGTTTTGTTTTTTAAAGATACGAACATCTTTTTTTTTTTTTGCTTCTGATCTAATTTTTTTTTTTTCACAGTAAATTCAGTCTCAGAGGAGTACTGATGCTATTTCCACTTCAGTATCTAGAGAAGAAAACAATGGCTTAACCTATTTTTTTCTGCAGCAATGAAGAAAATAACAGTCTCAAAATAACAGTCTCAGAAGAGGCTGTCCTGTGAAAAGGAATCATTTGAATGGGTTCCAAAAAATTCACAGAAATTGTTTTTCTAAGAAATCACACAATTAAACCGCCACATCAGAAAATTGCCAACAATAGCCTGTAACACTCTGCTCTAACCTAAAGGTTTTCAGGTTTCCTAAAGAATTCCTTAACATGTCAGCAAAAGTTGTGCTATAAATCCATGACCAGTGCAGCGATGTCTGGATGGGGGGCCGTGGTCAAGAGAGGCAACTGAGAAGACAATGATTTGAAGCGGGAACTCGTATGTTTTCATAAACATCTGGAGGGACACAATTAATGTGGCAACAATACTATTTATATTATTGATTTTATAGACTTAGCGAATGTATTTATATGCATTAATTTAAGAGAATTTCTGCTTCAGAGAAATAATGTCAGGATAATCACTTCATTGTATATGAGTATTTGATTATTTAAGAAAACAGGCAAGAAAGGACAGGGTTAAAATGAAGAAAGTCAGTTGGTGAGAGGAATATGCATCTTCTCTAATGGAGTTAACCTAGAAGGAATGAAAATGGACTTCTAAGTTCAGAAAAATGTTCTTTTTGGCCTAAACATTAGGCTGCCAACCAGCCTCCCAATTATTTCCAATTGAGGTAGTGACATCTGTCCTCCAGAAATGTTCTAAAACAATGTTTCCTTTATCTATGAGTCACCTGAAAGCCTGTCAGGATGTAATGGTCAATAAGGAGGCTGTCTACCCTTCAACCCAGGACCCAAGACTGTGTGCACGGTTTAGAAACTGGTGTCCAGCTAAGTGTGACTCACTCATACTGACTGAGCCTCTGTTCTAACTCTCTAGGATTATTCAATTTGACTTAATTTTATTCAAATTCCAAAGTGAAACAAATTCGCTTTGAGTACAGCAGTGGCTGAGGGAGAGACTGTATGGAACAGATTTCATTTTGGTATTATCATTTCACACGAGCATTTCTTGAGTTGAGTTTATAACTTTATTTCATTTTTTTATTTAATGAATACTTGGGCATCTGCTGTTTGCAAGACATAGCTCCAATTCCTATGACTAGAGCTGAAAGCAGAAGAGATAATACAGCTTTTCTTACAGAGCTATTTTCAGCCACACTTATTTTAGAGTTTGTGATTTCTATTGTTCCTAAAGAATTCATAAGTTAGGTAGGAATTTTGAAATCTAGATTTTCATCCTTGATTTACCACTAAATCATTCATTCACTAAATCAATCAATCATTACTTTTGCCAAGTGTATTAACTTTTCCAGTTGTTAATAATATAAAAAATACAAAGTTAAAATATAAAGTTAGTATCAAGCCCTGTTTTTATTTATAATCAATATTTAAAACTATTTGGTTGTTTTTGTGGGATGCCTCTGTAAAGAAACAGTACCAATTACCATTGCATATGATTAATTATATAGAATGTATTTAAATGAATGCAATAATTTATTTACCTACACATAACTATCATTTCTAAGTGTTTCTAATATCTCCTGAAATGGGCTGAGAATGAGGACTGCTACCAGAAGCTGAGTGTAGTTTGGAAATGTTTACAAGGGGAGATTCTAAATAGAAAAATCTCAAGGAATATTAAAGATGCAAAACTAATGAACATTAGCAAACTTTTACAAGATGATCATGACTCCAGAATATTTGGGCACAATGGTCTGGACCAGTGGTTCTCAAACTTGAACACATATAATAGCTGAAGAGCTTACTAAAACACAGATGGCTGGGCCCCACTCCCAAAGTATCTGAAATGGGACAGGATAATGCACAATTTTGACACATTGTGGCTAGTCCAGAGAACACACTTTTAGGATCACGGGTCTAGACCATATATGTATATAGTCATACATAGTCTACAGTAGGTGTACATAATTTAGACCAGTGGCCATATATATTAGTGTATAAATTAGTCTTGGCTACAGGTTCTATGATGTATAATATATATCCAATTATAGAGCAAAGCCCAGGGCATCTTTTAAGTCTCTAGTAACATCCTAAGTGTGTAACTTTTTTCCAGGTGTAGGACCCTGTTAGAAAATAAGTAACTGTTGCAGAGGTCATATGCTAAGTGACATAAGTCAGAGAAAGACAGTTACTATATGACATATACGTGGAGTCAAAAAAGTGAAACTTGTAGAAACAGAGAGTGGAGTGGTGTTTACCAGGAGGTAGGGTGAGGAGGAAAGAGAGCAGGGAAATATTGGTCAAAGTATACAAACTTGGATTTAGAAGATGAGTAAATTCTGGGGATCTAATGCATGGCATTGATTACAGTTAGTAATACTATAGTATATACTTAATTGCTAAAAGACTAGATTTGAAATAGTCCCACCACAAAAAAGAAATGATAATTATGTGACATAGTAGATATGTTCACTAATGCTATGGTGGTAAACATCTTGCAATATGTAAGTGTATCAAATAAATACGGTGTACACCTAAAACTGTATACAACATTTAAAAAAAAATGGTTGGCAAAAAAAAGAAAATGGTTGGCTAAAAGTCGTGCAGTGCACCATTCAGTGTTAGGAGTCTGTGGATCAGTATCTTTAAAGTCACATAAAGTAGGAAGAATATTTTTAAAAGTCTAAGCTTCCAAAAGGTATTTAATCTAGCCATATTTCTATTCATAAATGTGCAAATGATGGCTATGTAATTGACATAAACCATATAGTTAAATTTTCTCAGCAAAAACAAAACTGCTCAAAGATTAAATCATCAATAAAGTGAAAAAATAAGATTATTTGTTTTGAACGAATTAAAAAAATGACAAAGTACGATTTGAGCCTTCATATAGATCAAAGGAAGTGTTTCCAGTTTTGCCATGCATCAAAATCACCTGAATATTTGCACTGTTAACAGCTCCCCAGAGATTTCCAATCTGCAGTCAAGACAGAATTACTAAAAATCCAGCATCTATGTGCATTAATACTGTAGAAATAGCATATATTTAGGGACTTGAGCAGTGTGGAAACAATAGTATATTCGACAAAATTATTAATTGAAGAAAGAAAAAAATTCTGGAAAAATTTTCATATAGTTATTTTTTTCTATGTAGTATTTAGCTCATGCTGTCCCAAAATGAATAAACAATATTTGTAGGTAGTTCTAAGCACTGACTCTCAAATGTGCGTGTATACTAGATTATCTAGGCTTTAAACATGACTGATATCTGTATCTTGTCCTCTAAGATTCTGAATTAATTATTCTGGGATACAGCGTAGGCATCAGTAATTTAAAGCCCTCCTCAGGTGATTTCTTTATAAATTTTAAGCCGCAGAATATGATAACAATGACTAGGAAAATTAGCATGCATTTCAAATAAGTGTTGTTAGGAGAAATGAGTAGACATCTGGATTCATAAATCAATGCATACAAAATGGATACATAATAGAGCATCATCTCAGATAAAAATATTGATACTTTGAAAGTCTAAAAATAAAACATTTTTTCAACATACATTCTTACATTTGAAAAGGTTATTTGAGCACAAGTGTATACATTTATACAAATACATTGATGCTTACAAATTAACTGGCAAGTAAATCCTAAAAACTATAAAACCAAAAATCCTTTTAAAACAATTGATGCCTTGGGGCGTCTGGGTGGCTCAGTGGATTAAGCCTCTGCTTTCGGCTCAGGTCATGATCTCAGGGTCCTGGGATCCAGCCCTGCATCTGCCTCAGCATCCCTGCTGAGCAGAAAGCCTGCTTCCCCCTCTCTCTCTGCCTGACTCTCTGCCTACTTGTGATCTCTCTCTCTGTCAAAGAAATAAATAAAATCTTAAAAAAAAATATTGATGCCGTATCGACCTGTGAAAATATGTTAAACTACTAAACAACAAGCTTACTGGGTCTAATTTCTTTGTCTGTTGGTAGGTCATGTCACAGTAGTGCTCTTGCTTATGGGTTTTGAAGGGAGAGAATATGAGATTTGATTCACCATTAACACTCAGCATTCTTTAAACTACAATCATTTCCCAATAGGATTAAGGGATTACACTAAAATTATACTAATTTTTTCATGCAATGTACTAATCACATTAGTCAACATGTTATGATTATGCAAAATTGTTTTTTAAATGTATTCATGAATTATCTTCTACTGAATCATAGAAGTTTCATGTTGGATGGAAAGTTAATTATCATCTATCTAGTCCCTTAACCAGTACAATAATAGTCTGTCTCTTACAGGTCACCATATCATCCCTTCAACTTCAAAAGCAATTATCTGTAAAAAATATTTTTTTTTGTTTTAATATGTAAGTGATAAAATCAGTATATTTTATGAAATTAATCACAAGTAAGGTTGATTAGCAAAGCACGATCCTAAATTCTATTGCCATGCATGGCACATTGTGAGCTTTTATAAGTGTGACTTATGAAGAAAAACACAGGGTTTCTATATCTGTAGCTCCTCTGCTTAGGATTCTGGTAGGGCTGTGCCAGAAATATGTGCTTCAGAAACTAGGTTGAGAGAAGAGCAACTTTTCTCCATCTGTTTAAGAAAGCAATAACCCTTAATATGACTGTTTTTCTGGGAACGTGAAAGCTCTATGGCAGATTGTGGAGTCTTGACATGACCTTTTGCAGTGTGCTACAGCAGATATCTGATATAAAAGGTATAGAATATATCTTGATAAATAGCTACAAAATTTATATATATTTTTATATTTTGTATATATAAAAATAATTCTTAATGGCTATCAATTAATGTGAAAAACAAATAATATTTTAATGACATATAATTCATACCACTACATGTATAATCTAACTGTAGAGGATAGGAGATGCAAATTAAAATAAAAATTCATTGCTTATGATAAACATTTTAGAACTAATTCTTCCTGCATAAGGAATATAGTTGTGCCACTCACCCTGTCTGAGGTTAATATTGACCCACGGATGCAATAGTCTTCTGAGACTGTTACCTACAATAACCTATGCTGTATTTCATAGATCCATTTTGCATTGGATGTAAGGGAGGATGGGGGGGGGACAAAAAACTAGAACAAGAATAAGTACCTTAACCTTGCGAGCATCTAAAAAAGAAAGTGATTCTCAGGTAAATAAAGGAGATTAAGAGGTCCAAACCTCCAGTTATAAGATAAATAAGTCATGGAGATGAAACGACAGCATAGTGAATATAGTCAATAATATTGTAATAGTGTCAATTTGTGACAGATGGTGACTATGCTTAATTTCGGTGAGTACTGAATAATTGTTGAACCATTGTGGTGTACACTCAAAACTAATATAACACTGTATGTTAATAATACTTCCTTTTAATAAAGTAAATCTAGTGGTAATTTTTTCTTTTTACTCCTTATCACAAGAGTATACCTTTTGTTCTACAAGATGCATCAAATATCTTTGAGATGATTAAAGATAGTATCTCACACTTCTGATCTTAGTTCCTATAATATGCATCATAATGTATTTTTCTAATCTGAAATTGTATTAGTTTTTCACTCAGTCGGTCCTCAAATGCTATCAACAACATCAAGCAGATACAGATGCACATAATGGACTGGTCCTTAAGTTCTCATCTCATGTTCTACTCACCGGCAGGACATGTCCTCTCGAGATATATGATTATGGAGTGGTATTCCACAAGTCAGGCAAAGAAATGAACATTCATGAGATTTTATGAACCTACCAGCTAATCATCCCCCATTTTTTCTACACTGATCATGTCAAAAGGGAAAAGGATTTCATAGGGTACTGATGGCAGAGCCATAAGTATTGGAAAATGTAGAAATACTTTTAAAGAATTCTTTCTTCTTTCCCTTGTTCAGTCTTTCAGGTCACTACAAAAAAAATTAACAAAAACTTTTAGACAGATATCAGTTCCACTGGATAACAGCAAAAACGTTGTGGCTCAGTTGGTTAAGTGTCTGTCTTTGGCTCAGGTCATGATTTCAGGGTCCTGAGATCAAGTCCCATATCGGTCCCCTTGCTCAGTGGGGAGCCTGCTTCTCCTGCCACTCCCCTGTTCACGCTCTCTCTCCCTCCCTCTGATAAATCAATCTTTAAAAAATAATAATAACTTCTATAAAGTTCACTTTATAAGTGCATTAATTTTACTTTAATTGATTCCAGAGTTTTATCTCCTCATTGACATTTGAGAATATACCCTAAATTCATGGTGCAAAGAGAAAGCTGTGAAATAAAATAGGATATGAACTTTTTAAAAAAAATCTTTATTCAATTTGTAAAACTGAAGGCTCAATAGAGGAAATATGAATGAAAATTATCTTACTGTACATTCTACAAGCTAGGCACTTATTCTCCACTGAATAAAAAAAATATTCACAGAAAATGTACCTATTTAATAGTCAGGGTATAAGGATTATCAAAAGTAAATCTGGTATCTTTTTTTCTTTTTTTTTTTAAAGATTTTATTTATTTATTTGACAGACAGAGATCACAAGCAGGCAGAGAGAGAGGAGGAAGCAGGCTCCCTGCTGAGCAGAGAGCCCGATGCAGGGCTTGATCCCAGAACCCTGGGATCATGACCTGAGCTGAAGGCAGAGGCCTTAACCCACTGAGCCACCCAGGTGCCCCTAAATCTGGTATCTTTCTGTCTGGGTGTGTTATCTCCCATATCTGTCTATATACTTTAGTCACATTTTTAATAAAGCCGTTTAATAAAATGGTTTAATACATAAAATTGTTGTTTTTATCTGAGGTAAAGAAAGGGTAATGAAAGAACATTGAAATTGATAGATACTGTCACTTTTACCCTCAGTCAAATTAATAAATCAATTATGAATTTTAATATTTGGTTAGTTTCATTAGGTAAATAATACACAATCTGGGTAATTATATCCATGAGTGCTCATGAACATACACACATATACACATGCACACACACATACACATGCACACACAAATACACAAAAACATATACACACTTATGTTGAATGTTGAATGTCATCAAATTATACCTAGGCATCTACTGGGATATTTTTTAGCCAAGGACATTTATTCAGTTCTTATTTTTCCATATATAAGTCTATGTGACACCCTTGAAAGAAATATTGTTAGGTAAACATTTCTGGTTTTGTTGTATTTCCCTTTCTTTTTCCTTACAAGGTGTGAAAAAGTAACATTTTTCACTGTTATAAGGCATGTCTCCCAGTCTTATAAAGTCTTCTTTATTCTCTGCAATAAACAACTTCTAGAGCAAAACACACACCCTCCTCCCCCACCCTTTACCTAAGTAGCCATAGGAACGAGAAACTTCCACTCACCAGGATGGTAATTATCTTCTTCCTTCCCTCTCTTTGAAGGAAGGAGGGCTTATTCCATTTAGGAGCGTGGGAGAAAAAGACACTGCCCCTAGAGCCCTCATTTCCCTGAGTGTCCTGCCCCTGCCCCTGCCCCTGCCGTGCCCCAGCAGGGATTTGCTGAGTGAACTGCTGGCTTTCTGGCAGTAAACAACCTTCACTTGGCGATGGTCAAGTACAAAGTGACCAGCAGCAAGGAACATTCTGACTTTATTTGATGTGTCTGCTTTGTGCCTCCAATCACCAAAGGGAAAAAGTGAAAGTTACTTTATCTCATCAGTGAATTCAAAAGAGAGAACAAAAGCAGACTCAGAGTAGTGCTTCTGGCACTCCTTTCAATACCTCTGCCCCTCTGCCCGCAGCCAAAGTATTTGTTTTGTTTTGTTTTGTTTTGTTTCCGTTCTCAGCTATATTATATGGCTACACAGGCAGTGTTTGCTCCTCAAGAAGAGGTCTAGACATCCCCAGCTCTCTCTGAGGCTGGGCAAGGTGTTATTCTGGGTAAAGCAGTAGGAAACCAATTGTGATTGTCATACACTACAGCGAAGCACTATATACTAACTACCGTAAGAGCAGAACCTTATCTGTTGACTTTTCTGTTTTATCACCAGTTGTGGCTGCCATACACTAAAATAGCCACACACTCTAATCCAGGCTTCATCAGTCATGCAGTTGACATTTTTCTCTCTAACATCTGACTTCTGTGACTTATCTCTCAATTGGATCTAAACATAAAGCGGGGCGGGGCGGGGGGGAAGCATGAGTTTTATCAATCTAGAATTCCTAGCACCAGTGACTTAACATGTTAGGATTTTCCTTTATTTTCTATTGTCATTGAATCTGTTCTGCTGCCCCTGTAACATACATTATGCAGTCGAGCTTTTTATCCAGTGCCTGTCACACAAGACTTAAACTTCTTTTTCTTTTTCCTTTTTTAAATCACTTCCTACCATCCTCTGTGTTCTAAACTCAGTCCTATTTAACTTCTCTTACATTTTGAGATCTGCATTTTCTAAACTCTACATAAGAAGTTTGTTTACCTTTACAGCTTTTGATGAAAGACAGATTACTAGCCAAGGGCCATGAGGCAGGCGTTCCTCCTAAGAAAAAAAAAGACACCTTTTTTAATTATTTAAATTCAATTAGCCAACATATAGTACATCATTAGCTTCAGATGTAGTGTTCAGTAATTCATCAGTTGCATATAACACCCAGTGTTCATCACATCACGTGCCTTCTTTAATGACCATCACTCAAATGCCCCTCCCCCACCTCCCCTTAAGCAACCCTGTTTCCTATAGTTTAGAGCCTCTCATGCTTTTTCTCTCTCTCTGATGACTTCTCATCCAGTTTTCCCTCCATTTTCCTATGATCTTCCACATGTTTCTTATATTCCACATTATGAGTGAAGCCATATAATTGTCTTTCTCTGATTGACTTATTTTGCTCAGCGTAATACCCTCCAGTTCCATCCACATAGTTGTAAGTGGTGAGTATTCATCCTTTCTGATTGCTGAGTAATATTCCATTGTGTGTGTGTGTGTATATATATATATGTATACATATACATATATATATATATATCAATCACATCTTCTTTATCCATTCATCTTCAACAAAGCAGGGAAGAATATCCAATAGAAAAAGGACAGTCTCTTCGATAAATGGTGCTGGGGAAACTGGACAGCCACATGCAGAAGAATGAAACTGAACCATTTTCTTACACCATACACCAAGATAAACTCAAAATGGATGAAAGACCTCAATGTGAGACAGGAATACATCAAAATCCTAGAGGAGAACACAGGCAGCAACCTCTTGCTAGACCCATCTCCAAAGGTAAGGGAAACAAAACCAAAAATGAGCTATTGGGAATTTATCAAGATAAAAAGCTTCTGTACAGCAAAGGAAACAATCAGCAAAACTAAAAGGCAACCTACAGAATGGGAGAGGGTATTTGCAAATGACATATCAGATAAAGGGATAGTGTCCAAGGTCTATAAAGAACTCATTAAACCCAATACCCAAAAAACTCATTAAACTCGATACCCAAAAAGCAAAAGAAATGGGCAGAAGACATGAACAGACATCTCTACAAAGAAGACACACAAATGGCCAACAGACAAACAAAAAAATGCTCCACATCACTTAACATCAGGGAAACACAAATCAAAACCACAACGAGATACCACCTTACACCAGTCAGAATGGCTAAAATTAACAAGACAGGAAACAACAAATGTTGGTGAGGATGCAGAGAAAGAGGAACCCTCTTAGACTATTGGTGGGAATGCAAGCTGGTACAGCCACTGTGGAAAACAGTATGGAGGTTCCTCAAGAAGTTAAAAATAGCGCTACCCTATGACCCAGCAATTACAATACTGCATCTTTACCCCAAAGATACAAATGTAGTGATTTGAAGGAGCACCTGTACCCAAATGTTCATAGGAGCAATGTCCACAACAGCCAAAAGGATCTTTTTTTAAGAGTCTTGTAAGATGTTCAGGAAACTTAACTGTTCATTACCAGATGACTGCTCTACTCCATGCCTCTCTTCTTATAGGAAGTTATAACATATATTAGAATATCAGTAGTTATAAGGGATTCTGCAATAAAGATACAAATTTAACACGATGCATCTAGCATTTTCCAAATATTTTTCACAGTAGGAGATTTCATTTGTGTGTTTGTTTATTTCCCCTAAAACATTAACAACTCCTACTTCCAGGATTTTGCTCTATTGTCTCTAGCCTTGTTTCATTCTCTATAGTAATGATGATCACCTGGTTTATTAGACTTTTTTTTTTCTAATTTGGCAATCTTCTTCACTATATTGTAAATGCCATAAGAGAAGAACTTTATATTTTGAGTTTTCTGCTTTATCACCAGTATTTAGAAACTTGTTTTTCTATAGCAAACATTGAAACAAAAGAATATGTTTCGAAGAGTGAGTTTCATTGAGCTTTCACTACCTAATTCTTCTCTGACTTCCTTAATTTTTTTTTTTTAATTCTAAACTCAGGACTACATTCTATCTGATGAAGAGTATCTAAAACTATATTTCAGCACTTGGCAAAGTTATCTAGTATAGAAAACTCATTTCTATTTTATTTTCTATTTCTCCTTTTCTACTAATATGTAAAGGTTATATAGGTATCATAAGTCCATATAATAAAATCTATAGTAATAAGTTACAAATTTCCTATTACATCATTTTTACCATGAAAAATTAGTAAAAATTCCTTATTGGTGCCTTACTGGTAATCTTTTTTGGCCAAATTTCTTATGAATAATATTTCAAAATTGAAATAACTGTTTTGGGTTTGGGGGGGTTCCCTCCTTTTTTCTTTGTCACTACTATTTTACAAAGTTCCAGCAGAAACTTTAATCATTCTATTTCATGAATCTTGCCAAATTTTCATCTGGTCTAAAAAAAGTAAAACTATTCCAAATCAGATTAACTTGGATTTTTAACGTATTGAGTGGTAGTCTTTAAAAAAGGGACTGAATGGTTAAGCCACCAGGACATGTTATAAATTCTGGCTCTACCTAAACTTGTCCTTTCTTGGTTTCTTTCTACAAGCGATATGCTGCCAGAAAGTTAAATGGCTTTCAGCTGGGCAGTCAACAGGCCTTCTTTACTATAAAACAGCTCACTTCATATCTGAGCCCAGCTCATTCTCTTGAACTGGGAACACTGCTTATTCCTCTTTGCTAAGACTCAGGTGTTTCCATAGTATTACATTTTCTGTTAGAATTTCTCCAGAAAAATCTATGTTCATGCCAATCATAAAACTTTGGTTTTCACTTCTGCCTGGGAAAAATGCAAATCTTGCTATGTTTTCCTCTCTGTGTATTAAATAATTACTCCTTTATGTATTAAGTAATGACTCTCTATGTATTAAAAAATGACTACTTTAAAGATCTCACTTTTCAAAAGAGGATGGAATTAGATATTTTGTAGGGTTTTGTCAAAGTAAATGCCATACTGTATTTAAGCAGGTAAGGAAGCCTCCTTTCCAGCATCTTCCATAGAATTATTTTTGCCCATAAATACATTTTCTGTTTTTCCCCATTACAGATTCCAAGATTTCAAATCATAGCAGAAGGGTAATTTGGATGTAGAGAAGACATGTGTTTGGTAGTTTGATTTGCTTTACAGACCTTTGTTTAACTCATTGGATGGATTTTGTTTTATTATGAGAAACATATTTCATTAAAGTTTTTGTTCAATTTAAAAATAAATAGAATGGAAAGAAATAAAGAGTGCAATATATTCTTCTACTCAGAAAAGAAAGTTTGCTGGCTTTCATTTATCTCCTTACTAGAATTCCCATTTTTAAAATTATTTTTCTAAGAAAGTTTGTGTGCTCTGAACAAAGATGAATCAGCTTGATTTTAAAGTATTAAAGCCTCAATATATTGTTTGCAAGACACTTACTCATAGTGCTACTTGAAATGGAAGTTTGGCAGAAGTAAAGGTTAATACCAGAGAAACTCTTTCAATTACTGTCTCAGAAATCTGCCTCTAAAATGCTTTTAGATTACTCATTTCAGAAATATCCTCTGAATCACATTCACATAAGAGGTGACTTCTGTTTTTCATCTGACTTCTGGTACCTATGCTCTCAGTAAGTGTTCAGATCCATGAGATCATATAATACAGTCTTTTCTTTATATAATGCATTCTTGTTTTATACTGTGTGACAGAAGGTAAAAAAAAAAAAGGAGTTAGTATAAATTGAAGAATTGTAATTCATACAATTTGTGAGAAAGTGTCCTGATTACCAGAGAAAATTTATAATATATTTGTAGATATGGTAATTTCTAAACCATAATGCACAGTGTTATATCTCCAGTGGAAAAGGACAGAGCAAAGACTGCCTGTCAGAGGAGTCCTGCATTGGATAGAAATAGCTGGTCTTTGATGTACTTACCATTGTCACATAACAGCTCAGGCAATCCAAAAAGAGCATGACCTCTTTTCAAAAGCAAAGGAAGATCTGGAAGGTTCTGAGGCTGGAGGCTATCAGCTAACTGCCATACATTGATGAAGCCCGCTAGTACATTTCCATGGGTGCCACACCCTCACTCTTGTGCCATATGGACCACTTCTACAAACATGTTAGAAGAGCACATGGTAGGTGTGCGAGGTGAAGGACCACCCTGCCCTAGGCAGGTGGCGTGGGTTGTGTAGGGAGGGTGTCTTTATAATAATCATCCATGACCAACAAAGAATAACCAGACTCTAGAAAGGAAGTAAACCATTGAAGGCGTCATCAGCAGGATTTAAGTTCCCTGGTTAGCTTTCTATAAAAGACCAAGCCCTCCCTCCTGAGGGAGCTTAGCCTCTGATAAAGATACTTTTCTCAGGCTACTTTTGCTGCACTTGTCCATTTATAGTCATAACTGGGTAATGAGAAATAACACCCTCCCCCCCCAAATGACCTGAGTACCACACATTTTCTTCCCTGCCCTCAACAAGTAATAGCAGCCCTACCACTCTGGCTTTTCCTACCTAGAGAGATTCCTCCTCTTCTATGTTTCCCTGAACACATGGAGTTCAAAGTGCCCTATTGTCAATACCAGTTTGTAGTTCAATGTAACCCTTGTTGTGTCCTCTGGCAAGAGTTGACTACTCATAGAGATCAGGACCTCTAACCACAAAAAGACCATATTTGCAGACATGGATCGGTGATGGGCCAAATGGGTGATGGGTATTAAGGAGGGCACTTGTGATGAGCACTGGGTGTTGTATGTAAATGATGAATCCCTAAGATCTACTCCTAAAACTAGTATTTTATTACATGTTAACTAACTAGAATTTAAATAAAAACTTGAAACAACAATTTAAAAAAAAGAAAAGGACTCACTATTGGGTACATTACAACTGCCAAGAACTTCAACTTCAATTATGCAATCACAACCTGAGAGATATAACCAATGGGTCAGTTGTCAGGACATTGGTTCCACAATCAATCTTTGGCCAAAACTTCAATAATTACTTGCATCATGTCTGCCCTTATTTTAATACAGAAGCCATGATGATGCTTTGGGGTTATTAAGTATCAGACCCAACTCAAACCCTGTGTCCAGGTGCTCTTCAAATGCTTGGGTGTCCCATTTCCAAGTATATCATTACAGTAAACAGCAGCAGCCCCCTTTGGGGGAAGATGTGAGAATCATTTCCCTGTGAAATTACTGTAAATGCTTCCATTTGGGAATCCAGCCATGTCAATCGGTATATCTAGGTCCAAAAATTGACTTAGTTCTTGAAACTGAGGAAGGGATTATGACTTTATTTAGAGTGGCTGGTCTTAGCATTCTGCTCATTCCATCTTACTTTCTTTTGATTATGTTTATTCACCGGAGTGTCAGCTTCACATGCTATATTCTCAGACATGCTGTTTTGTTTTGTTAACTATCTTCTCAAGTTTCTGTGTATCAGTCTTGCTGGAATGCCACTCTTAACTCATTATGGTAAGTGTGACCACCCCCACAGCCTTGGGCTATTGAGAGTTGCCACTGGCCTCTATTGCTTTCATGCCCCGCTGTCCCCATTGCTATTAATAAGTTAAGCTCTGTCAGGCTCTCCTGCAGTCACTCCTGACCAGGACTTCTGAGTTATGCTAGTGTCCCTCTACAGCACACTCCCAAGCTTTCATTGAATGTTAGGTCTTCTGAGCCTTCCTTTGGAGCATAATTTTCTGCTGGTCTTTTGGACTCACATAATATATCCATTCTAGAATGGCCACTTTCCTGAGCTTTTTGTTGAGTCTTCCATTATCTTCCACAACAATTCAAGCATTTCAGCTTACCCCAGCAGGGGACATTACTTTCTCTAGGCTTCTATGTGACATTCAACCAGCAATTTTAATGGCCATCCTATTCATCAATGTTAGATGATTCTCACATTGGGTAGAAACGACTTGGTCCTAATTCCTCCACCATTGTACATTCTCGGAGGGAAGCTGTTCAGGAAGAGAATGGCCTCAGCTTGAAACTCAGACTGATCCAGCAGGTGATAGAGCTGGAGGCTGCCAGCTCTCTGCACTCCTTGTATCTACACAGCAATTACATTCTTGAAGGGGGATCCAACTGGCACACCTCCATGGCTGCCTCAAGATGTGAGGATAAAAATATGAAATTGGTAAGGAGAATAACTTTTAAAATTCAAACTATTAAAATCACTTATTTTGGCAGAGTTTTCAAAAATTGATATTAGAAAACCAAAACATTTAGTTATGTTATCCAGTGTTAGATGGGTAATTTGCTTGCTTTGATAGTTTCAAAATTTCTACTATTTTCTATTCTGCTGAGAGCATATTAAACTTAAATAATAAATATTTAATCAATGTGAAATTATTACAATTCTTTAAATTAACCATATGTATATGTGTAAGTTATTTAAATGTTAATATTGGGGTCATTGATAGAGTTTTACACTAATGGTCCCAATAAAATATTCCATGAGGTCACTTCCATGTCAAATCCAGGTCATTGGTTAAATTGCATTGGGATTTGCCCTCATACAACGTTGCTGTAAGATCTTCATGCTGTGGAGAACCAGATCATAGACCATAGCGGAGAGAGAGTTCCCACCATCTCAGTTGTTCCAGTGAGTTCACTTACAGCATATTGGTCACCTGACTATAGCCACATGAGTGAGACCTAGTGATTCCAGGTTATTCCAGAAGTTCTAATTAGACTTTTCACAGAATTGTGGGGAAAAGTACATTTTTTTAAGTATTTTAACTTTTTTTGGTGTTTTGCTCTCCAGCAATAGATAAAGGACACAAAGTCCTTTCAAAAGCATCAGGAAGCCATCCATCAATCATCTTTTCAAAGGCAAAGACTAAAATGTCAATTTCTTAAAGTAACAGATACTATCTGAAGAAAGAAAGTCACAACCTGCATTTATATAAACAGAAACTCTAAATTAATCTTAGAAAAAAAAACTTTATGAATGTTAGAACAGGTGTATTTTTCACTTCTGATAGAATATAAACTTCTAGGCTATGCTTATTACAATAATTTTTTAATTTAATTTTATTTTTTTCCAGTGATCCAAAATTCACTGTTTATGCACCACACCCAGTGCTCCATGCAATACATGCCCTCCTTAATACCCACCACCAGGCTCACCCAACCCCCCAACCCCATCCCCTCAAAATCCTCAGTTTGTTTTTCTGAGTCCACAGACTCTAGAGGTTTGTCTCCCCCTCCAGTTTCCCCCAACTCACTTTTTTAAAAAACATTCTGTGGTGATATGTTCATTGTGTTTAACAGGTCACCTTTAATAAAATTTCAATGTACACATCCATAGTACTGTGTAGAAATTCAATAGTGAGTAAGGCATACATACAAATATGGAAAGAATTTATGGGTATCAAAAACTCTGCTCAGAAAAGAAATATTCATTAATGTGCTTTGATTTTACTTTTTTATTGTATTTATTTCACTTATTTATTAAATATCTCACACTGGCCAATACCTAGGATCTACACTTAATATATAAAATTGAATAAGAATTGTCCTCACCTCTCCTTAAAGGTAGAAATAGACAGCAATACAATAATAGTAGGGGACTTTAATACCCCACTTTCATCAACAGAGAGATCATCCAGACAGAAAATCAATAAGGAAACATTGGCCTTGAGTGACACATTAGTTGAGATGGACTCAACAAATACATCCTTCTTTCAATTCTTTCAATATTATTACCAGTGGATATGCAAGCTAATTATTATAATGCAAGGTTGCTGTAGGAAATAAGAAGAAAATAGCTTTCACAAGAAAAAGATACCAAGAAAAGACTTAGAGATAAAAAGGGTAGTCTGTAAAGGAGCTAAAAGAATTGCAGAATTGAGGTAGGAGTTGGGAGAATATCACTGAGAAAATATTTTGAAATTTCACGGGAAAGTTCAGTAATAGCAATGTTTGTCCATGAATGAATCAGGCTACAATAAGGACAGTTGCATATTCTGATTATTCTCATCCTCAGACTGATGGTTGGAACAAGCCACCAAAATAAGACTAAGCTTAATTCTGATATTAACTATTTCTTCAAGTTTGAGGAAATTAAATGAGATTAAATGACTGTAAAACAATTTTGAAAATTGTGACGTACTTAAAAATCAAACATTTGGATTTCTATTATTTTTATTTCATTAACCATGATGACTAACCAAACTTGCAAAATTCCATTAACTACATCTTGACATTTAAATATTCAGAGTTGACGTAAAGGTGTTAAGTTAGCTGGCAAGGCCATATTCCCTGAGTGTTCTGGAAATTTAAAGGTAGGAAAAAAACCTCATTTATCTAGCCCCATTTTGTCTTACACCAAATTTCAATAGTATAGATTCATAAAGAAAAGAATATGTCAATCATTCTCAAACATTACTTTTTAAAGCTATTTATTGTCTTAAAATATTTTCATAACTTGACCACATTTTCATCAGGCTTTCAAAACAATGTGCCTGTTGTTCATAAAAAATGATTTGGCAAATGAAAGTGACAGACATTATGACTATAGTTTTTAAAAACAGAAGAAGCAGAAATAATCGACAGCATATTTACTTCAAATGCACTTTAAAAATAAATACATGTCTGCAGTTGGTTATTGGTGACTGAGTTTGGTCTAAATACATGATAATGATGTTGACATAATTACATTGGCATCTTAAACAAGCACAACCTAAATTTTATAGGCATTGGGTTGGACATACGATGTGAGATGTTAATCATAATATCTGAGTTAGGCTTTTATATTGCCTCTTAAGGGACATCATATAGTTGATTGTGTTCCCATATATAAACCTTTGAGATTACTGTTAAGTATAAACATAAGTTCAGTTGAACAATAAAAAATGGCACTGTCAGGTACTTCTGCCTCCAGGATTCCACAGCTGCCTGAGAAATTCTGAATAGTTTTGTTGCTTTAGGTAGAAAAAAACTTGAGGTAACCTTGATTTAATCGACTTAACTCAGCAAAAAACAGTTAAGAAGTCCCCCCATGCCAGCAATTATTTCTCAAATTCCCACTACAATACGGAGAATGATAAACTTTAAATGCCCCCCCCTGGGAATATCGAGATAGAGCACTTTGGAACACAGCCTGCTGATCTGATCCAGTTCTATCACTTTCCATTATAAACTTTGTCAGCCTCGCTCTAAAAATACCGGACAGCGCAGTTTAACCTTTCCGAATGCGGCGTTATAGGAATGTCCACACCAGACTAGATCCCCTGCAACATTTTTCTCCCCTTTCCTCCACAATTCCTTCTTGTACTGATTACATGCCACAGATCAATCTTACTACAGCTTAAAACTTGTTAGGAAACCGAAAGAATTTAATTGATCTACATCATTTAATATGTGCCAACAGTTCTAGTTCAGCTACATTGTCCAACTTCACTAGGGTTTCATGCTAATGTTCATTCTTGTATTCTCTCCTGGTTTGAGTTACTAAAAACCCCAATTGATTGGCAAATATGCTATATGGACAAATATGTAAAATTATTATCTATTAAGACCCCAGAATGTATTTGCATAATAAGTTAAGACATCATAGAGAAAGAAGTATGGAAAAAAATTGGGTGCCTGGGTGGTTCAGTGGCTCTGCCTTTGGCTCAGGTTATGATCTCAGAGTCCTGGGATCCAGCCCCGAATCAGGCTCTCTGCTCAGCAGGGAGCCTGCTTCTCCCCCCCCCCCCCCCCCCCCCCCCCCCCCCCCCCCCACCGCCTGCCTCTCTGCCTACTTGGGATCTCTGTCTGTCAAATAAATAAACGAAATCTTTTTTAAAAAATTGTACATACATATTGGTACATACATATACCAACAGGGAACAGCAGCTAGAAGAGGGGAAGGTAGAACAATTCTCCAAAGATATTCTGGTACCTTCATATTGGAATTTTATTAATATTACCAATTTACTGTTAACTGTTGTCTCTATTTATTTTTGTTTATTTATTTATTTATTTATTTGACAGCGACTGAGAGCATGACTGGGGGAAGGGTAGAGGGTGACGGAGAGGGAAAGAATCTCAAGTAGATTCCATTGCTGAGCACCGAGTATCTTGTGGGGTCCATCGGCACAACCCTGAGAACCCTGAGTGGAAATCAGGAGTCACACGCTTAACCCACTGAGCCTCTCAGGAGTCCCTGGTTCTTTATTTTGATGAATGTTTTCAACCTGAATTATAGTTTGGGTGATATTAATATTGCAATATTCTGATTTAAATCAACTTAAAATAGTTTGAATTCACCTGAGTAGAGTTTGATTTTTAATTTTGCTTTCTTTGATTCATTTTTTAAAATCTTTTTCTTTGAGTTATTTTTATTTAAATGTCCCTCTTATAAGTAGTGTATAGTTAGACTATCTAGGGTTATAAATCATAGTCCGATATTTAACACATTTTACTCTGTTAATACATTTGAAGTACTTGATGGATTTTCTATAATATTTTGCTTCCCTTTAAGTATTTTGTGTATTTCTTTCTTTATGCAAAATGTGAATATTCTGATTTTTCAATGGTGTAGGAAGGACAGGGGATGAAGGGGTTTATGGGTTTATGGTCTTGGCCATAGGGTTTAATTTGGGTCTATGGCATGATGTGCCTACAATAGAGTTTATTTTTTATATTCATACTTTTTTAAGTTTGATTTCCACATTTTTAGTGTATGTTAACTGTTGAGGTATAATAATAATGATCTTACAGAAATCTGATAATAATCCAGAAAATAAGAAAACACTTATCTGCTGAATTTATTGTAGAAGCCCACCCAGTTTTTTTTTTTTTTTTCCTTTGAATATTTTTCTCCCATCTAGGAGAGTCAAAATGCTTCTTTAGAGAAGTTGGCCTCCGGACACAGGAATAATTACAGCCTTCAATCCTCTACTACTCAGTCTCCATTCTAAGAAATAAAGGATTATTACTGCACAAGACTTTTCTCTAAATTGTGATGAATAAGGATAATATATCAGTTATTCAGATCTATTTATTATGATGATTATCAGAGTGCTAACTCCAGAGATGACCAGACTATGATCCAATGAAAATAAACTACCCTTTCGAAGCTTAGTAAGAAGTAATCATTCTTCAGAATTTTAAGTCTTTTTTTTTTTATGTATTTAAACACATGTCTTACTTTTAACATTACCCAACTCACTTGTGTAGGAAATGTACTTTAAGAGTAGTTTCTGATTCTCTACATTATACCATCAATATTCAGAATGGCCACAAATTATGTTTGATTAATATCATAGGAAAAATGGGAACTGTCTCTAAACGAGCAAAACAATGCTGAACAAATACGTGAACAAATCCACATAAGTGTTCAAATAGAGGCACCTGGGTGGCTTAGTTGGTTAAGCCTCTGACTCTTGATTTCAGCTCAGGTCATGATCTCACAGTCATGAAATTGAGAATCACATCAGGCTCCATGCTGCACGTGATGTCTGCTTAAGATTCTCTTTCTCCCGGGCGCCTGTGTGGCTCAGTGGGTTAAAGCCTCTGCCTTCGCCTCAGGTCATGATCTCAGGGTTCTGGGATCGAGCCCCGCATCAGGCTCTCTGCTCAGCAGGGACCCTGTGGTCCCCCTCTCTCTCTGCCTGCCTCTCTGCCTACTTGTGCTCTCTGTCAAATAAATAAATAAAATCTTTTAAAAAAAAGATTCTCTTTCTCCTTCTCTCTCTGCCCCTCCCCACTCGTGCTCTCTCTCTTGAAGAAAAAACAAAGTATTCAAATAATCTGGACAATAATTATTCATTTGAAATAGCAATACATGTATATTCTGAAGAAGTACAATGAAAGTTAATGTCCATGGAGTTAACTACTCCTTAAAATATGTAACTGATTCACTTCTATAGGAAAAGGACTACATTCTTTCTCTAGTGGAAAGTTATGAATGTTAATATCCAATAATATTTTTGCATCCAGTGATATTTTCCAAATAAAATAATTCTAAAATATATATCATCTAAGAAGTCTCAGGCCAATTCTCTTCAAATGGATATTAATATAGATAGGAAATTTAGCCTGAGAAAAATACTATATGCTGCCTGGAAACGAAAAGTCAGCAACAACAAAGGATCGTTGAGGACTCGTTGAGGACTTTTGAGAAACATGATGTAGGGAGCCCAAGTGTACAAACCCCACTGTTGTGTCTTAGACAGGAGTTCAAGTGACCAAAATAATAACTGATGTGAGCAGGAAGAAACAAAACAAGAACAAAAAACACTACCCAGAGCCTTAAAACGAGAGGGATGAGCATAGGGTCAGTACCTTGGGGTGGTCTGGAAAAGTGCGGAGGACCAGGGGCACAGTTAGTATGCAGAAGTGGGTCAGTGGGGCTCCCGGTGATGGGAAACTTGCAAGAACTCACCTACTCCCCTGGTTTCAGAGAGTGAGGATCAACAACGAATGGCACGGGCATCTGCCAGGACACTTGCTAAACTCAGAATGCCTTATCCTTTTTAAACACATGTGGCTTTGTTTCTAAAGAAAAAAAGTTCAGCCACTCTAAGAAAAACGTGTAAGACTGTGGAATTGTCTGTGCAGATTTTCCACTTGCAGTAGCCGGTTTCATTAAAGCTGTAATTCGCTTTCTGGACCAGCTGGGTTGTTGAAATGAAAGAGATGTCAAACACAGCCACACTGGTATCTGAAGAAAAGGGCAAGATGAAGAGGAAAATCAAATACAGAGAGCTAGTTTCTAGTAGGATTGTTGTCCCTTCTAACTAACCCAGAGAAAATACTTTATGCAGATTTAATTTTCTTGTTCCTCAGGACCTCTCCCAGGATGCCCTGACCTTGAACTGCAGAATCCATCCATCAAACATGGTGTCCCATTGTCTGTGGAATAGTTTGTTTTAAACATCCTTCAGTATAAACAGTTTTATGTAAGCGTGCATAAGTGGTCTCTAATCTTTGGCATAGTGGAAGAGAGGGAATCTTTGAAACAACTTGATCAGCAAAGCACACTCCAGACCTGGCCTTTTAAGCACTTCAAATATCATTATCATGATTTCCATCATACTGTTTGTTAATTAGCATGAGAGGTGATAGAGAAAATTTAGAAAGATAAGTGGCATTCAAAATGATGTGGTCTGATAGAAAGCCCAATGCACCAGAGGGACAACTATCCTGTAAGAGAAGTAACTACTTTTGAATTCATATTCCTGATATGGGGGTCTGTTGATTTCTGTGTCCTCTGTCTCCTGATCTACATCAATGTGTCTGTGTTGCTGGCACGGTACTGAGACTCAAACATCCATATCTGTACACACATACACACCCACACACACATGCCAGTCAATATCTAAGAAAATATCCTCAAACTTAAGGAAAAACAAAACACAAAACATAGCACAGAGGAAGGAGATAAAAAGCATAGCAAATGACAAAAAAAAATGATAAAAGGAACTGAAACAAATTATAGACATCATCTGCTTTGCATTTTTTTAATGAAGAAAAATTCTAAAATAGGGCATTAAACATCATTTTCGAAGTGCAGAATGTGCTAGCAGCATAAAAGTAAGCGCATTGTCTCTACTTTACTTTCAAATCACTTTACCCCTGGTAACGAACCCCAACCCCATGGCACTGAGCTATAAAACCCACCCATCTTCAACCACAGTGATTGGTCCATAGATGATCATATCAGTAAAGCAAGGGCTACAAAAGCCTTCCTTGGATCTGTGCTCACAGGAACTGGCAGTGAAATGCCTACTTTCATTTCTTGGATGCCTGAGGCTCCATGGACATGAGCCTAAAACCATGTGTAGCTGTGGATTCAATCTTGCCTGAGCAGCTGCCTGAGAGAATCAAGCCAACAGGCAGAGAGAAATACATACAAAAAGAGAGCGAGAGAGAGAGAGAGAAATTCTCAACAGTATTCAACTTTTATGAACCTCTAAGCCAGTTCCATCTCTCTATAATTCAACAGCAGAAACCAATACAAATCCCAAGGTTCTTTGAATTAGTGTGTAGGGCTTCTGTACATCAGAAGCTTGTCTAATACAAGCAAGAAGAAAGAAAGTTGCCAGTAACAACCGTAAAGTGGGGAATCTATAATAAAATGATGAATCAAAGGACTGGGAAACAGAGTCCCTCCCTCACAAGCTGGGGTGAAGTTAGAGGGCAAATGGTGTCTCCCTAGAATTCATATGTTGAAGCCTTAATGCCCTGTACCTCAGAATGTGAACTTGTTTGCAAATGAGGTCATTGGAATATTAAGTTAAGATAAGGTCATTAGGCTGGGCCCTAGTCCAGTATGACTCCTGTCTGTATAAGAAGGGGAAATTTGGTCATGGATACACACTCACACACATGCACACACACAGAAAAGATGATATGAAGAGACACAGAGGAGATGGCCATCTACAAACCAGGGAGAGAGGCTTGGCACAGATCCTCCCTCACAACTCTCAAAAGGAACTAACCTGCTGACACCTTGATTTTAGACTTCTAGCCTCCAGAGCTGTGAAATATTAAATTTCTCTTGTGTAAGACACAGTCTGTGGTACTTTGTTATGGCAGCCCTGGCAACAAAGACAGATGGTAACAATCCAAGCCCTGAGGCAGGAACCAGCCATTAAAATTCTTCTATGATATCCTGGTACTTGGACGTTATACAGGCTGAGTCTCTTCAGCTGACTAGGAAAAAAAAAAAATGATGGGAGATTGAAAAGGATTGTTCACGTCTTTCTGCTTTGAGGGAAAAAAAAAATGCTCCAAGTTAGAAACAAGTCAAAATAAAATGTGGCCTGTCTAGAAGAAAAAAGATAAAGCAAGCAAGATCTATAGCATTGTTGAGGCAGAACGTTTCTGTCTATAATATGCCCAACCAAGGAAGAATGGCAAAATGCTCTGGTCAGTTATTAATGACACTACCGTCTACAAACACCGGGTAGGTTCTGACTTGAAGTTGTTGACTTTAGAGGCTTCCTGGCACCGTTTGTTAGCCACTGAAGTGGACATTCAGTCAATTAATATTTTAAGAGTCTTGGATTACAAGAGAAACCTCTTGAGATCCTTCAACAGCTATAGAAATTCCCAGTCCGTCACCCATTCAGTCCAAATGGGAGAGGCCAAAGCTTGTCAGCTCTAATAGGCAGTTTTCCTCAAGCCAAAGTAAGGGTTCAGATTTTGTAATTGGACTCCTTCATATCAAAAATCTTATTTAGGTTAAATCTTGGTTAATTCAGGTACCCAAACAATAAAAAAGTTCAGGTGAAGACAAGAGAGGTCTGGGGCGTTGTAACTGATCCCAGCTCTTTCCTCTTCACATCAGATATGCACTCTTCAGAATCATGTATGATATCTCTAATAAGGCATCTGGGCTGTTGCCTCACATAGCCTGGAACATGTATGTTGTAAAAAATTATGTTATACCCAGGTGACCACCTACCTTGTGTGACAGTTTTATGGAACCATGCAGCGCAAATCCAGAGATTCTGATGTAATTTAGTATTACCACACCTAAACCAAGGGCTCTGTTCCACAGATAAGGAAACTCCCACTACAAATGTCACCAATCTAAATGCCAAAACACAAATGTTTCCAAAGGGACTAAATTGGGTTATCTGCTTAGGGGATGCTTAACTAAGAGGGGAATGGACACAGGTCCTGCTGTTTGATTGTCATTCTTTTCAGACCCTGTGGCCCTCTTTGGTGAGGAGTAAAGGGAGAAAGGAAATATTTTCAGTTGGCAGAATCTGAAACACTTTACAAAAGAGCATTCCTTTATTCTTTCCATTCTCTGTAAAGTAAGTGCTTCCAGTTTCTTTTCTACCCTGGCCTGTAGAGGGGTGAGTAACGCTTAGGGGATGCTTTCATGGCTATTCTTTTTTAGGTGGTCATTTTTTGGGAGTTACCCAACTTTCCATCTGTTATTAAATACGGGCTATATAAAAGGTGGTTAAATCTATCGTATAGCCCATAAAATTCATGATTATGTAGAGACAAAGTCAAGCCTGACTAAAAAGAATACACAAAATGTAGCCTCCTTGAACTAGGATATGAATGAGAAAGCTGATCTTACTTAGGGCTTTCTCTTTTTCTGTGAGTGTGTTTTCAGATGTATGTGGGATGATAGCTATGTATTAGATAGGGAAATTTTGATATTGTGTGTATTAACAAGTGTGTTTAAGGGGGGTGTGTGTGTGTGTGTGTGTGTGTGTGTGCTGGACAGTTAGAAAATAGAAAGAACACTGCAACTACTGTTGTCATCTACCTACCTCATCCTCATCTTTTTCTGGCAATATTCCTGCTTCCCTGAACACAAAAGAGGGTACATAGAGAGATTAGACAAATCATAATGCTCTGAGTTGCCAGAATGATCAGCTCAAGGATGGCACATGACGGATCAGGATCCTGAAATTTAAAGCGGATTCCACTGAGGCTGGAGATATAGAACTGTTGCATTATGATGAGCTTTCCTTGATAACAGAAGCATTCCTTCTACTTCTACCTGGAAAGTGCAGCCTACCTTTGTCTAAACATTTGCAATACCTTCTTCTGAGGTAGTTTCCCTTCCAGGCACTGCCAATTCTCCCTTCAGGATGCCCCTGTCATCCTTCTTTGCTTCTAGACATACGAGTAGACTCAAGTTCCAGCATGCTTCAAAGAGGTTGTTGCATGTCGTTAAAGGGGTGTGGCTTTCCCAATTTAAACAGACAGGAGCCGAGGAGTGTATGTGAGAATGGATGTTAAGGTACAGGATTATCCTGATAGGAATATAAAGTTAAATGAGGCCAAAACTATTGATCAAGCCCAGGAAGCAGAGATTCTGGATGTTTAATTTACTGACAAAAATACAGACTCAAAGGTGGCCTATATTAAATGAAGTTGAAATGCCAAAACTACCTTAGTATGCTGTATCCATAGACTTAGGAAAATTGGAATGCCAGAGAGCACTCCCATGTAAGATCTTCTCACCAGCCCTGGGACATTCCAGAGGACACAACATAAGCTCACCATTGCTATAAGAAAAGTATTTCTGAGAGGATACTCAGCATGCTTTGACAGCTCTATGGTTGTAATTCTCAGTAGATCTGATGTCATAGGGAAAATTCTACCATCACACTGGATCACTAAATGCATTAGGAATAATGGGAACCCAGAGTTGCAGGGCCCAAGTGTGTCACTTAATTGCCAGAGAGAAGGTTAGCGTAGTTACCATAGCGGGCAGTTAAGCCGAAGCAGTAATCAAAATAGTCCAATTCGCCGAGACCTGTTGCATTGACTAGTTGAGCATGGCTTCCCTAAAAGTGAAATAGATGGGCAGTCTACTACTGCTCCTTCATCTGTGTGACACCGCCTACTATTACTCTTAGAGATCCACTAGCAAAATTTTTATTTCCACTGGAAGATACAATAATGATTAGATTAGTCTAGAAGTTAAGACTGCTGCCTGGTCACTTTGGCTCCTTATGCATCTAAATGAATAGCCAAAGAAGAAAGTAATGCACTGACTGATGATTATTACCAAGGGGCAATGGTGCTGGAGGCATTATGGATATAAAGACTGTATCCAGAATATAGGAAATCCTTTAGACCATTTCCTAGTATTACCAACTCCTGTGATTAAATCCTATGGGAAACCATAATGACCCCATTTAGGCAGGAGCGCTAATGGCTCAGACACCTCAAGGATGAAGGTTTGAGTCATCCATCAAAGACGCACAACCAGCAGAGGTGCTTGATGACTGCAAAGGGAATATGGAATGAGTCGTAAATATGAGTTTTTAATTAGGGTTCCATGTTATACTCTTAAATTCAATTTAAAAATAAAAGGAGCTGGGAGTGCCTGGCTGGCTCAGTCGTGGAGCATGCAGCTCTTGACCTCAGGGCTGTAAGTTAGAGCCCCATACTGGGTGTAGAGATTACTTTAAATAAATAAATACATACATAAATAAGTTAGTTTAAAAAGCTTAGGTCAGAGAGCCAAGAAATTAGCCAAAAGGCCTGTAATTATTAAGTAGCAAAGTCTAGAATGCGTGCCGTGACTGCCATTCTACTATGCATCTCGTGCTTAAAACAAAACACAACAACAACTACAACAACAACAAACATAAATGCAGGATTCATGGCATATTAAGAAAATAAAAAGTGAGGGATGGAGTAGAAAAAAAGTGATTCTGGGGAAAAGAGGCATTTGGCTTGAGTTCATCTCACTGTTAGCTGTATTAGCAATTGAAAGTAGCCAATTGTGAAGTGGAGGAAAAAGCTTACAGAACACGGAAGGTAATGTAATCTCCCCGTGTTTGGTCATACGATCAAAGCATGGACTTCTATGATAACTGGACTCAAACGTGTGGACAAACATCAAATTAAAGGAATCCCCTGCAGAGAGGAGAGTCAGACACCTGAGTTTCACACATTGCTGATTATATGGACAACTGACAGCAAAGGATTTTTAAAAGAAAATTAGCAAATCATTAGGTATTAAGGCTTTCGAACTTCTAAAGCCAAAACAGCCTGCTGCCTCTTATCAACACAACTGCCCAAACCACCGGGGCATATGACCCTTCCATGATTTGAAAATGAGTATTGTGTTTAGGGTTAATGACTTTAAGAATAGGGATAATGATTGAGTTCTATTTTTCAAAGACATATGTGTAAAATTCTTAGCAAGGAGTAGAGTTCATATGTTTTAAACTATTTATGGAAAAGAATTAGTAGGAGAAATTTCACAGGTCCATCAGGAAAATAATGGTCTGGACTTGTGTTAGTAGTATTTTCCATATAATATAAACTAGAACCCAAATGTACAACCTAGTAACCACACTACTCCCCTGATTTAGTAAAACCAATTAAATGCAGGCTGTGTTTATGTTTTTAGAATACTCTTGTCAACGGGTCTCCATGGACTTGGGAGAATACAGGAAGCTACAATTATGACATACAGATATATTATCTCTAATCACCTGAATACAACTGTTTATTTGAGGAATAAATGCTTGCTTACTCTATTTCTCATTGCTTTTCCCATGAAACAAAATCCATTATTCACATTGTGTCTACTTCATGGTAATGCTATCTCTAAACCTTTGTAAAAATACATTTTTCTTAATGCTACTACAAAAACCATTACAAAAACCATTTTAAGTTCTTAAACACTAAGAATCATGACCTTAAGGATTTTAAATTTATAAAGTCATTTAACTTTACAGTATTTTTAAAAGGTGGGTGCATATTACCATTTCACAGATGAAAAATTGAAGTAAATTCCCCAAGAGAATTTTGCTAATAAGTGACAGAATGAGGATTTCCAACCCACATGGTCCAAATTGAGAGGCTCTGCTTTTCAACTCTATCCCATCCATAATTATTATTCAATCAAAATAATATTGACATGATTAAAGTATTTATGAATACATTTCATTCAAAACTTAAATCTAATTTTTTAAAGAAACAAATAGATATTCACAATGTGAGCTTGGTTGTCACTTATTAAATAACCATATGACACTGTAGTAAATCCAAAAATGACACTGCAACTCCCAAGCTTTTGTCAATGACTTAAACACAGATACTTCTTTTTGCTTGGATTTACTAAAATAAGGAGAATATTATTTGCCCTGATGATACTGAGAAAACTAATTGTGAATGTCCCAATGAAGGATCATTTGGATGTGACTGATGAAATTTGTTCGGCCTGCCTTAATAATAGCATTTCATTCTGAGAAACACAAGGGCATAAGTTACAAATGAGATCCAGGTTTAGAACAGAAAATAAAAGCTGTATCCAAATCAGAGTGTCTTTTTCTCATTGTCACCACTTCAGTTTTCTTATCTATGATTTTTCTCTGCCTTTTAGTTTCTTTTTCTTTTTTTCCTTTTTCCCATGAGACTAACATTTTCTTTGCCATGCACTTAGTGGAAGACGTCTGTCACACTCACTCAGTTTGTCTAGAAACACGTCTCCAGTCCAGGAAACCAACAAAGGCCAACTTCAGTTGCAAATTCCCGAACAAGAGTTTTGTTTGTTTTTTGTTTGGGGGTTTTTATTTGTTTGTTTGTATTGTTTTGTTTTGTTTTGTTCAAATGTCTATCTCTCATCCAATCAGCTATGGCCAGGTAGGTAGTCACAGAGTTAAAACAAAGCTTCCTGGAACCACCCACAGGAACTAAAAGAAAGAGTATTTAAATTTGTAAAATGCTTGGGCATTACTGATCTATTTCAAAGTGAATTGTGAGGAAGATCACCTAAAGAAATTGTCTAAGAAAGCTAAACACCGAATTTATGGACAAACTCAGTACTCTCTCATAAACTAATATACTATCTTGTTCAGGGTATCCTACAGAGAATAGATCTTGCAATGATATTCACTTAAATAAAACAAATAGTTTTTTAAAAGTATTCCACAAGAGTTTACTTAAATTTGTTGTATTTTTTTTCTCTTAAATAAATCCAAAAGTCTACAGAATTAATATAAGTAAATATTCAAAGGATAATGCCTAATGCAAACTAAAATTTCTTCGTCTTACATTTTAATGTTTGTTTTTCACTCTTAACTAGTGGTAATAAAGTCAAAGGTTTCTGGGGACCAGGAATGTAGGACTTGAATCTGTCTGATGTAATAAAACTGGAAGTAGCAAATGTTTTGGTCCATTGAATGATCTCAGGCTAAGCAAAGAATATGGATAGAACAGATGAAGTCCCTATTCCCTAAGTTCACTCTCTTTGTTCTGAAGAGTCATGTTTAAGTTACATTTCCAATTAAGTCATTAGGATGTATTTTATCCATATAGTCAATTAAATAAGAGGGAGAGGTAGAAATATAACAAGGACAAAACAAAGTAAAAACCCAAACAACATTCTAAAACAAAACAGATGCATGAACAGCAAATGTTGGTATTTTATATATCCTATATGTCTATCATTCAATGAAAGAAAGTAAAGGGGGGAGTGAAGGAGAGGGGAAGAAAGGAAAGATAGAAGGAAGGGAGGAAGGAACGAAGAAAGGAAGGTAGTCAAAGAACTCATATAAACAAGCAGTAGAATGACAGAATAGTGGTTATGAGGGGCTGGGTGAGTAGAGAAATGGGAGATGTTTGTCAAGGAGTACAATCCCTTAGATATAAGATGAATAAACCCTAGGGATCTAATATATAGTATGAAGATTATAGTCAATAACAGTGTTGGTTCCTCGAAATTTGCTAAGACAATAGACCTTAAGCATTCTTACCACATCCATACACACAAATGAGGTAACCATAGGAGTTGATGGATATGTTAATTAAATTAAATCTGGTAATCATTTCACAAAATATATATGTCAAATCATCACACTGTACACCTTAAATATATACATTTGTATTTGTCAATTATAACTCAGTAAAGCTAAAAAAAAAAAGCATAACAGGAAAAAGCATTATTTTATTTTCTGTTTCCATGAAATGAATATACGCAAAGGTGAGAGACATGAACATTCCACAGAGCTTCCCTCCACCACCTCCGACATTTACAGAAGCACATATACGGCAAGAGTGTGTGGGGAAACATTAGATCACAAGGATGTAACTGCCATTTCATAAATATGATAAATAACACAGTAAAACATTGCATTAAATCATCTATTTTGGGGCGGCTGGGTGGCTCTGTCAGTTAAGAATTTGTTTTGGCTCAGGTGATGATTGCAAGGTCCTGGGATGGAGTCAAAACCTGATCGGTGAGGAGTGTGCTTCTTCCACTCTCTCCTTCTGCCCCTCCCCACCACTTATCCGTGCACTCTCTCTTTCTCAAATGAGTAAATAAATTCTTTTAAAAAATCATCTATTTATTTCCAAATAATGGAATGGAATTGGGAAGGAGACTACAGTTGTATTTTTTTTTAAATGAAGCATACATGGCTGTATGTTAGATTTGCTGGAGAAGGGTGATGGCACACAGTGCTTTCATAATTCAATTTCTCTGGAAATTGAAATATTTAATAATTTGTAAAAGGAATAAAAAATATTAAAGGTATACAGTATTTATGACATGATGTATTTCAATATATTTATTATCACATTTATTTATATAGTTTCCCCCTCACTTTTGCCTATTAGTCTTATTTTAAATTGAAGCTGAGGAAAAACAATTTAAGACCAAAGGATTCTCAGGAAGCCTGGATGACAGTTGGTTAAGTGCTCGACTCTCGATTTCAGATAAGGTCATGGTCTGGGGATTGTGGGATGGAGTCCCACATCAGGCACCAAGCTCAGAAGGGCGTCTGCTTGAGATTCTCTCCCTCCCTTACCTCTGCTCTTTCTCTTTCTCTAAATAAATAAATAAATAAATCTTTAAACAAACAAACAAAACAAACCTCAGTCAACTCAAACTCTGACTTTCAGTCCTCTTAAACTGCTCATTTCAGTCGGTTACCAACTTGATATGGACTCTACATATCATCTTCCTCCCTTTCTGAAGAAATTCCTTGTATCCATAAATAGTTCTACATAGACGAGAGAACAGATTCAAATATATTCATATGCACCTGAGATTTATTAAGTGCTCCAAATTGTCCAGGTACTGTGTTGAGTGATATAACATCACAGGTGTTTTCTGGGATTTTTTTAAAGATTTTATTTATATATTTGACAAAAAGAGAGAGAGATCACAAGGAGGCAGAAAGGCAGGCAGAGAGAGAGAGAGAGAGAGAGGAAGGAAGCAGGTTCCCTGCTGAGCAGAGAGCCTGATGTGGAGCTCAATCCCAGGACCCTAAGATCATGACCTGAGCCAAAGGCAGAGGCTTAACCCACTGAGCCACCCAGGCACCCCACATGTATTTTTAAAAGCCAGTGAGAGATAATACCGAGGAATAACACCTAAATATCAATATGTAGCATTTCTCATAATAAATACCATTCACTCTTCCTGTTGGGCTTATTTCATCTACATAGACTACAGGAGCAATACAAAAAATAAATTTTGATTAGACAGTTTCAGATCAGATAGGAATGATTAAAAAAATATCAGAAGCAATTATGTAATGATACATACTTTTAAAATATATGGTGGTAGGGTGTCAAATGGAAAATTAAAGTTATACAAATAGCATATATATTTTGTGCTCACAGAGACTAAACCCGATCCTGCTAAATGGAAATCTTCTGTTGTGATGAACTAAGAAGACCTCCCATTGGCATTCAAGTGGCCAATTTGTGAGAACTAATATCAGAAATCAAAACATGTTATAAATGAAACCTTTATATTATAAGGACTTTCAATGAACTCTAAGAAAAGTTCCTACAATTATCTTTTTTCTATTTAAATGGAATTGCCCCATATTGAGATGTCAGTTGCCCAACTCATTAAGTATACTGCAAACTGCTATTAAGTTCATTTTTAATTAAGGTTTCTCAGCATCAGTAGATAAAGAGTTCAAGAAAAGCATACCCAGAGGAAATTGTCTGATCATGACATTTAATGCCAAATCCCACATTTATTACTAGAATGAATAAAAAAGGACTATATTCTAAAAAATACAATTTAAACTATTAATATTATTGTAGTTTCCATCATCTTTCTCCCTTGAAATGACCTAATCCATGTAATATCTTGTTTATAAACTTCCTACTAAGAAGCAATCCTGTGTTTTTTCAATTTGATTTACCTAAACATTGCAAACAATTAGTGTCCGGAAAAAATAATAACAGCAACAAGGAAAATCCCCATCATTTTAATATTTAGAAACAATAATTTTAATAATAATTACAAAATAAATAATTCATAATAGGTGCTAAAATTTTATTTAAACTTTTTATCAATAAATGATCTCAATGCTTTGCATTTTTGACTATTTGCATCCTTCTAAAAATCCTGTTAACTAGGGGCAATTATAATTTATATTTTACAGATAGAGAAAGAGACTTACCCAAAGTGACAATGCTCCCAAATGTTGTACTAAATGTAAAACCCAAACTGTTTGTCTTCCAGGGTGGCACTTTTATTTCACTGTTAACTTACTATTTTCTTCAATCCATTAGCATTTTATCAAACTGAAGTTAAACTTGCAGTATCTACTTATTGATAATGGCTAAATCTCATGGTAGGGGATGGAGGTGATGGCTTGGGATTATTTTCTTAATTCAAATTTATGGTTGCAAGGAGAAATCATAACTATACAGCGAAGAAGTCAAGCAATACACTGACTAGATGACCAAAATAAATATCAGCCAATGGATACATAGACATTGTGCCTTTGTAATGTCTTACCCTGAGAATGACACCATGATGTATAAGGAGTATTTTGTTTGAGGAGGGAAAACATGAATAGAACAAAGAGAAATTATTAGCAAACTCAAACTGAGACATTTTAGGTAAAAAGAAGATGGTCTTATTATTTAAGAAATTATCTCAAAAAAGACAAAGAAATATTGATCAACTATTTCCAATTAAAGGAGATTAAAGAGAATTGACAGCTAAAAGCAATACTTGCTCTTAGACTTAATGTTATCAGGAAAGAAAATACCACTATAAAGAATAGTATCTAGTCATTTGACCAAATTGGAATATGAACAGCAGATTCAGATAAAAGTAACCAGGAGACAGAGGAACTAAAGTCAGTCACATGGGTGTTCCATACCTAAATTATTGAGTCCCAGTGAAAATACTCTGCACCAGGGTTAATTCAGCTTACCTGGTTGCCAGTACTTTGTACATGTTAGTACACATTGTTGCCAAGAGAATGAAGTACTGTATGCATGACTCCACTCGGAGGGGACAACCGGACAACTGTGTCTATTCTTTCCTGAACTCCATCTCATGCCCTGTTCCCTTTGCTGATTTAATGTGTTATCTGCTTGCTGTACAAAACTCTGACTGTGAGAATAATGGCTTTTCTGAGTTCTGTTAGTCTTTCCAGTGAACTCTCAAACTAGAGTGATCCTGTGGATTCCTGTGATATGTAGAAAATTGACACTGATATATTTAATTATAAAAAGACATAATATCAGTAAATTATTTTCAAAACAATTCACAATAAATACATAAATATTTTATATATGCATATAATGTAGATATGCATATTTTCATGAAAATTAATTTATGTATGTACACATTATATATGTATATATATTTGGATGAATGCACATAGAGAGAGAAAGAAAGAAAGAGGCTAATAAAGATTATCTCATGTTTTCTCTTCAAATTTTAAAGTTCTATGTTGTGTACCTACTTATGATCCATTTTGAAACCACTGAAAAATGTATAAAGTTTCCAATTTTTTTCTCATTCTTTTTTAAATTTAATTTTATTTTTTCAGTGTTCCAAGATTCATTGTTTATGTATCACACCCAGTGCTCCATGCAATACATGCGCTCCTTAATACCCACCACCAAGCTCACCCATTCTCCCATGCCCCTCCCCTCCAAAACCCTCAGTTTCTCATTCTTTTCAAAATTTATTCTTTTCTTTTCTTTTTTTTTTTTTTTTGACAGCTGCCTCAATGGGTGTGAGAAAGTATTTAATTGGAGATTTTTAATGTATTTCCCTAATCATTAGTAATGTTGAACATCTTTACATCTACTTCTTGTTCATTCACACGTTTTCTTTAGAGAAACTTTTTTTCAATTTCTGTGCCCCTTTTTTTAGATTACTTATTTATTTATGATTGATTGATTTTACAGAGAGAGCATGGGCAAGCAGGGGGAGGGTTGGGGGAGAGGGAGAATCCTGAAGCAGACTCCCTACTGAGCATGGAGTCTGACCCTGGGCTCTATCCCAAGAACCTGAGATCATGACCTGAGCCAAAAACGAGAGTCAGCTGCTTAAATGACTGAGCCACCTATGTACTCCCCCCGCCACCCTTTTGTTTCTTTGCCCATTCTTAAAGCAGGTGATTTTGCTGTTGTTCTGTTTCAGGAGCACTCTACATGTTCTGGATGTCAGTCCTTTATTAGATATATGACATACAAACATATTTATCATTCTGTAAGCTGCCTTTTCACTGCATTAGAAGAATCCTTTGGTACCCAAAAGTTTGTAATTTTCGTGAAGTCCAATTTGGCTATTTTTTTTCTTTTATTACTTTTGCCTTTGGGATCATATCCAATAAATCATTGTCAAATCAGTATTGTGAAGACCTCAGTTTTCTGCTAAGGATTTTACACTTTCTTTTTAAATATTTTATTTATTTATTTGACAGGCAGAGATCACAAGTAGGCAGAGAGGCAGGCAGAGAGAGAGGTGGAAGCAGGCTCCCTGCTGAGCAGGGAGCCCAATACGGGGCTCGATTCCAGGACCCTGAGATCGTTTTTTTTTTTGTTTTTTTTTTTTTTAAAGATTCTATTTATTTATTTGAGAGAGAGACAGTGAGAGAGATCATGAGCAAGGAGAAGGTCAGAGAGAGAAGCAGACTCCCCGCGGAGCCGGGAGCCCGATGCGGGACTCGATCCCGGGATTCCGGGATCACGACCTGAGCCGAAGGCAGTCGTCCAACCAACTGAGCCACCCAGGCATCCCAGACCCTGAGATCTTGACCTGAGCCCAAGGCAGCCGGTTAACCAACTGAGCCACCCAGGTGCCCCAGGACTTTATACTTTTATCTATTACTTTCAGGTCTTTAATCTAATATGAATTAACTTATATGTGATGCTAGGTAAGGGTCCAACTTCCTTCTTTTGCATGTGGATATTCTGTTTCCCCAGCACCATTTACTGAAGAGACTGTCCTGTTTCCATTGTATTGTTTTGGCCTCCTTGTTAAAAATCATTTGACCAGATGTGTAAGTTTTCTACCTATCAGGTCATATGATTTGTGAATAAAGATAATTTTACTTTCCTTTTCAATTTGGATGTTTTTTCATTCTTTCTTTTCCCTAATTTCTCTTTCTCCATACTGTTTTTGCTGCTGTTGTCTTTGTTATTTGTTTTGTTTGCTTTATCTTAGCTGGTTTATACCACCGAGATATCTGTGAGTGAACATATCCTCCAGCTCCCTTTCATTGTTACAGTATCCTTGATCCTCTTCCAGTAACACCTGATATCATCAGTTAGTAGTTGACCTAGCTTACACATGTCAACTCCACTCCGAATTTCTCATGTATCTTTCTGTCAATTTTGCCTATTTCTGTTTCTATTTTTCCTTGAGATATGAATTCTGATAAGGTCAATTCCGACTTTTTTTTTTTTTTTTTTTTTTGGTTTACCAATTGGTCCCTTTCAAAGCTACTAAAAAAGTTTAATTGTGTTTTAGAAAATCTTAGATATATCATCAGTTATATCCCACTTGAATTTTGATTATTAATGCCTCAGATCAACATATTAATAATATCTCAGAGTAGCTTAAATATGGGTTATATGCTTAAAATATTGTTCCACAACAGATTAATTTTTATATTCTTAAAAGAAGTAAAAATTATAATAACCAGTCTAGAATCACTAAAGAGAAAATAAATATAACAACCAAAAAAAAAAAGCCTGGAAACTTGCATCAGATTCTTTTTTAATTTATGTCTGTTTTCATATAAAATGTTATTTTCCATTCATTTATTTAACAAATATTTGTTGAGTATCTTTTATGTGTGACACTCTAAATAATAGAAATAGCATGTCAAACATTAAAATAAAATCACATTTCACATACTTGCTTTCAGTGCTAGTTGAGGAGGCAATCAAAATCCAATCAAGCATTTAAATATGACTTCCAGTCCAAATCCTGTAAATAAAGTTTTAGGGACCTCTAGGTGGCTCAGTCTGTTAAGCTCAGGTCATGATCCCAGGGTCCTAGGATCCAGTACAGCTCTGGCTCCTTGCTCAGCAGGGAGCCTGCTTCTCCCTCAGCGTGTGTGCTTCCTCTCTCTCTCTCTCTAACAAATAAATAAAATCCTTAATAAAATAAAGTTTTAAAAGTGAATGGAATAACATCAACAGAGGTCATCATCACCATTTTATAAAAGGTAAAATACATGCAAGTGGCATCTCTGTGAGAAATCCAGTGAGATATAACCTGACTGAAGTCATATATCAAATCATGGAAAGATGCAAGAAAAAGATAATCCAGCAAGTACAAGGGTCCTGAGGTAGGACTATGCTTTATATTATCAAGGAACTAAAAGAAAAATGTACCTTAAATGAAGTTAAAGTGGAGGAGAGCATTATTAAGTGAGAATAGAGTCCTAAAAATTAAGGGAAATTAAAATTCTGGTAAGCCAATAAAATAAGATAAAACTCTGATAAGCCAAAACATCTTAGTTTTCTGAAAGTCATTTTTAAGGAAATAGAAATAATTGAAAGGAATTTAACAAGATGGGATCTGATGTGATTTACAGTTTAATAAATTTATTCTGGTCTCTAGATAGGGAATAGTATATTTGAAGGCAAGAAACAGGGGAACTTTTGATGGATAAATGTAATAATTTTGGTGAGATATCAAATTTGGTTTAGATGAGGAAGAAAGCAAAGAAGCTGGTTGGTTTTAAGAAGAAAATAGGTCAAATAACCATTTCATTGCTGTATGCTACAATATATGGCAATTTTGTAACTATGAACCACACATTTTCTGATGACTATCAAGTTGTATGGATAAATCTGACATTTCTTGGAAAATTATTGATTCAGACTTATACCTTAAAATTATGAACAAATATGTCAGACCACTACATTATTATGCATACTCAATAGTTAATGAAATAGGGCACCTGGATGGCTCAGTGTGTTAAGCCTCTGCCTTTGGCTCAGGTCATGATCTCAGGGTCTTGGAATCAAGCCCCATACTGGGCTTTCTGCTCAGTGGAGAGCCTCCTTTCCCTTCTCCCTCTGCCTGCTGCTCTGCCTACCTGTGATCTCTCCCTCTCTGTCAAATAAATAAATAAAATCTTAAAAAAAAAAAGCTAATGAAATGTTCTAAATTTAATTAAAATTGTTGTATAGACTTCTCATTTATAATTTTTATAAACATACATTTTTCCACAAAGTATATAAAGAATCATGACATTCAAATATTTGAAGGTTATCTGTGTTGATAAGAGGTATTTATGTATTAGTGTGATGACTGATGACTGTGGAGCCAATATTGTATAATGAAAAGGGGGGGAAAGGTGCTGTTATAAAACTGCTGTTCAATATAAAAACAATTATGTTTCAAATATGTTGTTTCTCCTGTCCCCACCTCTTCCCCACTGAATTAGCTGAACAAATGACAAACAATTTAGTACATGTCCACAAGACTCTTCATTTTTTGATACTAGTCATTTTGGGGACATATTGATATCAGTTTTGAAAATACAGAACTAATGTTCCTCAAATGACGTTTTACTCAAAAAATAAAATGAGGCATTAAGCTAGGAGATTTCAAATATGTTCTTGAAGGACATATGAGACTAGATCTGTGTAGAATTAATGAGCTGCCTGAGGCCAGGATCATTTTAATCTCTTTCCCATGTTCTTAATCCCTTAAATTTGAAACACCATATCTTTCAAAAGTTATGATGTCCATTTATATTCCAGATATTACAAGATACTCACATTTCACTATCATTTTCATGAAACAAGTTTAAGAAGTCTCTGCAATAAAAAGTAACAAAAGTGTTTTAAGATATCCCTGAGTTCTTTGAAAATTACCTTCTATTTATTTTTAGAACTGACACCACTACTCCTCAGATAGGTATTCAGAGAGCAGCACAGTCGGGGTAAATTGTGACATTACCAATTTGTCACGGGAAGTAATATAAATTGTTCATAAAAATGAGTTGGCATCGTATGATCAATGGAAACCTCAAAATACTTGATTTTATCATTAAAAACTTTTGGTTAATAAAATGCTTATATGAATGAAATAAATGATGTCATTTTGTGGTAGATAATGTTCATTGTCAAGAAATAATGAATAGGATTCAAACACAATGTGTTGTGAACATTTTTCCTGCATAGAAAGCAAAATAGAAGGGAAGACTATATTGAAGATTAAAAGACTGTAGCTATTGTAACAAACCCGAAAGATAGTTCAAGATAGTATTGAATTGTAACTTACTCACTTCAATTTTTAGTAGTGAGTAAAAGTAACATTGCAGAATTGAAAACTGGAAAGTAGAGGATTAGTTCTCTATTCAAGGAGTGTCCAAGAACGGAATAATCTTGAGAATAAAATTTAATCTTTGAAATATGTCTATCTATGGTTTATTTGTGTGTATGTGTACATAAAATCATCAATTACTATCTGTAATAGCTGTTATTCTCCCTGGAAAATACTGTATAATATGCTCTTTCTTTTCCTAAATTATTACCATTAATCTTTCCCATTATTTCACTCATCATTTTGTCTATTTAGTATAGATAGACACTATCCTCTGTTTTGTTTTTTTTTTTTTTTTTTACTTATACAATTCAGCATTTTTCCACTAGCCCTTTTGATTCATTCACATTCATTATGCATGATTCACCTAACTATTCTCCAACCTATTTATGTCAGTGAGTCAATTGTACCTTCCCTTTTGGCTCCCTTTCTTTTCTACATTTGAATGAAAAGTCCTTTTAAATGGAATTCTGGGGTCATAATTCTAAAAATAAACTAAGAGAACTACCTCTGAAACATCCTGGGCAGATGTCTCATCTTTAAAGACTTTCAAAGTGTTTCCCCGGACTTCTTGCTAACTTATGTAGTCATTTGTATTGTTTTTCATTCCATACAGATTAGGCAGAATTTCAAAAAATTACAAGCGTTTTGGCAAAACAGATCCATGTTAACATCATAAGTGTATTTCAGCCTTACATAGATACATTTTTGCATAGCTTTCCTCAAACTAGATTCTTGAAAAAGTCTATAAGGCTGACAGCTTTTTTGTAATGCTGTTCTAGGAGTCAAAGACAAGCTGCCAAATTAACAAAAGGTATGACTCTGGCCTCCATGAAATTAATTTAAATTCAAAAATATAACATTTCAAAGTGTAACTCACAAAATTAGACTTAAAATACATTGCAAAATGTACTTGATAAGAAAAAGGTTGAACTATAAGCTCTGTCTATATAACCCAAATACTTAGAATATTTTAGACAATAAAGTGTCAATGGGCTTTCAGTGACCTTGAATGATAACTTAGATCTCTGGGCAACCTAGCAAACCTATTAAAACTTACAGAATTTCCTAATGACCTGCATCAAAGTTATTTTGGTTAAAATGTATGAACATTGCTTTGGGGAACTAATAAGAATTAAGCAAGTAAGATTAAATTGACATCTTTTGTTACATTTTTTCATATGATGTAAAGGTTAATCCTCTTCTCTACATATACAAGAATAAGAAAATCTCATCAAAGAACTACATGTATGAACTTGGGTAACTAATTCCTAAGGGGTATAATCTATTCTCTTTCACTGTTTTCTATCTACATCTTGATGATAAACTAAGAATTTGTGTATCATAGATTATACTTCTTCAGAATTAATATTACCAAGTTAACTCATGTAATGCTTTACCTACACACACACACACACACACACACACACACACACACACACAAGTACACATATACAGATATTTTGTGTCTGTGTATGTATATATGCCTATTGCGGAAGGGAAAGAAAAATAAAATAAGAGAAAAACAGAGAGGGAGGCAAACCATAAAAGACTCTTAACTACTGAGATTAACAAACTCAGGTTTGCTGGAGGAGAGATGGTGGGGGCAAGGGTCAATTAGGTGATGAGCATTAAGGAGGGTACTTGATGGAATGAACACTAGGTGTTTTATGCAACTAATGAATCGCTAATCTATCCCTGAAACTAATAAAACACTATATGATAACTAACTTGAATTTAAATAAAATCGTTTTTAAAAAGACTATATATATATATAATATATTACATATATATATTATATATATATATTTTTTAACTTTATTCAAGTTTGACTAAAGAGCTGTAATACATACACCAACATTATTGTAGCTCATCAGAGAATTGCTGTTCTTTGTTTGGCATTATGTATTGACTCCAAAAGAGAATATTTTAAGATAGAAACAACTTACCAAATAGAGTAGTTTGTTGTTAATAGGGGAAGCATCACATTTCTCTTTTGTTTGATACAATTTCCCATTTTAAAGACCTACATAAGAAATTTCTTTCAGATCTCAGTAGAGGTAAAAAAAAAAAAAAAAGGCTTCCTTTGTTCTTTTTTCAGGAAATTAACACATTTTAAACTTATATGTTATCCCTTGCATTGTTATTAGGAAGCTCCGGGCCATATATGTTACTCTTGTTAATTCCTAATGGCATGCATTATTTACACTAACTTTATTCCTTGCTTCACCTATTTTTCTACTGTTATTATTCCCATGTTCAACTTTTCTCTTGTTATATCTTATGTAGATCACTATAAGAAAACTATTTTATTTTTATTTTGGTGGTTTCAATATAACTTCATTATATAGGTTGGAGAAATGTTGATTAAAATTTTCAAAACTGTGTTGGGCATATTTAAATTTCTTTGCACTTACATTTAGATTTGAGCTGTATAACTTTTTGTCAGTGATTAACCAGGGTGTACACATTTCCTGGATCATTTTGAAGCTGGAATTCATACAGAAGCTCAAACAGCAACAGAAAATCTACTGTTACTTGAGCACTTATGTAAGCCAGGCATATATCTAATTTTATAATTACCCTGAGAGTAAGTACTATTTGCAATATGATAATATTGATGACTAAATGACCCGAGATCACAAAATCAGTAAATTGCAGAATCCAAATTCTCATCTGATGTTCTCTGATTAAAAAAAGTCCAGGGGAAAAAAAGAAAAGAAAAGAAAAAAGCCTAGGAGTTATCTTCAAATTATAGCTTTTCCTTGAAGCGTTCTAGAGGAGTAACCGCAGTCTCTGTGTCTTCTAGTCACTCACACATTATTAGACTTTTTAAAAGATTTATTTATATAATGGAGAGTGAGAGACAGAGAGAGCAAGCAAAGAGAGAAGGAGACAGCAGACTCCCCACTGAGCAGGGCTCTATCCCAGGAGCCCAAGATCATGACCTGCGCTGAAACCAAGAGTCGGACGCTTAACCAAATGAGCCATCCAGGAGTCCCCAGCAATTAAATTTTCAAGCACCTCTACACATTTATTCTTGGAGTATTTAGCTGGAACAGTTTTGTAAGTGTTTAAAATCATTAATTTTTGCTTACTCATCTCACATTTGAATTTTAAATTAGAGTATAATTGTGATAAGTGTATCCAACAAGTTATTTACAAAGTTCTTATCTTTTAATTACTTACGATGGACTCACGTTAGATTCTCAAGAAAGTATTTACAATTTTCTTTTTTTTTTTTTAAGATTTTATTTATTTATTTGACAGAGAGATCACAAGCAGGCAGAGAGGCAGGCAGAGAGAGAGGAGGAAGCAGTCTCCCTGCTGAGCAGAGAGCCCGATGCGGGGCTCGATCCCAGGACTCCAAGATCATGACCTGAGCCGAAGGCAGCGGCTTAACCCACTGAGCCACCCAGGCGCCCCAGTATTTACAATTTTCTAAGGAAATTCTGTTTTCCCCTTTTCACTAAGCTGCAATTTTATCAGTGAGTCTCTAATGAAATGATGTTGGATACACAGAAAATTTCACTTAATGTTTTGTGTAGCATCAAACATGTACTGAGGGTCCATTTATCAAATCCTGGTTGATATCAGGGCACATGATCTCCTGTCCACTACCTTGCTGTTTCAGCAGTACAGTTGGTCCTTTATAATGGAACTGCTTCAAGCCTGTGCTGTATTCAGCCCTGAGCTCATGAAATACTGCTCCTAAATGTCACTCCTTTTGAAATTATAAAGTAAAAACTGAACTAAACGAATTCATCTATTAGATTGTTTACCATGAGTTTTGCCCTGCGCAAAGGTCTAAGGAAAAGAAACAAGAGCTTCCAGCTTAAAATCCAAAAGAAAAAAAAAATCTCATTTAGTGTTTTATATGTCAGTTTGCTTTCAGTTTTGTCTAGTAAATGTAAAGACAGGGAGTTCAGTTTTAATAAAGGATATATGCATTACTCTTTATGAGATCATTGGGAGAGATTTACTATCCATTATAATCCTAAATCTCAACCAGTTTAAGGTTGTCCCTTGACTGCTTCTAAATTGTTATTATTCTTATTCTTATTCTTATTTATTTATTTACTTATTTTGCCAAGCATGAATCTAATAATTGTGATCACACAATGTTCTCTCAAGTTCCTGGCAATACAATTCAGGTCCCCAATTAAATTATCTGTGGCATCTGATATTTTTTACTATTATTCTTATTAACAAATATTTTTATAGTCATCACATTATTTTATCCTTTGCTACAATTAGAAAAAAGACTATGTAATTCGATTGTAAGAACATCATAGGACATATTTAAAAATACGAAATTGTGTAATTATTTGCTTCCTTATATTTCCATGTTAATTCTTTAGTTTGCCCATGTGCCAAATTAAATAATTTATCTATATTGAAAGAGAATGCCACTATTTTGATGTGACATATATGGGGAAAGAAACTTCTTGCTAGAATGTTGATTTAAGTTTCAATAAAAGGAGTTGCTATTACTTACTTCAATATAAATGTCGCTTATCGGTTCTAATACTTTTTGTCAGAGTTAAGCTCTCCTCAATTAATCTCTCTTTATTAGTTGTTAGTAAGAAATATACTTACTTGCAAGAAATTTTACATCTTGCATTCATTTAAGTAGTGTATTCCTTATTGTGTACATAATATATTGTGTACATAATATAAAAATATAGGTACTGTAAAGGTAAATACAATCTTTAATAAGAAAAAAAAAATAATTCTCCCTGGTGGAAAAAAAAGAATGAACACCCTTTTCTTCGAGCATTTACTTTAGAAAACTATAATTTTAATGTCTTTCTCTACCTCTTTGGGTTATGTAAGCCAATTTGTTAACTAAATAAGACTGTTACCTATTTTATAACCCAAGAGTCTTTCAACTGAAGGACCAGGAAGCCATCTATTGTGAAATGTCATCATCAAGGAAGATAGTGTCCCCATTTCTCCATTTCACTGGGAGGGCTGGAGCCTGACATAGACTGGTGCCTCGCTCCAAGCCCCACTGTGACCTGACATAAAGATAAGAGATATTACCTTTTTCTTTGGGAAAGGCCGATTGGCTAATACAAACGGTCATGCTGATTGCCAGATGAATGTAGGATGCATTCTGGGCGATAAATGATGTTGTCAAGTCTTCTTACAGGAGTACTAGTTGTCATTTATCTTGAGAATTTGAATATAATGGGTTGTATCTGCTTGGCTATATGAAAGGGTGAGATCTCTGTAACTTGGCAAGCTTTCTAGTGGCTTACCTGTGATGAGATATCACATCCTGGTGTAAACCTTACTCAGTGATGACACTGTTTTCTTTCCTTCTACCTTTAAGGAGAAGTTTGCTGAGTTTGTGGGAAATTTTGTTTTTAATTATATTTTTCAATAATACTCAATATAATTGCATATCTTAAAGCTTGCTTCTGGTTGAGATATTTAAAGAATTGGAACAATACATACTTGAACTATTAATTTTTTTCCTGCAACAGAAATTTGCAGCTCTGAGAAAACTGAAAATCTCCATGATTTAATGTAAAATTTAATAAATTGCACATTGTAATCATGTAGTAGAAAAATTCATACAGTTAATGTTAAACAAATTACGTGGTAACATGTAGCACCATGACAGATACTTCTAGAATTGCTTTTTTTCTTAACTGCATATAAAATTATGTATGTAAATGTCAAACAGGTCCTTAGGAGATATCACGGTCTATCTAAAACAACCAAAAGAACAAAAGAAGAATTATTTATTTATTTATTTATTTATTGGTGTTCCCAGGACCACCCTATCCTATTCCAGAGACTTAGACATTTCTAAGTCTAACCCGTTTCTAAGTATAGTTCAAGGAGTGGGGCACTAGATATATTTTGTTGTACTTGGATTTAAGAGTATAATAGAAACCAATCTTAAGAAGGTCATCAATTTTAGAGAGTGCCCCAGAATCATCTGAAATAGGTTTCAAATTAAGAGTATGTAGGATGTACTATGAAGGAGCCATTCAGCTTTTTCCTGCATGTTTTTCCAAGATATTGATTTTTTTTTAAGTTAATAAAAAAAGTTTCACATCTGAAAAAAAAGAACTATTTTTTGCTAGGTACATGGTGATTTATATATAGACTTTGCCCTTTAATGTAAAACTTGCCAGTGATTTGAAATCTTTTTTTTTCTATGATTTTTTAAAATTTGTATGGCTTATTTTATTTGAGAGTGAAAAACCTCATCAAATTTAAACATAAATAAAATACTTTAAAACTCTCAGCAGAGTGTGATTTCTGCACTCACGCCATCTCTCCTCCAGCACCTGTGAGGTCTCCTACACTACTCTTTGTTTACTTCATAGCCTGGTCACTTTCAAACTAATATTTAATTTGTATGTTGATTATATTCATTTTTATTGTCTCCCTCCTCCCATCAGAATATAAACTTTATAAGCCAGATATTTTTGTGTTTTTTTTCTCACTAGTATCTTAAGTGTCTGGCACATCAGTTGTGCTCAGTAAATGTTCATGATATAAAATTTTACATAGCACACGCCCAATAAATCTTACTTGAATCTGAATATCTATTAAAGTTATAATGATTTTTAAATCTTATCCATTTATACTGAATATTCTTAGCTTTATCTATTTACTTTTATTGAGTGTGACCTCAATAAATATTTTTTTAACTGAAAGGGACTATAAGAACCACCCAAACACCTTCATACCAAGGTTTCTTCCTTTCTTCTTTCTTTTCTTTTCTTTTCTTTTCTTTTCTTTTCTTTTCTTTTCTTTTCTTTTCTTTTCTTTCCTCCCTCCCTCTCTTTCTTTCTTTCTTTTGAGAGGAAGAGGGGTAGGGGTATAGGGAGAAGAAAAGTGAGAATCCCAAGCAGGGTCCATGCCCCAGAGCATTATGCTCAATCCCACAACTCTGAGATCATGACCTGAGCAGAAATCAAGAGTCAGACACTTAACTGACTGATCCACTCAGGCGTCCCCCAAGGTAGCTAAAAGAAAGTTGTATAACCTTTGTTTAAACAACTTCATAGCACTGTCTACTTGACAACACAACACAGTCTTTTAACAAGCTATGTTGGAAATACCAATCTTAAAGTATACTAAGTTCTTAATCGTGACTTTCTTTTGGAATGGTTACATTCTTACACAAGCATTCAAAGGTAATAAATCTAGAATAGTATGGAGCATCTACACTATTGTAGAGGACTCAGCTCCATGGAAAATTTGAGGAAAATCAGAATGCCAGTTTTTGAAGACAGTAGATAAGAATGAGTATTTTCAGAATAGAGGAAAGCTTCAGAACAGACTGGAGGCAAGCAAATTTTAAATGGCTTCCTTTACAGTGCATATCCACTATAAAAGCCAATCTCAGAACTGAATACTCTAGGTGGGCTACAGTTCACAATAGACTGTAGCCTGCTTATAATTCAATATTATGGATGTATTAATTAAACCCAAGTTTGTTCTTGTTTTTCAACAAACATGTATTTCTTTTGGTAAAAAGCTGTTAATAGGCAGATTGACTCCAGCAGATATTTTCAACAGAATTTACTGTTAAACCAGGATCCTCTTACTCTGGCTTTGTGTAATTGAGTCTTTAAATATAAAATCAGGGCTTATATTTTTCCCCATTTTAAATCTAATTAGTGGAAACCATCTTCTTGTTTTGCCAATAAATGCATTTTGATTCTGTTAACCAGTATCTTAGCTATTCCTTTTACATGTGTATTCATAAACTGAATTAGATATGCCTTCCATGTTTTTCAATCATAAAATTCTTAAAGGTTGGAATGGATGAAGCAAAGGGTGGAAACTAGGGGTCATGCTCTTATAGACCTGCCATTATATGCCTATGCCAGGCTCTTAGTTAGCTATGTGCTCTACTTTGACTAGTTCCTTCAATTTCCACAACACTATGAGTAAACAATAATAATAAATGGCCCAATAATGTTAACTAGTTCATTTGGTAACTAATTGAGGAAGGATTAATCCAGTTTCAAAACCAAAAACACATTCCCTTCTCTTAGCATCCCTTCCCTTCCTCTTCCTTCTATTCCATTCTAATTTTGGTTGTATGGAATTATATAATTTTTGTTCCCAACATATTAATTTGAAGGAAAAAACCAAATTCAATTTAACATTTGCAGACAACAATATTAAAAACCATAAATGGTGTTTTGATCAAATTTAGACACCTTGTTTTTGTTGTTGTTGTTGTTGTTTTTTAAGTTTTACTTACTTAAGTAATCTCTACACCCAACCTGGGGCTTGAACTCACAACCCCAAGATCAATAGGCATGTGCTCTTCTGTCTAAGCCAGCCAGAAGCCCCTTGACATTTTGTTAATGACTGAAAATGAACTGGTACATTTGAATTATCCTTTCAGTTAGGTCATGCTGCCTGTCATGTCGGAGCATTTTGCGCAGAAGATAACAAGCTTAGGTAATTAAAGTACTGTACTATGCTCTTATTGTCCGGGAAAATTCTGTAGTGATTTCTGCCAGATTAAAGATAGGAATTTTTTAATAACCTTTGCGGGGTTTTTTGGTTGTTATTGTTTGTTTGGTTTGGTTTGTATTGTTTTGTCTTGTTTTGTTTAAGTTTGGCTCATAAACCAATGATTCTGGAGACAAATTCATTTAAAGTTAAAAAAAAAAATCCCCTGTTACCATTTTCTCCTCTTCTCCACAAGTTTAAATATTCTTGACCTAAACTTTTACTTGATTAGTTTTATATATTTAAAAACCTACTCTTGAAGTTCATTTTATTTAATGGGAAAAAGATCTGTAGATTAGGTCTGTTCTATGTGTCTTCTGTTAACATTGCACCATCTGTACCAAGCAGTGGATGTATTCCTTATTTCTTTTATTGCTCTAAATATGCATCACAAATTAACTGACATCTAAAAAATTTGCATTAAAATAGCATTAAACATCTATACAGTAAAAGATTCATTAATTAAGCCTTCTTTTGATATTATCAGTAAAATAAATATCTAAACTGATTGAGCTTTAAGACTGGGCACATTATCTTTATTCTACATAGCTCAATGTCAATTAAAAGCTAAATTAATCATTGTTTTTTGGGTATAAATCTTAAATAGAAGTGTATTGTTTGTTGACAGATGACTAGTTAAAGAAAGTGTGATTATCTATCAAAATATATATGTATATATTTTTCTCTGTATATATAGATGTATGCATCTATACATGGATATTTATAGAGAGATAGAAAGAAAAAGAGAGCAATGATATTATTTAGACTTAGAACAGAAGGAAATCCTGCTATTTGTGACAATGTGATGAATCTGAAAGACATTATGCTAGTGAAATAAGCCAGACAAAGAGGGACAAATACTGCATGGTATCACACGTGGAACGTAAAAATTCTAACTTATAGAAAGAGAGTAGAATGGTGGTTGCCAGGGTCAGGGGAGCTGTAGGGAAATGTTGATCAATGTTAGAAACTTATGGTTAAAAGATGAATACATTCTGTGGAAATAATAAATAACATGGTGTCCATAGCTAATAATTCTGTATCGCATACTTGAAATTACTAAAACAGTACCTCTTAGGTGTTCTCATCACAAAAAGAAAAGAAACAAACAAAAAATAATGTTGATGATGAATATGTCAATTAGTTTGATTGTGGTAATCATTTCACAATGTTTATTTTTCAACCATCGTTAAACCAATATGATAACACTTTTAAAAGCACAAAATTAACAACAATAGCAACCGGGAAGATTCCATAGCATTTACTTACTCAGCAAGAGATGACAAAGAGTTAAATTTATTATACAGATACAGATAGATAAAATTCAACCTTTAAGAAACATACAATAGCTGAAAAAAAATCCTACTCCTTCTGCTTCTTATTTTTCTAAAACTTCCCCAGTTATGTAGGTGAGTGTCTCAGACTCCCTCAAAATGCATAGCAGGTAGCAAATCACATAACTTCTCAGTCCCCCCACCTCTCCCATCTTTCCAGTAGAACACCTATTCCCCACTGACCACTTGCCCAAAAGGTTTCCATCTCATCAGAATAATCTCAGAGATTAGACAGACTTTTGTCAAGACATACTACACCAAGAGCTTTGTTACTTTTGATACCAAAACAGTTAGAAATTTCATTTTACTAACATACTAAGTAATGTACATTTATTTTATTCTGACTCAGTTACTTTTTGCCTTCAGAAAATAAAAGATAAATACGTAAAAAAAAAAAAAAATGCTTTCAAAAGGTAATGTTGTAATGGCCTTAGCTGTGGCTTGGTGAAAAAGCAGATCTACTCAAGCTCTTCCCTCAATGTAATGCTGGCCTTTGTTCTAACAGCCCAGAATGAGACATCAGAGGTCGAGGCCTCTGCTGGCCCGCTGTCCCATCATCCCTGACCCAGGCAGTAAGTGCAGTGATTTGGGTCAGCTTTCTGCTTTCCGCAGTACTAAAAGGCTGTTATTCAAAATAGTCCCTGGCCACTCACCTGTCTATCAGTCCAGCTTGGTGAGAGTCAGCTCTCCAATCTCTGTAAAGTACCTATTATTTTTATTGTTCTGCCTGGGAGCTTGTGACATTTTTTTCTTTGTCCTTGGTATTCTCTAGCTACAGCAGCATACTGTTCTTTCTTACCAAGCTTTCCTGGACTCCATGACCCTTTTCAATTTCTTTTCATTTTTTGAACTCCTAGTATTCACATGAGAATTTTCCTGATCTGGGAACACCACTCACACAAACCTGGAGGATTGTTTGCTGTGTGAATGGCTTCCACTGAATTGTGTGAGTAGTGGCCCTACTTAATGGGACCTGTGGATTCTTATCTGTTCCCTTTTGATTTCTCAGTTGTGAATCTGAGCTTGGAATTTTGAGATATTTCTTTCATTTGATTGTCCCGATCACCAATTCAGGTCTTGACATTGACCATCCTTTTCTTTTATTCATTCTCCTAAAATGTTTAAACGTTGTTATATTTTGGTTTCAGAAAATCTTAGTCTGCGTGCTAAAACGGATTTTCATAAGGTGCTCTTGTTGTTGTTGTTATTTATATTGAAATTATCTATCTTTTGTTTCATTTGTATTTCACTCTGTTTCTGCATTTCTACTTGTTCTTTAAATTCTGGACCCAGAGCGCATGTTAGTGTGCTCTCATTGGCCTAAGCCACTCATCGCCCCTCAGACACATCTGTTAGTGTATTCTAAGTAGCAGTAACTCCTCCATGCAAATGACTGTGCCATGATATCTGTTTCTATGGATTTGTTCATTTTATAGATAGATAGATTCTCTTAACTTATTTTTCTAACTAGGGTATAGATACCATTTTTTTTTCAAATGTAATGATAAGTGACAAACATCGAATTCCTAATGTCTAGAACAATAATGAGTTCATATGTGCCCCATGTCTATCTACTAAAGAATCTATTCTCTAATTAGTGAGCGTGATATTTCTTAATACTTTGTCTACATATGCTTAAAAAAGTGTTATGCAATATTTTATGGAAGTATATTAACACAGAGCGTTATGCTAATTTCAGGTGTAAATATAATGATTTAATAATTCTTATCCATTACTCAGTGCTCATCAGGATAACTGTATTCTTGATCCCCTTTGTCTATTTTACTCCTCCACCCACCCACATTGCCTCTGGCAGTCTCCAGTTTGTTCTCTGCATTTAAGAGTCTAGTTTTTCTGTCTCCCTCCTTTTTTTACTTTGTGCATTGGTTTTATTTCTTAAATTTCACACGCGTGTGAAGCCATATGGTATTTGTTTCTGTCTGACTCATTTCACTTAGCGCTATATCCTCTAGGTTCATCCATATAGTTGTAAATGGTAAGATCTCATCTTTTTTAATGGATGAGTAATATTCCATTATATGTGATATATATGTGTGATATCACTTTATATATGTGTGTGTATATATATATGAAGTGAGATATATGTGTGAGATATATATACAGATATATGTGTATATTATCTCACTCCTTTTTTATACATGCATCTATTGATGGGCACTTTCCTTCTTTATCTTGGGTATTAACAAATAATGCTGCAATAAACAAAGTCATGTATATATCTTCTCAAATTAGAATTTTCATTTTCTTTGGTTAAACACTTAGTAGTGGAATTAATGAAGCATATGATAATTCTATTTTAATTTTTTTTAAATTTTTTTATAAACATATAATGTATTATTAGCCCCAGGGGTACAGGTCTGTGATCGACAGGTTTACACACTTCACAGCACTCACCATAGCACACACCCTCCCCAATGTCTGTAACCCACCACCTTCTCCTTACCTCCCTCCCCCTGGCAACCCTCAATTTGTTTTGTGAGATTAAGAGTCTCTTATGGTTTGTCTCCCTCCCAATCCCATCTTGTTTCATTCATTCTTTTCCTACCTTATTTTAATTTTTTGAAAAAACTCCATATTGGTGTCTATAGTGGCTGCACCAATAGTTATTTCTATCAGCAGTGTGCAAGGGTTTTCTTTTCTCCACATCCTTACCAAGACTTATTATTTCTTGTGTTATTGTCTTTTGGTTTTGGGATTTTTTTGTTTTGTTTTTATTTTACTCATTCTGACAGGTGTAAGTGATATCTCATTGTAGTTTTATTTTGCATTTCCCTGATGATTAGTGACATTGAGCATCTCTTCATGTGTCTGTTGGACATTTGCATGTCTTCTTTGGAAAAATGTCTATTCAGGTCCTCTGCCTATTTCTTAATCAGATTGGTTCTTTAGTGTTGAGTTATATAAGTTCTTTATATATTTTGGATATTAATACTATATCAGATATATCATTTGCAAATATCTTATTCCATTCAATAAGTTGCCTTTTGCATTTTGTTGATGGTCTTCTTTCCTGTGCAAACGCTTTTTAATTTTGGTTTAGTCCTAATAGTCTGATTTTGCTTTTGTTTCCCGTGCTTGAGGAGACATACCTAGAAAAATGTTTCTATGGCCAATGTCAAAGAAATCACTGCCTATGTTTTCTTCTAGGAGTTTTATAGTTTCAGGTATCACATTTAGGTCTTTAATCCACTTTGAGTTCATTTTTGTGTATGGTGTAAGAAAGTGGTCCAATATTATATATGTAATATTTTAACTCATGTTTTGATATATTTTGGTCATCTTAATGTTGTGGAAAATATTTTTAAAAATCTAATGTGAGACATTCAATGTTAAGGCCTTTACCCATTTTTAACTTCAAGAATAGTACTATCTCATTAATACTGAATATATAATATATGGCAGTTACTGGATTACTTCTTTAAATAACTCTTCTGCATTTGTAAAACTACTTATTTTGTGAATTTTTAAGTACATTTTATAAAGTCAGGATCCAAAGCTTACACTGTTACCATACAAAAATGAATAATTACATATATTGTTTATATTCTAAGTTTTCCTGAGTATTATCCAAAACCTATATAAGTAATACAAGAAACATTATAAAAATATAATTTTGTCTGTATTTTAATTTATGCATACACGGACCCATATATACTTGCTTGAAACTAATACTTTTGAAATTAAATACATAACTTTTTCTCACAAGGATGCATTATGGTCTCATATCTGTCCTCTCTCACCTCATCATCTGAAGCCTGCACATGCATTTCTTGTAGCATGAAACTATCCATAGCTGACTGAATTCAGGGGAAGTGTTAAATTTCATAAAAGCAGACTAAGAATATATAGCTTTATAATATATATGTAGTATAGTTTTATAACATATATTTAAATAAGACAAAATATAAGTTTTCTACAAAATCAATGATGCTGTCATAGATTTCCACTTTGTTATTTTAAATTTAATAAAAGCAAATCATCATAAAATTACTGATAGGAAAATCCATTACAGAATCATATAGTCCCAAAAAATGATTAGTGTATTTTGTTTTCAATGTTTATGTCCAAATTACTATCACATATTATCACTGAGAGATTATTTCAATACAATAATTATCCACATAGAGCTACTTTATCTTAGAGAGAATACCTCAACTCTAAGAGGTTTTTTTTTTTCTCAAATATGAATTACCAACTATTAAGTTTGGGGGCAATTAAGATATCTGTCAGGAAATCAGTGAGGAAGCCAGCACATTTTTTTTATTTCTAAATATACTTATTTATCAAATACTACCTTATAAAACATTCATATTTATTTTAATGTCATTTACAAGTCATTTATCTTCTGACTTGATGTGTCAAAAGTGTAATCTCAGAAAATTTTCACCTATATTAACCTTAATGATTTTGTGTTACTTAGAAAGACAGTTATAATTAGATGTCGAGATTCATATAATAACGTGAATGAGGCGTTGCAATCCAATAAGTGACACAGCAAGCTTCCTCTCTTTAGCAAGTTTCTACTGAACTTAAAAGGGTTCTTTTTTTTGTTTTTTTGTTTTTTTCAATATATTTGGAAAACAATTTCTATTGCAAAGAATGAGCATTGGTTTATCCCAAGCAAAATCAGCACTTGCAGAACACATTGGATTTGCTTTCTGCCTATTTTTCTATGACAGATATGCCCAAGTAGGGAACTTGAAGTAGACCTTTAGACTTTCCCTTCTTTGGAAAGATATTTATTAGATTTTTGGTCCTCTCCCTACCTCCAAAAAACACAGCAAAGAAACATTATGACCCTCAATTAAAAATTAAATTGAACAAGTTTACTGTGTTCCATAAACATCGACATGCAACAATATTGGACTCTGTCTTAAAGAAATTCTGTGTTGTCCCTATGCTATTAGGAATCTATGTCTTTAAAATCCTTAAAGAAGATTTGTCAGATATTTACATCTATATAAAAGAATCACTTATTTCTAAGGTAAAATCTGAAGTTTGCTAAGTAAAAATATATATTTTTAAAGTAAAATTATTATTCTAAAATCATTATTCTTATAAAAATGTAAGGTATATACATGGCAAATGTTTTATGTATTTCTAGTTAGAAAACAAAAAGATTGGGATGCCTAGGTGGCTGGGTTGGTTAGGTGGCTGCCTTCAGCTCTCAGGTCATGATCCCAGGGTCCTGAGATGGAGTCCTACACTGGGCTCCTTGCTCAGCGGGGAGCCTGCTTTTCCCTCTGCCTGCGGCTCGCCCTGCTTGTGCTCTCTCTCTGTCTCTCTGTCTCTCTGATAAATAAATGAATAAAATCCTTTAAAAAAAAAAGTTACCAAAATTTCAGAGAATTTAAAGATAGACTATATGAAAGCATTAGGTATTCTGGAATGAAGGCACCAATAGACTCAAAGGTGAGGAAAGAGTGAAGGTAAATAAGGTGATGAGAGTTCATCAATTGAGTTTCAGTGAAAACAATTAGCATTCTATCAACACTGATTTGGTAACTATCAGTTTTAGAAATTGAAAAATATTTCAAAGACAAGAAAAGGCTCAGAGCTCTCACAGAATGAGAATAATTCACAAAGATATGCTCCACATTGTTTTGTTTCCCATTGAAGAAATTCAATGATTTTTGCTCTATTTCAAAGCTGCTACAGTCTTTCTCTTTAATGCCCTTCTTCAACATTATTTACCAAACAGCTTCTTCAAATTCAAAACATTGTGAATAGACCCTTCAGTATTTTCTTCGCTTAAAGTTCATTACATGCTTCTTGAGCATACTTTAAAATTTTTTCAATTAATTAATTAATTAAAAAAGAGGGACTATGGACTCTAGGAAACAAACAGAAAGTTTTAGATAAAAGGGGATGGGGGGTTGGGTGAGCCCCGTGGTGGGTATTAAGGAGGGCACAGATTTCATGGAGCACTGGGTGTTATACACAAACAATAAATCATGGAACACGACATCAAAAACTAATGATCTACTGTATGGTGACTAACATAACACAATAAAAAACAAACAAACAAGGGACACCTGGGTGGCTCAGTTGGTTGGACGACTGTCTTCGGCTCAGGTCATGGTCCCGGAGTCCCGGGATTGAGTCCCGCATCAGGCTCCCAGCTCCATGGGGAGTCTGCTTCTCCCTCTGACCTTCTCCTCGCTCATGCTCTCTCTCACTGCCTCTCTCTCAAATAAATAAATAAAATCTTAAAAAACAAACAAACAAACAAACAAAAAAACCAAAACAAACAAAAAAATAAACTAACCCACCAAAAAGAAAAAGAAAATCCTACCCATTATCTTAACACCAAATAATATTTAACATTTTCATTTTTATTTCATTTTCATTTCATTTCTTTTTTCATTTTTTCATTTTTATTTTCATTTTTATCTATCATCATTTCTACATCACTTTACTTTTTTTCTGACCAATCTAGCTGAGCACATATAAAGGACAATTAAATGTCCATAATCAGCTTCCCATGATGTGTTCTCTTCCCGTACATCTGCAGTAGAAAATTGTGCTTTACCTCCTCCCCTCAATCCTCACCAATTATCAATCCATTCTTAAAGTTCTATTAGTTTTGCCCTCAAAATATTTTCATGGAACCACTACTCCATTTTGTCCAACCAACATTTTTTCTGCCCTGGATTATCTTTCCTCTTCACTAGATTCATTTCTCCAAAAGGAGTAATGTAGTACAGTTCTGACCTTGCCACTCTTTTATTTAAGCATGATGTCATTTTCTATTACTTTTAGCAGAAATGAAGTCTTAAGCAACAAAGTATTATTTAAGCCCTGCCTTCTACCTATTGTATTGCTACCTATGGTAGAGATTCTGACTTTCTTTTAATAACTTAATCATGCCAGGTTCATTCCTCTGCTATCTGGAGACTTCCAACCTGCCCTTCCCTAATGTGCAAGCTTTCCCCTTCTCTGAGCTAGTTTAATTCCTATTCATCTTTCACATTTCGCAGCAAGTATTGTTTCAGGAGAAAATGTCCTGCATCTGCCAGAATAGAGTATGTCTTTCTGTCTTTCCTGCTTCATCTCTTGCCTTTTTTCTCTGTGTCTCTGTGTCTCTGTCTCTCTCTCATCTATGTACATAAAATATTATATAACATATTTTGGTGGGTGGAAAATCAAATTGGTCGACTTTTCTATTAAGCCTCTTTTTCTAATTATTCTCCTACACTTCATTCTCTTGTTGTTTTGGCTTAAGGTTCTAGTTGATTCCTTCAATTTTACTTTTATGTTTTCTTGGGTTTCAACAATTTTCATCTTTGAGTCCTTCACATTTTCTTTTTCACCCTGAAGGGTGAGATACAGATGTAATCCTTCTGAGTATAATAATTAGAAGATTTTGAAGATTTTGTTGTCTGGTTTTTCTGTTTCTGTTTCTTAATTTTTCTCTGTTCGACATTTTTAGAAAAAAAAATACGGGTTCACTCTTATTTTGCATTCATACGGGTCTTCCTATTTTTTGCAATGGGTTTCTCCTATGATGCCTGGCAATCACATCTTTTATCTTTTTATTTCAAAACAAGGGACTGGGTATTCATCCTGCTTTCCTAAACTCATTATAAAAAAAATTTCCCTTCAAATCCCCAGATTAGGACGTCTGATAGACCTTTCTTAAAAAAAATAAACTATTTGGTTTCGAGTTTCTCTAATTCCAATACACGATATTTGTTCTTGGTTACCCGTAGTCCATAAGATTGTTTCAGTGTGGTCAGAAGTGAGCCCTTTGGTTTTCCTAGAGGTAAGCGCTGACTCTGAGACCCTAATGACTCACAGGGACAATGGCCGGACCACATGTGAAAACAAAACACTGACTCCTAACTTCTGTAGCAACCAGTTTGGGAGGCCAAACTGCTGCTGCTGCAATTTTTGGCCCCAAATAGCCAGGACCTGATCAGCAACTGCCAGCTTCCTTAATTTCTGCCCCGGTTTCCAATTTAGGACCTAATCGGAGAAAGCGTGGTATGTCCCTGAACCAATCACACGGATGCCTTTTCACCCTGTTTCCTTTAGTGTCCCCAAGCCCACAACTTCCAATCATGACATATGTGGAACTTTTTCTTTTTTATGAAGCTTTCCCAGTTCTCTGCCTGCCTTCGATCCTCTGCCAAATACAAGGGATGGGGGCTGACCCTCTCGCTATAGTAAGCTCTGAGTTAAATAGCCATTGTTCATTCTCTTTTGGGAGGGCTTCATTAATTTTCTTAGCTAACAGACATTATTCAAGTAAGAATACAGAATTTAGGGGCGCCTGGGTGGCTCAGTGGGTTGAAGCCTCTGCTTTCGGCTCAGGTCATGATCCCAGGGTCCTGGGATCCAGCCCTTGCATTGGGCTCTCTGCTCAGCGGGGAGCCTGTTTCCCTCCTCTCTCTCTCTCTCTGTCTACTTGTGAGTTCTCTCCATCAAATAAATAAATAAAATCTTTAAAAAAAATAAAAAAGAATACAGAATTTAGGCAAGCTTGGTATTAGAGGAAAATAACATATTTGTCTTGAATAAAGATTTTCAGTGCATCTCCTTAGTAAATCACAATCTCGCCTTCTGTACTTCCTTCAAATTGTAGGCCAGGTGGTCTCTCCAGGGTTCTTCTTGGCAAGTGATCTTTCTTCAGTTTTGGAAAGCCAACCCAGCTTCCGTGTTTCATTCTCTTCCTCTCGTTTCACTCTGTGTCTTTCTTTGAGAGGCTATTTAGATGAGAATGTCTTTCTATTACATTTATAGTTATGTGCTTATTTATTTATGTCCTTCTATATTTCAGGTGACTTCTCTTAATAATCAGTATTTGGTTTTTTCTCAGAGATTTGCCTCCTTGATTGACTACATTAACAGAATGGGTCTGAGTGTTCCAGTTTTGCCTGACCCTATATTGCCAAGCTAATGTTTGCTCTTAGGTGGCTTAAATTTTACATCTAAAAATAGAAATAATAATACCTGTTTCGCTTAATTTCAGAAAGTTATTGGGTATGAAGTACTAGAGCCATATTGTCACTTGGCACATTTAGTATTTCCTGTTAGTAAACAACAAAAAATCATAGATTACTTGAAATGAATAATATGTAAGTTGCATTTAGAAAATAAATATTTCTGGGCCACATGGGTGGCTCAGTCAGTTAAGCATTGGACTCTTGGTTTTGGCTCAGGTTGTGATCCTACCATTGTGTGATCAAGACCCATGACAGGTTCTGTGTTGAGCTGAACAGGGAGCCTGCTTGGGATACTCTCTCTTCTCTCCCTCTACCCTTCCTGCCCTGTTCATGTTCTCACTCTTTCTCTCTCCCCCCAACACACTGCAAAAAAAAAAGTTAAAAAATTTTCCTTTTAAAAGATTAAGTTCAAATTATTTTATGTGTATCACCTTTATATTGCATTTATTTCTGCATTTCTTTTTTTAAAGATTTTATTTATTTATTTGAGAGAGAAAAATGATGAGCAGGAGAGGAGAGGCAGAAGGAGAAGCAGACTCCCCACTGAGCAGGGAGCCAGAAATGGGCCTCAATCCCAGGACCCTGGGATCATGACCTGAGCTGAAGGCAGACGTTTAACCGAATGAGCCATCCAGGTGCCCTTATTTCTGCATTTCACTTTACCTCTGTTTTTCTTTAGACAATACCTAATTCACAGAAGTTTATCATCTCACATTTCATAATCTGAGAAAGATAGAGAGAGAGGTCCGGTATGAATCTTATAACTGTACATCGATACAAACCGTTAAAATAGAGACTCGTCTTGTAAAGAGCCACAATATTATACAATTAATGGTTTCCTTGAGAAAATGATAATAAAAGACAAACTCTTAGAATTGAGCAGTTATGGTGGGGTGGTGACCGTGGTATACAAACAGTTACAGGTACATTTCTATATAAATCTAAACTCTATAAGAAAAATGTCAATGTCTGTGTCTGTCCTAAATTTTCTTTTTTGTTTTGCTAACCCCAAAAGACTAACTACTTCCAAGTTGAAGTGCATCTATATTTTAAAGGCAATCTGTATTTACTATAATTCCATGAATACACAATTAATATTCTACAGATCTGTGAAGCCTTCCGAACTTGTACTAAAGAAGAGAAATGAGGTTCATAAGTCAGAAAAGAAAATTCTAAGATGTTTAATAAGAACAGTTCTTTAAATTGTCTAACTTAAGAAATATTTCTAAATGAGATTTCTCCTTTCCAAACGTCATAACCTGTGTCAATCTATGGTATATTTTTTGAATTGTATTTGATGATGGTTGTGAACATTTTATTAATAAAACACTACTTCTGTAGAACATGCAGCTTTAAAGATTTCTCTAATGAAAGGTTGAAATACGTGTAGGTGGAATTATTTTCTCCATAAGCACATACTCTATTTAAAATATTTCTCTGTAGACAAATACGTTTTTAATAAAAGAAGAGTTATGTGTATTCATACAAATCTTATATTTTGTGTAGATTGATGCATTATATATAATAGAAATTAATCTTGCAGCTGTTAAATCATACATGCTCAAATTGCCAAAAATAAGTTTTACAAATTAATAGCAGGTCAAGAATAGAGCTGATGTCAAGAATACAATGAACTTATGGTTGCCATCTATAAATTGGAAAGGGTGTACAGACATTAGAATAAATTCACCTCTTGGGAATCATGAAGCCACACTTTATAGCAAAAGTATTAATAAGTGGTTTATCCTGAAAGTTACTAGAGGAGCATGAAAGAAGTAGAATGCAAGAGAGTAACTCTTACAGGAGAACATAAGTTTTGACTGTTTGTTCATGAGGTTCCCAATCCAGTAGCACGCCAAAGCTAACGATGATGTTTGCTTGAATCATCCCCTGAATGTTACAGAGCATGTGTGTGTGCACTTTACCAGATATGATTTTGTGCAAACCAGAGCTGATTATAAACTAGTTTCTCTCAGTTCCAAATCTCTCCATGTGTACCCTGCTTTGTGACACTAGGGCTGTGGCTCTACAAATTACAGTTCCATTTACCAACTGACTTTCAGTTAGTCCTTGTTAATAGATGACAGAGAGGGACCCTGGCAGGCAGGAGGAGAGGGAATGTCTTCTGATACAGAGACACATTCCAAAACCCCCAGTGGATGCCTGAAACCATGGATAATACCAAACCCAAAATAGATTACATTTTTCTTTATTCATATATACCTATGATAAAGTTTAATTTTTTAAAGACTTATTTATTTATTTTAGACAGAAAGAGAGCAAGCACGAGCAGTGGGGAAGGGCAGAGAGAGAGAAATACTCAAGCTGACCCCTCACTGAGCACAGCCCCCTTCTCTCCCCATTGCCCCATCTCACACACCCCCTCGCCTCCACACCAGAGGGCTCAATCCCAGAACCCTGAGGTAGTGACCTGAGCCCAAATCAAGAGTCAGATGTCCAACCAACTAAACCCTAAAGTTTTGTTTTTTAAATTAGGCACAGGAAGAGATCAGCAATAGCTAATAATAAATAGAATGACTTTAAAAAAAGATTTTATTTATTTCACAGAGAGAGAGACAGCAAGAGAGGGAACACAAGCAGGGGAAAAGGGAGAGGAAGAAGTGGGTTTCCCACTGAGAAGGGACCCCCCCAACACAGGGCTCGACCCCAGGACTCCGGGATCTTGACCTGAGCCTAAAGCAGATACTTCATGACTGAGCCACCCAGGTGCCCTTAAATGGAACGATTTTAACAATATACTGTTAAGAAAAATTCTGTGAATGCAATTTCTTCTTCTCACGCAGAATCTTCTGTACTGTACTCACCCTTTCTCTTGTGATGATGAGAGATAATAAAATAGCTACATAATGAGACGAAGTAAGGTGAATGACATGGCACTGTAACATAGCATCAAGCTACTATTGACCTTTTGACAGTACAATCAGCAACACACCAGACCCCGGCTGACTGCGCATAACTGAAACCACAGAGAGCAAAACCCCAGATTAGAGAGGACTACTGTGTTCCAGATGTCCTGTCAGATTCACCTCAGCAATGGCATTTTACCACAATGGCACTCACCAAGCTAGCTTCACTGTCTGATAAGAGGTACTAGCAGCAACTGAACTCTCTTTGAAAGATCTGGATCTAAGTTTCATGTGAAACCTCTGCTGAGCCTCAAGATTCTGATCATATCAAAACCTTCCCTTTGTGTCCTCAGTCCTCAAAATAGAGGCTTCTCTATGTAGCTATTACTTTTTGGATCACTTCAGCATTCTCTTTGCGTATGTCCATCTCTTTAGTCATAATGTTACCAACCCTTATACAAAATTCACTGTGTTAAAACATCTAGTAGGGTTTATATCATCCTCACCATATTATATATAGCAACCAATGATCTCTTACAAAGTTAATTAAATACTCCAAAGTTCCAAGCCCATGCAGCCCCTATCATTCATACAGCTTGGAAAGCAAACTGACTGTCCAGATGTATTCTGCATGATTCAATCTATTATCTTCCTTCCTATAAGACTGCATCTTCCAATTAATTATGATTGATTATTTTCATTTCAAAAATATTGTGCTTGTTTTGGTTTATTTTACTCTTTATAATTGTTCTGCTCAGTGACTTAATAATTCAAGTTTTTATTGTTTAGAAATAAGATACATTGTCAGTACCTCAGCTATAAACTATAGTCAGGTGTCTTAAATACATGTAAATACAATAAATAAGATTGCTCCAGAGAGATTACTTCAGTAGTAATAGAAGTATGGGTACAGTGATGGAAAAATTGCATGTAGCCCAGTTTGTCTGGAGAAAAGTGTTTATTGTGAGATATACTGAATGATAGAGCTTAGAACATAGAATGAGGTCAAACTGCAGGAGATCTTTGGCAGATCTCAAACTAGTTTAGCAAACACAAAAAATATTGTTGAATAGCACAGACTTATCAATCATTACTCTTAGATTAATACAGAAGATTGATAATAAAAAATAAAGTTTATATCTGTTATGGGGCTGTAGCATATTCTAGATCTCTCCTTCCAAGATGGAGACACTCATGGCTGACTGTCAGGATTGTTGGCTGCTCACACCGCAGACCTGACGATTGCTTCTGTTCCCACACCCCAGGAAGCTCCGTCAGCCAAGTTAACAAGAAACTTCCCAGACCAGCCCACATCAATGGCTGATTGGTAGGAAATATGAAGAACAAGCTGGAGTGACTCAATTTGGAGGTGTCTAAGAGACAGCATGGAGTGCTATGTGTTAATTAGCTAAAGATCCTGTTGTTTGGAGATTACGTTCACATTTTTCCCTTTGCCCTATCTTTTGTCCCAGTACTTAGAGGGGTTAGTTCAGGTAACATCGGGCCAACTGGATCTGAAATACAAATCTCTACCTCAGGATCTGTTTTCCAGGAAATCATGCTTAAGACATTTTGAGATAGCCTTAGGAAGAAGACTCTAGAAGGCGACTCAGGAATTAGAGCACCTGAAAGTGACTGGAGGTGAAGATCTCAGCACCAGTTGAGAATAGAGTTGAGAATAGAACACTGCTCTAAACCAAGTCATGCTGTTAACGTTTTCACCATTGCAAAATTGCATTGATGGAAGTGGAAAGAGTACCTAATGGATGGGATTTCTCAGGTATTTAAGCAATTATGAGCAGTGATAATTGCAAGGACTGAAGAATCAGAGAGCTCTAACCGGAAACTGTCAAAGCATTGAAGAAAAACAATGGAAAGCTCAGGGTGATTAATCAAAATCTGAAATCAAAATGTGAAATTCAGAGAATTTCCTCCCCAGCTTATAAAGAAATTCTCATCTTCTATACTCAGAGGTCAGGAAAAATGATCTAGGGTAAAATATAGGGGTTATAGAGCTGAGGAGATTGAATCATCAAAACAAGCAAGCCAGTTATGAAAATGTCAAGGTCCTAATTTTATATGGAATTCTAAGATTTGCGTTGGGAACAACTGGGTTGAGCACTTGAAATTATTGAATTATTAATTTCCTGTACCCTTTGTACTTGAAAATGTGATTCATTCCTTCTTTTAAAAGTAAAGGGCTCCTCTTTTGCTGGAAGATAATGCAGAAAATTTTACATTACAAGACAGTATGCATCCCCCTTGCCTCTCCTCTCTGCCACCAGGTCATTAACTGTGGTGAAATGAGAGCATAACCTTGTCATGGAACTGCTGGCTTGCCTAAAAAGAAAGGTAAATGTGCCATAAAGGTGTCTCAGGGCCTAGTCAACATTGACCATCAGTATCTTATGGTGTACACATGGAACTGGATTCTGATTTAGCCAAAACAAAGGCAGGAGGCAGAATATAAAGTTGGATTAAAAAAAAATTAACAGTATGGAAACATTCGCCCATGATACAGAACTTAATATTATGACAAAATCTCAGAAGTTAGTGCAAATATGGTGCAAGACGACTTTGAAAGCCTAGAAGTGATGGTCCACACTAAGTTAGTGGGAGAGAGTAGAACAAGTTTTCAAAAGAACATGGAATACTATCTAAGATCAGAACATCTGTCATGCAAGTATGTCTCTTGGTAAGGCCTAAAGGACAACACATTTACCATAATGATTAGTGAATCACAACTGAGAGGGGCACTAGTGTTGCTGACAAGCTCATTAGTGGCTTTCCCTGTAAGTGAGGGCTGAGGGAATGAGATGTTATTGAAGACTTAGGTTCCTTGATAGCAATAAGAAAATAGATCTCTGAAATCATAGAGGTCAGGAGGTCGTGATTATTCATCTAAGTAAGATGAACAAATTATTTAAATGAATAGCAGCATCTAACTGACATCAAAGGATGCCTGACTTACAAAGAGTTTTTAGGAAGATTTAAAAAAAGATAGTAACCCTAGAGTAAAAATGATGTGCATCCAACAAACATAGTGCTCCATCTAAAGGAAGAAATTACATGGATGGTCAGGAGGTTGAATGCACCTGACTCAGTTAAAACAATCACAATGGCTTATCCAATTTTGTTTATTTGTTTGTTTTGGTTTTTGAGGCAGTTTTCAGACTCAAAACCCAATGAGTACAAAAATGTCCAACTCCCCAGGAGGAAGGTTCCTACAATACCAAGTAAATATCATAATCTAACTCGGTCTTTTCCAAAGGGAAATACAACCTTTACAAGAGTATCTGTAAACTAGGGAATGGCAAATGTTCAAAGATTTTGAGATGTGTGGCTAGAAGGTTAGAGTTGACATTACTACACAAGAAATGAAACATCATCATGGTCTCCCAGTAGAAGGGTATATTAGTTTTCTATGGTTACCGTTACAAATTATTACAACCCTGCAGGCCTAAAACAAAACAAATGTACTATCTTACAGTTCTAGAGATAAGAGGTCTGAAATGAATCTCAGTGGGCTAAATTCAAGATTATTATCAGGGCCGTGTTCCTTTCTAATGGCTTTCAGGGAAAATCTATTTCTTTGTCTTGACCGTCTTCTATAGGACACCACGTTCCTTGGCTTATGGCACTCTTCTTCTATCTTCGAAGTGATACATGATTGAATTCACACATCATAGTCCTCTGATTTTCTTCCACAATGTTGTCACACCTCCTTCTATGATTCTGATTCTCTGACTCTCTCTTCCAGCTTATAGATCCTTATAATTACATTGGACTTACCCAAATAATCCAGGATAATTGTCCCATCTTCAGGTCACCTGATTAGGAACTTTAATTTCATCTATCTCCTTAATTCCCTAGTACTATATAAGATATTTATAGGTTATAGTGATTAGGACATAGACATCTTTAGGATATTATTCTTCCTACCACATAATAACATATGGATTTAGTGACAAATCAAGAATCATGTCTGGTCTGGTTTATGGAAAGTCCAGTAGGTCCACAGAACAAGTCATTGGTCCTTTTCTTGGTCTCCTGGTATGTAATTAGAGTAGACATTGGAGATAACTGACAGAATCAACACACAATTTTCTTGGTCTATGAATAAAGAACTAATGTGGTAGGGAAGGCAAAGTAGAAATGACAGTCTACTGTCCAAAAAAGTAGATCCAAAACAATATCACATTCAAGGAAAATGGGTCTGTATGTCACTAACCTTAAAGACCCATATGACTCAGTGATGGTGTATCCCATTATTTCCCCATTTAATTCAGTCTTTTGGCTCCACAAACCAAAAGGCTTTAGAAGATGAACAAGGTACTACAGAAACTCAACCTATCAGAAGTACTCACTGAGATCTTCTGCCAATCAATATGGATTTGCATGTATAATGTACAGGCATTCATCTTCTCCTTCCCAATGAGAAAGGATAATCAGAAGCAGTTGAAAACCATCTGAGAGGGATAGCAATATACATTTATGTTACCTCAGAACTACATTGACTCTCTCACTCGTTGTAATAATTTGCTTCAAAAGGAGCTAGATCAAATATTCAATCCACAGAATAATACAGTGGTTCAACACTTCATTACATCGTATTATCTGTACCAAATATTCAATAACCTTTCTATTAAAGTTTTGGCAAGATAAACATGCTCCGAGATTGAAAGATGAACTCCAAGAAAATTCAGAAGATCAATAAAGTGTTGGAGGAATCACTGCTTGGGAGGGCTGAAAATTTCCTTCCAAATGAAAATCAAATTATTACATATTATATTTCCCTTTACTAAGAAAGAAGGAAAATTCTCAATAAGTTTGGCAGCAACTCTTCACATACCTGGGAATATTGTCCCAATTGTATTACAGAGTAATACAATTACTACAAAAAAGAGCTGGCAGCTTTGAGTGAGACACAGAGGAAAGCAGTCAACAGTAGGTCCAGGCTGAAATGCAAGCAAGCTGCCTTCTGAGCCACAAAACCTGAAAGACTGTATTATAAGTGTGGTATCTGTGGTAGGATATGATGCTGTTAGAGTTTATGGCAAAAGCCAACAGTAGAGCTTCCAGGAATGATGGCAGAATAGGAAGACCCTGAACTTACATCATCAAAAAGATACAACTAGATAACATTCACATCAGTGTAAATAACCCGAAAATCACACAAATACTGACAGAACAAACTCCACAACTAAATGAAGAGAAGAAAGCTCATTGAAGAGAATAGGAAGGGTGGACATGTGTTTGGGAGTGAAAGGGACCCACAGTTCACTACGAGGGAGGGAAGGAGCATAGTAAAGCAAAATGAGTGCCACCAATAGCCTGATTTTCTCAATGACTATGCCTATTCCCAGAGTGCCACTTTTGATGGAATAGCCATTTATTCTCTGAAGAATTTCACTCATAGCTCACATGCAGGTAATGAATTCTTATAGGCAAGTAGTCTTTTCCAAGGGTTCCTCCAGACTTCTGTCCTATGGTAGCATTAGCAGATTTATTTCTAAAGGTGTCATCCCAACCACGTGTTACCCCTCCAACACTCTAACAGCAGATTATGAATGTGATGCAGAGCTTTCTATGATGCCCTCTCAGATCCCCTTTGTCATATCAAAAGCTAGGTTATTAACTTACCCATCTTCTTCAAAACTATGATGCATAAATGAGGGGGAAAGGTTTTGATGCTGTGAAGAGAAAAAGAGTTTGGGTGGGACTTACTTCTTTTTCACCAATCTTCTAAGTACCTGTCTCTCTTGATGGCTAATGGCTTAATAGCTAATCTACTCTACCATTCTTGGAATGACTATTGTAGTCAAATAGTCTGGTTTTCTTGATTGGTTCAGAGTTATATCTGTTACACATATGTCTGACTTTAATTTAAGGTAAATAAATTTTCTTTTTCTTAAAAGAAATTCTCCAAGAATTTGTATAGAGTCTGTCATCTGCTTTATGGTTTTCAATCCTATCAGGATCTCAAACAGAACACCCGTCCTACATTATGGTCATACTTTACAAGTGCCAGGTGACTCCACTTCAACATTTGTACAATAGACAGAAATCATGACTCTTCCATCATTTGAGAAGTTGATGTCTCTTTAATAGGACCAAGGAATAAACAGAAAGTTATATAATTCTAGATGAAATGTGACTAAATATGTATACATATATATTCATTCAGGTGGCACGTTCATGAAGATAGATCTAATGCAATGGAACACCTTTTCTAGAAGATACTAAACTCTCCCCTCACTAAAATTTCTTCATCTTGATAGAATTGCTGGTATTTATCTCCCTCTTTTGGTTCTAAAGCAAGACTATTTGCACCAAGCAGCCAACATAAATATTCTTTAAAGATCTCCTTGGTCACATTCAAAAGAATATCCTACTTCTTTAGAATTACAAAGAATATCTTGGAAACCTATTAGCAATGTGGACCTGAAGAAAAAGTGAATACATATCACTAAATTTGAATTTTCTTATTTGTAAAATAGAGACTGCAGTGACTAACTAGCAGTATTACAGTAAGATTTTTTTTTCTTTTTTAAGGATTTTATTTGTTTATTTGACAGAGAGAGAGAGAGTGAGAGAGGGAACACAAGCAGGGGGATTGGGAGACGGAGTAGCAGGCCTCCTGCTGAGCAGGGAGCCCAGTGCTGGGCTTGATCCCAGGACCCTAGCTGGGATCATGACCTGAGCTGGAAGGCAAACACTTAATGGCTGAGCCACCCAGGCACCCTTATAAACAGGAATAAATAAACATTGCTGACAAATAAGGAAATAGAGTTATCTCCTTTCTCACTTTTTTGCTAGGTTTCCTTAAGGCCAGAAAGCTTGAGAACACTAGCATATATACATATGGACATCGAATTTTTCTGCTTCCTTTGGCCATGCTCATTAATTTAAACGGGCCTAATTAAATACATATGTGTATTATTTAACTCGTGCCTAAGACCCAAAAAGAAATGAAAAAGAAAAAAAAAAGTCCTTAAGTTTCTAGGAAGTTTGAGAAAATAGGCAGGAATATGTACACACATATGGGAATGGAATATTTGCAGTCCAAACAACATATGGAAAACTCTAAGCTTCCATATAAGCTGTTAGGCCACCTACAAGAGACAGAAAATCAGATTAACATTAACCTTTCAAAAAAATCTTGTTTCCATTGTGGATATTATTTACCTGTCAGAGGGGAAACTTCTTGTTTGTTTTGTTTTCAGAGAATTATATATCTTTTCTCCTTATGGAGTGAGAACAGAAAAAGTAAACAGGGGTAAGCCATAAATCCTGCAATATAAATACTTTAATTAAATTGCTTTTGATGTCCAGAGACTATCCCCAGAGATTTGGGAATTACCTCATCAAATATGTTTCTTTACTATGTTTATAGGTGAATTTGATGAGAATCAGCATAGAGAACCATTAAATAAAATAAAAGCAATTGAAGAACAAAATGGACATAAGCCAGTTTATGCTAGTTTAGTCTAGTTTAGTTTTCAATACATGTTGCCAGAAAAGTTTAAGGATACATTGAGGGGAAACCAATTATCAGATGAAAGAAAATACAGTTGACCCATGAATAACAAGGGGATTAGGGATACTGACCCCCACACAGTAGAAAATCTGCATGTAATATTTGACTCTCCCAAACCTTAACTTTTGATAGCCTACTGTTGACCAGAAGCCTTACTAATAACAAAAACAACATATAGTTTGTATATCATATGTATTATATACTGCATCTTTATAATAAAGTAAGCTAGAGAAAAGAAAATGTTATTTAGAAAATCATATGGAAGTTTAAATACATTTACAGTCCTGTACTATAAAAAAATCCAAATATAATTAGACCCATGCATTTCAAATCCACATCATTCAAAGTTCAACTGTGCATGTTCTTCAAATATCTGTCACTATAAAGGAAAATTATTCACTTCACTGGTCTTTGTAACATAAATTAGAAATCATGGAACAAAACATAAAGAAATAGAATTGGACATCATAAGCAGCCTTTAAAATTCCAATGGAGGAGATCAATAACATAATAGAAATAAGAAGTTCTGTATATGTGTGTATTAAAAAGAACAAATTGATACAACATATCATACATACACATTTATAATATATACATATACATTGTTGGAGATTGTAATGGTTTTTTTTTTTTTTTTAAGAAAAAAAGAACAGAGTGGAAACTGATTGGAAATAACTATAAAGACAGACACTAATTCAGAAGTGCAAGTCCACAAACAGTTCTGTGGGCAGAAGGAAGTAGTAAAGCCAGGGCAAATCTTTAAGAAAATGTGGTATAGTGGCACCTGGCTGTCTCAGTCAGTTAAGTATCTGCCTTCTGCTCAGGTCATGATCCCAGGGTCCTGGGATCGAGCCCTGCATCAGGCCCTCTGCTCAGTGGAGAGTCTGCTTCTCCCTCTCCCTATGCTCCTCCCTCCCCACCCCCACTCATGCTCTCTCTTTCTCTGAAATAAATAAATAAAATCTTCTAAAAAAAGAAAATGCAATATAAAAAAAGCAAAAATGACATCAAGAAAAAAACAAATGACAAGCAAATGAGAGAGGGGGAGAGAGAGGGAGAGAGATAGAGATGGAGAAAGAAATGACATAGAATAGTTCCAGAAGTAACAAAAGATAAAAGTCCTCAGCTTTAAAGAGTTTAAAGAGTGTCAGCCAGGATAGAGGAGAAAAATGCACAGCTACTCTTAAGAGGAACACTTCAAATGCTAGAGACAAAGAGAAAACTGTAAAAAGAGAGCCCCAAAAGGAATAAGAATCATATTGCCATCAGAAATTTCAATAGCAACTTAGAAAATGTCTTGCCAATATAATTAACTTGCCAAATAGGAAAAAAAAAAGTGAATTTATTTTTTAAATAATGAAGAAAGTGTATTCTAAACACAGATTTATTTTTTAATACTTCAAACTTACTTAAATGTGAAAGACAATAAACATATTCTCAGACATACACATCTTGGACTATTTAACAAGCAAAAATCTTTTTTGGATAAATGAGAAGACAAGAACAGTACTTTGAAAAGAAGAGCAATAGTTCAAGGAAGTTTCTGTAAGAGATAAGGACATAAGTATTAGCCAGAAGATGTGAGAATTTGTGAAAAGAAACCACAAGATCACAGGTAGAGAAAAAACATTCAATGCTCCAAACCATTAAATATCTAATATGTAAAATATACAAGGAATCCCTGCATTTCAAAAAAGGAGAAGCCAATAAACTATCCATATTACATTGAAATCTCAATGAAACATGGAAATATTTTCAATATTTCACTGAAGAGGAAACAGAAATAAGAGAATTTATGTCAGTTTTGTAAGGCCACACTAGTAGCAAGTGATTTGGGATTTTGCACAATTTAGGATCATTTCATTTGTCACTTCAAAACTTGCTAAGATTAAGTTTATTTCTGTTTATTGATAGGATTTTTTTAAGGGAGGGGGTTTGAGAGGGGAAAAGGAGAGGGAGAGAGAGAATCTTATGCAGGTTCCAGGCCTAGTGTGGAGCCTAATGTAGGGCTCGATCTCACAATTCTAAGACCAGGATCTGAGCCAAAATCAAGTCAGACACTTAACCAACTGAACCATCCAGGTGCCCCTATCAATAAGAATTTAGTAAAGTTGTTGGGCAGTGAATATAAGGGAAGTGCACAATTCACTGTACAGTGTAGAGATTGTTCATTGATCCACTCATTAAGAATGTCTTCTTTGAGTCCAGTCAGTATCCCCATTGTGTAGTATAAATGTGAATGATACAAAACTCATGTGGCATCGGGGGTGGGGCTGAGAAATTGATGTTTTCAAAAAGTAGGTGGGAGAAGTCCAACTGTACCTTATAGGCTAGTGAGGAGACTTCTACTGTAAGCAAAACAGGAAAGGCTACCTCCAAGAACAGAAGTAGAACTTGAAATTATATGAAACCTGTGAAATGTTAATCGGAAAAAAAAAGGAAAAAAAAAACATGAAATATAATTGATTTGACTTTAAGATAAATGTCTAAACTTTGCAAATATAAAAGAATGAAGAGTTGTTTGCATAGTAACTGCTTCCTGGATAAGGCAGTTTTCTGAGTTAATCAGTAATACTTAAAGAAACAATAAGATAAAAAGTAGCAACAATCACTAAATTCTACTCTTGAAACTAACATTACATTATATGTTAACTAATTAGAATTTAAATAGAAATTTGAAACAAAAAATAAGCTTCTTAAGATGAAAGAAAACAAAACAAATAAATAAAACGATAATGCTAGCATATTAGCAAGGATAGGTGCTAGTAGAGGGCAAAAGAGTGAATGTATCCGTAAGATATAAAAGTGAATATGAAAGGGGCACCTGGGTGGCTCAGTGGGTTAAAGCCTCTGCCTTTGGCTCAGGTTATGGTCCCAGGGTCCCAGGATTGAGTCCTGCATCAGGCTCTCTGCTCAGCGGGGAGCCTGCTTCCTTCTCTCTCTTTACCTGCCTCTCTGCCTACTTGTGATCTCTCTCTCTCTCTCTCTCTCTCTCTGTCAAATAAATAAATAAATCTTTTTTTTAAAGTGAATGTGAAAAAAGTATAAAAAATTGTTAATGCACTACATGCAAAAGAAAACAAAATAAATAGCAATATTCGCTAAAATTACAGCAAGAGAAAAAAGAAAAAATGTTAACAAATAAAAGTGGAGAATTTTGTTGGCAAAGAAGCAAAATGTCTATTTTCACATTTAATATTATCTGATCAAATGCTTCAATTAAAAACAAATTCTGAGGAATAAATAAGGAATGTTTGATTTTGCTTGTATGAAATATCTAAGGTAGGCAAATTCATAGAGACAGAAAGTAGGCTAGAGTTTACCAGGATCAGGAAAGGAGTAAGAATGGAAATTGCTGCTGAATATAAGGTACAGAATTTCTGTTTCAGTTGAGGAAAAGGTTATGAAAATAGCAGTAATATGTGCACAGAATTGCAAATGTAATTAATGCTGTTAAACGGCACACCTAAAAATGGTTAAGATGCGAATTATTTATATATATTTGTATATTTTTTACAGCAAAAAATGTTAAAATCAGACACTTGTGAGTAAATGTACATCAATAACAAAAATAACTTCAGATATTACTTTTAAAGCACTGTGGTTAAAATAAATGTCACAGAATGGCTGACTATAAGGAAAATTTAAATTAGATCACAAAGGTGCTGACAACAAAAAATATAACATGGTTATATTATTTATAATCAAAAGGTAATTTAAAATAATCAATTACATCTTATTTCCAAAAGGAAATCTTTTACGGAGTTCTAATAGTCAATAAATTGCGTATATTTTATTTCATAAATTTTCAAGATAAAGCAAACTTGCCAAAAATAGACAACATCATTTTAAAATTCCTCCTATAGTGGCAAGGTAGATTTCATATAAAATATCCCATTTTTAAAAATATTTACCTCTTTTTTTTAAACTCAGACATTTTTTGATACTTAAATCATTTTATTATTCTTAATATTATGATATGGTTGATGTACATTTTCTCTCCTTGAATTTTTTCATAGCATATCAAATACCTCCTTAGACCAAAACCCAGCCCCAGCCCTCTCTATGTATATTGATTTAAATGATTTATTTCATGTTCCTGAGATATATGCAAGGCGCAAAAAGAACAGAATCATCTATCATCTCTTTTGGAGGGGAAAATGAATGAGGGAAAACTTCACAACAGTGATGACATCTAAAGTGAGTTTGTAGGTTCTTAGATAAGATCAAGAAAAAACAGTTGGTCATCACTGCCCATTCTTTCCTTCTCCCCACCTCCACTCATTAAAAATTGTCATTTATTTCTTTGTGGTTGTTCTTATTAAAATATCCCTTCATGTCTCTCTGGAAACCAACATAACTTCACTGAAAACTTGATCAAAACTTGGCTGCTCTTTGAAATTTGACTAGATAGAGAACACAAGAAGAATTTCATGCTTGTTTTCCTCTGCAGCCAGTGATACTCAAGACAGTTTTACAGCAAACAGGCTGTCCTCTCTGGAAAGCAGTACCAGACTATCAACAGGACTATTCAGTAGAAACCATGCAAGGTAGTCTAAATACCAATGAGGAAAAAATCCAAATGTCTGTCATCTTTAAAAATGTTTGTCAAAACATTAAAATCTCTTTTTCTGTTGCTTATGAACATATAGAGAACTAGGGGAAAAAGTGGAGTTAGAACCCTGCAATTTAAAACATTGGAAACACTAAGAATCAGGGTGTTTCAATTCTTTGTGAAAACAGTGTCAAGAATAGTTTGAAGTACAACATAAGCGATATGATCAACAATATTGTAATAACTTTGTATGGAGACAGACAGTAACTACACTCATCATAATGAACATTTCCGAATGCATATGGTTGTCAAATCACCATATTGTACACCTGAAACTAAAATAAGATTATATGTCAACTCTACTTCAATAAAAATCTTTGAAGACTTCTTGCCATACAGATTATGACACTAGCACTGAGTTTGACTTGACCTTAAACATTTTCTCTTTTGTGCTGTAAATCTCATGAAATATCTTTGAGGATTCCTTTAGTGTGCAGTATTTGCCGGCTCACTCACTCTGGGATATCTCTATCCCTTCTTCCTTACAGCCACTTTCTCATACACGCACATACGCCAATAAATTTGTCTTTACTCTCCCTCTGGTTGCCTATCGTCATGGTCAGCTATTTCTTCTACAGCTCCATTTACATTCTATTAAAATTTAATTTCTAGAGTCATCACTTTGTATTTCTTTGCTGCACTTTCTTCTTTTTGGACTATTTATGTATGTAGGTAGGTATGTATTTATATTTTTTTAAGATTGATTTTTGTTTTCTTTTTTAGAGAGAGAGAGCAGGGGGAAGGACAGAGGGAGAGAGAGAATCCTGAAGCCAGAGCCTGACACAGGGCTTGATCCCCGGATCCTGAGATCATGTCCTGAGCCAAAACCAGGAGTCAGCCCCTTAACCAACTGAACTACCCAGGTGCCCCTATTTATTTATTTTCAAAATGTCATGTGTGTTTATTGCTGTGAGACAAGGAGGCAATACAACTGCACACTTTGCTCTCTGTGCATGAAGTAAAAAAGGTGCACTATGATGCATCTTATAAGATGACCAATCACTAAGCTGTGGCATAATTAATCATTGATCATCATGCTAATCTGTTATCTACACAGTCATTTGTGGACTAAAGAGCTGGCAGTGATATTTGTACTTTATGCAATTACTCACATTTTATGCACAATGGCAACTGAATTCAAATTGTATTATTGAGGGTTTGGTGTTCTTTGAATAAACTACAGTAGTTGAAATCTATGTATGCCAGAACAGTATAGAGGGAGGACTGTCTGCCATGTGGCTTGCACTATCCTCCAGTACAACAACATAAATATTTTTAAACCTCCAAAAAGTTAAAAGAAATTTATAATGAAGTCTTGTATCGCCATCTCGTAGTTTCTCAAAGATACATTTTATCTATTTGTCTTACTCATATCTACCCATTTAGCTATCCATCTACATATTTGTGCATCCATCATTTTATGTAAATTTAAAGTAAATTGAAGACATTAAACTCTTTCCTAAATATTTCAGCATGCTAATCATTAAAAATAATTCAATATTTGTTTATAGTATTTTTGACTTTTTATATACACTTTATGTAAGTAAAATACACACATCAAAAGTATACATTCTCTGAGATATAACATATGTATGCACCTTTGGAACTCAAACATCTAGCAATATAGAGAACATTCCTATTCCCTCAGAATTCATCATGCTAATTTGAGTTAATTCCCATACCTATTCACAAGAGACAATGACTGCTGGTCATTTTTGCATGATAAATTAGTTGTGTCTATCTTATAATTTATATAAATGAAATAAAACAGAATACACTGTTTTGTGTCAGTCTCTTTTTACTCAGTAAAATATTTTAGAGTCAGCCATGTTTTTACGTATATTAGTAGTTCATTCTTTGTCTATCCTGGCTGGGTAGTAGTACATCTTAGGGCTATACTGCAATATATTTAGCCATTTTTCCTACTGATGGCATTTTAGAGTGTTTCCAGGTTTGGGCTCTAAAAATACTTACAATAATCATTCTTGTACAAGTCTTTTTTGTGAAAACATTTTCATTTATCTTTGATAATTCTGAGAGGCAGAATTGCTGGGAAGGAGTATACTTATTGTTTTTCCCCTTTTAATAGTCTAGCATAGTTAGTTTTATGAGAAGCTTCCAGACATTTCTTCACTGTATGAATAATTTTTCTTTCCTGTCAAAAATTTGTTAGTGTTCCAGCTGTTCTACAATTTCAGCAATATTTGATGTTGCATATGTTTTCATCCTAGATATTTTAGTGAGAATGTATTGGTATCAAATTATGGCTCTAAACTGCATGTCCTTGATGACTAAAGATGTTGAGCATGTTCTTATGTTTTGGGCTATTGATATAACTATTTTTATGAAGTGTCTGTTTAGAAGCTTGCACATTTTTAACGAGTTTCTTGTATCCATTATTGAATTGTAAAGTTCTTCATATATCAAAATAGCAGGGTTTTTTTTTTTCAAATAATATGGTTTGATGAGTATTTTTTTAATGTTGTTGAAGTTAAATTATCAATTTTTAATTTGTTTGTTGATTTTATTTTTGTCTAAAAAATTCTTTGCCCACTCCAAAATCCCAAATATATTCTTGCACGTTTGCCTCTAACATCTCCATGGTTTTGACTTTAATATTTATGTTTTTGCATGATCAGAACTTATTTCTTTTGTATATGGTATGAAGAAAGGGTCCAGAGTCACTGTGGTTTAAATATAGGTAGCCATATTTTTTGAGCACCATTTGTTGGAACTACTCACTTTCTCCACTGTATTACATTAGTGCCTTACTAAAAACCACTTTGACCACATAAGAATAACCCTCTTTCTAGTCATATATTCACCTGATACCCAGTAACACTGATATCTATCATTAGTTTTAATGTTTATTTTGTAGAGTTCTAAAACTTTTTTATGTAAGTTATAATGCCATCCTCATGCAGAGAGCATTTTACTTCTTCAATTCTGAACTTTAAGCACACTATATATTTTTTTTCTTTCCTTAGTAAAAGAGCTAGAATCTTGAGGAACATTTTCACTAGAAATAAGAAGACTGAGAATTCTGACCTTTATTCTTCTTCTGAGAGTGTTCAATATACTCACCACTACATGTGATGCTAACTATGGGGCAGTTTTGTTATTGTTCAGAAATAGAGAAAGAGAGAATTTTAAAAATTTCTTTAAAAGACAATGTACATACAATCATAATCATACATATATCTAGAGTCTAAGTATGATTCAGAAGTCAATTAGTCATCTTGCTAGAATGACAGAAACAAAATACAGACTTTTGTTAAAACAATAAAAGCACAAAGAGACCATTTGAAAGGAATGCAACTTGTATGATGCCAGCTTCTAAAATGGCCCCTTTAGAAAAAGTGATAAAATAAAAATAAAAAGAAACAAAAGGCATCTACACTGATGAGAGAAAAGTAAAACTGTCACTATTGCAGATGACATGATGCATGATACTATTATATAGAAAACCCTAACGACTCCACCAAAAAACTACTAGAATTGATAAATGAATTCAGTAATGTTCCAGGATATAAGATTAAAATACAGAAATTGGTTGCATTTCTGTACACTAATAATGAAATAACAGAAAAAAGAATTAAGAAAACAATCCCATTTACAGTTGCATCAAAAATAATAAAATAGGGGTGTCTGGGTGTCTCAGTGGGTTGGGCCTCTGCCTTTGGCTCGGGTCATGATCTCAGGGTCCTGGAATCAAGCCCCACATTGGGCTCTCTGCTCAACAGGGAGCCTGCTTCCTCCTCTCTCTCTGCCTGCCTCTCTGCCTACTTGTGATCTCTGTCAAATAAATAAAATCTTTAAATAATAATAATAATAATAATAAAATACCTAGCAATAAATTTAATCAAGGAGGTGAAAGACCTGTACTTTGAAAACTAAAAAACATTGACAAAAGCAACTGAAGATGACACAAACATATGAAAAGATAGTCCAGGGGCACTTGGGTGGCTCAATGGGTTAAGCCTCTGCCTTCAGCTCAGGTCATGATCTCAGGGTCCTGGGATCGAGCCCCACTTTGTGCTCTCTGCTCAGTGGGGAGCCTGCTTCCCCGACCCCCACCTCTCTCTGCCTGCCTTTCTATCTACTTGCGATCTCTCTCTCTCTCTCTCTCTCTGTGTCAAATAAATAAATAAAATCTTAAAAAAAAAAAAAGAAAGAAAGAAAAGATAGTCCAGGCACACAGACTGGAAAAAATAATATTATTAAAATATTTATCCTACCCAAAGAAATCTACAGATTTAATGCCATCCCTATAAAAATACCAACAGCATTGTTCACAGAACTAGAACAAATAATAAAATTTATATGGAACCACAAAAGACCCTGAATAGCCAATGCAATCTTGAGAAAGAGGAACAAAGGTGGAGGTATCACGATCTCAGATGTCATGATATACTATAAAGCTATAGTAAACAAAACAGTATGGAACTGTCACAAAAATAGACACATAAATCAATAGAACAGCATAGAGAGCCCAGCAATAAACCTATGCTTATATAGTCAATTAATCTACAACAAAGGAGGCAAGAACATACAAAAGGGAAAAGACAATGTCTTCAACAAATGGTGTTGGAAAAACTTGACTGCTATATGCAAAAGAATGAAACTGGACATTTTTCTTACACTACACACAAAAATAAACTCAAAATGAATTAAAGATCTAAATATGAGGCCTGAAACCACAAAACTTCTAAAAGAAAACATAGGCAGTAATTTCTTCGACTTTGGCCTAAGGAACATTTTTCTAGATATGCCAAAGGGAAGAAAAGCAAGATTAAACTATTGGAACTAGATCAAAATAAAAAGCTTTTGTATAATGAAGGAAATGATCAATGCAATAACAAGGCAACCTGCTTCATGGAAGAAGATATTTGTAATGATACATCCAATAAGAGGTTAATATCTAAAATATATAAAGAACTTGTACAACTCAGCATCAAAAAACCCAATCTATTAAAAAATGGGCAGAGGACCTGACTATACATTTTTCCAAAGAAGACATACAAATGACCAACAGACACATGAAAGGATGGTCAGTATCACTAATCATCAGGGAAATACAAATCAAAACTACAATGAGATATCATCCTAAACCTGTCACAATGGCTAAAATTAGAAACACAAGAAATAAAAAGCATTGGCAATGATGCGGCAGAAAGGAAACCCTGGTGCACTGTGGGTAAGAATGCAAATTGGTGCAGCCACTGTGGAAAATAGTTTAGAGGTTCCTTAGAGAATTAAAAATAAAAATATCATATGATCTAGTAATTCCACTACTGTGCATTTTTACCCAAAGAAAAGAAAACACTAATTTGAAAAGATATATGCCTCCCTATGTTTATCACAGCATTTTTTTCAATAGCTAAGATGTGGTCGCGTGCGCGCACACACTCACACACACACACACACACACACACACACACACACACACAATGATATGTTACTTAGCCATAAAAAAAGAATGAGACTGGGACTCCTGGATTGCTCAGTCAGTTAAGTATCTGCTTTGGGCTCAGGTCAGGATCCCAGGGTCCTGGGATTGATTTCCCGCATTAGGTGCCTGCTTCTCCCTGTGCCTGCCACTCCCCTGCTCGCGCTCTCTCTGTCTCTCTCTCTCTCTCAGACAAATAAATAAATGATGTATTTAAAAAATGAGATATTGTCATTTGTAACAACATGATGGACCTAGAAGGTATAGTATTAAATAAGTCAGAGAAAGACAAATGCCATATGATTCCACTTGTATGTGGAATTTAAGAAACAAAACAAATGATCAAACAAAGAAAAAAGAGACACAAAAACAAACTCTTAAATACAGAGAACAAACTGGTGGTTGCCAGAGGGGTGGTGGGTAGAGGATGGGTGAAATGGATGAGGGGAACTAAGAGGTACAGACATCCACTCACAAAATAAATAAGTGATGGAGGTGAAAGGATGGCATAGGGAGAATAGTCAATACGATGGTAATAATATTCTTCAGTAACAGGAATTACACCATCTGCGTGGATAATGAGTAATGTAGAGAGCTATTGCATCGTTATGTAGTACACCTGAAACTAATGTAAGTCTTTATGTTAATTATACTTCAATAAGAAAAATCAATCAATAATCAACCAATAATTTGAAAAAAAAATGGCCTTTTTAATCTTCCTGTTAATGGTCTGGTAGAGTAATTATCTTTTAATTGAATGATTTTTCCTTTGAAAAATGGAAATTTTTTTTGAAATTTTTGAAAAATGGTTATATTTAGGCTAGGAGTGTATATTTCATATTTTAGAAATATGTTGGAAAAAGAACACTATCTTGTCATTTGTTGTTCTTCAAGTACCATAGGGTGATTTGTATTCAGGTTTAAGCAACATAAAATATAAAATAAAATCATTGCCTTTTCTGGTTTGAATTAGCTGATTTATATCCAAATTTCTTGTTTCTTCAAAAGTGTTTTTTGTTTTTCCTTTGTACGCTCCATCAACACATTAGTTAAGCTTGCATTATTCTCTTCAGTTACTTTTCACTGTGGAAATTAAAGCTATACATGACTTTAAAAATCTCCTTATCAGTGTACACATCACTAAACCCCAACTGCAAGTGTCTGGAACCAACCTAATCAAGATTAATGCATTCATTTAACAGATGGTTACAATGTTATTAAAATGCAAATGATTGGTTTCTGCTAATTGTTCAACATCAGAAACAATTAATCAGGGGATTTTTTCACTTTCTAATAGCCTTTGTAGAGTTTACCCTCAGAGATTAACATAAAAGACAAATATGTAAATTTCTCTCACTAACCTCAGGAGAGTCAATCAACTTGAAAGAAGAGTAGAATAATGATTATATATTTATAGTAATGGGAAGAATCCTTTTAGCACTGTAATTTGCTCCTGAATTGTTTTGCACCCAATTTAACTAGTCTCCATATAATTATGTTTACTGGAATATCTATTCAAATGTAATGGGATTTGGTGCCTTACTGTGAGTCAAAAAAAGAAAAAAAAAATCTAAGTGTTTGAAATAACTAAACTGAGATATGATGGCGGTTCTCACCTGAATAGTAACATTGTAACACGGAGGTAGGTAATATTGCAGATACAGTAAATAACGTGAAATGAAAGCCCAGAGTATTTCATCCATTCATTCTTCCGCTCAGTAACTTTCTTTTCTTTTTTCAATAACTTTCTAATGAGTGATTCATTGTATTACTTTTTTTCCTCTAATAAGTAGAAGTCAAAATATCATGAGATGTGCAACAGATTTATTGGGGGAAATACTGGCAGACACTAAAAGAAAGAGGGGTATAGTAAGAAGGGAGAATCTCACACTAGAACACAGGTCTGGGATCTGTGCGAGGGGAGGTGAAAGAATTAGATAATAGGAACTGCACACTGCCACACAGCTATGAGAAAGTCGTGGCATGTGGCCTACATGCAGAATGAAAACTGATCAGAGGATCCCTATGTAATTTCTCAGAGTACACAGTTTCAAGCATTGGAAAACAGAATATTTAGATCTAAGCTCCCAAACTTTCCTTCCCTAGCCTTAACTCTCTAGTCATTTAAACATGTACTAAAAATGGTGATTTAAATTCTAATTGATGTTGTGAAACAATATAGTGTATATTAAGTCTGTACTGAAGGGTGTTGTACCCAATTGAACTCTACGCTTCAGATGTACTCAGGTCATTAAAAGTTACAGCAAAACTATTATATCCTTGTCTAGGAGACTATTTATCTGTTACGACAGCTGAAGTTTCTTTTCTGGAGGAAAAGATTTTGCAAGGATTGAGAAAGCAGATACACAACTCTGTAGCTTATTTTGGCTTCGTTTAATTTAAACACATTCATACATCTTGCTTTAAGATTGTTTATTCTCTGACCTATTTTAGGACAACTGAGCTGGTGCTCCTTGGTACCTAAATAAAATAAAAATGACTGAAGATTATTCCAAATGATAACCAAGCATTTAAAATTAAGGATCATAGTCAACTGTAAAATTATATCTTCACATGTAAAATGATAATTTGACTTGTCCTACTACAGAAAAAAAGAAAATCATATAATTAAGGATATACACATTGTATCAAATTGACTGCAATTTCTTTGCAAACTAGATTTGCAAAAATGTATATAACATCATTCTAAATTTTCATTAAAAAATAATATTGATTAATACATATTCAACTTAGCAATTGTATATTAATTTAAGAAAAGACTAGTATCTAAGTGTAATGTGCATTAACTTTGTAGCTTTCAAAATGATCAATATAATCTTAAAACCAAATGTATTTTATATGAAAACTATGATGTTAACACTATATTATAAAGATTTTTTTAACTAAAATAATGGATCCTTACCAAAACTTGAAAATTTTAAAGTATGTACTTATATTTATTAAATTTATATACTGATTATATACAAATTTTTATTTTATAATGTTTGCTATTAAATATTAAATATCAGATAAAAAGCAATATCTATATGTAGTCAGTATATTAAAGATCAAAATATGTTATTATTAAAATATATGAACAAAATTTTAAATGCAATATATAAATTTGAATATATAAAATATAGAATAAATAAGCCACTTCATTTTTTCTCATTTTTTCCATTTCCTTTTACTTTTTCTCACATAATTAGAGATAATACATTCTGTGTCTATTTTACAGATGAAATAGTTGTATTTTAAAGCAAGTCAGTATAATATGCATATTAACACATGTAATAAATTATTTATCCAGAATTTAAAGCTACTTTTTATAAGTTTTTTTGTAAAGATTTTGTTTATTATTTATTTGACAGAGAGAGAGATCATAAGCAGTCAGAGAGGCAGGCAGAGGGGGAGGGGGAGAAGGCTCCCTGCTGAGTAGAGACCCAGATGTGGGGCTCGATCCCAGGACCCTGGGATCATGACCTGAGCCAAAGACAGAGGCTTAACCCACTGAGCCACCCAGGCACCCCTAAAGCTACTTTTGACCACACTCAGTATTTTATTAGTTTGTTGCACATTTTTTTAATTTTAAAATAGTCTATTTTTGCCTTATATTTTACTGAAAGCTGATTGACAACTTAAGTAATAATATATAACTCTTTACTTTTTATATGTATCTAAAAGACATTGTTTTTTAAGACTGAGTTAATATTGTCCAAAAATTTCTGCTGATTATTTGAAGAGTGAATATAATTTACATTTTGACTGTAAAATCATACTGTAATGGCTTTGATAAGGAAAAGATGTAAAAAATCTGGCTAGAGGGACGCCTGGGTGGCTCAGTGGGTTAAAGCCTCTGCCTTCTGCTTAGGTCATGATCCCAGAGTCCTGGGATCGAGCCCCACATCCAGGGAGCCTGCTTTCTCCTCGCTCTGCCTGCTTCTCTGCCTACTTGTGATCTCCATCTGTCAAATAAATAAAAAAAATCTTTAAAAAAAAAATTGGCTAGGATTATTGCAGTTGGGATGGCATAATATTTTTATGGAACAGATAGACACTTGAACAAAGAGTTTTATAATAAATTAGTGTCATACAGTTTTACAATGATAATTAGTACCATCACAAGCAAAACACACATTATAATAAGCATGAGTCACATATTCTTATTCTCTAAGGAAGCCTATATAGGAAACCAAATCCTTATCAGAGGGTGAGTTAAAGCTGGGAACTAAAATAAGAAATTTAAATTTATGTTAAAAATAATATGAAAAATAGGCCAATTCACTGAATGTATTTATCTGAAGAATCTTTTGAAAAAAAACAAACTTCACTTTTTCGTATTTCTATTACTAAGCGTTAATAACAAATCTTTTGGCTGACATATTCTTTGTTTAGGTGTCTAAATATTTCAAAGTAAATTTTCTCTAAGAGTTATAAACAGATATATTTCTAGAATATACAAAATCTCTATGGATATTCTTAAATTTGCATTCTAGTTGTTATGCTAATCTAGCCACCCAGATACAATTCACAAAAACACTTAAACTCAGGCTTTTTAATTTAGACTATGACCTTAAAAATTTAAAAATTTGCATCTTTGTATTCATGACATCTAGTGTTATTTTAATTGTTTGGAGACAATGAGAAATACAGATAGGTGGACTTAATTAATACAGCAAGGATTGTTTCCAAAGAAGGCAGATCAACTTCAAGGCTAATTCACAATAGTTCAGGTAGAGCAGAAATTGCAAACCTGTATATCACAGTTTAGGCATATCCCCAGTTGTTTAATTTGACTCACACAGGATTAAAACAATGAATAATACTGTGTGGATACTACAAATACAAGAAATTTCCAGAAAATTCTAGGTTTTTGGCATATCTTGAAAAATGTAAATGATCAATATTGGTCTCTTGTACCCACTTGGAAAAAATGTGTTGTAACTGTCACCTATTCCATTTGTGTTGATAACTATTTTTTTTTTTTTTTAGTTATCACTTTGTGGATTGTTTCATTAATTTATCTTATAGACATTTAGGATGATGTTCCATAAAAAGAAAATACATTTTGGAATACTTAACTTATACAGCACACTTGATTGTAAACATGCTGCATTAAAAGCAAATTTTATTCTGCTAAATAACACCCTTCATTTATTTAAAAAATAAATGCTGTTTAGCTTTATTCATTTTATAGTTTGGTTTGATATTAGTATACTTTTCTTTTTGGGGAAATTAATGTTTACTTTCAGCCTATGAATGTCATTGAACTTAAAGTGAGTTTCTTGTAAGGGCGCCTGGGTGGCTCAGTCAGTTAAGCATCCAACTCTTGATTTCAGCTCAGGTCATGATCTCAGGGTCATGAACCCCATATTGAGCTCTACGCTTAGTGGGTAGTCTGATTAAGATTCTCTTTCTCCCTCTCCCTTTAACCCTCCCTCTTCCCACTGCCTCTCTCTCTCTCTCTCTGTCTCTCTCTTAAATAAATAAATAAATAAATCTTTAAGAAATCATAAATGGAAATAAAGTGAGTTTATGGTAAACAACATTTACTTGAGCCATGGTTTTTGTTTGTTTAAAGCACTCTGCCAATCTTTGCTTTTCAAGTGGTATATTTACACTGTTTACATTTAAGGCACTTTCTGCTATGTTAGGGCTTAAGAATGCTATTTTACCATGTTTTCTATTTGTTTCCTCTGTTTCCATTTCACTGTTTCTATTTTCTTACTTTCTTGTGCATTATGTAATTTTTTTTTAAGACTCTGATTTATTTATAGTGATTTTGAGTGAGTCACTTTCTAAGTTTTTTTTCAGTGGTTGCTCTGGGTATTTGTTTGTAACAAATTAGCATAAAGTAGGTGCTTAAACAACATTTTTTTCTCACAGTTGTGGAAGTTGGAAAATCCAAGTTAAGTCTGAAACTCCAGTGATATAAATGATGGAAGTCTTTTATTGTCCCACACATCCCCTAGGCTCTGCTGATTTTTATCTGATTGTTTTTATTTCTTTATACTTTCTTTATGCATTTTCAAAATAGTTTTTAATCATTACCTTACATTTATTTTTTAAAAAATCTGTTATATTTTCTAATTCTATAATTTCCATTCCTTTAGAACTTCAGTTTTCCCCAGAGTTTCTAATTTTTTTTCACTTGTCTCAAGAGAATTCATAACTGATTGTTGAATCATTTTTATGATTGCTTCTGTAGTGTCCCTGTCAGGTAATTCTAGTATCAGATTCATCTCTATGTTGGCGGCCCTTGATTATCTTTTCTAATTCAAGTTGTGATTTTCCTAGTTTTTGGCATGATGGGTGACATTTAATGATATCATGGACATTTTGACATTTATTATTTAAGAAATTTGGGATGTATTCATTCATTCATTCACTCATTCATTTATGAAGTATTTGCCCTATTAAATTTTATCATGCAGATCATGGCATAATTTTGTGCGCTGTTATAACAATGACAATTTGCAGTCTTTATGGTACCATTTTGGTCTGATTAGCTTACCCCTTGCTGCTGGTCCTTGTTCATTCTGCTTGAAAGGGCAGGAGGAGCTCTTTTGATCCAGACCTTGTGTGGGGTAAGAGTCTCTAATCCACAAAAATGACAATGCTTTGCTAGCTGGTACTTCTTGTATCAAAATATTTTCCTAAGTGTGGGAGACAGAGAGTTCTTTATGAGCTAAACATTTATGGAAGTTTGATCACCCCCACCAGGCTATAGAATATCACTGGTTATAAGAGAGGATTATTAGGTGTGATGAGAAAGAACAATGCTGCTTCCGGCTGCTTACTATAAGCAAAGGGCCCAGGCAATCCTCATTGCTCATTCAGCTAGGCTTGCATGGCATTGTTGCCAAGACACATACTCAGTTTAGCAGACAATGAGTCTACCTGGACATATTCTGTTGTCAGGTCAGATGTCCAAAATGCCAGCACTGGCTTCTCTTCTTCCAATGGCCACATTTACCCTTCAAAGTATGGGAACGATTCTAAGATGCCTTGCCACCAGGTTGTTCCAGTTTTTGAATCCCAAATCAATTTACCATCTTCTTTCCACTTTTCAGAAGTCTCTTTTAATTGTCTTGCATTATTTGTAGGAATTGTACCTCTTCTTAGAGGAAAGGAGCAAAGAGAGTTAAGTCTATGCTGTCTGGGATGGACCAAATACAGCTTTGTCCAAATAGCAATTGAACAATAATGCTATCCTCTGCTTTACTTTGTTTGTTGGCTGATTTGGGGGGGGGGTTGTATGTTTTGTATAAGATATGTGTGTCAAATCCAGATTTAAATTTTTTATCATTTATTTAAAATGATACTGGTATCTGTTAATTTTCTTTCTTTTTTTTTAAGTGTTAATCCATTCCTTAAATGTGAGAAACAGTACATTAGATGCAGTAGGTGTATTAAAACTTTGGCTTTCTCAATATATTAAATCATATTACAGCAAGATTTTGCTGACCTAGAGACATTTAATGTCTTTGAGGTGATTCAACATTACTTCTCAGTTCTATCATGCATATATTTTACTCAAAAATCAATAATGCTTTCTTCATTTCAAGTGTCTTTAACTCATATTACTGGAACCATTTATCATATATAATACCATGTTTAATGTTAATGACCATTCTATGTAATAGTTTTTGTTATGCAATTTTCATGGAAGTTCAAAAAAGGTTAAATAACTTTCCTGTGGTTGAATAGAGATTGATGTACATTTCTTTCATTTTAATCCTCTTACCTTTCCCATGATAAATTTTAATAAATATACCTGTATAGAAAATTTCTTAAATTTTGTGATTATACCATCTTGAGAAACTTGGAAAGAATAATTGTCAATTGTGTTTATAAATGCCTATTACTTGATTAAAAAGTCTAGGGCAACAACTTTTACTCATAACAGATGCCAACAATGTTTTACTTCCTAGTATTAGTAATCTTATTTCTATAAGCAAAATAACAAAGATGTAAACACTATAGAAAGTGTTTTCCTCCATTATATGATATTGCCTCTTCATGTTTGGAAGAGGCTAATGTTAATTTTTGACTAAACAGTAATATCAGTAGAAGCCCTTCTTATTTATTTCAATCTAAACAAATCCTAGATTAACCGACGCTCCCTTTGGTTTCTAAGACAAATACTTTGGTTTCCAAGACAAATACTTACTTTAATAGTAATTTTTCTTCTACTATACCTATGTTTTCAATCCCACAAACTGAGTTATGTGCTAACAAGAACAAGTTGTTTTTTTCCCAAACCTGGTTATACAAATTACATATGTTATTGCCATTACATATTTTAATTAAATGGTAACAAACTTGATCTATGTGTACCAAGTATCTTGTCCCCTTAAATACTACTTTAATATTGTGTAAATATTTATAAATTCAGTCAACCAAATTGCCACTAAATTGGGTATTTATAAGAAAACATCACAATATAAGAAAAAGTAATAAAGTCTACAGAAATATGCTTCTGAATGGCTACACAGATGCTTTTAAGATCTCAAAATATTTCAAAGCCATTGAAAATGGAAATTAGACTGCATTGCTGCTGTGATTTAAGCAAGAAAATGGAGCTCATGAACCAAGGAAACTTGTCTTAAGAATATTTTTTAAATTAAGAGACAATATTAATGTTTTATGCATCCTTATTCAAGAGATCTTGTTTAACTGTTCCACTAATTAAATTCAAAATTTGGGCATTTATTATCTCTTTTTTCTATTAATTTTCACTTTCACTTATTTTGTATTTGCTTGCATTAATTTTCAATTTCTTACTATTTAACATGTAATGAACAAATTTCTATGACGACAAATTTGCTTTACATGAATTCAATACCACTTAATCATCAAAAAATAATCTTAGCCATTTTTAATATATAAAAGGATTCCATAAATCTGTTTGGTATTATTTTGAATACAAGGCTAAAATAAAAAATATATTCAAATGATGGAATTGCTGTATCGAAAAGTAATTTTTTTAAGTTTTAATACTAATTCTAACCTTCAGGAAGTATATACACTAGTTTATCCTGACAGTAATTTATAGAAGTGGGGATTTAGAGTTGGCAACTCTAATAACTTAGTCAGCATGGTTGATTTCCTTCATGATTTTCTTATTCTCATCAAGCCCAAGGATATTATTGAAACTCAAGATAATCAATCACAACATTCCCTAAGCTCCTCTGATACCAATCTAAACTATAACCTCCTTTTCTCCAGTTCTTCTCTCTGGATTCTGTATGGTTACAAAAATCTATCTATGTTCCACCAAACCACCTATTTTCTGTGCCAATTTCTATTGGTATATTTTTCACATTTATACTGATTGGAAAGACTCCATTTCATGGGTGAATTAATACATAGAATCATATTTTAGATTTTAAACTTTTGACCCCTTTACATTAAATGTGCAGGTATCTTTGGTTCTCACCCAATTAATTATCACCCAAACCATGTGTGAGCCTACAATGTGCTTCAGACACTGTGACTTTAACAAAACCTCTGCTTCCTAGTGACCAACCTCTGTCCAAAAATTAATTTCCCTTCTCCAAACCTCATTCCATATGCTAGAAAATTAATCGTTCCCAGGTCTTCCTTTTATCTTGATTATTTCTATTATCTTTCAGTTAGAATCTACCTTTCTCCCAGCAAGGCTTACCTGCAGATAGAAGCTCAGCCTTTGATGACCTGTAAAAGTTTATGAACATTTCAATTCTAACAAAATACTCAAATATACATATAAATCCCTCATATAAAATAGATACTGGAATTAAAGGAAAAAAGAAATGTTTCAGATTTTGAGCAGTTCATGGCTTACTAGATAATAACTTTACCACTTTTCTCTTACCAGTTTAGTATTCTCAGAGAATCAAAATTTCACATACCATGGGTACTAGTAGGTAAATACTGCAATCTGGAAAACATTACCCTATAATTAGAAATGTGCAATGGATTTTAAAACATAATATAAGAAGGAATTTGTGAATGTTACCTTACCATGAAGAAGAATAGTTTTCTTCATTTTCTTAAATCCTTGTTTATTTGGCTCCCTAATTTTTCTATAGGGGGTATGTGGAGATATCTCTGCCTTTAAAAAATCTGTCCTGGGGCACCTGGGTGGCCAGTGGGTTAAAGCCTCTGACCTTGGCTCGGGTCATGATCCCAGAGTCCTGGGATCGAGCCCCGCATCAGGCTCTCTGCTCATTGGGGAGCATGCCTCCTCCTCTCTCTCTGCCTGCTTCTCTGCCTACTTGTGATCTCTGCCTGTCAAATAAATAAATAAAATCTTTTAAAAAATCTGTCCTAATCAACTAAAAGATAATGTCAGACTTGCTGTTCTGGAAAAAAGAAAAAAAAAAAAAAAAAAGCCCTCCACAAGGACTCTCTTTCACTTCCCAGTCTACAGGGTTTAGCAGATTGTCTGAAATCAGTGCTAAGAGAAGTAAATACAAAAAGAAACACACGTTCACATTTATCACAACTTAAAATGAGGATCAGTCACAATCCTCCATAAGCCCACACTAACTTACCCTTCCTTATTCTCCCGTGTTCCAGTCATTTATCCAATTTTACTCATTCAATGTGAGGATTTTCTAAATTTTCAACTTTACACCAATGCTCATCTGTCTCTTGTCTTTTAAGTACCATGAGTCGTGCAAGTCCTTCATGTAGTCAACACCGATTCGTTCATCCTACAAATCCTTTAAGTGTTTATTATCCAGTAGACACTGTTCCAACCAAAGAGGGAAGAGATTGATACCAACATTTCTTTCTGTCATATGGATTCAACTGCAGGATATGGATAAAAATAACAAGAAAACATATCAAGGAATTGAAACTGGTATGTAGAGAAAATATAGGGTGTAGGCTAAAAGTGACTGGGTGGTTAATTTTTATTATTATAAAGAAGAATGCTATCAAGCGGTAATATTTAAGCAGAAATCTGAAGGACAAAACATACTTGGCCTGACAATAATAGGGAAAAGAGCATGCTTGGGAAAGGAGAAAAAGATGGTTAACAAATAGGCTGTAAGTTTCCCCAAGGCTTGGTAAGTATATGGAAACAAAGAAGGCCAGTTCAGTTAATGCCTAATGGATGAAAAGAGACCCCACAAACTGAAGTCTGGTTGGAAGGCATGGGTTCAGTCATGGAGGGTTAGGAAACCTCAACAAGAATCATGGATTTTATTGCAATTTAAAAGAGGAAAAAATGAGATTTTTTTCTTTAAAATTCCAGTATAATTAACATAGAGTGATATAGTAGAAGATCTAAATCACAGGGAAGAAGTGACATAGTGTGTTATGTTCTACGTATCACTTTGCCTGCCATCTAGTGTATCCTCCTGGAGGGGAACTAAGGCAAGTGTGATATTTGGGGTGAGATATAGTCTGTTCATAAGTGAGGGAATAAAACACAAGAGGCAGTTCACGACCTCCAGGATGGTATAGTCTATTCAGCGTGTGTGACATTTCCTCGACAAGAGCTACCGATCCAAACTTATGGTTCGAAAGGGTCATTTCTACCCCTAAGACTTCCTCTGTCTCTTCCCTGAGCTGTCACTTCTTCCTGCAACCACCTTAAGAGTCAACTGAAGAAAACAATCTCCTTTTTGAAACTTCCATGGTGTTTTATGCGCGTCACCTCTAGGAAAGTAAGCAAAATTTTTCTTAAGTAATATCTCACTTTAAAAAATGTTAATTACAAATATTTTTCAGGAAAACAGTCGGCATCACTTTTGTTTCTCCACAGACTATCAATGGTGCCTTGGAGATCATTACATGCTGTTAGTAAGTGTTTAACGGCCAAAGGACATGTTAGAAGGACAAGGGGTATGAAGCAAGATGGAGGTTAAGAGCTGAGAGTGGAGTAGGAGGCAAGTGCGTGACCCACAGACTAACATCGTTCTCAGGGCCACAAGACAAGACCTTCCATTACTTAGTGTGTCATACCTGAGACTGGAGCGTTGCCAGCTTCTGTGGGAGCACACAGGAGGAAAGGCACCCGCAGTTTGGAGATAATAACATAATAATGTTATTAATAGCATAATAACAATGGGGAATATTTAACCAGGGCCATCCAGTGTGGTCTCTTAGCGCCTCCTCTATTTCTCTCTCCTGTCACTCCATCGTAGTCACATTGACTTGTCTTCTAATCCTTAAATGCTCTGATCACTCTCGGGTTTTTGACTGCTCTCTCTGCTCTGATGCTGTTACCAAAACATCAATCTGTTCATTTTCCTAGATCACTCACCATACTGCACAAATGTCAGTTCATCAGAAAGACCACCCCTTTGTTATATAAAATATCTCCCATCTATTCCTAATTCCGCATCTTCTTTTTCTCTTCACACATAGCACTGCACATACTCAATCTTTCTTGCCATCTATCTCCACTAGTAGGTAAGGTTTGTGAAAGCAAGGGGTAGACCTTGTTTGTCAACCTATACAGCCCCTAGAGCTTGGTACATAGAATGTTTATAGTATCCCTGATTGAGTGGCCAAGTGGATGAATGTGTGAAACTGGTCTCTGTGTAATGTTTTGAGGATTTGGTGAGAGTCTGGTATAAGTTTGAGGAAAGAGTAAAAGGGAATTCCAAGGAAAATTAGCAGCTTCTTTACAGGTACATTCAGGCCACTGTACAGAGTTCTTTGTGTATAAAGAGGATAGAAAGGATGGATCTCAAGAAGAAATCGAGTGTGTTGACAGCAGATGAATAATGCTGACATGTTTTGATTTCATCATTAGAAAACTTGGTGCGTTAAGTGACATCAGCTTTACATTTTAGAAAGAAAAAGTCTGCACCTTGTGGAACCAAATACCTGGATTAAAATTGATCAAATTCTGTACTGAGGTTTGTTTTAATTGTTAATGGCAGAATAGGTAGATGGAGCCCACTTTTCTCTGTTTAATTTTCACAGATGGCAAGTCTACTCTCATAAATCATCTTGTAAAGAAAGAATTGCAAATACCTTATAACTCATTAGATTGGTATCAGTTACCTGCCCCATGGACAATAGGCTCAAAGGAATCCAGAAAGGCACATTTAAGAAATGACCTGACATGTTATAAGTTTTTAGACTTCCTAAACTTGGAATTATGACTATCACTAAAGGTTATATAATTGCTTCAATTAAATGGTTTTTTAGAAAGCTATTTCCTTGTTAAACTTTATTCAAAAATAAATATGGATATGTTTGTAGTAAATTTGTCACATTATGCTCATTAACTTTTATTTATTTATTCATTTTTATTTCAAAGTTATATGACAGCAAAATTGGTCATATTTTAGATGAAATTACTCTAGATTTTTAGGTACAGAGAGAATTCAAGTCTGATTTTGACATTTATTAATTTCATTAACTTTATTGGAGATTGATTTTGAAATATATTTTTAAATGTATTCAAATTTAGCAAGTATTGAATGTATTGATAATTTCACAGCAAAAATCTCTGTGAAATTTATGTGTCCCTTATATAAATCAAATTACATGTAACAGAAAACAAAACAAAAAAAAAACTGACTTGAATAAGAGAACCATCAATGAGAGACAATTTGAAACAAATTATGTTCATCTACCTTTTGCAAGAACTGTAAGAATTGCTTATAAATCACTGGTTTTTATTTTGATGGAAGAAAGAAGCTGTAAAAAATGAACGATTTCCATAATATAGCCCTTTAAATGTCAAAAGTTTACATTCCTTTTCAAAATTTTCTCCACAACTCCATCAACATAACCCATGTGAAATCATTTTCCAATCACTGCCATCCTAATCATTATGTTGATAATTCTGTTGACTTATAACATCAAGAATAAAAATATTTTGCATCAATCTCACAAATGAGCTATGCATAAAAAGTATGGCCTTCTTATGAAATACAGTATTTTCACCTGAATTAATGTTGCATGATTTTTAGCACCCATATAATAAACCAGAAATTGCAGTCAATTCAAATTTTTGAGTCTCTTTCAAACAGCTTTGCAAGATCAAATATGCAATAGTCAGTTGAATTTGAGTTTTCGAGCAACACAGTTTTTAGATGAGTATGTCCCACATATTGCATGGGACATACTTGTACTTAAAATACTATTTGTTCTTTATCTGAAATTCAAATTTAAGTGGGAATTTATTATGAATTTTTGTTAAACCTGACAGCTTTAATTTCACATGATCTGCATTAAGCATAAGATCTCTTTAATCATATTTTTCAGGAAATATTATCGAGGTAAGTGTTAGATTTATACATTTTTCTTTCTCATATTACAAATGATTCTCTTTCCTAATAGATTACAAATTCCTGGAGGGCTGAAACTACATTTTACTCACTTGTGTTTTCGTCAGAGTACCAAGCATAGTTTTGGGTTTTTGGTTTTTTTTTTTAAGATTTTATTTACTTATTTAACAGAGAGAGACACAGCAAGAGAGGGAACAGGGGGAATGGGAGAGGGAGAAGCAGGCTTCCCGTTGAGCAGGCACCCTTATGTGGAGCTGGATCCCAGGACCCTGGGATCATGACCTGAGCTGAAGGCAGCCGCTTAAGGACTGAGCCACCCAGGCGCCCCCAAGCAGTTTTTCAGTAACTAGAATAATCCAGTATTTACTTGTTAAAATGAGACAAATATACAAAATAAGTTCAAATCATTCATATATTGATTATAGGTGTTTATTTCAACTCTACAGAATTTTCTGAAAGTCCAGGAAAGGATGAGTGGCTACCAGATTTAAGCACTTGGTAGATGCCAGGATAATTGTTGCAAGGTCGCTTAAAGTCAACTAAGGAGACAAAATGATTATACTACAAGCAATCCAGGAATTCAGAAAGTGTATTCTTATTAACACAATAGTGGTTTGATTGTGTACCAGTAAAGGACCAACACTCATTCTGCTAGTTTTCATTATGTTTCCACTATTTATTCCACAATGACTCAGGACATCTCAGTTATTCTACATGGTCCTTACACTAACCATTTCTACATAAGTGACGTGTTGAAGGGATAAGACTTTGGATATACTAATTTTCATAAAATTAATTTAATTGGATTAGTTTTACTTTTTTTAAAGTATTTTTAAAATTTTATTTATTTGACAGAGACCACAAATAGACAGAGAGGCAGGCAGAGAGAGAGGAAGGGAAGCAGGCTCCCCACTGAGCAGAGAGCCCGGGATGATCCCGGGACTCTGGGATCATGACCTGAACCGAAGGCAGAGGCTTTAACCCACTGAGCCACCCAGGCGCCCCTAGTTTTACTTTTTTAGTGTGAATATAAGAAAATTCAAAGTTGTATATATGGTTTGCATTATATTTCACACTGGACATCACTATTTTAACAGTGTCGAGATCAATTCTGATAATTGTAGCTCTAAATGAGGAATCCGTTTTTATTTGTACTTTTAGCACTTAGAAAAAAATCTTCAGTTCCTTTTTTTGGTCATTTGTTTTAGTTCTTTTACTTTTTTAAGGAAATAAAGCAGGACTAAATATAAGGACTAATTATACAAAAATGAATTTATTTCCAGAATATATGTCTCATTTTATGCATAAATTAGTCATAATAATTTGGAATTTATTTCAATATAGTAATTCACTAGAAATGTATCAAATTAATAAAGAACCAAAAAAACATGTATCAGCTATTTTAATTGTCTACAATTTGCATTTTACTACATTTGTTCCTCTGAGAAAAGCATTTACATACGCAGTTTAAATTATCATGTAAACTAAAATGAACATTTATTCATGCTTTATTTATAATGTAGTTGACACATAAACACTATAAAATAAATTAAGAATCTTATCCTAATAATATTTTTCCTAGTTAATAAAAGTTTGCTGAATAATCTTTTTAACATTCCCTATGAAGAATGAGAGCATTCATTATTTAATAATTAGTATATGTTAACTATTTCATTTTCTACAAACTAAACCCCTACATGAATCTTGTTATAAAATCACTAGTGTGTTATTTAGCAATTGTGGACAGACTTTGTGACCACAATGCTAGATAAAATGCATTTACACATAAAAGATCAAGGTTAAATGGATCCTGTCTCACTTTTCAGGTGACTTAAGGCATTGGAAAAATTCAGAGATCATATATTACGTCTCTTTTTTTTAAAGATTTATTTATTTATATTTAGAGATTGAGAGACCATGGGCAAGAGCAGAGGGAGGAGCAAAGGGAGAGAATCTTTCAAGAGACTCCCCACAGAGTGAGGAGCCCAAGCCCTGCACAATGTCAAACCCAGGAAATCCTGATCCAGGCCAAAACCAAGAGTTGGGTGCTTAACCAACTGAGTCATCCAGGCACCTGATCATTTCTTATTTCTTAAACCCCCCTGCTGTTCTGTATATCCCATTTGGTCCAACACAGAAATAATAGCCCCACCACAGCAGAAGTAAATGTTCATGTGAGTTCAGCATTTATTTTTAATTTTGCATGCAATTAGTTATTTCAACCTCCCAAGAATTTTTATCAGGTAAGTGTTATTATTACCATATTATAGATAGAAAGCTAGAGTACAAGAAATTTAAACATGCCCCTGTTTTAAAATTGGAATTCACAGAAATAGAACTTGGACAATGGCAGTTTGCTAAAAGCACTGATTCATGTAATATAAATGTCACTTTGCTTGTCGTTACTTTCCAGATAACAGTACAGTTTCCATGGATATTTTACAATGCTTAGAGTTAATAATTGTTAGTAAATGTTAATCATTTAAGATGTAGTTTAAATCAAAATGGATATTTCATCAGATGTATTACAGATCTTTCATTTAATGACAAATACACAAAGAAATATCTGTTTTATTATACATTTTACAGATCTTTCTTTTAGTGATAAATATACAGAGGAACTATATCTGTATTATCTGAATATATTATCTGAAATGTATTTATTGAACACTGCATGGGCCAAAGTAACATTAGTATTTGTTGCTATACTAATAAGACCCTTGGATGTTTCTATCTAATTACTGGAAACATAGGCTAACGTTTATCACATAGTGATGTTTTGGTAACATTCTACCAGTGATTATTAGTTTTCAGTGTATAATGTGATGTTATTTAAGTAATTTATGATAGGAATTTAAATTTATAGGCCTGCAATTTATCGAATATTATTTTCCTTCCTCTATCAGATTTCCCCTTCCTTTACACGTTAATGTAATTAGAAGTTGTTTTATAGCTCTGTCAGAATTGTTAAAATATTTAGAGCTTTAAAATATTAATCAGGGATCATTACATATTCATTTAAAGACTTTCTGACTAACTGACATGAAGGGAAATGAAAAATGAAATATCTCTCATAAAGCCATTGAAAGAAAATAAAACTGTCTATAAAATATCCATTAGATAAAATGAATCCCTATGGTCCCCTGGACTTGAACTCATCAAACTTCTTCATCATGAACCTTTCTTCATCTTTTTAAGTTAAAAATTTGTAGTTTTCAATTACAGAGCTTTAATTTACTTTAAAATTTAAATTGCTAATTAATCAGCTTCAAACATTAAATTTTTGATGTGTTGGGAGCTTTACTCCTATCAAAAATATATATGGATAAGCCCTGCTTAAGTATTATTCATTTATATTATGATGACTATTTGACTTTTTTCTCAATTCAAATAAACTTTTCTGTTAGACAAATTTTTTATCTCTATGACCCTTTCTTTGTTCATGCTCAACCCTTCTGGTGTCACTATGCCTCAACATTAATTAATAAGTACTCTCATTGCATATGGAAAATGAGTAATCTCCACATGTGGTCCTTCCTGGAGATACATTCGTTTGCCATTTCTGATGTTTTCATTTCAAAACAAGCATCAGAAAAGAAAAAAAAGCAAATATATTTTGAGTGCCCAATTCCTGAGCTATTTTCATCATGCATCTGCTTCAGAATATTTTCTCTCTTCTTTTCTCTGGACATTCCCTTCATGTGCTTGCTCTGATGGAAACTTGCCTCTCCCCTGAAGACAATTCTTCCCCAGAGAAATTTATCCCTCACACGGGTAGTTGTTTTATTTATTCGTCTTTCTACTTCTTCTCTGCCTTATTGGATATCACTGAAATACAATAAACTACCTATAGTTAGTGTGTACAACATAACTATATACAACATAATGACAATAAAAAAAAATTTATTTGTTTGACAGAGAGAGACACAGCGAGAGCAAATACACAAGCAGAAGAAGTAGGAGAGAGAGAAGCAGGCTTCCCACTTAGCAGGGAGCCTGATGCGGGGCTCAATCCCAGAACCCTGGGCTCATGACCTGAGCCGAAGGCAGACGCTTAACTGACTGAGCCACCCAGGTGCCCCTACAGCTTGTTCTTGAAGCTGCTCTCTGAGACCTGTGTATTGATGGCTTCTTTTTCTCAGACATACAGCTCATGATATTCTACTAGACTGACTTGTGTTCATTCTCCTCTTTCCAACGACCTAGCCCTCAGATGATGAGCATAGGTGGCAACCAAGAAAAATCCTAGATTCCACTGTGCTCCAGTTCAGTGTGAAGACTACGTTTCCCCAAATTTGTCTTCAACTATTGTCTGTCCCCTCATTTGAATTGTACCTTATACCACTCACGGGTCACCAGTGTCCTTTTTTACTTTTGTAGGATTTATGGCTTGGGGAAGTCCCTCCAAAATTGTAAGATATTAACTGTCACTCTTAGTTCTCAAGTGGGGAATTTTTGTGTTATGTTTGAGACCCCTTCCCCTTGGTGTTTTAGTAGTAACCAAGACAGACTGCGACAAATACCACTTGTCAAATGTCACTTGGAACAGTAAATCTTGAAAACAAAATTGTATACACCATTGTTTTGGGTGGACGTAGGCAATTTAATCATTCTCTCACTCTTTTAAGAGTCAAGAGGAATGTGCTAAAGGGTGGTACTCATAATCTGTGCTGGTATTTGATTCAAAAACCCATTTTAGTCATACCTATTTATCCTACATGTGTGCACACTATACACATATTAAGTTGTACTGCACATAGTCACAGGAATTGAGAATACCACATAAATATAAATAGTGTATCATATATATAAATTCATATGCATGATTTTACCTTAAAATGCCAACTATCAATCCTCTAGTAATTCACTAAACTTCACACACTTTCTTGAGGGCAGGAAATATTTTAATTACTTCAAGTAATATGCAGAATGGTTTCCTTATATATTTAAATATATTTTTTTAAGTTTATAAGGAAAGAAACCACAAAATTATTCTTATGTAGTCTAAATATTTCTTACACTTCCAAAAGAGTAATTAATTTCAATACACATCTTTAAAACAAGGGCATACTAACACAAGATTTTAGATGTCTTTTTAAGAAGGAGACTAATTCAAATTAATAGAGGAATAATTGTCCCTCTCTGTTGTTACATGTATTACCTAATTAAAGAATGAATAAAATGTCACAGCAAGGAGAGTGACATTTGCGTAACAAGAAATCATTAACATTGTGTCTGTTCCTATTGAACTCAGGAAAAGCTACACAGTTGATTATGCCTGATAATCTAGCAACAATGTCAATTCACTTTAATCTACATACCATGTGAAAAAAACATATACATCATTTTATGCCTATTTTTGGAAAGTATAACTATTTATTTCTCCTGAAAAAAAAAGTAATACTAAAAACAGGAGTTAAGACAAAACAGAAGAGAATTATAATTTATTCACTTCTCATTTCCATTGAGATCGTTAGCTGAGGCCACTCATAAAAAGAGGCTTTGCCTATAGAATTTAACAGTAAAAATCTGAGTATCTAGATTTGTAGTCCAGATTGATTTGTAGTCCAGATTGATTATTTGTAGTCCAGATTGATTACTATGTGTTAAAATTCTTAATTTTTCCCTTCACTAAGATCAGTGATTACTTATCGAATTATCATTAGTAGAATATGGAAATGTTTGTTTTCATTATAAAGCTTTAAAATGTTTTAATTTATTTTTAAGAATTGATAATCAATATATTTCACTGTGATTTTATTTCTTTATCCAGCATTTACTTCATTACCCAACTAAGATCAAAAGAGCAGACAAATCTTATATAGTTGTATAAAGTATTTCTTAGTGATGCTACAATTTTCTTCCTATCCTTTAAGAAATAATCATCTTATCTCACCTCTTCCTTTATCCTAGAGCATAGCATTTATTCCCAAAGACTTCCTCTTACGCTTTCCACAGCTATGTGTCCTTTTCAGTAAAATTTGGTCCTTGTTGTATTTCAGGATTACTTCCACTAGCCAACAAATATATTCTCTTTACCTCTTTTTCAGTTTTTATTTTTATTTTGCATTTTCTCAGAATTCTCCCTTTCCTAGAGTTAATTATCACTGTTAATAATAGAATTTCCCTGTGTTAACACAGGTGTACTTCTCATTTTTTACCTATTTTCTGTTATATTTTTATAGGTCTTCTAAATCTGAACCTAATGAACAAGGTAATTTTGGAGTTTCATATACTATAATAAAAATCATCAATAAATATTTCGGAGTCAGAAATCTTCAATGGAATTGAAAAAGTCGTGGAGGATATGTGATTCTACTGCACCTTTGCAAACATTAGTATAGATGAGTAATTTCAGCACAGAGTAAACAAAGTATGGCCATAAACTCTATTACTGGTTTAATATTTTGCATTTTCCAAAGATTTTTCATGTGTGTTTTGTTGTTAATTCCTCGCAATTGCCCTTTATACAAATGTTATTATTGCAATTTAATGACAATTTCTGTGTTTTACCTCTGAGTGTGCTAATTCAGAAGCTGTCCTGTATATATTTCTAAGGTGAAAAGGCATTTCAGGACTTATCCATCATGTCTATTTCTAATGTTCTAGAGATTTAGTTAGATTCACTAAAGAGTTAATGTAATACTATTATTATTACTATGAAATTTATCACTGTCACAACTACTAAGACTCAAATATGGACACAAGTCTATTTTTGACAATAATCCCTGTATGAATCTAGAAAATCACATTTCTTGTCCTGAAACTGAGAAGTTTAGATGAGAATATCTCCCCACTTTTTTTTTTTCTTCATGTGTCATGACTTCAGCCGAACTACTCCATGGAACTGTTCCCTTAATATCCATTTCATTTGGCCAAACAGCTCACGGTGACTTAAAATGGACACTAGCCACCTCATGCAAACATGTTCCTTGCTAGCGGTCTGCAGAGTTTCAAGCAAACGTTAAGTTCCTGGGTTGAACTCAAAAGCTCATGTAATCAACAGAATCTCCTGTCTCCCATCACCTTCCTCTACGTGGCTTTTAGATAAGACCTCTGTGGGGTTTACTGAGACCGCTTTCTTTGGACTGACCCATTGGCCTTAGCCTGGGAACCTCAAAGCACTCCACCTTTAGACCCTAAATAAAGGCGTGTGCCCCAGGTCCTCTCTGTCTGCACTCCACCCTGCCTTCTCCGTGCAGAGAAGGAATACCCAATATCTTAAACATATCTCCTTAAACATAACGCCAACATGAAAGGTTCAAATAGTCTTTCAAATGTTCTTTCTAATATCCTGAGCAGATGGAAGACTCCAGTTTTCTTTGTCAATCGTCACACAACTAATAGTGTACAATCCCATCAGAAAACCCTTACAGAGTCTCCAGCCTTGATCTACAATAAGAAGATCAAGTAAAGCTTCACTGAGCAAGTGACATTAAAAATCTAAATCTATCTTGTCACATACTCAGGGATTCTTGGAGAGGTCAGACAGGCCATATAAAGAGATGCATGACCCGGTAATGCTTAAGGCAAAGTAAAGCACTGGCAGTTAAGGTCTACCCCGTAACAGGGCCCTCCTCAGCCACAGGCACCTTTGTCGTATGTTTACTAGGGCCTTATTTTGCCAGATCTTTGGGTTTTTCAAGACTAATTTGGTGTGTGAATGATGGATCCTTAATGTTATAAGTTGGTAGGTAACTAAAACTATTTAAATCCAAAGTACAACCAAATTACACCTGGACAGCCAGATAAAGGATGTGGGTTTGGAATCTCTCTTGCAAATGACTGAGATTGGGCCCAACAAATTGGGCCCAACAATTGGAGGATGATTTCAGGCCAAATGAATGTAGCAAATGTCTACATATGGGGAATAACAACCCATATATATTTGGGTTACAGAAAGATCTAAAAGGGCAGAATAGGGCAAGAAAGTGTAAATTTGATTAGAGGTGTAAAAACACCATATCATTAGGGGCACCTGGGTGGCTTAGTTGCTTAAGCATCTGCCTTTGGCTCAGGTCATGATCCCATGCCCTTGGGATCAGGTCCTGGGATTGGTCTACATGGAGTCTGCGATGTCTGGCTTCCTGCTCAGCAGGGTCTCTGCTTTTCCCTCACCCTCTGCTTCTCCCCACTGCTCACGCTCTCTCACTCATGCTCTATCTCTCAAACAAATAAATGAAATCTAAAATAAAACAAAACAAAGCCAACACAAGGGTGCTTTAGGCCTTAAGAATTTTTTAAATTAATCAAAAGCATTGCCTTTCTAAGAAAGTGTTTGACTCTATGATATATTCATGAAAATTGATGTTTATATCAATGAACACGTATGGAAAAAACAATATATAATACCAATAGTTTTTAAATTCACCGACCCAAAGTAAATCCGTATTTATATTAATCTAATTAAATAAATTATATTAAAATGGTGTATAATTACCTAGGTGTTCTCTAGGTGATAAAAAGCAAAGATGTAATATCTAAACATTAAAATTTAAATTATATAAATGCCCAGAAGTCATTTGGAATTGCTTATTATCTTAGTTTTCCTCAAAAATGTAATCATTACTAGCAACAAAAGTATAACATTTATGCATAGCACAGATTAAAATTTAAAATCTCAGGTATTTTTACATTACCAGTTTTTTTCAATTCATACCTGGTTGTCAATTTTTACAAAAATTCTAATTATTATGTGTACCTCTAAAAAATTAATCTCCAAGAAATTAGCAGACTGAAAGATTCCAGAAGAGATGGCATATTTATTATTTTTCTATGTAAATTCAGTGCCTCAAACAATACAAAGGCTTTGGATCTTATTTCTCACTACCCAACAATGCATCAATAAGTTTAAAAATATTCAGTATTCCCTGAATATTTCATATCACCCCACCATTTCAATAGATTTCTTGATTTCCTTGGTACATATTAATTATTATCATTTTATACCAATAAGTAGCTGATCATTGTCCATTTCAAAGAATCAGACTTTAGGTGTTTTTGTTGTTGTTGTTGTTTTTAATAAATTCTAGTGGTTTTATTTGTTTGTTGTTCCAGCATCCAAAATCTTTTCAATAACAAGGCAAGATCTAGGGCTGCTTTTTTGTAGCCTTGGCTGGTCCTGTCAGCCTGGTGAGTTTTTTCCTCAAAGCTGTTTTCTAAGGAATAAATTTTAATTTTCATCTTTATTGATTTCTCCTTTATTTTTAACGTGGGTTACCATCATCATATTGGATTTCTTGTTTTAATTTTTTGGAATGTTCTTTTTTAATGTCTAGTTTTAATAATAAAAGTATCTCCCTGATATGAGGGAGAGGAGAGGCAACATGGGGGGTTAAGGGGGTAAGAGAAGAGTAAATGAAACAAGATGGGATTGGGAGGGAGACAAACCATAAGTGACTCTTCATCTCACAAAACAAACTGAGGGTTGATGGGGGGAGGGGGGTTGGGAGGGGGGGTGGGGTTATGGACATTGGGGAGGGTATATGTTATGGTGAGTGCTGTGAAGTGTGTAAACCTGGCGATTCACAGACCTGTACCCCTGGGGATAAAAATATATGTTTAGGGGCGCCTGGGTGGCTCAGTGGATTAAGCCGCTGCCTTTGGCTCAGGTCAGGATCTCAGGGTCCTGGGATCAAGCCCCACATCGGGCTCTCTGCTCAGCAGGGAGTCTGCTTCCTCCTCTCTCTCTCTGCCTGCCTCTCTGCCTACTTGTGATCTCTCTCTCTCTGTCATAAACAAATAAAATCTTTAAAAAAAAATATGTTTATAAAAAAATAAAATTAAAAAAAAAGTATGTTTTAGTCCTCTAAGTAAAGATTTGAACATTTTAGGTCTTGTGAATTTTTTGTTATTGCTAACAGATAAATTATCTTCTTATAACTACAATTTGAGGTACTATTGCGTCTAACAAGTTTCTAAAAGACTTGCAGCAGATATGGAGTAAAGTAGTTTTATTTAGGTTTGTTTTATGGTTCAGCTGTTTTTCACTGATTACTACTTTTACCTAACTCTGAGGTCATATAATGTGGCCTGTAAGATTTATTATTTTAAGCATTGATCAAGGTTTACTTTGTGGGCATATGTATGATTAATTTTTTCTATTGTTCTATGATTAAAATTAAAAATCTTATTCTGTAATTTTAAATATATTCACACATATACACAAACATATTTATGGGGGTGCCTGGGTGGCTCTGTCAATTAAGCCCGTCCTATTAAATTTCAGTTCAGGTCATGATCTCAGGGTCACAAGGTCAAGCCCCGCATTGGGTTCCAAGCTCAGCCAGGAGCCTGCCTGACGTTTTCTCTCTCCCTCCCTCCCTCCACATGCATACACATGTTCTATAAATAAATAAATAAAAATCTTTAAATAAACGTATTTATGTACCATGGGCGGTGTCTCCATGAAGATACAGAAATCGGTCAACCCTTTTCTCTCTTTTTGGTTGCTAAATTCTAATTGTTGGATAACCATGAAGTCAGCCAAAGCCGGCTCTGGAGAACTTCAGAGGTCAGATAATTCTGCTTATAAATCGTCCTATCCTATTTACCAGCATCTCTCACTCCACACCAAGTTTCAAGCAGTAACACATTCCAGGGGCCTCAAGATGAGTTGTGTAGTGGGAACGAAACATTTCTCCTCTTCAGTGTGGGCCTGCTTCGGAGTACACACACTAGCATTCGCTCCTGACCGGAGTCCTGTATTAGACTGGGAGGGGGTATGTCCATTTCCAATCTGGTGCAGGTAAATTTGACCACGTGGGATCGTACCTTCAGTTTCTGTCTCAGGGCCCTGTCTGCTCTTTAATCATTATTGTGGATGCAGCTCTGCCGCTGCTGGGACCATTGCCACCTCTGCTACTGGAGCAGGGTCTACAACTACGATTAGTACCACACACGCGCTCGCGCACACATGCGCACGTGCACCAATGCCCATGCTTGACTTGCAATCGACTGGGTACTTTTTGTCTTTTTAGTTTGACTTTTGTTTGTTTGTTTCTCGTAATAGTCAATATAAACTGTATTTTGCTATTTACCTCAATTAGAGCAAGTTGATCTTTCCAGGACAATTAGAAAAGTGACAGTGATGTAACTTACTGCTACTATTCTACACCTATAATATAATATGATGTGACCTAATATAATAAGTATTGTTCTAAGTTCTGCCATAATGTGTTTGAAATTATGCATGTAAATTTAGTAATAAAAACATTTGCCAGTTCTAGAGTGTGTGTGTGTGTGTGTGTGTGTGTGTGTGAGAATGGCTTGAAGTGAGGGGTTTCACTTGGTGGCGGTAGCCATTGTCCATACATGAAACAGAGGTAATGAATATGACTTTCTAGTAAAAGTTCCAAAGCTCTGGTATTACTAAAACCTCCAGATTAGAGGGCTTAGTGATGTCTCTGTTCTACATTTTTCTCCTATCCTTCTTAGGCCCCTTTGAAAATTTCCACCCATTTCAAGGCATATCCTGCAGGTTTATCCTTTGTCTTGATTTTGAAATAGGTGTGTTAACATCAGTATGGAGGGTTTGGCTGTGCAGTAAGTGTTACTTTCAGAGGTAGAAGCTTATGCAAGATCTTGTGCTGTGTACTACACAGACGTGTACTCTCCTAACTCCTATGTAGTTTAATACCAAAGGCACTCCCCAGTGATGTTTTTTTCAGCCATGTTTGCCAAGGTCTTGATGAGCAAACAACGATCATTGTGGTTATTAACTTGTAATCATGTTAGGTCGTTTAGATAGATATTGACCAGACCAGTCCTGAGTCTGGTCTTTGGTGCCTGATACGTTAGGGATTCTATGGGTAAGTAAGGTCTGCACTTGAAAAGATGCTGCCCATAGTACAACGCTTGTCACGTGCAATGCTGTAGTTTCCGTAACTCCATATACATCTGCTTCCGAATTCTGACTTCTAGACTTGAGGAAATCTAGTTAATTATTTAGCCAAGGCCTTAGAGTTTTTCAGCAGTAGAGCTGTGATGGTCCCTGCCTTTGCTTTTTCTTCCCTCCCACACAGAGGCTCTATTTTTGCTTTAATTCCTCTCTACTGAATTCATTTTAAATATGTCCAAATGACATGATACTGAACTCTAAAATACGCACTAAGGCCAACAGGCCACTCATGTGCCTATCCGGATTTCTCTCCCTGGACTTATCCCAGACTTGACTCCCCATCACCCTCTCTGCTCAGATGCAACAGACTGTTTTCTGCATTTTGAATGTCCCACATTTTTTTTAAAAAGATTTATTTATTTATTTGACAGACAGAGATCACAAGTAGGCAGAGAGGCAGGCAGAGAGAGAGGAGGAAGCAGGTTCCCCGCTGAGCAGAGAGCCCGATGTGGGGCTGGATCCCAGGACCCTGGGACCATGACCCGATTGGAAGGCAGAGGCTTTAACCCACTGAGCCACCCAGGCGCCCCAATGTCCCACATTTTTGCCTGTGTCAAAAGCATTGCCCATGCAGTTCCCTTTGTCTGAGATTTCTGCACCACCTAGCAGGACCTTCTGTCCTACCCAACCAAGCCCCTTAAATCCTGGACTTCCAGGTCTCAGGTTAAAGATACCTGAAGGCATTTTTAGTTCACTTTCAGGTGCTTGAGCACGTTTAGTTTCACTTTCACTTGAGCAGTGATTCCTCCCCCTTTATCTCTTTAGTTCTAAGAAACAAATGCCTTTTACATTTAAGATGTATAAAATTAGAATGCTGTTTACAGCCGGTGCGCGCATTTATAGAGGTAGTTGGCTTTGTTATACCTGTACCATTTTTTTCCTAAAATACTGCTATTAAACAGTCGTCTTCTATCTTAAGAGATGTTAGGGTTAAAAATAATAATAATAATAAAAATGAAAAAAAAAAAAAAAAACCTGCAGTGATATTTCACAAATAGCCCTAAGCAGTCCTCATATTTCTTATGAGGCTCTTATTAGCACGATAGCCCTTACAAATGAACAAAATGAAGCCAAAACGGAAGGTGCTAAATGTATTATTTGGTGAAAGAACAAATGAATAAATCGATCAACTTCTTTACGCCAGGGAACCACCCCTCTGTGACAATTAGCTTGTGCTTGCGTGTGTCAAATGGATCTTGCTGCAATGCCTCCTACCCTTTCTATTGTCAGTCCCTCATCTTGATGGGCTTTTTATTTGCTTCCCTGACCTTCCCACTAGACTGCATATCCTTAGAAGCTCTTCTTGCAAGGCAGCCTGTGGAAGCTTTCTGCTGCCCTCTGCTGGCGGCAGCGCGTGCCTGGGGCTCCTTCAGATTCCGGTTCTATCTCAGGACAAATGAGGAGACAGGAACAAAACCTACCGAGGAGACACCGCTCACCTTACCACAACACTGAAAATACCTATTCGAGTATCAGATTGGGTATTATCGATCATCAGATTGGGTATTATCGATCATCAGATTGGATATTACATTTGTCAATTCAACATTGTTTCTTTTCCTTTTGAACCTAGCTGTACCCTGCATGTCCAAGAAGTCATCCCCTTTAAAGAGCGGATGGTTAACAGCCTGCCCTTCGCTTTGGCTTGTGCTATAGTCTTATAAAATAAAGTTTATGAATAACATATTTAAAGAAAAGGCATCCGGGAGACTATGACTTTAAAAGTTCTATCTGTATTGCAGTCTTTTGACCTGGTCTATTTCGAAGGAAATGGCACACCATTCAGTAAGCCTTCTGAATACAGCATGAGACAAATGCAACCTATGAATTAAGGCGGCATTCCTGTCCTAGTGCTTGCATGTAGCTGGCTTTGTCACGTGCATGTTCTGTCTTAAAATCGACACATGTTCTTGAAGCATGCCTTTGTCAACTGCATGGCCATTCTCTCCCCAAACTGGTAGGAACAATAATACTTCTATTGCACTCGTCACCCCATTTCACTATTATGTAATGATTTTCTCCATATACACTGTTGGGAGTTGGGAGATGTTTTTTCCCTATTTTTTTTTTCAATTTGTCTGGATTTTCTAAATTCTCTTCTCCAAACGGTATTCCTTTTGTGGTCAGAGGACAAAAAATTCATACCAATGAAAGTTTATTCTAAGAATAAACTAAATTAATTAACTTCTTAATGAAGGGAAACCCATGTGGAGTTGAAAGGATGAATGACACCAGTGGAAGACAGCTTCTGCTTTGTCACTGCTGAGATATGGATGACGTCATAAACATAGCCAGTTGAGTTTGTGGTGAGGATATGTCTCTCTTTCTCATTTTTTTTAAATTTAATTTTTATGTACAGGGAAAAACGTTCATGTTTGATGATTAATTCTATGAGTCATGAAAAATTAATATGGTTGTATAAATACCACAAAAGTCAAGACACAAGTTTCATCACCCTCTAAGATTTCTTCTCCCCCCCTTTCTTTTTATATTCTCTTTGTCATTCTCTTTTTTATTTATTTTTTTAATTTTTTATTAACATATAATGTATTATTAGCTCCAGGGGTACAGGTCTGTGAATCGCCAGGTTTGCACACTTCACAGCACTCACCATAGCACATACCTTCCCCATTGTCCATAACCCAACCACCCTATCCCTACCCTCCTCCCCCGGCAATCCTCAGTTTGTTTTGTGAGATTAAGAGTCTCTTATGGTTTGCCTCCCTCCTTTCCTACCCCGAAAAACCCCACGTTGCATCTCCACTTTCTCATATCAGGGAGATCATATGATGTTTTCTTTCTCCTACTGACTTATTTCGCTAAGCATAGTACCCTCTAGTTCCATCCACGTCGTCGCAAATGGCAAGATTTCATTTCTTTTGGTGGCTGCATAGTATTCCATTGTGTATATATATATATATATATATCTTCTTTATCATTCATCTATTGATGGACATCTAGGTTCTTTCCATAGTTTGGCTATTATGGACATTGCTGCTATAAACATTCAGGGGCATGTGTCTGCATATATATGTATATATGTACACATATATATGTATATACATGTATATACATTTGTATGTATACATCAGATCACTACATTTGTATGTGTACATGTATATACATTTGTATGTATATATATACATACAAATACCCAGTAGTGCGATTGCTGAGTCGTAGGGTAACTATATTTTCGACTTTTTGAGGAACCTCCATGCTGTTTTCCAGAGTGGCTGCACCAGCTTGCATTCCCCCAACAGTGTAGGAGGGTTCCCCTTTCTCTGCATCCTCACCAGCATCTGTTGTTTCCTGACTTGTTAATTTTAGCCATTCTGACTGGCATGAGGTGGTCATATTTTGGGTATCATATCTAGAAAACTTTGCCTTAAAAATGTTACAGAATTTTTCACCAATGTTTTCTTCTAAAAGTTTTACAGTTTTTATGTTCTATACACCATTCTATGATCCACTTTGAATTGCCCAAACACTCGTTGTGGTTTTGATTTGTATTTCCCTGATGCTGAGTGATGTGGAGCACTTTTTCATGTGTCTGTCGGCCATCTGGATGTCTCCTTTGCAGAAATGTCCGTTCATGTCCTCTGCCCATTTCTTGATTGGATTATTTGTTCTTTGGGTGTTAAGTTTGATAAGTTCTTTATAGATTTTGGATACTAGCCCTTTATCTGATATCTTCTTCCCCTTTTTTAACTAACCCCTGAACCCAGCCTTTACTTCTGTCTGCTGTAGTTGTCCCCTTTCCAGAATGTCACATGATATTTTTTGAATGTGACATTTTTCACTTGGGATACTTGCAGTTGAGATTTTCAAATTATTGTGAGTATCAACAATCTTTTTTATTAGAAAGCATATTTCAGTGTATAAGTTAGTAAGCATTTTTCAGTGTATAGATAAACATGTTGTTTATCCATTCACAAGTTTACCTCTAGTTTTTGATAATTAAGAATAAATTGTTAAAATTAATACAGGTTTTGTGTGACCATAAGTTTTAATTCCCTTGGTTACCTGTCTGGGAATAGAATGAAGTGTTCGTGTGTTAAGTGTATATTTCACTCTATGAATAACTGCCAAAGGTTTTTATCAAAGTATGTGCAGCATTTTTAATTCCCACAAGAAATCTGTGGGTTTAAATGGCTCTGTATCTTTGCCAGTACTTACCAGCATAACTAAAAATAATTTCACTATTACAGTAGTTTTATAGTGATATTTTATTGTGGTTTTGATTAGTTTTTCTCTAACCATTAATGATATGGATCACATTTTCATTTACTTATTTGCCATCAATATATTTTCTTTGGTGTAATGTATGTTTAAGTTTTGGTCCAATATTTATGAGACTGTTTAATATATAATTGTTGATTTTGAGGGTTCTTTATATATTTTGATAAAAGTATTTGTCTTTTCATGTCCTTAGTATTGTTTTTGCAAAACAAAAGTTTTAATTTTGATGAAATCCATTTTATCAATGTAGTCTTTTATGGGTCATATTTTGGGTACCATTTCTAGAAATCTTTGCCTTAAAAATGTTGCAGAATTTTTCACCAACGTTTTCTTCCAAAAGAAGGTCTTAAAATCAGGTTTTAAAATCTGTAGCTATGACTCCAACAAGTACGTTTTTTCCTTTTCTTCTTCCATTTTGCTTATTGGATGCTCTTTCATGTACATATGAATTTTACAAATGGCTTGTCAAAATCTACAAAAATTCCTGCTGAAATTTTGATAAGGGTGTGTCTAAATTGTGAATCGATTACTATGTTGTCTGTATGTCTTTGCATTTATTGCGTGGTGGCTCTAACAATTACTGGACTCATGACAAACATTTAAAATTCTAATTAAATTAGCATTTTACCAGTTCAAGTAAAACGTTAATTTTATTTATTTATTTATTTTTTTAATTTAAATTTTATTTATTTTTTTAAACTTATAATATATTTCTATCCCCAGGGGTACAGGTCTGTGAATCGCCAGGTTTACACACTTCACAGCACTCACCATAGCACATACCCTCCCCAATGTCCATAACCCCACCCCCCCTCCCAACCCCCCTCCCCCCATCAACCCTCAGCTTGTTTTGTGAGATGAAGAGTTACTTATGGTTTGTCTCCCTCCCAATCCCATCTTGCAACATGGGGGGTTAAGGGGGTAGGAGAAGAGTAAAACGTTAATTTTAAGCCACAGAGGTGTCTTTTTTCTTCATTTTATGTAATTATTGTCATAAATATACTATACCTACATATTTAATATATTGAAATTGCTACCAGAAAGGTTTGTAAATTTAGCTTTCAACATCTATAATTATTTTAAATAACAAGATAAGAAACTTGTTACCAAATAATTACCTCTTACCTCTATTATATACAACCTTTTACCTTCCTACTTATAGTCCAAATTTTGCCTCTGTGATCATTTTTCTTAAAACTGAAGGAGTTCTTTAGGCACTTTTTAGAGGAAAAACTATTCACAAAATTTTCAATTTTCCTTCATTTTAGAATATCTTTTTTTTAAGAATTTATTTCTTAAGGATGTTGCCACGAGATTGTGAATTTGTTTGGAGGTTTGTCCCTCTCTCCCTGTTAAACAATTTAAATATGTTGTCCCAATGTCTTCTAGGCTGCATCCTTTCTAAAAGAGTTTCACAGAAATTCTAATTGTTAATTCCCTATATACAAAATGTCCTTCTCTACTCTCTGCATTCAGGATTATATATTTTTACCTTTGTTTTTCAGCTCTTTCATCATGATGTACCTGGGTATGACACACTTTCCAAAGGTTGCTGATCTTCTTTAATCTGTGTGCTTATGATTTTTAGACCAAATTTGGAAATTTTTCACCATTATTTCTTTTTTCCCTTTTAAAAAAAAATCTGAATAAGACCTGTCTTCTTTCCTTCTGGAACTCCAAAATAACAAATGTTAGACACTTTTATGTTGTCCCCAAACCTCTGAGGCTTTAGTCTTTCTTTTATCTCTCTTTCACATTATACCATTTAATTCAAGAAATGGGATAAATTCTATCTATATATCATCAAGTTCTGGGACAACTTGATTTATCTTCAACATTCTGCTTCTAAGCTCTCATGATTAATTTTTATTTCAGATGAATTTTTTATTTTTATTTTTATTTCAGATATTATTAATTTCAGTTCTAACATTTCTAGTTAGTTTTTAAGCATAGTTTCTATTTCTCTGATAAGAATTGTATCTCTCCTTTTTTTAAGAGTTTACACCTCTACCAATTATAATACCTGCTTCATTATTTTTTAAAAATATTTATTTATTTATTTCAGAAAGGGAGAGGGAGACAGCATGGGGGAGAAGGACGGAGGGAGAGAGAGAGACTCTCTCAAGCAGACTCAACACTGAGCAGAGAGCCCACCGCAGAGCTTGATTCCACAAACCTGAGAGCACATGACCTGAGCCAAAACCAAGAATCAGATGCTTAGTCACCTGTGCCGCCCAGGTTCCTCACTACCTACTTTAAAAACGTCCTCGATTTGGAGTTAGCAGATGTTCATTGGCTATAATTGGTAGTTTTTCTTATGTCACCTATTTGGGATTGGACTTTGGACATTTTCAGTATTATTTCGGAGACACTTGATTCTTTTAAAAAAAATTGGAAAATGTCTGTTGAAATTCTGTCTCTCTGTTCATTTTTCAGGCAATGAACCCAATTAGGTCAACTAGGTCTCATCTCTGTAAGTGGTGACTCCGAGGTCAGTCCAATTTTCACTGCCTGGGCTGTGCTGCTGGTACACATGCCTCCCAGTGTCCGTGTCACTTAGAGTTTCACCAGGGATATGGATAGTTCCTACCAGGGTTCAGTATTTCTTTACTATAAAGAGCTAGATAATATTGTAGGTTAGTGGACCACATATGGTCTCTGTTGCATATTATCCTCAATTACTTGTTTTATAGCCCTTAAAAATATAAAACTATTTTTAGCTCACGGGCTGTACCTACAGACTCTACCCATGGGCTGGCTTGTTCTGTGGGATGTAGTTTTTCAAATATGATTTATAGACTATTTAGTTCTCAAAGTCTCTGAGGTGCTTCTTGGAGTCTGTTCTGTGAATGGCAAGCTTGAGATACCGACTGATTCCCACAGAGAATTCCAGGACCAGAATTCCAGGACCAGAACTAGTGTCATCTCTCACCAGGATCTTCTTCACAGTCTCTGGATCTCAGGTGCCACTTTTCCTTATTTTTCTGGCCAAAACCACAGATTTGTCTCAGAGTCTCATCCCCTTCACTCTGTTACACATTTCCACACAAATTGAGCTAACTTAGAGCAAAGCAACAAGAAAAAGGAAGGCAAAATAACAGAACTTTTCCCACACTCTGTATGACGAGGGTCCTAATTCCTGACCCTCGCCCCCCATCCCCGGACAAAGATGCAGGAGTTCAGTGGCAGATGTGAGGTGCTTGGGACATCGCTACATCTGTCTGATGGATCCTGCTGTCCCCAGAGAAGGGCAGGGAGAAGAAATCCTGTTACCTTAAACTCTCCAGGTTGTAGCTTGCTGTAATGTTCATTGTTCACACATGGTTCACAGTTTCTCAAGTTGGACCAACCCTGGGTGATGAATGAAAAAAAAAAAAAAATGAATGAAAAAAAGAAAAAAAGACTCACCAGCAAACAGGTCTTCAGTCTTGACTTTCTGCTCCAATATACTTGCCTTTGTTCACTTTTCAGAGTCAAGGTTTTTCTTTGCGATCAATGGAAAAAATAAGGAGAAAGGAGCTTGCTCCATCTTAGCTGACAATAGATGACCCTACATGTATTTTTGAGATCTTAAAAATATGTTTTATATGCATCTAACTCATAGATTTTACGCTTGAAGTTCCTTTCATTTTGAAATATGCAGAAGGATGTAGGAGAATTGAATTGACTAAAGACTTTGGAAACAATGTATTTTACCAGGCTATGTACAAGACCTGCAACTCCAAAATGGACTTTATATGGGGATTTTTGTTAAAAATTTACTTTACAAGTATAATGACAAAATAAAATTGTCAAAACTTCTGGCAATATTTATGCCATAAATGACAATTTAAAACTGAATTTGTATCCACATCTGCTAGGAAAAAAAAGCCTGCACTCCGAACACACACACACACACACATACACACGCACATCTCCTGTATTTGATTTCACAGAACATGAAAAACTGGAAGTTGATCATAAAATACTATGACAGCAAAAAATACAATTCATGGTTTCAATAGCTTTTGCATTGTCAACTTTCTAAGAAATGGGTCCATGGTGCACACATTCATCAACAGAAGAAATCTTTCTGGTGTCAAACTGAATTGGGCATGAATAACTATAACTTGCCATATATCAGGAAGTCTACAGAATCTTAACTCTTCTAAAACTGTCAACGTGAGTAACATCTTATGAAAATATATCTCAATAGTTTATGACACAAGATTTCTACAATATTTTCCAGATAACTGAGGATTTCTACAGTATTTACAGTTAATATTTTCAAAATTATGTTTCTATGTGTAGTTTTACATTTATTTTCCTTATACAAAAAAATGGACAGTTAATTAATATAGACAAGGAGAAATAGTTTAGTAGTCAGCATAAATATTAAAATATCCACTTAATGATACAAGACCCTGGTACACCTAAAGGGATAATCTAGGCATTCCTGGTAAATATGAAGTGATTTCATATTAATTGTAGAAGAAAAAAATAATGAATATAGGTGCACTCATTAATATAATTATGAAACAAAATTTTTGGTAACATGATCATAAAACTTCTAGTATCTATAATGTGAGTATAGATAGAGTAGTTTATAGAGCTCCAGTCAGAATACTGTTCCCGAAAATTCATGGATCTGTTATAGCCCTAAACTGAGCTGTCCTTGGTAGCAAATCTGGAGAAGCTGTGTGAGTTGCAGAAATCTCACAAGAGCAGTGCTGGAAACAAGAAGGAAAATCTTTTCTATACAGGGCAGTCAGGAAAGGTTTTGCTGATCAGTGCTTTTGAGCAGAGAGCAGAAGTTTAGAAAAGCCTGAGCTGTAAACCATTTGAATATATTAGAAAAGAACACTCAGGAGCAGAGGGAATAATAGTTATAAGAATTGTCCTCTAGGAGGATATTTGCCATGAGGTGAATATCAGGTTTATCAGTTGTGGTTATAGCAGGGTGGGTGAGGAAGAGCCTGGAGGATATGTGACCAGAGAGGGACCTGGGAGTTCTCTTATAAGTTTTGTGAGCCTTGTAAGTTTTGACGAGTTCTTCTTCTTTTATTCCATATGAGGTGATAAACCATTTGAAAGATTTAAGTAAATGAGTGATGTGTGTTTTAGAGGCTTCACTCTGGCTCTACTTAGGGCTGAGCTTCAGAGAGAATAGGGAGTAGACATTGTTCAAACAACAAAATTAGGAAACTTCAGTGTCAAAGCTTGACACTGATTTTATGGCACATATTTCTAAGGCTCATTGATTTTTTTTTCTGTTCCTAGATATATATATATATATTTATTTATTTATTTACTTGTTTATTATATAGTTAATATAATCATATTCCTGGTTTTAGAAATAAAAAGAATGTGAGATTTGAGGAATTTTTGTTTTAGCAGTTAATGAATCTTATCCTAACTAATACAGGCATGTCACCTTGAAATGGTTTTGTTGCCTTTAAAAAATATATAAAAATATGATAATTTCTTAGTGGCCAGACTGAAAACCCAAACACCTCTTAGAAAGAGAAACTATTTGAAAGACAAACCAAATGCACTTAAGCCTGTATCTCTCAGTGTAGTGACTGGAAGGAATCAGAATATTGTGTATGTTATTTGTTTTCAACAAGTTATTATGACTAAAAAATGAACATAGGCCAGAGCTGGCTGGGTTTTAAACAGTGATCAAATTAAAGAGATACAGACCTCACTGTTCAAAGGCCTAGTAACAGGAAAGGATGAATGCCGCTAGATCCTCATAACAAACAATTAGACTAAAATGGTTTCAAGCAACAAAAGCCAGTAAAACTTCTCAGTTGAATAAAGTGTTTCCATCATGAGTCAACCTGAGATAAAGGGTCTCAAAATGGCTGCCATTAATTTGTGAGGAAGAGAGCCAAGGGAGTGATAGTGAAGGAAGATAGCCAAAGGGGCAATAAGTGACTCTGAGAACAGGTTCTAGGGAAGAAATTTGCATATAGAAATTTGCATTTGAAACTGTGTGGAGGAAGACACTGAAAGTTCCCACTTCCAGGAAACTATTGCCAGTGATATCTCTAAGTTAGGACTAAAATGAAAGTAGGGAATTCATCTATGGAAATAACATCAACAAGACTAAAATGTGTGGACCCACAAACCCGCATGTCCAGGAAGCAAGCTGAAAACTGTAGAACTACAGAAAAATACATTCAGGTTTTATGTAGCCAAACAGGATTAAGAATGTAGAAAAGGCTCCCAGGGGCAAATCAGCGTCTAATCAAGGACTCTCCCTCTTAAGCAAAGGAGTGTCACAAAGTTGCCCTGCACTGGATTTCCTTTCCAAAGGGAGTTTTAAATGCAGATACCCCTGTTCTGATCCACATTTTATAATATTTGAATGTAAGAGCCTTTTGTCTTTTTATTTCACATGTCACCATTCCAAGAAAGTAGAGCTTGCTTGACAAATTTTGAGACCAAAATATGCTGAGGAATTCTATTTTGATATAGATTTTTTTTCAACTCCTCTGTTCAACCTGTGCCAGTAGATGTCTGGATATTCCTTATGATAACAAATACACATGTTAAAAAGAAAGGGGTTTCACACCAATTGTCATCACCATAGGTCAACTGATGATTTGATGTTTTGGGGTGATGTTGGGAGACGTGTTAATGATAATTAGAACCTCTGTGGGATTGGGTTTCTAGGTCTACAAGAGGAACAGAGACATTTTGACGACCAACTCCATGGCTTTTGGGTTTTAGATTAACTATCGTATTAAGTTATAGAGATTTAAAGGTTTATCAGTTATAGGAATTAAAATTATCTTAACTAATGAACTTGTTTTAGTATTTTTTTATTTTCCTGTTTCTTTTCTATAATCAAATAATTAAAATGGGGCAAGCATTGGTCTAAGGAAGAACTTCAAAATATTTGAATCATGTTGCTTCTCAGAATCATTATTATGTAAACACTCAGAAGAATTGACATTGCAATACTAAAAGAAAAACAAAATATATAAATAATTCTGTTTATTTATTAAGAATAATTTGTGGGGCACCTGGGTGGTTCAGTGGGTTAAGCCTCTGCCTTCGGCTCAGGTCATGATCTGAGAGTCCTGGGATGGAGCCCTGCAGAGGGCTCTCTGCTCAGCAGGGAGCCTGCTTCCCCCCATCTCTCTGCCTACTTGTGATCCCTCTCTCTGTCAAATAAATAAATAAAATCTTTAAAAAAAGAATAATGTTTATTCTCCCCTAAAATTATGTTTACAGATCTTTCTTGACTTATAATAGGGTTATATCCTGATATAACATTCTAATAACCCCATCGTAAGTTGAGAATAGTTTAAGTCGAAAATGCCTAAGTCGAATATGCGAAAATGCGAAAAGTCGAAATATACCTAACCTACGGAGCATCATAGCTTAGCCTATCCTACCTTAAACGTGCTCAGAACTCTTGGATTAGCCAGAAGCTGGAGGAATTCATCAAGCACAAGGCCTATTTTATAATGAAGTGTTTACTATCATGTAGTTTATTGAATATTGTACTGGAAGTAAAATATCGAATGTTTTTATGAATACAGATGGTTGTCAATGTATCAGTAGTTGACTCTCGTGATCATGTGACTGATGGGGAGCCAGGACTCGCTCCCACTGCCCAGCATCATGAGAGAGAATCATACACGTATCACTAGCCAAATTCAAAATTCAAAGTATGGTTTCTCCTTCCTCATCCGTGCATTGATTTTGCACCATCATAAAGTCAAAAATTCTCAAGTTGAACTAACTGTGTTCTATTATTGTTTCTTTTAAGGAAGAAAAGCACAACTTAAAAGTAAAACATTTATTTTTTAATTGCACTTATTATAAGGATGTGTAATAATAATACAGGATTCTTTTTAAAAAATCAACTAAGAATCAGGACATTATTTACACTAGTGGAATGTTACCTCAGATAAACCAGTTCTTTCATTAGTTGCATTTTCATCAGTAACCAAGTTGTTTTATGAAAATATTTGATTTTCCTAAATTTTAGAGAATAGTGAATTTTGTACATAAGTCTCTTACACACTTCTGTGTTAGTTTCCTAGGGCTGTCAACACAAAGTACCACAAACTAGGTGGCTTAAAATAACAGAAATTTATTTTCTCACGGTTCCAGAGGCTGGAAGTGCAAACTCAAGGTGTTCCCTTTGCCCCCTCTGGGACCTATAAGAAGTTATTCTTCCTTGCCTTTTCTTAGCTTATTGAAGCCCATAGAACTATATGATTTTACATTGTTAATAAATGAACAGGAAGTGAGATCTTTATAATATCCCAATACTTTAACATTATGTTGATGTGGACCATACATACTGTCCTTATTTTTCTTAAGACTAAATGTAGTTAAATCATGGGTCAGTTCTATCGCAGTAGAACAGTAATTATTTATTTGTATCCACAGATATAAATGTATAGTTAATTTTAATCTCTACTCTCTAATACCTATCTTATTGGAAAGACACTTTTCCTGGGAAAATGCAATACGAATTTATCAATTATCTATCTATCTATCATCTATCTATCAATTATCATTTATTTATTTTACAGAAAAGAATATATATAAATACCTTAAGGTAATTGTAGATGGAGAGGTCAGGGAGATTTGCTATACAGAATTGTCTAATTTTTAAATTTCATTTGTTAAAAATTTCAGTGCCATATAGATATATTTGTTTCCATTCCTATAAATGAAAAAAGAAGAACAGGCTTAGGAATTTTACTTCAGGATGTTTCTATTTTATTATAAATGAAGGAGAGTTCATCTGTCCCTTTGGATAGTACCTCAGAAGCCATAGAAACTGCCTGTTTATATTACCTCCTCTCTTTCCTCTTCATAAACCTTTCCAACAGAGTGAAGGTACATTTTAGTTTTATTAGGCCATAAAACTTGGTGCAATACATTTCATCCTTTTACGAATTGTCTTGAGAACATTTTAATTGCATTTCATTGTGCCTTGGTGTCAGATATGTTCTTTTATGACCTACTCTTCAAACCTCACTCATTACTCTTCTCAGTTTCTCTACTAATGAGCAATATTGTATTTCTTAAGATCTTTTGTCAGTTCCAAAGCTGTAAACTTCCCTGTGCAAGTATTTTCCCTCTTGTTTAACCACATCCTTTAATTTTGCTCTTCTGATTCTTTTCCTCTTTCTTCATACATCTCCGTATTTGACTCTGACAGATTTCTCTTATTTATTTTGCCTGAAAAACACATCTACTGTCTTTTTGGAAAAGTTATTTTCAATAAAATAATCCATATTCATTTGCACAAATTAGAGATATACACAAACTAACTGCATACATTAAAATGTTGCAATTGTTTGATAGTTGACACTGTGGACATTTTGTTATTCCTAATGGGATGCAGAGCCAAACAAGGCTCCATATAATCCGATATAGTGTGGAAGTAGTGTGATGAGGGGTGCGGTGCCGTTTGATGGTTAGTAGGGAAGAACCGGGGCAAACAGACTGTCCAAACGAGGCTCTGACAGGCCATACCTCTTCGAAGAAGGAAATCCTTGCTTATTCTACAGGATAGGAAATTTTAGAGAGAATGAAAAACTAAAGCTATGTTCTTTTTGTTATCGGTGTTGTGTTCCCCCTCCCTCTGAAGCGAGCTTGTAGAGGTTCCAGAAAATTTCCTTTCCTTTTCTTGCAAAATTGGTTTCTACGAGGTGGAAGCTGAGACTTGCAGACAGATGTCAAAGAGCAGTGATGAGAAAACAGCCCCTTGGCCTCCAGAAGAGATGTCTGACTCTTCAAACAATGAATGAAGAGTCCAGAGCCACACAGAACATTCTCCCATCCTGTGGGATGGAGACACATACGAGGAGCCTATTTTAGAGCCAGCGGGAGAGGAAAACAGAGGCTGGGCCATTCCTGAGTGACGCGTGTCCGCTGCTGGTTGTGTGTCTGCACCTGAGGATTCAAGGAGACAAAAACCCCCTAGAAGAACTGCCCATGAGAGCACATGGACAGGAGGGAAAAATATGGCTTTATCTCCGCCTCCCCTGGAAACAAAGGAGAAAAATTGGTGAAACAAAAATTGAGATTTAGTCCATTTACTTACTTCATGTATGATCTGTATCTATCCCTAGATCTGTCTTTGCAAATATATAATCATATTCATATTAACTTTTCTTAATTTTACATGTGCCTTAGAAATAGTCGAGATATGGGCAGACTCTACAGAGCAATGACAGAATGACGGAAAATGTGCAATCACATGCCCCTGGTCATTTGGGGGTTAAGCTGCCCTGCCCACTATTGTGTCTCCTTTAAGTATATTTAATATTTTTAAGTGGTAGTCTTCTCTCTTTCAGATCTATTGGGGCAATGAAATTGTATAATCTACTTGTTCCTCCTTTTTTTTTTTTCTTTTCTACTTATTCATTAATGAGATTCTATTAAATGCAGAAAGGCTGACCTATAGAGATGGTGTGATTTGTATTAAAATTGATTTCAATTTTCCTGAAAAAAAAAATCATAACCAAAGTGACTCCTTCCTTGAGGAAAATAATAACAACTAAAGAGTCACCTTTGCTTTTATAATATTTCCTTAGTAATATAATTGTGAATATGCCACTTGTACTCACAGCTGCAATATCACACCTTTACTGCTTCAAAAAACAGTGCTCCCTGAGAATATCTAACTTTTGCTTTGCGTTTCTTAACTATTTGCTGTTCAAGTAGAAGACTATAAGATCAATAAAATTGTTTGGACATTATTCTTTCCTCTTTAAAAACGTTTCTTACGAATTGCGATGTAAAGTTATTTTGCTCTCTACCATAGTGTTCCGGAAGACAGATAAGACACGACAGAATTGTAAGTCTTCAGGTTTAAAATCAGTCCACAGTTACTGGGAAACAACCTTAAAACCAAAACGAAAATAACATGGACACAATTTCGTTTTTTTGGTTTTTTTTTTTTTTTTTTTTTTTTTTTTTTTAATTTAGACCTAGTTCAAGATCTTCTGGTGATTTTGTGCATCCCTTGGAAAAAATATCCCTTTGACACTGCACTTCTACAGTTAAAACAGACTAAGGGCTCATGGCATTTCCTATGTTTAGTTCACTATATACACATTGTCTTCATGTTGTTCAATAACATAAATTCCCTTTTACATTCATTCCGGTAGGGGCGCCTGGGTGGCTCAGTGGGTTAAAGCCTCTGCCTTCGCTCAGGTCATGATCCCAGGGTCCTGGGATCGAGCCCCACGTTGGGCTCTCTGCTCAGCGGGGAGCCTGCTTCCTCCTCTCTCTCTCTGCCTCCTCTCTGCCTACTTGTGATCTCTGTCGGTCAAATAAACAAATGAAATCTTAAAAAAAAAAAAAATTCATTCAGGTAGGGCACCTGGGTGGCTCAGTGGGTTAAGCCTCTGCCTTCAGCTCACATCATGATCCCAGGGTCCTGGAATCCAGCCCCACATCGGGCTCTCTGCTCGGCAGGGAGCCTGCCTCCCCCACCTCTCTCTCTGCCTGCCTCTGTGCCTACTTGTGATATCTCTCTGTCAAATAAATAAATAAAATATTTTAAAAATTTTAAATAAATAAATAAATAAATTCAGTTAAATAATCATGCAGGTGGAGAACATCTTCCTTCAGCAATTATTTATTATGTACCTATCATGAAGCAGACATTGACTTCAGTGGTAATGAAGAAATCCAATTCCCTCCTCTGTTGGAGCTCCCATTCTAATGGAGAGAGAAGAGATGATAATCATAGAACACATGTCTAATCTCAGGTGAGGATAAATGATAAAAAGAATCGTAAGGCCAAGTAAAGTACAAGAAGAGAAAAAGGAGACAGAGCATGAATATGTATTGTATATTTAATTCTATCCTAAGACATATATATATATATATATATATATATATATATATACACACACACACATATATGTATATATATACATGTACACATATACATACATATATATACAGGAATGTGTACATACATATATATGTATATGCGTGTGTGTGTGTGTGTGTGTGTGTATGTGAATCACATAGCATGTCCAGAAACAGCACCTCTGGACCAATAATATTTGAACAGATAACTCAATGATGTAAGCATGCTGGCCATGTTGATAACTGGGGGGGAAGTGCTCTAGTAGAGGGGATGACAAGTACAAAGGTCCTGAGACAATAATATACCAAGTGTGCATTAGGAGCATCAAGTGACCATCTTGGACCTCTCCAAGAGTATAGCATGTTGAAAGTGACAAAGATAAGGTCAGAAGGGGAACACTGGTGAAATCATAAGGATGATATGACTCACATTAAGGATTTTTACTTTTATTTCAAATCATATGAAACTCCATTACATGCTTTTTGAGCAGAGGATTTCTCTGGCTGTGGTGGTAAAAACAGACAAAGAATTACTGAAGTTGGACGCCAGATGTCAGTTGGAGGTCATTGTTAAAGTCCAGAAGAAACTTCATTGCCACTTACACTAGAGGTATAGTGGCAGAGAGGGTAAGCAACCAGTAAAATTTTGTGATTAAACTGAAGATAGGGCCTTGGGTATAAAGTATAAGAGAAATGGAATTAACTTCCTTTAACAATTAACTTCCTTTATTTAAAAGACTTAAAGGATTATTGCCTTCACCATAAATAAAGAATGATGCTTTAGTTTCTCAGAAAGGAAGTATAAGAAGAAAATTATTATTTTATATAAAGCCAGTATTGAATATGACAAAACCAGATTATATTATGTTGGAGAACTCTTTAAGCTAAAGTAAAATTGATAGTTTTATTTTTTCCTAGGATAAGTTTAAATGACTTATGAGGGGAATAGACTATGAGTATCTTTTCACTTCATATGCCACAAGAAAAAAAAATACATTGGGAATTCAGGCACATATACAACAATATTGCTTAAAGTGCTGTAAAATTATTTTGCCAATCAGACGAAATTACCCAACAATTTATAGTCACTGATGGGTAGTTAAATTAAAGCAGAACAGATGCATCATTCTGGAAACATAATCTTAACATTGCTTCTTTTCCAAAGGATGTACATAATAATTGATAGACCTAATTTACATAATGAGATGATCTTTAAGATGTACAAGAAAAAAATAATTATTTTTGATGATATTGGTAACTTCAATTCAATTATAAGCTACTTGATTTAGTCATATATCCATAAGTTTCTAAGAACATAATTTTGAAAATGAAATGTACCCCCAAATGAATTTGAATTCACTATAAAGCATTTGATCTGTTGTTTAAAGATAATTCAACTTAGCATAACCAAAAAGGATATGGTAAGTGATTTAGAGCTATCATTTATCTTTGCTGATATTTTTATGTTTTTTTTATCATCTATTCCATGTTGCATCATAGCTTTAATGCCTGGTAGGAATATTATTTCAACACTTAACTGTTTTAATAAATAGGAGGAATAGAAACTACAAAGAAAGTCAGAAACAAACAAAAAAGTAACAAAACTTACTTCTAGGTAGTGGCACTTTTAAGCAAAATAAAATTGTACTGGCAATTATTTACAGATGCACATAGAAAATACTGTATTTTCTGCATGATTTTCCAAAGACTCCTCTTCTGAAGGATAAAATATCACAATATTTTGGTTTGGAAGAGCAGGGAATTATTCACGTCCTTTTTATAAAAGCAGAATATCAGGAAGTCACCATTCATGTTTCTTGATAGTGTATACAATTGTGCTATAATGTCGATTATCCACATTCAACAATATTCTCTGTAAAGCTTAGGTCAAGCAAAAATGAATTACTGAATATGAGAACCACATCCTCAGAAAGGATCCATTTTGGCCTAGAATGTGGAGAAAACAGGCATAACCAATATATCAATATGGTATATATCTACTAAAATTTATTGAGTTTTACTAATTTTGATTTTCCTTACTAAAATGGGACAACAGGGGCTCCTGGGTGGCTCAGTCAGTTAAGGGTCTACCTTCAGCTCAGGTAATGATCCAAGGTTCTGGGATTGAGCCCACATCGGGCTCCCTGTTCAGTGGGGAAGCCTGCTTCTCCCTCCTGCTCTGCTCTTCCTCAACCTCCAGCTCAGGCTCTCTGTCTCTTTCAAATAAACAAATAAAATTAAAAAAAAAAATAAGATGGGACAAGATATGAAAAAGTTTTTTTTTTTATTTCTAGTATTGTATTTCATTTTTTATGATCTTCTTATCCTAAATAAATTTCTTCATTCAATACTTCAAAACAAACAAAACAAGAAAACAAAAAACTTGCTGAATGGCAGTTTGAAGTCAGTTAAAAATGTAAGTCTAAGATTTATAAAGAGCAAAATAACATTTTACTCTGCCATATTGGACTGTAGTATTGTTGAATGCTACTATTTCTTATTTTTTTTTTAAAGATTGTCTTTATTTAAGAGAGAAAGAGTGAAAGAGAGCATGGGAGGGGAGAAGATCAGGGGGAGAAGCAGACTCCCCATGGAGCAGGGAGCCCGATGCAGGACTTGATCCTGTGACTCCAGGATCATGACCTGAGCTGAAGGCAGTTGCCCAACTAACTGAGCTACCCAGGGGCCCCTATTTCTTATTATTTTAATGAGGTCCTGAAACTAGTCATTAATCACAAGGACTTTGAGGAATCACAATTTCCTATGCTAAAACATTTACAAACTATATTAAATAGCCATATAATTACATAATGTGTGGAGTAAAATATTGTAATTAATATATGTGGAGTGAAGGAAATAATTAGCATGTAGAAACGTAGGGGTTATATTTAGAGAGAAGATTGATAAAACTCCGAATATTTTGGCAAATTTTACTCTGCTAATATCAAGAAAATGACCCCATGAAGTGGAAAGGGGGAGGGTGAGATCATTAGAATCGTGAGAGCTTAATGATAGTAATTACAGGATATAAGTAAATTAAATAAAAGCAAACAAAATCTGGTAACTGTGACATGTAAGATTAATAGGTTGACAGTGATTTTCAAATCTCTTATTTTCTCAGTATAGTGTTTTTTATTCTATCAAGTATTGAGAAAGGAGTGCTGAAATTCCAACTTGAATTGTGATAATATTTTTTTAGGTTTTTCAGCTTTTAATTCATATTCTCAGTAACACACACATTTATAATGATGGCTATTATGAATTGATCCATTTGGAATTATAAAATATCATTTTTATCTCCCATAATATTTCCTGTCTTGAATTCTACTTTCTTTTTTATTAACAGAGCTATACTGGTTTTCTTGTCATTATTGTTTATGTGATTTTTTTCTTTTTTTAAAATTTTTATTAACATATAATGTATTATTTGCCCCAGGGGTACAGTTCTGTGAGTCGTCAGGCTTACACATTTCACAGCACTGTGATATTTATTTTTTATTCGTTTAGTTTGAATCTGTCTGTGTTCTTTATATTTCATGTGCTTCTTCTTAACCACACAGAGTTAGATCTAGTTTTTTTCATCTATTCTGACAAACAATTTAAATGTAGTGTTATAATATTGAAATTTAATATAATTTTCAAGAGTATAGGATTTAAATCTACCATTTTGGCATTTGCTTTCTATTTATCTGTTTTTTCTCCTTTCTTCCTAACTTCTTTCGGTTTAATTGATTATTCATTAGTATTTATTTTCTTCCTTGTTGGATTATTAGCTACACTTCTTTCTTTAAATTTTTAGTGGTCATTCTTCATCCTACAACATGCCTTTTAAAATGTCACAATCTAGGTCACATGGGTGGCTCAGTCAGTTATGTGTCTGCTTTCAGCTCAGGTCATGATTTCAGGGTACTGGGATCAAGTCCCGCACTGGACTCCCTGCTCAGTGGGGAATCTGCTTCTCCCTCTCCCTCTGTGCTTTTTATCTCTCTCAAATAAATAAATAAAATCTTTTTTAAAAATCACAATCTACCTTTAAACAGCTTCATATATAACATAAGAAATATCCACCAATAGTCTTTTCCAAGTTCCATAATACCTTATCTTTATTACTTTAAGTAATCTTTTAAGGAAATTAGAATGTAAGGAAACAAAAATCTTTATCATTAATGTATATATTTCCCTTGTTTGGGAGTGTTTATTTCTGTGAGCATATTTAATTTCCCCCAGGATATCGATTATTCTTCCACGGCAGTAACTTCCAATACCATTTTTTCTATTATAGATATAAGGGAGAATAATTCAGCTATTTACATCTAAAGATGGCCTTAATTTACCTCATTTTTAAAAAGTTATTATAGGGGCGCCTGGGTGGCTCAGTAAGTTAAAGCCTCTGCCTTCAGCTCAGGTCATGATCCCAGGGTCGTGGAATTGAGCCCCACATCGGGCTCTCTGCTCCGCGGAGAACCTGCTTCCTTCCCTCTCCCTGCCTGCCTCTCTGCCTACTTGTGATCTCTGTCTGTCAAATAAATAAATAAAATCTTTTAAAAAAAGTTATTATAATTGGATATACAATTCTAGTCAATAGAGTAGTTTTTCAGTGTTTTAAAGATATCATTCCACTGTCCATTGACTCTCGTTTTGGTTATGAAATCAATGAACTTTCTTATTGCTTTATGGCTATAATCTGTCTTTTTTCTCCAATTGCATTAAATGTGTTCTCTTCGTCATTGGTTCTCAGAAGTGTCTTGTGTGGTTTCTTACTGTCCTTGACCTCCTACCTAAGCTGTGTCAAGCTTTTTGGGGTTTATGGCCTGATATTTTTCATTAAATTTGGAAATTTACAAATATTTTTGCCTCAAATATACCCTCAAACCCCATTTTGATAGTGGTAGTTGATATTTCAATTACTGAATTTTTAGACTGATTATTTTATCCTCTATTTCAGCCTTTTAAAAATTTATTATTTTTACTTTTTATATTTTCTATTGGAATGTTTCCAAGTTAATTGATATTTTTATTTTGTATTGTCTAATATGTCAATGAGCTTCTCCAGTGAAGTTTTAATTTAGGAGACTATATTTTTTAACTCTTTAATTTCTACTTCATCATTTTTTTAATACATTCCATTACTCACCTCATTATGTCCATGTTTCATTTTAAATATTATGCACATTTATAAGAGATGTTTTAATGTCTTTACTTATTTATTCCATTATCTCTGTCATTTCTTCTGTTTCCATTAATTACATATTTCTATTGCTGGACATGGTGAATTCTTTGCTATTAAGTGTCTGGGTTTTATTAGATTTCTTTTTAAAGGGTTTAAATTTCATGTTAACAGGCAGATCATATATTTGTACTATTTTCAAAAGCTCTTTTTAATCTTTGTAATGATAGGTTTAAAGTAGATCTTATTTTCTTGTGTATTTGAATCCATGACTCAGGAGTGACTCTTTTGGGACCCTTCTGCTAGATGGCCAAAGTGCTCACAAACATCTCTTCACTGTAGCTTCTGGGCAGTTGCATGTTTCCCAGCCTTATGTATAATCTGATAATACTTTATCTTGTAATTCCTTGGTAATTACGATTTTCCCAGAGCAGTGGAATTTAACCTATGCCTGTGAAGCTTAAAATTCAGACAAATACTTAATGTCACCCATGCCGATGTCTGTAGCTCTTTCTCTGTATAGATTCCCCCTTTCCAAGATTCTGTTACTCAAATGCAGACATTAGAGTGTTCTAAGTTCTGATCTCTTTCTCTTTCCTCAACTCAGAGAAACCACTGTGCTCTGTTGGGTATCTCCTTCACTCCTTGTGTTCAGTTCTGGAAACCTTTTCAGGCATGAAGCTGAACAATTTGTATTGGATGAACAGTGTCCCCCCCAAACTTCATACCCACCAATATATTAGTCTGCTCGGGGTTTCTGTAACAAAATGCTATAGATCAGGTGACTTAAATGACAAAAAAAAATTTCTGATAATTTTCTGATTATTTTTGATATTTCTGGCAAGTCCAAGATCAAGGTGCTGGCTGATTCATTTTCTGATTAGAAGTCCCTTCCAAAAACATTGCTATCAAAAAGGGGGTCCCTTCTTATAATAATTCTGTTAGATTAGGGACCTGCTTCTGTGACTCATTTAACCTTAATTACTCCATAAATGTCCTATTTCCAAATACAGTCATACTGGAGGTTAGGACTTCAAAATATGAATTTGGGGTGGACATTAACATTTAGTCTATAGTAACCTGGATCCTCAGAGTGTCAGTCTATTTGAAAGTGAGGCCTTTGCAGATGTAATTAGTTAATATTAGGTCATGCTGGATTGGCCTAAATCCAATATGACTGATGTCCTCATAGAAGATGTAGAGAGACCCAGACAAACAGAGAAAAGTTGGAGGCAGAAAGTGAAGTTATGCTGTCCCAAGCCAAAAGACCAACAGGATCTAAGAATGTCAGGGAACATAAAAAGGTAGGCAGAAGAAAGTTATTTCCTAGAGACTTCAAAAAGAGCATACTGGACACTCTGTGTACTTCTGGTTTCCAAATCTGTGAGGCAAAAATTTACTATTGTTTGAAAGCACTCTATGGTACTTTGTCACAGGACCCAGGAAACTAATACACAAATTTTAAAATCACCTCATTTGTTTTCTTTCTCTTGGTGATCCAAATCTTATGCTACCTAAATTTAATGTCTGGAAAAAAAATTGATTCCTACATTTTGTTCAGTGTTCTTTTTGTTTCCAAAAAGAGGACCAGAATGATACCAGTTACTCTATAGTGACTGGAGACAGAACTTTCTCTGGATATTCCGTTATCTTCTCCTCAGGAGTATTTAAGAAGAAATGTTTTCTCATGCCTTAACCAATGTAGTATAGTTTCATCATTTTTAATCATTACAAATTCAATATATGAGAGGTATTTTATTTGGCATTTTGCATCATCAGTGAGACAAAGTATGCCTTCATATGCTTGTCATTTATATTTTTGATGTCATTAATTCATGTCTCCTATTTATTTAGTTTCTCTCATTGACCATTAAAGGCTTTTCATGTTGGGAAATTGTTTTATATCATGTATATATAATTTTTCCTCACATTGTCTTTTTAAAAAGTTTTGTGGTTGGTCTATGCAAGGAAAATGTCTATTTTATATACTAAAACTTACTGATTTTTCATTTTCTCCTTATAAGACACATGTCTTGACTATGAAAGTTTTGTTCATTAAAAAATGTCATCTATGTATTTTTTGTATGCTTTATGTTTTTGGTTTTCTTTTTTTAAAGGAGATAGAAGTCCATTGAACACAGTACAAGGGAGCTATGGGCAGGACAGCAGAGGAGAAGCTGTCTGCTGTGTTTTCTATTCCCACTTACAGTTCAAATTCTACATTAAAACTTTGATACAGTTGGAAATTACCTAATAAAAAAATGACAAAGTTAGCTCTGTTTATTTACTTTACAATTAAGTAGCCAGTTTTCTCAACCCCTATTTATTTTTGAAAAATCTATCTTTTCCCTCTGATCCCATGTACTTTGTCTCATTGTCAGTGAAGCCACATACTTTATCAGCTGAACTAAATCTTTGCTGATTTGTCTTTGCTTATTTTTTAGACATATTACATGTTGTCTGTTGTCTTCCTCATTGATTTATAAGACCTTTGAATATATTAAGAATATTAATCTTTTAGTTTTTCTTTGTATGGTAATCATGTCACCTGCTTTTATTTGCTTTTCAATTCAGGTTAGTGTATCTATTTTCTGCACAGTTAATTTTACGTCATTGTGCTTTCCATGCTTGTCCAGCAATGTTCCTTTTTCTGAAGTTCGTCCCTGCTATCAGCTCCTAATGAACAAGCACAGTAATTATATGGTATAGAACTAGATGCCTTTGGCATAAATTCTGTGTCATTAGAGCCCAACATGGATACTCTGTCCATTCAAAGCCTTAGAAAAGGCAAAATTAAAATAGAGAGAAGAAAAGTAGAAGAGATTCTATAAGGAAACAACATATCAAAATCCTTGTTATTTTTTAGTGAAGACAGAGAAAGACATTGTTTAGAGATCACCTACCCATTCAGGAAGATAAAGAGAGTGACTTCCTGATCTTTATGTTACCCTAAGATCTATCCTTTATTCCTGCATCTCATTTCTACAAACTTTTCCTTTATCCTTTTATTAATTCTTATTTTAAGTTTGAAAATTTCTCTGCATTCCTCTGTTTTATAGCTACAGTTAGGCCGTCACATGTATTTATAGTGTGTGCTCTGGGGCACCTGGGTGTTTCAATCAGTTAAGCAACTTCCTTCGGCTCAGACCATGATGTTGGGGTCCTGGGATTGAGCCCTGCATCGGGCTCCCTGCTCAGCAGGGAGCCTGCTTCTCCCTCTTCCTGTGCCTGCAGCTCTGCCTACTTGTGCTCTCTCTCTGTCAAATAAATAAATAAAATCTTAAAAAAAAAAAAATAAAACGTGTGCTTTGTCCAAGGAAATCGGTGACTAAATATGTTCTCTGTGCAATAGAACTCTGTCCTCTTCTTGGGAAAAGTTGAGGCCCAGACAAGATGGCAGGGAAGTAGGAGGAGGGCCGTTTCAACCTGTACCCTAAAGTGAGCTGATTACCTACCAAAGAACTCTGATCACCCATGAAATCAGCCTGAGATTTGAATTATACACTTCTGGATCTCTATGGGGGCAGAAGACACCAGTGGGCAGAGCGTTCCAGGGTGCACCTTGCAAGTACCTCGGTCGATACATTCAGCTACACATCCGTTCAGCCATCTCTCACTAAAATGACTAGGAGAAGGAATGTCCAACGGAAGAAAAATTCAGATACTGGGCCTTCTGCAACAGAACTATTGGACATGGACATAGACAATATGTAGGAAAGGGAATTCAGACTAACAATTATCCAGGCAATAGCTAAGTTAGAGAAAGCCATGGATGACAAAATGGAATTTATTAGGCAGAAGTGAAAGCCACCAGGGAAAGGTTAATACTTATAAAAATTTACATATGGGTTTTGCATAGAGTAATTAGTGATGGACATGAAAAAATGAGCCTTGGGTTGAAATGAAAATAAATATGAATAATGAATCATAATGAAGTGAGAATAGTGAAAAGAGTAAAAAAACAAACTGGTTTGCAAAGAATCCATTATATGTCTTATGGTGAGAAATTAAATCACTTCCATTACTTCCCTTGTCCACTGAACGTGAGAGAATAGTAATATTTGTAGACAAATGTAAGAATCTGTGACTGTGTGTCATTTGTACTAGACTTTAAAAGAAAAGAAATTCCTGCATTTCTGGATGAATGTCCATAGACAAAAGTTAACAATTACATAAAACTACAAAATGCTATTTGTCTAAAGCAGAAAGAGAAACTTTTGAAGGACAACTACTAGGTTTTAAATGTGAGAACTAACCAGGAGCTTTTTTAGACTGACAACAGTCAAAATCTGTGTTGCACAAGTGTTTTGATTTGTGATTGAAATGCACTGATTTTTTAATGACAGGGAAGTTGGTAGTGGAAATGGGAATGTGAGGGAGATATAGGCTATTCTGGCATCATGAGTCCTCATAGGGATTTCTTCTAGACTCAGTTTTCCCCCTTTTTAGCAGACTCTGACCCAGTGATGTTCACTGTCGTTCTAAAGCTGAGGAAGAATGGAGAATGCGGGTGGGGGGGTGATATACAAATGTTTCCTGCCTCTTGCCTCTGTCATTATTTTCTAAATAGAAGCTTAATATGAGGACCAACTCAATAGTAAGAAACAAAAAACCTGCATTGAGATTGTGAGATATTGATTAGAAATTAATATATTTTATCATATTAAGAAAGCATCTTTTTATTCATAATCTGTAAAGATGTAGATAATAAATTTATTCTTAAATTATTAAATGCACCTTGAACATATATATTCATTTGCGTATGAGATAATATACAATATCTATTTTTATATCTTTTTATGCTAATACTTTGCAGAGGAATCCTCAAATACACACTCATATACATACATATTTTTGTTTTCTCTTGTCAGGCATATACACATTGTGAATTGCCATTTCTTCTTGGGGAATTGGCCCCTTTCTCATTGTGTAATGCCCTCTCCCTGCTAATTTTCCTTGCTCTGACATTCACTCTGTCTGAAATAAGTATAAAGATTTCAACTTTGTTTTGACTTAGTGTTAGCATGATGTCTCTTTTTCTATTTATTTACTTTTAATCTACATATGTCTTCATATTTAAAGTGGGCTTCTTCTAGACAACATGGAGTTGGGTCTTATTTTTTACCCATTATAATAATCTCTGTTTTTTTCATTGGTGTCATGAATTTTTGAAATTCTCAGTCATTATAGCTTCAAAACATTTCTTCATTTCTTTTCTCTTTCTTCCCCTTCTGGTGTTAGTATTATCATATGGTACATATTTTGTACTCACCCCACTCATTGTTCGTGGATATCTGTCTTCCTTTTTTCTCTTTTCCTGGTATTTTTCTTTATTTTTTTTAGTTTGGAAGCTCCTATTAGCATCACTTGAAACTCAAACTCCTCCCTCAGCAATGCTCAATCTAATAATGAACCCATCAGAACATTTCTTCGTTTATCCTACAATGTATTATTTCTATCATTTCTTTTAGATGCTATCTTAGAGTTTCCATCTTTTTTTTTTTTTTTTGCATTACACATGTTCTTGCATGTTGTCTGATTTTTCCATTATAGCCCTTAACAAATTAAGCATGGTTATTGAATTCCTGGTCTAAATAGCATCTTAGCCATGTCTAAGTATGGTTTTGATGATTGTTATCTTTTTGAACTATGTTTTTTGTCTCTCACTATGCATTGTTATTTACTCTTGATAGCTCTGCATGATGTGCTGTGTAAAAGGAACTCTGATTACCAGGCCTTTACTAATGTGGTTTTAAGGTGTTTTGGAAGGGGAAAAATTCACTAGTTCTATGACTAGGTTTGTCTTTTACTGAGCGTGTACCTCTGCTTTGTGAACTCCCACAGGGTTTCCCATGCCTCCATCCCCCTGCCCATATCCCTGCTGAGGTGGGACAGGGTAGCTGGAAGGGGCTAGGCTTGTTCACCGAAGCTGGTAATATTCTGATAAAACCCTTTAGGTCAGGCTCTGAGAAAACAGTTTCTCTTTGGGGCGGGCCTTGCTAAGAACAGAGTCTGGGCCTATATCAGAGTAGCTACTTTTCTCTCTCCCTCCAAAAAATGGGGAATTTTCCACTGACCTTCACTATGAGAACCACGTAGGGGTCCTAGAGGTAAAACTCACACAAATCTGGGGAACTCTTTCTAGAGTTGACCCCTCTAGGGATGGGGTAGCTCTCAGATCTATGCCCTGAATCTACAGCAATTCTAGAATGACAAATTCAGGTTTCTGCCCCAGTCCTGATTTCCATGAGAGTTTCTGCTCATGGGTCTCTGCTCTAGTAAGCTGTGGTTCGCAGTGTCTGTTCCTCCAACTTTGGGGGTAGCTGTTTGTCTTGTGACCTCAGTTTTCTGACAGGTGTGAGAAAAGCTGTTGATATTCAGTGTCTTCAACATTTTTACTACTGTTTGAAATAATGACTTCTAAGCTTTTTATATTCTGGGTCAGAAACTGGAAGCCAGTTTTTTCTTAATGAGCCTCTACAACATGAATATGTTTATGAATATGTTTCTTAAATGAGTTCACTGTATCTCTTTTTTTTTTTTTAAGAGAGAGAGAGAGAGCAAGAGAAGGGTAGAAGGAAAAGGCTCAAGCAGGCTCCATGCTCAGCACAAAGCCCGACTCATATGCTCACTCTCACAATCCTGAGGTCATGACCTCAGCCAAAATCAAAAGTCACATTCTCAATCACTTGAGCCACTCCAGTGTCCTGGTCAGCCCACAATATCTTTTAAGAAATGTCTGTTGTAGCATGGTCCTGACATAAAAACAGACACATAAACCAATGGAACAGAGTAGAGAGCCCAGATATGGACCCTCAACTCTATGGTCAAATAATCTTTGACAAAGCAGGAAAAAATATACAGTGGAAAAAAGACAGTTTCTTCAATAAATGGTGCTGGGAAAATTGGACAGCTATGTGTAGAAGAATGAAACTCAACCATTCTCTTACACCATACACAAAGATAAACTCAAAATGGATAAAAGACCTCAATGTGAGACAGGAATCCATCAGAATCCTAGAGGAGAACATAGGCAGTAACCTCTTCGACATCGGCCACAGCAACTTGTTTCAAGATATGTCTCCAAAGGCAAAGGAAACAAAAGCAAAAATGAATTTTTGGGACTTCATCAAGATCAAAAGCTTCTGCACAGCAAAGGAAACAGTCAACAAAACAAAAAGGCAACCCACTGTATGGGAGAAGATATTCACAAATGACACTGCAGACAAAGGGCTGATATCCAGGATCTATAAAGACTCCTCAAACAAAACATTCACAAAACAGATAATCATGTGAAAAAAATGGGCAGAAGACATGAACAGACACTTCTCCAAAGAAGACATACAAATGGCTAACAGACATATGAAAAAATGTTCATCATCACCAGCCATCAGGGAGATTCAAATCAAAACCACATTGAGATACCTTACACCGGTTTGAATGGTCAAAATTAACAAGACAATAAGCAACATGTGTTGGAGAGGATGTGGAGAAAGGGGACCCCTCTTACACTGTTGGTGGGAATGCAAGTTGGTGCAGCCACTTTGGAAAAAAGTGTGGAGATTCCTTAAGAAATTAAATATAGAGCTTCCCTATGACCCTGCAATTGCACTACTGGGTATTTACCCCAAAGATACAGATGTAGAGAAAAGAAGGGCCATCTGTACCCCAATGTTCATAGCAGCAATGGCCACGGTCGCCAAACTGTGGAAAGAATCAAAATGCCCTTCAATGGACAAATGGGTAAGGAAGATGTGGTCCATATATACTACGGAGTATTATGCCTCCATCAGAAAGCATGAACACCCAACTTTTGTATCAACATGGACGGGACTGGAAGAGATTACGCTGAGTGAAATAAGTCAAGCAGAGACAGTAAATTATCATATGGTTTCACTTATTTGTGGAGCATAAGGAATAACATGGAGGACATGGGGAGACAGAGAGGAGAAGGGAGTTGGGGGAAATTGGAGAGGGAGATGAACCATGAGAGACTGTGGACTCTGAGAAACAATCTGAGGGTTTTGGAGAGGTGGGGGGTGGGAGGTTGGGTGAACCTGGTAGTGGGTATTATGGAGGGCAAGTATTGCATGGAGCACTGGGTGTGGTGCATAAACAATGAATTCTGGAACACTGAAAAGAAATTTAAAAAATAAATAAAAATTTTAAAAAATGTCTGTAGTATGCCCTATAAACCATACAGAAAGGAAACACACAGTAAAAATTATTTTAAAAGACATATACCCTTTAATATACCAACAACTTCTTTAAGAGCTACCCTATCTTACTTTACTAAAGTATAGCCACAGGGAAATATTTTTAAAATATGGCTATTGAGATTATAGCAATCACCTTGGCAAAATTAAAAATTCAAATATTCACAGCTTCCATATACCTAAATTTAGTCCACAACTGTCTTGGTTACAACACATATGAATTTGGCACATATACAAATGCACACACATACAACCACGTGATGTATGATACTAAGTCTTAAACTGAGATTATCTTCATTTGGTGTTAGTTTACTGATATTAAGAGATTCTAAGATGATGAATTGAAACTACTTCATTTGCATGTTATTTGATTTTGAGTGAAGATATATAATTATATGCTAGTGATTTAAAATATCCAGCTAATTAATGCTACCTATAATATCTCTAATTAAATGTTTAGTAGTGGTACCTTCTAAGTGGTGATGGGCAAAGGGTATAGAAGTTGGATTAGCATATGGGAGGGACATGGTAGCAAATATGGATATGTTTAGCATACCTTTTGACATTGTGTCAGAGTTACAGTGAAAAAAAGATGTAATAATTAGTATCTTTTGCCTACAAACAAAACATTCAATTGATAAAGCACTAAGTTCACAAAGAAGTGGATCTATTGAAGCTACTTTGGGTGGAGCAGTTTCTCTCTCTTTTTCACTCTCTCTCACATACTGTGTTTCTTTATCACAGATTATTTCTTTACTTACTTTTCCCATTCCTCTTCTACTATTGATTGGCTTGGCCTTTCTTCTGTTCCCAATGTATGTCTTACTATCTAAGACATGCTTATTCATACCTGTTCCCTTATAAATGACCTTCCATGGGATTGACTCTAACACTTGCTTTTTATTTTTTTTTAATTTTATCTTTCCTGTTCATTATGTCCAGTTTCTATTGTTAAAAAGTGCCATGGGATTCATATTTTCCAGTTTCAACTCATGAGCACAAGAGTATCTTCTACCCAGATTAATTTTGGTGCTCAGTTACATTATGTGTTTTGTTATCCTACATAATTTGTTCTTGAATCACAGTTCAGCTTCCAGTCAAATCAGCGATCATCATGGCATTGACTTCTCAGGTAAGAGATTATGGGGATTGAACAAAAATGTTGAAAGAGAAGATGAAGCAAAGCAGAGGGGACACTTGTGGTAGTGACCTAATATTAGAAGGGTTTGCTCTTAGATTGGAAAGTAGGGTGTTCATATCAAAGATGGTCAATAATGATGCACTGTTTTCTTTCTTTCTATTTTCCTCCCTTCCTTCCTTCCTTCCTTCCTTCCTTCCTTCCTCCCTTCCTGTCTTATAGCCCAACATATGGAACTTCCTTTTACTAGAGACTCAGGCACAAGAACAGATTTGGTTCAAGAGGTTGCAGTAGAGTTAGGTTTTAGACTTACTAAATTTGTGATCCTATTAAATATCCAAATTGACCTCACAAGCAAGAAGATTTCCCAGTAGAAATTTCAGATATGTATTTGAAGTCAATAACATAAAGTATTATTTCAAGTCATGGAAAGGGATAAAAAAGGAGAGCTAGAAATTTTTTATAAAGGTACAAAAACTAGACATAGGGGGGCTTCTAAATTTAGGGAGAAGAAACATCCAGAACCGGAGACAGATGAAATGTTCACCGAATTCCCAAGGAAATCAAGGATGCAAGAAGAAGATAGCCATCTGTGCTTCAAAGTTCTGGAATGTGGAATGGAATAGGAATACAATATTCTTCATTGAAATTGGTAACATAGAAATCATTGAGGACCATACAATATGTAGACTTATGGAGTAATGAAGTGCTAACAAGAGTACAGTGTGCTAAAAGTGAACTAAAGTGAGAAATTGGGAGATAATACAGCATTGCAATTTTTTAAAAGAGTTTTTCTGTGAAGGAAAGCAGATAAAAAATTTCATATTTGCTATGATGTTTTTAGCTGCTAGTAACCAAAACACCAACTAAAAGAAGCTTAAATATAAAGAAAATTAAAAGAAGCTTAAGCATGAAGGGAAACACTATTTTGAAACAGAATTCTGGAAAGAGAGTGTCTACAGGGTGGCAAATTAATGGCTGATACACTGAAACTTGAAATCTTTACAGCTCAATGCCTGAATAATCTCAATAGGGAAACTACTCTTTGTCTGCAGATGGGCTGTGGCACCTCAAAGGATAGCATGTCATAGAGCCATGCCTCTCCTGATTTTCTTTTAGGAAAGCAAGTAACATTCCCAGACATTTCAGGGCAAACTTTTTCTCGTATTCTATTGACTGTATCTGTGACGCTCTGCTTGTTAGATTTCTTTTTTTCATTTTATGTGGTTGCATGGGTTCATGTTAATGAAATTATTATTTATTGATTTTTTTTTCCCGCTAGTGCATTCTAGGTTCTAAGGATTCCTTGATGGCAAACCCCTGATATACTTTTTTTGAGATTTATTTATTTAAGATAGAGAGTGCACATGTGAGCTGGGGTAGGGGCAGAAAGATAGGGAGAGAAATCCCCAAACAGACTCCCTGCTAAGCATGGAACCAGACCAGGGCTCCATCTCAAGACAATGAGAGCATGATCTGAGCCTAAACAAAGAGCCTGACACTCAACTGACTAAGCCACCCAGAATCCCCTAAAGCATATTTTTAAGAGGTGACACAAGTTCTTACAAATGAAAATACTTAAGGGGCGCCTGGGTGGCTCAGTAAGTTAAGCACCCTGCCTTCAGCTCAGGTCATGATCCCAGGGTCCTGAGATCAAGCTCTGCATCAGGCTCCCTGATTAGCAGACAGTCTGCTTCTCCCTCCTCCTATGTCTGCTGCTCTGCCTACTTGTGCTTGCTTGCTCTCTCTCTCTCTCTCTCTCTCTGTCAAATTAATAAATAAAATCTTTTAAAAAATACAAACAAATGAAAACACTTAAAATTTGAAAGTGTTTTTGGGGGGAAATAAAATATTGCAATGTGATAGATAATTCCTAGGGTAGAGGGAGGAGGTTGCTTTAGCTTGAATAGCTTTGAAAGGTCTCATTAATAAGGTAGTATTTGATCTGAAACCCAAATCATGGGGAGTGAATATCTATAAAAAGAACTGGGAAGAAAACATTCAAGACAAAAAAGCAAGCAATAAATTTGAACTTATGTCTGATTTTCTGGGATTATTGAATTTCTGTGCCTGATGAAAGCAAGAAAAAGGATCATTTTTATATAAATATTTTATATAAAAAATAAAACTAAACTTAGTAGGAGATGACATCAGAAGGATAAAAAGTACTTAAAAACCTGCAGAATCTATTAGAAAATGAAAGGAATTGAAAGGTTCTCCTAATTAAAGTGAGAAGCCATTGGCAAATTTTAAGCATGAGAATATTATACTGTCACTTATCTTTTGAGGAGGTCACCCCATCTATTTTGCTGGATTGTAGAAAGTAAGAGTGGATGCTGTTTTAGTTTTCCAAGAGAGAAATAATGATACCTTGATCTAGGTAGATAGTAATGGAAGAGTTGCAATCTTGACTCTATTCACAATAACTTTTAATAATTTTATAAGATTTAGTGAGATCGTATTTGGGGCATGAGAGAATGATCACAGATATATATGGTTCCTAGGTTTTGGTAATGGGCAGGAAGATGCTTGATAATTCCCTTACAGAGCAGGGAATGCATGGAGAAGAATAAGTTGAAAAAGGTGGTTAGAAATTATCTGCTGGAATAGAAAATTGACACTAAGGGTGGAAAGAAGGTCTGTAGAAGGAACCAAAGTCTTTACAGGGTCAGAGAGAATGTTTTCCTGTTGATAAATTGAATACGTCTACACACTTGATTTGGAGGAGTAGGGGGTTTGACAAGAGAAGAGACAATTCAATATTGTTATCCCAAAAAATCAAAACATAACTTACTAGGCCATCCAATTAAAACTGCTGGGCTGGGGTATGTAAATTTGTGGTTTGTGCAGTTCCTCTTAAAGCAGAGCTAGCATGGGACATTTTTAAAATTTTGATTTTTCAATCAAACACAGAAAATAGAATATATTTATCATCATCTGGCACTGAAGTGTTCCTAGTTATTTAGGATGGAGAAAGAGACAGAGACAGGGATTATATGTATTTTGAAGGAAGCAACTTAAAAATGGACTATGGCAAGCCACATGCAGAAAAATGAAATTGGATCATTTCCTTACACCACACACGAAAATAGACTCAAAATGGATGAAGGACCTCAATGTGAGAAAGGAATCCATCAAAATCCTTGAGGAGAACACAGGCAGCAACCTCTTCGATCTCAGCCGCAGCAACATCTTCCTAGGAACATCGCCAAAGGCAAGGGAAGCAAGGGCAAAATGAACTATTGGGATTTTATCAAGATCAAAAGCTTTTGCACAGCAAAGGAAACAGTTAACAAAACCAAAAGACAACTGACAGAATGGGAGAAGATATTTGTAAATGACATATCAGATAAAGGGCTAGTGTCCAAAATCTATAAAGAACTTAGCAAACTCAACACCCAAAGAACAAATAATCCAATCAAGAAATGGGCAGAAGACATGAACAGACATTTCTGCAAAGAAGACATCCAAATGGCCAACAGACACATGAAAAAGTGCTCCATATCACTCGGCATCAGGGAAATACAAATCAAAACCACAATGAGATATCACCTCACACCAGTCAGAATGGCTAAAATTAACAAGTCAGGAAATGACAGATGCTGGCGAGGATGCGGAGAAAGGGGAACCCTCCTACACTGTTGGTGGGAATGCAAGCTGGTGCAACCACTCTGGAAAACAGCATGGAGGTTCCTCAAAATGTTGAAAATAGAACTACCCTATGACCCAGCAATTGCACTACTGGGTATTTACCCTAAAGATACAAACGTAGTGATCTGAAGTGGCACGTGCACCCAAATGTTTATAGCAGCAATGTCTACAATAGCCAAACTATGGAAAGAACCTAGATGTCCATCAAAGGACGAATGGATAAAGAAGATGTGGTCTATATACACAATGGAATACTATGCAGCCATCAAAAGAAATGAAATCTTGCCATTTGCGAGGACGTGGATGGAACTAGAGGGTATCATGCTTAGTGAAATAAGTCAATCGGAGAAAGACAACTATCATATGATCTCCCTGATATGAGGGAGAGGAGATGCAACGTGGGGGGTTAAGGGGGTAGGAAAAGAGTAAATGAAACAAGATGGGATTGGGAGGGAGACAAACCATAAGTGACTCTTAATCTCACAAAACAAACTGAGGGTTGATGGGGGGAGGGGGGGTTGGGGGGTGGGGTTATGGACATTGGGGAGGGTATGTGCTATGGTGAGTGCTGTGAAATGTGTAAACCTGGCGATTCACAGACCTGTACCCCTGGGGATAAAAATATATATTTATAAAAAAAAAAAATGGACTATGGCAGCAACGCCAGACAAGTGAGTTTAAACTGGAGGCAAGTGAGTTTAGAAGGGCTGTGTGGATAGTGGGATCAGCGCAGTAAATTCATTGGAAGATGCACTGAAGTTCAATAATTACACAAGTAAGTTTACAAGAGCTAGTAGGCTGGAAAAATAGGAGACAGAAGTTGATGCATGAGATAGTTATAATAAGTATTTTCAGAAGTAATTGTTCTTAGTCAAAATGTACAAGTTGGTTACATAAAGCATGACACAAATTTGAAGAATTGCTTTATCTATTTTAGTTAAAGTCTATAAAAATTCTGAATCTTAATTATTTTATACTTTTATGTTATGCTTGTCATATTTCCTGCAACTTTCTTTGGGCCCAGACATATTTTATGTCCATTTTGTCTTACCTAACATATCCCTAAGTTATCTGAAGGAGAGTTGTAGTCTAAGACACGACTGTGAGAATAAATGAACAAAGCAAGGGTGAAAATGTCAAGAAACTGAGACTCTGAAGTGTTAAATGGAGAATACAATGAATTCTGATACTTTCCAAGTTTTGGAAATCGGAGTGGATTGGATGACAAGGTTCATAATCAAATTACCTATAATGCATAAGAATAAAAGGACTTCTGTAGGTAAATTTGAGATAGAAAGAAGACTGTATCATTGAATAATAAAAGCTATAAAAGAGCAGGAGTTTTTATCCTCAGGTTCCAACTTCTGTCCTTAAAGTATATGGTGTATGATGGAGATGTGCTCTCTATATGGGTTCCCTTAGAGAATATCAAGATACCATTTAGAGAAAGTAGGTGGAAGCAATATTTTTACAAAAGGTTTGAGAGACAGTTTTATCAAACACAAAGGGAATTCAAGATGGACAGCTGATGGTTTGCTAGGGAGGGGAAGAGAAGTGGATGGCAGAAGATAAGGCAATGTATAAAACATTATAAGGGAGAGACTGTAGGTGATAAACGATACCTAAAAAGGCTTGATCTTCAGGAAGTAACTAGAATATGTAAGTATAATGTGATAAACCTGGGCAAAGAAGTTTAGCGTTGTTATGACAAATGTCACACTTAGGGGTAATGTAGCTTGAGATATTCACTGCTTCCTGGCCTATACAGTGGAGCTGAGGCAAAGGACAAGCTTATTCATTCATAACAAAAGTAAAGGAATAAAACCCAACATGAAAATTGGATTGAATTTGCCTGTCAAATAACAAACTCTTAAATCAGATTAAAGAAAAAAAACATATATATTTTATAATAGAAACACATCAACTTAAAGGTAAAGAAAAGTGAAAAAGGCATAGGATAGTCAAATATACTCAGAAAAATGCAAATAAATTTGTGAGGTTGGTAAAACAAATAACCAATAAAGTGGAATGAAGGGACAGCAGCCTTTAAAGAAAATCCCAGGAGTGTTTTTGCTAAACAAATCTCCACACTCTGAGAAAGGCAGATCAGCTATAAATCTTAATGAACCAAAGATAATATAGTGGAATATATAAAGCAGAACTCTTAAACTACAAAGATAAGGTAATAAAACCCAACATAATGAGTGATCATGATACATAGCTTCTAGGGGTGAGTGATGAAGTAAAGCTAATTGAAAAATCATTTATGAACTTTAAGTGGCATAACCTACTAGGTTTATTAAGTAACACTGTCTTGGACATTGGACTTTATATAGAAGCTTTGTGCTTTTAATGCTTGGAAAAGTTCACAAAAAGAGAAATTTTGCTATTCTCTTATAAGATATAAATTACCACTGCATGTTTAGAAGATAATTCAACAAAGATTATATACACCTTTAAGGTACTAATTACATTTTGAGGACTCTATCTTACAGAAGTAAAGTGAAACTCATATGTGCATTAATTAAAGTACTATTATTATGTTAAAAGTTGGAAACTAATATGGTAAAGGGATATGTTTAAAATATTATTGAAGTCCATGTAACCATTAAAAAATTAAAAGAATGTTATGGATTCTCAATGGAGGAAGATTGACTTGGAAGAATTTCAAAATATTTACAGGAAAAATCAAACACATTTCAGACTAATATGGCTATGATATTCTATTTTTTTCATTTTAAAAACTCTCTGTGGATGTGTGTTTCAATGGCATACTTAGAGAAGCATAACACTTTGTTAAATACAACCCAGATTTTTAAGGGTTGAACTCATGGGATTAAAATTGGTGGTGGTGAGTAAAAGACTTTGTACCTTTGGAAGTTGTAGATGGTATGAAGGTGAAGAAGCCACAGGTGTCGCTGTACCTATGGCAGTAAGTAGTAAGTATTTGTAAAGTATTTATTCAAGTACAGACTCAGTGCCTAGAAGCAGAGAATCAAGCCTCCTTCCCACTTCCTTTCAAGTCCAAGATCCCAAGGCTTATTTTAAAGACAGACTTATTTTCAGAGTAAACCTAACAATTCTGGAAAACAAGAAGTAGAGTTCTTACTATAAAAAATTATGTGGTGACACATTTTCTATGCTTCACAAGACTAGTCCCTTTGGAGTTTGTATAAATGATTTAAACAGTCCTCACAATGCCTTTTCATGCTTTCAGATTATGTGCTTGCAGCCCGAAACTTTCATATACAGAAGAAAAATAAAAGTAAGATAGGGTTTCTTCCTTTTCAGAGGATATACAGCTCATGACACTCTGATAGGAAAAGGAAAGTAAATACAGCTTTATTTTTTTGTATTACAAATTCGATTTAACTTCAAGAGAAATAGAAATTTTAAGTATAAATTAATCTATTTTAAAATACTGAATGATGAAATGTGGACCGATTAAAATATAAAATATTTTTTAAATATTAAAAATATGATTCTTGATTTCCAATGCTTTCAGCCTAAAAATAATATCATTAAAGTTTTACATATATTAAATTATTTAACACTCATAACTCCCCGTGAAGAAGCTGAGGCATTTAAAAACTCGTCATGTTGTCCAGGACCACACATGTACTAAATGGAGATGATTTCAGACATCGTGTAGTAAGGCAAACATATCGGTACTCGCCAAAAGATGTTAATAGTTTAAATAAAACACCTTGGAGATTTTTTTTTTTTAGGATTTATTTTATTTATTTGAGAGAGAAAGAGGAAGAGTGAACATGGATGGAAGGAAAGGTAGAAGAAGAGCATCTCAAGCAGACGCCACACTGAGTGTAAGGCCCTATGTAAGGCCCCATCTCACATGACCTGAGCAGAAATCAAGAGTTGGATGCTTAACCAACTGAGCCACCCAGATGCCCTGACCTTGGGGATGTCTTAAAACAAATGATGAGAAGGGTTATAACAGGCAAAACAAAACAAAACAAAACAAAAACAAAACAAACACCAAAAAAAAAACCCCTGTATTAATATAAATACCAAATAAAATATAATTCAACACAACTGATATGAAAAGGGACAAAGAAATATCATAAAGTTTGCAGTCCATCAATAAGGTACAGTAGCTGTGAATTTTTATTAACAACACAACACAAGCTCCAGGTACACAAGACCAAATCTGAGTAAACTTAAAATAGTATTAACAAATAGAGTACTATGGAAGATGAATCACACCCCTTGGGAATCAATAAATTACAAAAATAGTAGGAAGATAAAGAGTATTTGAAAGACAGTTAAGAAGTTCTCTTTAGGATATACCTTTAAGAAAAACTCTACACTTTCCAAAAGTAAATTTTGCACATGTCACAATCACTAACCATAAAGCAATATAATCAGAATTATAATGAAAAAAATAGCATATACAGATACACAAACAAATTTACACTTAGTATGTTAAAAATATATTTCCAAATGACTAATGCTAAAGAGAAATTAAAAACATGTAAGATAAACAACAAAAAGAACACTGCTCAGGAACATTGATAGGATTTAGCTAAATTGCCACTCAGGGAAATACATAATATTAAACTATACTCATCTACAGTATTTAAAAAATTGCAAAAAAAGTTATCTAAGCTTTCCTATAAAGAACTTAAAAATTAAGTAAAAAAATGAGGTAGAAAATTAATAATGATCCCCAAAAAAGATAAGTTGAAAAATTGACAGAATTGAATAAAATAAAAAGTATTACTTAAAAAATATGTAAAATAAGTAAATCACAATTTCAAAACAAAACATGTATTCTCAATTCTGTGTTTCTTCTTATCCTGATTTATTTTTATAACATTTTGCACATTCTAACAGTTACATCCATTCAAAAATTTTTATATTGGGATTTACTTCTATATTTCACCACCAAAATATTAGCTTTATAAGAAAAAGTTTGAATATACGTGTGTGTGTGTGTGTGTTTACTGATGTATTCCAATTGCCTGTAACAGTGCCTGGAATGTGATAGTATTCAGTAAATATTTTAGAAATAAATAATTGTTTGCAGTATGATAGACTATAAGAAATAAATGTATGGAAGAGATATCTTTGTATCTAAATATTTGTTAATTGATGTATAATAGAAAAAATGTCTGGGATAAAACTCACCAGTTAACACAGGTTATGTCTAAGGAAAGATGCTAAAATTTGAGTGAGTTTAAATGTCTTAACTATATATGGAGACAGATGGTAAATACACTTATTGCAGTATGCATTGCATAATGTCAAATCACTATGTTGTACCCCTAAAACCTAAAACTAAATAACATGAATGTCAATTATAATTCAATTAACAATAAAAGGTCTTTACTTTTCACTCATATTCTTTGAATAGATTGAATTGTGGGTAGATTAAAGATGTCTTTGTTGTTTATTCTGTGTTTTTCTGACTGTTCACGTATTAGTATATTATACACTTTAAATTTACATGACTTGTATTTGTCAATTATACTTCAATAAAACTAAGGGTGAAAGGCAGTATGCTAAGTAAGACTTCACAGATAAGAAAAAACAAAAAAAATTATTAAGTGTACATGACTGAGTAAACAAGACAGATCATATTGTGGGCTAGAAATGAAAACAATATATTTAAAATAATAAAAATAAAAATAAGCAAGAAATAATTATCAAAAATGGATCCAGACAATGTCTACCTATTCAGAAATAAAACAGCACACTTCCAAATAATCTACAAATAGAAGAGAATGAAATCATAAAACATTTTGATATTAGTGAAAATGAAAGCATCATATATTAAAATGTGTGAGGGGGGCACCTGGGTGGCTCAGTGGGTTAAAGCCTCTGCCTTTGGCTCCGGTCTTGATACCAGGGTTCTGGGATTGAGCCCTGCATCAGGCTCTCTGCTCAGCGGGGAGCCTACTTCCCTTCCTCTATCTCTGCCTGCCTCTCTGCCTACTCGTGATCTCTGTCTGTCAAATAAATAAAATCTTTTAAAAATAAATAAAAAATAAATAAAATAAAATGTGTGAGGTATAGCTAACACAGTGTTTGGAGGAAAATTTATAGCATGAAATATTTATATTGAAAGAAAAAAACTTCAAATCAATGATATTTACTTCCAGTTAGATAATCATGGTAAAAGAAAGTGAATTAAACACAAACAGGCAGAAATTAATGAAACAAAAGAGATAAACAGCAGAGATAATTAATGAACTAAAGATAGCTCTTTAAAATATCAATAAAAGTGAAAAACCTCTAGCCATAATCATGGGAAAAACAAAGATACAGATTTCCAATTCTAGAAATGAAAAGAGGACATAATTTCAGACTTTACAAATATTAAAGGATAATACAGGTAATATTATGAAGAACATTATGCCATTAAACCTGATAATTTTAAATTAAAGGAAAAACTTCTTGAAAAGCAATTATTACCAAAGCTCAATCAGGAATTCATAGGAAATCTAATAATATGATATCTAATAAATAAATTATATTTATTATTAAAAATTACCCACAAGAATCCTGTATGCTAGATTGGAGACAGAAATGTAAGTTCAGTTTTAAATATGTGTATATTTAAAAATGTATATACACACACACATTGACTTACACATACATATATATACATATATACACATTTGAATTACATCTATATCACACATGCATATACACGTAGAAAATATGTATACATACACACAGATAAAAATACATATGTGTGTATACATGGCTTGGTCTGCATGCTTATATTTCATAGCACTGTCTGGAGAGTTCAGAAGAAGCAGTGTGTTAGGATCAAAGAGCACATCCAACATACACAGATACTGGTTTCTAAATATTATCCTCCATTAAAAGCAGCCAGGGGTCCTTGGAGAAATTATTATCTCTAGAAGGAGGCAGAGAAAGGCAAAATGTATTTTCTTGAGGATAGAAAAAGTAAGGTCATGGAAAAATTATATAGATATATTTTTTGAAGAGACCTATTATAAGGTCAAAAGGAACCAAATTAAAAAAGCTCCCAAAGGTCAAAACTGGAAAATTTAAGATAAAAAAATAAAATAAAATAAAATAATAATAGTAATATGGAATTATAACCCAAAGAATAAAATATATTTCCATAGGTTCATGACAATATAAACAAATGTTTGAATAAATAATTTAGTAAGGGAGGAAAAAAGCCCGCTCATGCATTTAAAAGAATTCCAACTTAAAAATGTGGAAAGAATGAGAAAAATAGAAAATTGCCATTAAAGCATCTGAATAATAAATGTTGCAGAAAAAATCCACTCGGGAATGCTGAAATTAATGGTGAACATTTAGGAGAAAATGGAGATTTTTTAAAGTATCTCCCCAAAACCCTCATTAATCTCTATAATTGTTAACACACGACCCCACATTCTTTGACTTCTCCCTCTAAGAGGTGGAGTTTTATATCCCAGTTCTCAGCGTGAGTGTGGGCTGTAATTAGTGGCTCATTTTGAAGGAATATTGTAAGGGAAAAACAGTAATTTTACAGTGGAGAAACCTGGAAGACCCAACTTCAACTAATGAAAAATAAAGTCAATAATAGTAAGATATATTTATATCCCATATCCTTTGATATGAAGCAATAACCTCTAAACTGGTTTCTCAAATACTCATAAAATCAGTCTAACCACCAGTAAATATCACACAAACTCACAATATGGAGGTGATATTGTGATTTATAATAAGAAATATGTATTTGGTCTTTGTTTCTGGCACAGAGCTCTTAAAACCTTTGGAGTATTCTAAGTGATAAAAGCAATAAAGAAGTTTCTGTTACTTTAATGAGGTGCCTTTTGGAAAGTACCCCTGGAACCAACCATGTGATTAGAAGTCAGAACTTTATGTCCCAACCCTGATCTCTGGCCAGAGAAAAGGGGCTGGAGATTCAAGTCAATTGCCGGTAGTCAATGATTCAATCAATCATCCTTATGTAATGGCACCTCCACAAATCCCCCAAAGGCCAGTATTCAGACAGCTCCCAGCTAGTGAACACTGGTAGATTCAAGGAGAGCGGCATGCCTAGAGAGGGCAAGGCAGCCCCAAGCCCCTTTCCATACACTTTGCCTTGTGCATCTGTTCCATCTGGTTGTTCCGGAGTTACATCCTTTTATAATAAATTGGTGATCTAACAATGAAAATGTTTCTCTTAGTTCTGTAGGTCACTCTGGTTAATTAGTCATACTTGAGGAGGAGGTTGGTAGAACCTGCAATCTATAACTGGTGGGTCAGAAGCACAGATGATAACCCAGACTTGAGATTGGCCTTTGAATTGGGAGGAGGGGGCAGTCTTGTGGGACTGAGTCATTAACCTGTGGGATCTGATGCTGCTGTCTCCAGGTAGATATTGATAGAATTGAGTTAAATTGTAGGTTATCCAGCTGATATTTGAGAATTGCTTGGTGGTGTGGGAACACCCGCATGGGAACTAAGGGCAGAATCCCTTTTAAGGGAGTTTTCTACAAAATGCATGACAAATTCTCTTCAAAAGTTTAAGGTCAAGAAAGACAAAGACTTGAGGAAGTGTCACAGACTATATAATACTAAGGAAACACAAAATCTAAAAGGAATATGGTATCCTGGATTGGATCTTGGGGAAAAAAAAAAAGATATTGGGGGGGAAGTAGAATCTGAATAAAGTCTGTAGTATTGTTCATTGTAGCACACTGCAGTTAATTTCTTAGTGTTGAGAATTCACCCTAGTCACGTAAGATTTCAGCTTGAAGAGAAGTTGAATGAGAGTCTATAGGAACTCTATACTATCTTTGTAATTCCTCCATTAGTATAACCTTGTTTTAGATATTTTTTTAATCCAAAAAGGAAAAAAAAAAAAGTACTAGCCAAACAACTTCACTGGTGAACTCTACTAAATGTTTGAAGAACTAATACTAACTCTACACCAACTGATTAAGAAATTAGAAGAGAAAATCACATTTCTCAAGTTGTTTTGTGAAATAAATATTATCTGAAACTAATATCAAACAACATATTGCACATCAAGAAAGCTACTCATTAATAGCCTTAATGAATATAGAAAGAAACATCATCACCACAGTATTAGTGAATAAAACTTAGTCATATATCAAAAAAGATAATATATATGAACAGATTGGTTTAAGCCCAAAATGAAGTGTTGGTTTATCATTCAAAAAAAGGAGTTAATGTAGTTCACCTGATCAACAGACTGAAAATGGAAAGCCATTTGGCGCTGAAAATTCAGCATTCTTTAGTAATAAATGGAGTAACAGGGTAAAAACATAAGGGAATAGACTTAAATCGAGAAAGGGAATCTGCGAATAACTTATAGCTAAAACTATACCTGTATATTGAACTAACTGCAATCTCTCTTTTTTTGTTCCTTATGACAATATATTTGTGTTTTCTGTCTCCCACTGACTCTCCATTTTTATTATTGATATTCTCCATCAGGTGACATAAGTTGAGTGGCATAAAATCATATTTTTTCCATCCAGTTCTAATCCTATACTCCCTGGCTGTACCTTACATGGCATCATATTACAAAAACTAGTTCTTGGTTTTTCAATCATGTCACCAGCCACTAGAGAAAACATTTTAGAAAAGGATGTAAGTGTCATAATTCTAAATAATTTTTACTTAAAGATGTACAAAAATATGGTGTGCAGATGCTGGAAGACAATACTGCAAAGACCAGCAAAAGTAAAGGAACAAATTTCTTCATCTTCCATAGTCTGAACAAGTGACATTTTGTTTAAAATTGAAGGATTGGTACAGACAATTTTGCTCACAATATTTAAAGACCTACATGTAACTAATAAAACAGCTAAAAATAATGTCACGATTGTTGGCAGTGAAGAAGAACATACTTCCAAGTAGTTCTGTTTGAGAGAAGTTGTGTATCTTTTGCAGAAAAACATCAACAGATAGTGCTTGAAGTGGATAAATTACAAAGCAGAGGTGTTCAGTCATTGAATCACAATGAAAAGACTGGTCTGACATGATCAGGGAAATCAACTTTGAGTTCTTATTTTATACTCACATACTGCTTGAAATAATTATGCAGAAGCATATAGAGCTATGTGGGTACACATACAGGACATAGAGAAAAGAAAAAAAAGGATAACTTCTAATAAGTTAATTATAATTTATTTCTTTTTATTGAGTATTGATTATTTTTTCCAAAGAAAATTCTAAACATACTTTATTTGCATATATATGTTTGTGTCTGGGTGTGTTTGTGTGTGTGCATGTGTGTGTATGTCTGTGTGTGTTTCATGAATCCAATTCTCTCAAATTTTATAATATCTCCGAGAAGATAAATTTCATGGTTATAAAGAGGGCTTTAAATATTTAAGCTCTGTCCGTCCCCTTTGATGGCTTAAAAACTACCTTTGTCAGACATATATAAAGTATCTGGAATGACATTTATCATCTCTACAATAAAGCAGAGGTTCTATCCTTAAATATAATGAGATGTTGTCTACACATTTTCAGTTAAAAATTTTAATTAAAATAATGCAAAAACAAAATAAAATTATGCAAAATACACCCCATCTGAGTTTTGCTACAAGGCCTTATATATTCTATTAGGTATCGTCCTTTAATAATCTAGATATCATATGCCAAGGGTAAAATAATGTTTATGTGAGTCTGTGTGCCTGTAGATACTCATTATTTCCTCAGATAGGTCAGAATAAGATTTCTGACAGCCATATTTTAATCTTAATAGTTTTCTTTTCCTTCATCATAACAGTTCTTTCTCCTAGACATTATTAAATATGAAATGTTCAGGGGTGCCTAGGTGGCTCAGTTGGTTGTATATGACTTTGGTATGGGTAATGATCCCAGGGTCCTGAGATGGAGTCCTGCATCAGGTTCCCTGCCCAGTAGGGAGTCTGCTTTCTCCTCTGCCTCTGCCTGCCACTCCCCCTGCTTGTGATCTCTGTGTGTGTGTGTCAAATAAATAAATAAAATATTTTAAAAAATAAAATTTTCAAAATATATGTATACATTCTTTTGCCCATAATAGTTTAGTAAAAATATTCAATAACATTTGAACTAAGTTATCACATGTTTTCTTTTTCAAAAGCAGGTTGATAATATATTTTTATTTTTTTTTTAATTAGAAAGCAAGCATTAGCAAACTATTCCCACTTTTCAAGACAGTGTCTTAGAAGATCTAAATGATTTATTTCAGAAAAACAATTATTATCATATTCCATGTCAAAGAATTATCCTTTGCATACTCTATACTTCCATGTTAAAAGAATTACAGGGGCACCTGGGTGGCTCAGTAGGTAAAGCGTTTACCCTCAGCCCAACTTGTGCGCATGCGCTCACGCTCGCTCTCATACTATCTCTCAAACAAATAAATAAAATCTTTAAAAATTTTAGAAAGAAAGAATCATAAGTGGTACTCCTATTTCCTTCCCAAATACAATTAAATCAGTTCAATTTAGTTTGTGAAAACAGTCCTTTTTTTAAAAAATGAGAGAACACTGTGCAAATATATATCATCCATGGACCAGGGGAGCAGGAACCTTAAACAAAACTTCTCTTTGCCATAGCAGTACTGATTTCACACCCCAGCTTTGCAATAAAATATTCTGGAAAAACTAATAAACTGCACAAACTGCATTTGTATGAAACAATCATGTTTTTCCATAAACATAGCTCAGGATGCCTTGGAAAGAAAGGGCTCATGCAAGGACATTTACAGCGCAGGTTCCTGAAGTTCCTCAGGAGTAGCATAGCAGCAGCCTGGCGAGTTGTATTTTACCGCACCAACAGGGGAAAATCCCCAAATCAGAGTTCAGCAATTACAGTGTGTACTGAACACATACTTTCAAAATGGACCTTGCAGACTCGGGGAAAAAAAAAAAGCAATAAACAAAAAGCAAAACTTAAGACATATAAGAGCACCCCCTGCATCCTAGAAGGTGGTGGGGGAGGAAGGGGGGCATGTCTATTTCAACAGACATGAAATTCGAGGATAGGGAAGTTTTGTCCCTTAAAATCAACTGGTTCCTTGCAAAGACTCTCTCTCGATGCATGCCTCCCTTTTTTGAAAGACTGCTGGAACTTTGTCTTGGCTTTAGAGACAAATGACTTTCTTGAGATCCTATATCGGGGTCTTATTTTAAGAACTTCTTTGTGATCGTCTCCTAAATGTATTTGTTCAATTGTTTCTTCTATTCCATTTTGTGGTTCAAGAAAATTCTGTTATTTCCTACTTTTTGTTTTTTTGTTTCTTTATTCCTATTAATATAGTTTATTAAATATTGGCATTATCTATAGAGGTCTCATGCTGCCTCTATTCTCATTCTACTTAGTTTACATAGGATTTTTTTTTTTTTTTTTTTTTTTTTTTTTTTTGAGGATCAGCTATTTCCTGAAAAATACACTGAGAAACAAGCTCTGAGTGTGTGACAGTAAATGGTACATTGAACTTGGACATTTTCCTTAGAATGTTCTCACTCACACAGTTAGGCTTCCTGGGGTGATTCCTTTCCCTTTAGGGTGCTCCAATTGCCTTTGATTAAAAACATTATAGATCCAAGGCACAATTGATGGAATATAACTTCCAAATACAAGGACATTTTCATCAAATTGAGACAGGATGCTGAGAGCCGGCACACACCTCTAGGAATCTTAGCCTAGTGCAGAATGTTCCAATTCTCATTTCCAGCGGGGGCGTTACAGAAGAGGAACAGTAGCTTCCCTAAGAGATTGAGATTTTAGGTAGAGGCAGAGGAAAAACAATGTGCACCAATCACCTCTCTGTTAGTCGCCCCCCGCCCAAAACACACACACACACACACACACACACACACACACACACTCATAAATTAAAACTAATAATAATAGGGGCACCTGGGTGACTCAGTTGGTTAAAGCCTCTGCCTTCAGCTCGGGTCATGATCCCGGGGTAGTGGGATGGAGCCCCGCATGGGGCTCTCTGCTTCATGGGGAGCCTGCTTCCCTTCCTCTCTCCCTTCCTCTCTCTCTGCCTACTTGTGATCTCTGTCTGTCAAATAAATAAATAAATAAATAATTTTTAAAAGTAATAATAATAAACAATCTCTGGCCTGAAGAATTTTAGAAACAGCCCAATAAACTATGGGTATGGTGAATATTCTAAAGAACTGTTGCCAATTTGTAGCTTATTTTACATTAGAATTAAGACTTTATTTTGCTGGGGGCGCCTGGGTGGCTCAGTGGGTTAAGCCGCTGCCTTCGGCTCAGGTCATGATCTCGGAGTCCTGGGGTGGAGCCCCGCATCGGGCTTTCTGCTCAGCGGGGAGCCTGCTTCTTCCTCTATCTCTGCCTGCCTCTCTGCCTGCTTGTGATCTCTCTGTCAAATAAATAAATAAATAAAATCTTAAAAAAAAAAAACAAAAACAAAACAAAAAAAAGACTTCATTTTGCTGAACAAATCTTGTGAGCCTATGTGTGTATTATTCTAAGTTAAAGTTAGATGAAGAAGAAATTAGAGGAAGAAATAAGACTCTACCTCACCCGCCAACGCCAACAACAAAAAATAGCAAAGAACGTATTTGGAAAAAGTGTTTACCTCTTTTTGATAGATGGAAATTATTTCAAGAGTAGCCTGTATTTATTTTCATGAAATTTGTTTTGGATGTCTTTTCTTCTAACATTTATTGGAATCACATTTATGCTTCAGGAACATCCTGATTTTCTGTATTTTTACAGTATCTGAAATCTTTAAATTCTCATTCAATGTTTGAGGAAGCACCAAGCAACTACCTGCATGCAAATTAGAAAATAATTTGCACAATTGATATATTCCCTTCGTTTTACTTTTATTTTTTTTTATTTTGAAAAGGATATCATTCAGCTTAGATTCATTTTATTATTTTCCCATGATACTGTGAAGAATTTTCAAAGATATTTGTCCTTTAATATTCTTGCATACACTTAAATTCAAATGAAACTTGTATCTTCTATTAGATTCAACAATGGCTATGACAGTATTATAGTCCTTTCTCTGCTATAATAAATATTATCTTTTTCACCAAGTAATTGTTATTCTATTCATAGTTTCTGAACATTTCATTATTATGAAATTTGCCTCTCAATTACAAAACTAGTCACATTTCATCGGTATATTCAGGAACACCTGTGTCCACAGGGAAATCAAAGGGTCATATTAATTATAGTTCTTAAGTTGAAACACTGACACAATTAACCTACAACGTCGGTAAAACATTGTAGTCTAATAAAGAACAATTGCTACAGTGTGTAAAATGCACTATTAAGTTTTATAAAAGCTTTGTAGAAATAACACAACAGAGATAAAACACCAAGACCTATGAATAGAAGAATTTTCTTGGTCTCTCTCAGTCAAGATAACAGATTTATAACATTCATTTTTCTCTTCTCACAGAAATAATTCCACATATGTAAATTATCCAAAAATATGTTTCCCGTTTTCCTAAACTAATAGCCTATTAAGACTTTAAAGAATGTTGAGGAAAAATCAGTATCCATTCAGAGAGATTGTGTACAATCATCTCTTTGTGGACCATTTCAAAAGTCATTGTGGTCTGGTAGGAATTGGTGTACCTTGTGCTCCCATTTGCAAAAATAAAATAAAATAAAATAAAATAAAATAAATTGGTTGTAGCAAAGGAAGCAAATGCTTTGCACATTTGGATATATTGCTTGAGTATTTATAAAACACACTTTGCTAGTTTTTTTTACAGTCTAGTAACTGTTTTCTTCATGAATGTTTATTAACATTATAATAAACTGCTGCTTAAAAAAAAAAAAAGAGTTGAATGATGGCCTAGGAAATCCTTCTGTTTTGCTTTGGCAACTAGTGTGAGATTCACACCAAATGGTGATATTCTCAGTGACAACTTTATTATTTTTCTTATTAGAATCTGATGATTTCATAGCATTCAAAGAACTACTCATTTTTCTCTACATTCCATGTTCAAATTCCAGATATTTCATATATAATCCAGGATTTCTTGACTCCTTAACACTGTAACATTTAACTCAGGCTGGAGCAAAATATCCAGAAGTCCCATTCAACAAATGTTGATGAAACCCTTCTTAAATATGAGGCAGTGGGTCAAGTATTTTAAGGGTGGAAAATAATTTAAAAAGACAATCACTAATCCCTAGCAAAAAAAAAAAAAAAAAAAAAAAGTGAGGGATGGTTAGAAGAACAGTTACAAACTTATAAAGAAATATTTCTTTAATAGTTTAGGAGTATTACAAGGAAGTATAGAAATTCGCCTATGCAATAAGTAATCCTTATGTCTATATACCCTCAGTATGAATATCTGTGTAGACAATGGAATGGTGTATCCTCACCTCACCAGCTTCTAAACACAGGAATGCCCCAGGATACAGTCATTAACCCTCTTTTTATCTCTTACACTCATTCCTTTATGATTCACTGTATGACTTTCAAAATCATCTCTATATCTCCTTTCATTGACTCCATCCTGACTCAACAGTCTAATAGTTTTCACCTCTAATACGCATCTTAAATTTTACATAAATATCCACAAAACTCCTACATTCATTCCAAAATTGGTATTTTTCACAAGATTTCCCTGTTAGTTCATGGTATAGGCAGTCTACAAATCCTTGTTATAAGCCTTAGTTCCTATAGTAATCCATCAACCCATATGCAACATATCAGCATTATATAATGACCACCTTCAAAATACATCCAGAAGCGAACTAATTTCTCTTCAGTGCTCAGCACCATCAGTGCTACCACCTTGATACGAGTCTCTATCACATCTCTTCTTATTATTACAAATATTTCTCCTTGTGTTTTCACATTTGCTTCTCTATATTTTATCACTACAGCAACCAAAATGACCTATTTAAAATACATGAGATCATATATCTTCTTCAATCAAACCTTCAGTGGTTTCCTATGAGAATAAGAGTTAAGATACAATGTCCTTAAAATGACTTCAAAAGCCTGGTCTCATCTACGACACCCCATAATTTCTTATACCTCCTACAATTCCAATCTTCCCATGGCTCAATGTGCTGCAGCCATAGTGGCCAAGTAATCTTTTAACAAAGGACCTTTGAATTTCTGATTCTTGCCACCTGATATTTTCTTTCTCAACAAAGTCTGTGGTTACCTCATCTCTACCTTCAATTCTCTGCTAAATTCATCTTATTACTGAGACTTTCCCTGACCAGGCTATATAAAACAGAAACACAGTCCATCGAGGACTTCTTACCCCATTGCCCTACCGTATTTTTGTTCATATGACGTATCACCACTTGATGTTTTGTAAGAATTCATTTATGGTCTCTCCAATCCAGAATGTTTTCATCATCATGTACAGTTCTATTCCAACATCATAGGCACCCAATACATAAATGACAAACAAATCAGTGGATATCCTAGATAAAGAATCAAATCAATTGGCAAATTTATTTTTAAATGGTCAACATAAAGGAAGATATCATTCAAGAAGCAGAGGACAGATGTTATATATTTTATTAGATAATATTTGCTATGGTGTGAATTCTTGTGTTCTCCCAAAATACATATGTTGAAATCCTAATCCCCAGTGGGATTTTAGAGGTGAGGCCTTTGGGAGGTGCTTGGATCATGAGAGTGAGGCTCATGAATGTGATTATGTTCTTAGGAAAGAGATCTGACAGAGCTCCCTAGCCTCTTTTGCCATCTGAGGATAGAATAAGAAGTCTGCCGCCCAGAAGAGGGCCCTCATCTGACCACACTCCCACCCTGATCCTGGACCTCTAGGCTCCACACCTGAGAAATAAGTTCCTGTTGTTTTTAGGTTATCAAGTCTGTGGTATTTTATGATAGCAGCTCAAATGGACTAACACATATCCATCACCGGAGAATCTGTTTTATTCAAGGAGGGAAATTTAAGTTGATTTGTACAAGTAGAAAGTATGAGATCAGTGATTTTAGAATCATGTATTCTTTCTTCCATGAAATGATGGAAAGCCAAGAAGATAAATGAGAGGAACCTTCAGAAAATGTGTATTTTTACTAAACACCCCTGTGTTCTCCCTCTTGTATATGGAACAATTTCTTTACTCCCTTGGATGTCCCCCAACTAGAAATATAATACCCAGTTGATGAAACTGCGTGAAGAATTTAGTTTCTTAATGCTTTGTTTCAAGGAATATAAAGATAGATTTTTTTTTTTTCTTCTCCCTCCATTCCTCTTCCTCTCTCATTTCCTTCCTTCCTTCCTACCTTCCTTCCTCCCTTCTCTCTCTCTCTCTTTCTCTCTCCTCTTCCTATTTTTTTTTTATTTAGGCACTAATTTAGAGTTGTCTCAATAAGTATTATCCTTTTTTGTCTCCTGCATTTCACCCTGTCTTTCTCCCCTCCTCTCAGCTACCTTCAGCAATGTAACATGCATCTTCCTGTTCCTTTTTGTGTGATCACATAGTCACAAATTCATGTCGTTACTTACGCAGCTATAGGTACGTGATACTCTTTGTTGTATGTTTTCCTGAGCCTTAAATTTCTCCCATCCAGCTTTTACAGATCAAATTCATTATTTTAATGGTTGCACATAATATTCTGCAGTTGACAATATTAACACATATTTAAAAAATTGATACACATTCATTTTGTTTCCATTATATCACTACAAGTAGGGCTGTAATAAATGTTCTTATATGCATTTCCATGTTGTACATAGATTATAACATCATAATACAGTGGGAATTACAAGAATCTATGCTACTAATTCTCATAACCATTGCCTTTTCTCAAAGGCTGTGATAATTCATGTTTAACCTATAGCTTGAGTGAGAAGCTACCTGCTTAACTATCGGCTGTGATAATTCATGTTTAACCTGTAGCTTGAGTGAGAAGCTACCTGCTTAACTATCCACTCCTCAAATCTCAGCACAGTGGAAAGACTTTGTGTTTTCTTGCTAGTTTCTTCTCACTCAGGTAACAGTCACGTGGAAGTCAGAGTCTCCTAGGCTGCTGCCTGGGCTTCTTGCTTTGTGTGGTTCTATTGTATGAGAGAACTTTGCTCCCAGTGAAGCAACTGTAAGTGATACATGATAGTTTGGCTAATTCCACTAACAAAAACAAATCCACGATCAGCCTAACTGTAAGGAAGGTGGGGAATGTAGGAGAGCACAGGGATATTGATGGTTATTTCCTCTGTAAATTCATACTTAAACATGCTTATGTATGGTAAAAAACAAAGAGAAGAAAAGGGAAGAAATGTAACATATTAAAAATCAGTTATTGGAAGTAAAGAAGGATGGACTATCTCTGAGATGAATAGCATGGTAAGGAAAGCCTTAATTATATGTAGACTTCATACAAAATAATGAAAACATGAAAACCTTGACAGAAAAATTAGCAAAATGCACAAATAAGGAATGTATAATAGCATTATACTTATAATGAAAAATAAAAACTATTTACCAATCCTATGACTGTTATCATTCAATTCCCTATGACTCTTAATTACCAAATTAATACCATCTGCTTATGAATCTACTTTAAAAACCTAAGCAAAGACTGATATAGAGAAACAGGTATGAGAATCTGGGTGAAAAGGGAAAGAAGAAAGGACAGAATCTGAAAAGATCATTTAATCTATTTAATCATTAGGGGAAGAGCTGGAGGAAGAAAGAAGAGAGCCTATAAGGCTGGATATGTAGAATTACAAGAGAGTACAGAGAGTGAGAAGCTTTAGGGTAGCTATACGATACAACGGCATCCAGGTATCTCCTGGCAAAGTGGCTTTCACCAGCCAAGGACCATTTTTCAGAGCAGGATGCCATCATGAGCCATTGTCAACTAATGCTATGGCAGCTGGAATGGACATGTACAGACCCAGCAGCAATGTCGACATTTGAGATAACATAACAGGTAGGATTTGGACGGTTAGAGTTACACAAGTCTAAGATCTTACCCAATAACATCTGACAAGTAATTTCTAGGATACAAGCAATCAAGAGGCCCAGGAGAAGTAGACAGAGAGATCCAGAAGAATCCATACAATTCCTCAGATATTGTCTCCATCAGACCCATACTGATTGCCGAGAACGAAAGATGCGGTCTCTAAATGAGCCCAGTGGGCATCTTTCAGAAGGAAGCAGCTTATGTCATGAAACATTTTTATCTTATATCCAGATATTTACAGAGTTCTATAAATTTTCCCAGGTACCATGCCTTATAAATCCACAGACACCAGCTTCAGATAAGCAATTCTAAACTAGAGACAACTGGCCAAAAGCATCCCATACAAAAGGATTCATCTCTGAGTGAAATCATTGATTTGTGTTTCAGAACTTCTATTATCTACCTGAAGATAAGACTATGTCATCTGCTTTCCTTCCTTCCTGGAGGGAAAGAGATCCCAGGAGAGCCACTTCCTAAACCTACACACCTAAACACACCTAAACACACACACACACACACACACACACACACACAGGTATATGTATCTATGTGTGTGTATATATATATCTATCTACAGCATAATCATACATATAGAAAATATATATATACATATATGTATCTACATATTATATTCATCAACAGCATAGTATGTAACCAAACTGCATTTTCAAACATTGTGAGCATAGTCAGACAACACAAATGAAAATATTTTGCATGCAATCACACAGCAAATTTTCTCAGAAATTTTTGAACAATGAAGATACAGAAGATAACTTACATTATTAATTTTTTAAAGATTTATTTATTTATTTATTTGAAAGCGTGAGCATGAGTGGGAGGGGCAGAGGGAGAGAGAATCTCAAGCAGACTCCACGCTGAACCTGGAGCCTAATATGGGGCTTGGTCTCACACACTGCGATCAGGACCTGAGCCAAAAGTGAGTCAGAGACTTAACTGACTACGCCACCCAGGTGCCCTGATAACACATATTATTATTAAATTTATATTAGGTTCCCAAACAGAGGAAACAAAACTATAAAGAGGAGCAAGGAAATGGACGTCACAAATGTTAGGATTACGGATACTTCTGAAAAGGAAAGTGTGACACATGATTGGAACTGGGACCATGATACCTACCGGGGACTGGCCACAGTCTACCTTATGATGGCTGATGTTCTATAAGGTGTGGTTTAGATTTATTTTTGTCCTGCACACACATGTTTTTGCATTTTCAATGGATATGACCTCACATTAAGACAGAACAAAACTGGGGTGCCCGGGTGGCTCAGTGGGTTAAAGCCTCTGCCTTCAGCTCAGGTCATGATCTCAGAGTCCTGGGATCGAGCCCCACATCGGGCTTTCTGCTCTGCAGGGAGCCTGCTTCCTCCTCTCTCTCTGCCTGCCTCTCTGCCTACTTGTAATCTCTGTCTGTCAAATAGACAAATAAAATCTAAAAAAAAAAAAAAAGACAGAACAAAACTAGAAACAAACAAAATTTTAAAAGCAAACAACAAAAAAGGAAAAGTGTAAGGGGGGTGATGCTTACTCTCCACTTTTTTGACCAACAATCTTCTTTAATTAGCACTGTTAATATGGCAGCCACATTGCCCTGGTCTCTCTGCGTCTCACAACTTTGCATTCCTTTTAAGAGAACTTTCCATAAATATTCCTTGTACATTTCCAGTTTAAAAAAAAAAAAACTTATTTTCTGTCTTCAATGATACTTGTAGCAAGCAATTAAGCTCCTAATGTGAAATGGTGCTTGTATCAGCCAAGAGTGAGAAAACTTCTCAGGTTACAGAGCTGGACATGATATTACCTTGGACAACAGTCGAGAAGTTTGTTGTCTTATTTAGCTGAGAGGAAAAACAAATGCCTTTACTCTTCTTAGAAAATCATTTTAATACATTGAAATTTAAATGTGGAGTAAAATATGCCAGTTCAAGTATATAATTAAAGTTACAGTATACCCAACATGGGTTAAGAAATCTATCTTCCCTGATCAGCAGGCTTATGACTAACAATACCTAAACTAATCACATTCACTTTACCAACAAGTTTTAAAAAAGTGAAATTCTAATTACTTTGGAAGAGCACTTTCCCAGCACATCACAGCAGTGTCCTCATTTTGCTTTTAAAAATATTTGTATGAGGCTACAGACTTTCTCCCTTGATAGTAAACAAATTTCAGGGGAAAGACACTGTTTCAAATTTCCTCACATACCTAATGGAAGAGAAAACTAGAAAAGTACCACTTCGAAAATAATATATTTTTTTCATGCTCTCTTAGTTTGGGTTCCTATAACAAATACCACACACTGGATTGCTTAACAACAATTTATTTTCATAGTCCCAGAAGCTGAGATGTGCAAGATCAAGGTGATACTGATACTGTTAGCCAGGAAGACCTGCTTCCTGGTTTGCAGAAAGACTCCATGCTCCATCTGTCAGGCAGAGAAATGGTCTCTCTCCAGTGTCTTCTTATAAAGGCACTAATCCCATTTAGAGGGCCCCCCACTCGTAAGATCATCACCTACCAGAGGCACCTCCTCCAGATGGCTATTAGGGCTTCAATATAAGGATTTTGAAGGAGAAAAGCATTTAGTCCACAGTCCATACTAATCTCTGCTATGGTTTCAGAAAATAACTGAAAATTTATGGACCTCAAAATGTACTTTTTTTTCTAACCAGCTCATACAGATATTTTTCACTATCGAATATGTTTACCTAAATAGAACTCAATTAATATTTTATCTAATGGTGTTAAGAGGAAGAAAATGAGACCTTTCTATAAATGGCAGTATTTTTTGGACTGATTCTTTTTGATAGATAGAAGCAGTTTAAAATAACTTTTTGAGAGAATTCAAACAAATTCCACAGCGGTTCTCAGGATGCCTTTTACATTTTCTGTCTGTCTTTCAGAGTCTGAAAAATCTGTTTTGGTCATTTCTAAATCATATTTAAACGCAAAATGTTGATGTTGTGTTATCATAATATTTCTGAGAAAAATCTATGTGGTTAAAATATATTTACTTCAATATACATTTACTTCTAAATAAGCAACACCTTATTTAGAAATTAGTGACATTATTTTAATTTAAATAAGTTTAAGTCCTCGGAAATTCCAATGCATTTTATAAAAGGAAAAATAGTACTAGAATGGAAATCTAAATGGAAAAAAAGAGACACAGGCAAACCATAAAATAGACTCTTAACTACAGAGAATGAACTGAGGGTTGCTGGAGGGGTGGTGGGTAGAGGAATGAACTACATGGGTGATGGTATTAAAGAAAGTACTTTTTGGGAGGAGCACTGGAGTTGTATGCAAGTGATGAATCACTAAATCCTACACCTGAAATTAATATTGCACTATATTTTAACTAACTGGAATTTAAATAAAAACTTAAAAAAGAACGGACTTTAGTTAATGTGAATGTATCCACATTGATTTGTTATTTGTAGCATATGCACCACATTAATGGAAAATGTTAATAATAAGCAAAACTGGGTATGGTGTAGATGGGAACTCTTTGTACTATATTCTCAATTTTTCTGTAAATCTTAAATAAAGTCTATTTTTAAAATGCCATTGTGGGTGATTGATCCCCATATCAATCAATAAAAAAATATTTTTATATATGTAATACACATAGGAGTTCAGCCATCATGGTCTCTTCCCATTACATGCCCACTCACCACATAATGAGACACACTGTACGTATCCCATGCTGAAATAGATGGTATCTAGAATACAGAGAGAACTTAAATAGATTTGGGGGTGTGGGTATGCCTTCCAAGAATATTTGGCCTAGGGCTGCAAAGAGGAAAATTAAAAATCCCACCCCATCCCCCAAATAAAAAGGTAACTATGCACTTCTCAGAGTCATTTTGTGAATTAAAGACAACTTACTTTTAGAGGATTACAAAATCTTGGTTATTGATATTAATATCTAGATTCATGTATGATATAACATAAAAAAATTTGTTGTGACTTTGAATCTGTCAGTTGTTTATCCAAAGTAATACTGTGACATAATGATTTGTAAGAAATACATACTTTTCAGATATATTTGGTCTTTATCCACAGTTCTTGAAAATGCTTCAGAGCCATAAAAGTGAATGGTGTCTTATTATTATTATTGAAAGTGATTTTTAAACCCCATCCAGAAGGCAGGGACTGGTTGCCAGGAGGACCAACCTTGTAATTAAAGGGTTGGAACATCAGTTTCACTCCTTAACCTCTGGGGTAGGGAGAGGGGATGAGGGTTTAATCAACCAATGGCCAATCATTTAGCCAATCAGGACAATGTAATGAAGTCTCCAAAAAGCCCAAGGGGACAAGTTTTTGGTCCTTCTTGGAGAGTTTCTATGCTTGGGAAACCAGAGCACTCCCACATGCTGCCACACCAGGACCCACACTCCATAAGAACAGAAGTTCCTTTGTTTGGGACATTGCCCCGTGTATCTCTTCATTTGGCTGTTGATTCATGTCCTTTATCATGTCCTTTAATCCTACATCAGTGTGTACCTGAGTTCCATGAGCTGCTATAACAAATCAATTGAACGCAAGGAGGCAGTTGTTGGAACATCCAGTCTGTAGCTGCTCTTTCAAAGGCACAGATATTTGCCTGAGGCTTGTGACTAGAGTCTGAAGTGGCAAGCTAGGTGGGAGGCAATCTCCTAGGACTGAACCCTTAACCTGTGGAACTAAAGCCACTGTCAGGTAGATGATGTCAGAATTGAGTTGAATTTTTGGACACCCTGCTGGTGTTCAAGAACTCCTTGCTGTTGTGTGTGGGAAAATCCATCTTCTGGCCACATGGGCATTGTATGCAAGAACTTTAAAAGAAACACCATGGCTGTTATTAATGAAAGATATAACTCGGTAAGTTTACTATGCAAAATATCCTATTTTACCTAAATTTATTGTCATGAACATCAGCTAACAGGTATTGCTATTGATGTTTTAGTGAATGCTATCATAGAGATTTTTTAGCATTTTATAGTTGCTTTTTATTTGTAAACAAGAATCTTATGCACATTAGCTCTAGCACTTGGTTTTTTAAATTATATTAAATCATGAATCCATAATAAATAAGTGTAACAGGAACTATATTGTTTTAATTGATATCTGTAAGAAGACAATACTACTTTTAGTAAGACAAGCACTTTTTGATAAAAACAAGCAGATATTCCCAAACATTATATAAGTGGAAAACAAAGAAATTAATAAAAATGTAGTGTTTCCCAAAAGTGGGCTTCAAGAAACGGAGTTTCAGGGAATTGAATCAGAGAGAAGAATTTAGAGAAAGAGAGTTTGCATAGAGAGAGAGAACTGAGAAAGGTCATTGTAGGAAATGAATACAATGCCATGAGACCCGTGAGACATTTATTGTGTCAAAGATCAGCAGAGATATCTCTAGGTAGAAATTCCAATTTTGAATTGTGTACTTCGCTAAGGTGTGAGGAACTACCACTGGGTAAACCCAAACTTGCAATAAAACCTGTTACACACAACAGCCATGCGTTAGGAACATACTTTTTAGGTGTTTGAGAAAGAGGGGGTGGTAAGGTAAAGCCTTACCAGGGGAATAGAAAAGCTGTAGAACCAGAGAAGAATTAGAACCCACAAAACAGTAGACAAACAAGTGTGGAATGGATTCTGAGGGAAGCACATGTAAGCAAATTCTCTTCCAAGAGTTTCTAGAGTGATTGGAAAATCTACAAGCTGAAGTAGAGGTTCATGGAGTGGTACTGATAGAGAATGTGTCCGTTCAACTTCCCAGGTCTGTGAGTTCCTGGTAATTGTAATGTACTTATTGAAGAAAAGGATGCCACAAGTAATTTATGGGTTAAAATCATATGAGAAGGGCACCTGAGTGGCTTAGTGGGTTAAGCATCTGCCTTCAGCTCAGGTCGTGATCTCAGGGTCCTGGGATCGAGCCCTGCATCGGGCTCTCTGCTCAGCGGGGAGCCTGCTTCCCTCTCTGTCTCTGCCTGCCTCTCTGCCTACTTGTGCTCTCTCTCTCTGTCAAATAAATAAATAAAATCTTAAAAAAAAAAAGCATATGAGAAATGCAATATAGGCAGCCTTCAATTCTATAGACCTTCACAGGACAAATAACTTTACATGATCCAGCATGTGACCTTCATTAAAAAGTGTATTTACATTCACCACTGTTTTATTAATGGAAATTCAGAGCTTCCAAACATTTATTTTCGCATTTAAACTTCCTTCTCATACTCTCTTAAAGAAGAAAAAACTAGTACGTATAATGATTTATCATGAAGTCATTAAGAACTAAGAACTAGGCACTGTTAGTTATTCCATATTTATTATCTATTTCAATTTTAGGTATATCTATAAATCTATATCTGTATCTATCTCTCTATATATCTGTATATACAGGTATATATAGATATATGCTCATTTCATTTATTGACTCTGAAATTCCCATATTCACATTTTCCTGTTAAACCTCATTTATGTTTTTCATATAATCTTAGAAAACTTAGAGTAAATTATAAGAATTAAAATACGTGCTTAATATAATATGTGTATAATATAACATATATATAATATAGAGGCAATTCATATGCAATAATGAATCTATAGCCATTAGAAGAAGTAGGTTTGATACCAGATAATTCTATTTCACTAGATTTAGGGATACAGATTCAAAATGCACGCTGCCCGATGTACTATACAATTATAGACTTAAATTTCTGTTCTCTACTTTCCATATAGTTACTCTAAAGCTCAGACAACTATTCTTAAGCAGCTCAGAAAAAAACTAAATTGGAATTCTTGCCAACACAAACACTGTGCACATATATTTAACGACATTCCCCTTTCAACACTGACTTAATATATTTTAGCTGCCTTATAAATCACTTCCAGGAATTTATGTCAAATATAAATAACTCTACTTCCCACATAAGGATTACTGTGTTTAAACAAGTGTGCTTTATCCATACAGCAAGGTCGAAAACAAATATGGAAAACAATCTATCAAACTTATAATAAAAGTTTAGGTAACCAAATGTGGAAATTCTATGAAAAATATGTTATTGCATATTTGCTGGGGGCCTGGGATTAAAGAACGCTTCCATTTTAGGCTCATGTCTTATTAAATAAGTATACTTGAGCCCATTTAACAATAAAATTTGTGACCTCCTTTGCAAGAGGTAAAATCCAATTTCCTTTTCAGTCAACGAAGTATTATACCAAATGTCTTTCTTCTCACTCTGCTGCTCTCCTTTATGACTTGGAGTTCATAAAGCAATTCCCTAGCCTGAGAAGAAAATAAACAAGCAAATGGTAGCACTTAAGGAGCCCTAGGCATAACACCTAGAATAATCTGCAATATAACATTTATCAAGCAATAGTAAGTTACAAAACATTTGAGAAATTTGTTTCTGGAGGGAGTTGAGAAAGCTCATTTGAATCCACTTTGTCTCATAAAGGAAACATTGTGTTCATAAAACCACAGGAACATTAGGAAAACAGCTGTTTCCTTTCAAAATAGAGTTGCCACATCAGGTGTAAATTTCATCAAGGGTATAGCTTAATCAAGTATCCCATATTATGCAAAATACAATGTAGTATGTAATTCCTAAATAGAAAAAAATCACAACTTTATATTTTCTTATCACGATGAAACCTGTTACATGCTCACAAAGAAATGTGTGCCATTTCTAATTACCGACTTTGAAAGTGAAGCTCATTTTATCTAATATTATAAAATCTAAAATAAAATTTCCCTATAGCACAAGAAATATTTGTAAATGATATTTACTTTTGGAAGCTGTAACCCAAATTCTTTTCTTGTTGTTGTTAATGGTACAATTAATTGGGAGCAAATGAAAAGATGTCAATAAAATTAGGTGACTATAAACACACCCCCCTAAAATTACCCTCTCAGAAATGTAGGTAGAAATTTCTGCTATCTACCTGTATAAAGTTTGGGATTAACCATGAGAAAAGTTGCTTATTTTGCTATATAGATTCAATATTAAAAAATTAAAGCTATAAATCAATGTCTGTTTTAACCAGAAACTTAAAGAATATATAGCATTAAATACTAAAATTGATTTCATGTGCCATTTGTTATTATGACTTAGCAAATTACTAAGCATTTAATGATTGGGAATGATTGGGTTAACAAACAGCAGTTAACTTAATGCTGTGCCGGGTTATTATTTGGAAAACCCACAGTACCTTAAAAATAGTTCAGTCATCAGTTATTGAAAAGTGAAGGGTGTGTGGTGACATGGTACTCAGCCCTAATTAAGATAGAGCAATAGGGTACATATGTCAGAAAACAGTTGCTTATATATAATTGTTCGGGTTAAAAAGTAAAATAAAAGGAAATAAAAGAAAGCAAAGAGAACATTCAATAGGTATAATGTCGTTACTAGGGTTTTGTCATTCTTCAAAAATGCAGCAAAATATGTAGTGGACAAACATTTTTTAAAAAGTCATTTATTATTTTTAACCTTTATTTAAATTCAATTTAGTTAACACATAGTGTATTATTAGTTTCAGAGGTAGAATTTAGTGATTCATCAGTTGCATAGAACACCCAGTGCTCATTGCTTCAAGTACCCTCCTTAACGCCCATCACCAATTATCCCATCTCCTCCACTTTCCTCCCGCCAAAGAGAAGGCATTTAAAAATCTTTATTATTTAGGTGATTCTCAAAACTTGTTATTATTACTCCAAAATCATATTCTAAACAGGAGAAAGTGATACCAACTCACATTTGAAACAGATTTATGTAACATTTAAACAGAGGATTCACTCTAAAATTACCCACTATGATATTTAATATTAAATAAGTAGTTTATTATAAAGGAAAATTTTATTTCACTTTAGTTTTTAATTCTTTTATTTTATAAATTGTGTAAGTGATGATCCATTTACATTACTGTGAATGTATTTAATGAACAGTTTTTGTAAAGCTGTCCATGAATAATACCTGTTGTTATTGTTTACATCCATAGTTGTATGATCCTGACTTATCCCAGGCTTTTAGACACAAAATCTTGCAGTCTACCTTTAATGGGCTATGTTCTCAGAAGAAAAAAAAAATGAGAATGATTAGTCATCATTCACTTACTAACTTATTAAATAATAGATTTTGTGTTCAAAAATATTTATTAGCTACACACCACATGCTGGACATTGTATAGGACTTGATGGATATGGGGAATTATTCTGAGTCTGGGAGCTCATAACAATGTGAAACTGTAAGACTTTTTGCATCTCCAACATCATAAATCCTTCCAGTTCCTAAAAGCACTCCAGCGTTCTTCAACTACATATTGAAGTTGAATGCATACTAAGCATCAGGCTTTATGTTATGCATGAAATCAAGCAGAAGAAATAATAAAAATCAGTATCTGTCAGGGTATACCAGAGAAAGAGAACCAATAGGATATATAGATCTATCCTTAAAGAGATTTATTTTAAGGAAGCGTCTCACACCCAGTTCTAGGGGTAGCAAATCTGAAATCTTGGAGCAGACCCTTAGGCTGGAATCCCAGACAGGATTTGAGGTAGATTTGAGTCAGAAATATGGCAGGCTGGAAACTCTGGCAAACTTACTATGCTGCAGTGTTGAGACACAATGTTTTCTTGGTCTGTGAAACCTCAGTGTTTGTTCAAGAGCATTCAACTGATTGGATGAGTTCACCCACATAATCAAAGGTAATTTCCTTTCCTTAAAAGTCAACTGATTGTAGATGCTAATCACAACTACAAAATACCTTCAGATTGACATCTATTGTAGTGGTAACACCTGAGCACCATAGTCTAGCCAGGTTGACACATAAAATGAATCATCACTCCAGTCCAGTAAAACCTACATATTATTTTCCTAGTAGGCAAAAACTAACAAAAACCACATAAACAGATTATATATATATATATATATATATATACACATATACATATATATGATTCCATACATATATGGAATATATGTATATTACACATATATACGTATATTACACTTATATGTACTATGTAATATTACATATATGTGTAATATACATATATACACACAGATGCATATTACATTGTATAATCTAATATATGTGATTCTGTGAAATGTTCAGAGCTGAATTCTCCTTCAAAAAGTAGAAAAAATTCCATTTATGGAAATCTATATTTAATAAAATATGCATCTTCTCTCTATACCTTGTCTCTGAGCTTCAAACTTTGTTTACCCGTGCACTTGATAACTCTCTTGAATATCTAACAGGCATCTTTTAATCTTGCAAAACTCAACACCAAATTCCTGGTCTTTGCCTCCTGTCCAGCTCCCTCCCACCATCTTCCTTATCCCCGTTTATGGCAACCACATGCTTCAAGTTACTCAAGCCATGCCTTCGATGCATTAACTCCTTTTCTTTAATTTTTTGGGTGAACAGCAAATAACACCACCATTATTTTTCTGATCTCAACTCCTACCCTTTGCCTAATTTACTCCACCATGGCCATTTGCTCAACTCAAAACACTGGGTCATTTGCCTCTGAGAGCTGGCATTTCCTGGAATGATCTGTTCTAGATCTAAATGGCTTATTACCGACCATCTTTTAATCTTTCTTTAAACATCACCTTCTCTCTGAGGATTTTTCTGGCTACCCATTTACATGTAACCCCACCTACCCACGCCTAGAACTTTGAGTTTCTTTTTCTTTATAGCACTTGTCACCTTGTGACATTTTATATATTTTACTTTTTTTTTATTATGTTCCATTGTCTTCCTAGTAAAATATAAAATGAATGAGGATATCAATCATGGGCTTTTCATTGCTTATGTGTCTCCCTTAGCTAGCAAAGTACCCAGTTCAATTGAAGTTTTCTTTAAAATTGATATTTGATTTTTTATAACCCCTTTCATTAAAGTCCTTATAATCTTTGCAATCCAATGTCTATTAAAAAAAAAAAGTGGGAAATCTGATAAGGTATAATCTGTGAGGTATAATGTGAAGCAGAGAAAAAGATCCTGAAAGGATAAACCATCACTGGCATTTTTAGGAGTAAGTTAGCTATAAATTACAATCTGACCATGCTATTTTCATTTTGCATGTTGGCTATTGCCTTTGCTTCTGCACTGAAGTTTTATAATTGAGTTCAACACTTAACAAACAATGTAAATTGAAACTTGCTCAAAGTTTATTTCCATGGCTAGATCTGTAAAAGGACAGGATAATAAGGGCTATTAATACTAGCTTCTACTGTGGATAAATCAGTGCACACTGCTTATATTTTTGTTGAAGTATCATTAGATGTTCCTTTATTTTTAAAGAGAAATTGAGCAAGTATAAAGTAGAATTTCTTTTTTTTAACATTAATATTGTATTTATTTATTTGACAGACAGGGATTCCAAGTAGGCAGAGAGGGAGGCAGAGAGAGAAGGGGAAGCAGGCTCCCTGCTGACCAGAGAGCCTGATGCAGGGCTTTATCCCAAGACCCTGAGATCATGACCTGAGCTGAAGGCAGAAGCTTTAACCCACTGGGCCACCCAGGCGCCCCATGTAAGGTAGACTTTCAAAAGTAAGTCAAACTCTAAACTAGGTAATGTCTCTATTTTTGAGGTGTTAGAGATTCTGTTTTGGATGTGATCCAGTGCTAAAAAACAAAAAACAAAAAAACAAAATAAAACAAAACCACACATTTTAATTACAGATTAAATCAATTCTTTTATGAAATTTTTCAGTGCCAAAACACAAATGGTCATGTGTTTAAAAATAAATAGGAACATGTAAATTAATGACTGGAATTAATGACTTTAATAATTTAAGAGGCAACAATTTAGAAGTAGTGGTTGAAAATATTTGCATTGGTTATAGGCTGCCAATATTCTTTTATCAAATGTAACTGATTTATAATGCCCAAATATTAAAATTCCTAGTATTTCAGAAGAGAAAAAAAATTTCCATTTCTTTAGTGATTAGATATTACCTATATAAATGTCAAGCTCACCAAAACATATGAGACACATATAAGACAATTTACCCTCAATATACATTAATAACCTTATCTTTGAAAAGAAACTACTAATGATTTTCAATAGAGAGCTTTGACTGAGCAAAATGCTTAAGAAGATTTTTTGGTAGAGACCAAGTAGGCAGCCATTCCAAACAGAAAGGAAATGTAGCATCTAATCCCTCTCTCCCTCTGCACAACAGACCCCTCCCTCTCCTCTGCATTGATACCAGCCGCTTTTAGAAGAAAGATGATTGAGCCAAGATCTCCCTTGTTTCCCAGGAACAGTGAAAGCCATGCACGCTTCTGGCTCTGCATGGAAACACTGAGAAGCCAGGGACTCAAACTTTGACGTTTCTATTGCATTCGGGCTCCTTGGTCACCCTCCCACCAGGTCTCAGAAAAAAGAGAGTGTTGGGAACAGGAGCAGCTGAAGACATTGAGGACCACAGGGCAGAACTGGGGTGGCCTGTGCAAAAGCAGAGAGAAAGTGGCCAAAAGTTAAGATAATTTTGGTTTTCTTCCTACCTCTTGCCTTCACCCCCTGCCAGGCCTCCACTTACCCTGTACTCCTAAAATTCCCAAGCGATAGCATGTAGCCCGAACGGATGCATATGTTAAGCAATCTGGTCTATGTTTTGCAGGGATAAAGTGCTCAAACTTAGTGAATGGGGATTCACAATGTGAAGACAGGTTGAAGTGGTCTTGTGGAGCTCTGAAGGATGTTGAAAATACTTTTGTTGAACATTACATTGAATGTAATAGGAACCGGTGCCGTTGTTGATGCAGTTGCCCTGCGCATCCATTAAGCATAAGAGGGAATTCTTCCGATTCAGGGACAGCCACTTGTAGGCGTATAAAGAAAGTGTTCTCTGTTCCCCCCAGGCTGGTGAAGCAGAAGCAACATGGAATCTCAGAAGGAGAAAGGGGAATCACCACTTTGAAGCTGGAACTGCCGTGGAAACTCAGAGAAGCCATTTCCCTGTAGAACAGCGCCACCTGTCTGATGGAGCCCCCAAGTACGCCGCTTAAAAACAAACCAAAAAAGCGGGTATTAACCTGCTTTAGGAATCTGACCCCCTGTCTCATTGAGACAATTTAGTAGTGAGTCAATTTGATTCAATCACTAATGAGGGAAGGGACTAATAGTCCTTGTGGAAAATGGTAATTCTACATACAGGAGCATAGAAAACCTGGATCTAGCATCATCTCAACTTTACATGAAAAAGTGACAGTTTGATCTTTGGGGAATCTTAATTCCTCGATCAATTTCCTGAAGTAAAACCATTAGCTCCATGAGGTCCTTGATTTACAGGGGTTCTCCTAAATACCTGGTCCTGGTTAACTAATGGGGTGGTGACGATAAAGGCTGCTGTTGTCATGTGGATGGTAGCAATTATCTAGCCTCGAGGAGAACTCTGGAATGGGACTGTGCTAAGAGCCAGTCAGCACAATGGGACAGAGAAGTCATTTCCTTTGTCTTACAGAACCCTCCTCAAGACCCAAAAGCTTGTATTACTAAGCCCCCCGGCTGTGGTCAATGTCACAGACATCTGGTCTCCCACATGTAAGTCTATGACCAGCAGTTTCAAATACCCTCTTTGGGATTATAAGTGAGACCATAGCCTGAGAAGTTGGGATCACTCACACGGATGCTCACATATGGATACAAGTAAGACCAACTGGAACCAACCTGCTGACCATGCCCGTGCTGCCCGTTGTGCCACAATTGCTCACTGAAGCCATTGTCACACCTGACATAGCAACGTGCCCCCTCACAGACCGAGCACAAAGTAAAGGACTGTATGTTTCTGATGCAAGGCCCTCACTGTATGCCAGGCATGCGACTTCTGCAAAAAGTTGGCTCATTTTCCTTGTGGTGAAAGAGGCCACATCACATAGGGCATTGTCTCCACTTCTCCTGTCAAAACGACTATATCAGATCAAATCAAGTTTAATGCCAAATCCCCAAGTGTAATAACCTGTGCCCCTTTGGGTTCTGTGCTTGTATAATACAGCGAGTGAGCCATGGGCTGCTTCCACTGGGGATAAGAGTTGCTAGTTGGTCTATTTTTCGTGATTGCTGGCATTACCCCCAAAGATCAGCAGGTCTCTAAACACCCTTCCTTGGGTCATAATGAGTCTAGACCGGCTCAGACTTGATTGACCGGAGTCAAACCTAACAGTGCCCTGGCGGCTTAGTACAGTGACTGAGACCCTCGAGGCCAGGAAGGGTTGTGTTTGAGATCAGTGTTCCTGCATACAGTCCTGCTGATAGCCTTAATTTACTTGGGTGTGAGACCACTTGGTCCCAGCCTCTGTGTGCTCTTCAAAACTGAGAAGTTGACACATTATAGTTACTCTTCTTATATTGCTAATATGTGTAAGTATAGTTGTCTCTGTGTGTGTTATCTTTTTATTTAGATGCCTGAAGCGTTTTCAGTCTCTGAATTTCAACAATTCACAGTATTTATCATATAGCTTTTGAGTTATTTCCTCCTGTCTTAACTACTCCCTTCATCTCCAAATTCAGGGGCCTAAGATTTCTTCTATAAAATATGCGATTGATTTTCAGTCCTGTCTGTCTGGCCTCTTCTTGTGGAATGTCTTATTCCATTCTGTGAACTTATAATTACTTATTTTATTATTTCGTTCTTTGTCCTACACTTCAGCTAAGGGGAGCAGAACCTGGAGCTTGAACTAAATGCCACTGACATTTCCGTAATATTAATTTGTCTCTAGTACGTTAGGCCCAGATTTAAATTCTACTATTGGATTCTGATTTTCCTAACATATAATGTACTTATGGGATTTTTAGATGGTTAAATAATTAATATATCCAAAAGATTTTAGTGTAGCTATAATAATTTTCATCACTAATAGGCATCCTTTAATTTCTACTTCATCTTAGAAATTCTTACCATTTGTATATCTTTCATCTCAGTAAATTAATTCATACTTCCAATTTTCTTCTCTTATTTTTGCAATACACATTCACTTGATTCTTATAATAAAGTGAAAGTAACGGCTTTGAAAGTTTTATCCATCATTCTTTGAAGTAGAATCTTTCTCTGCAATGAGAATCCAGGCTTCTCTTGACTTTATTCTAGAATTTTGTATTTTTTTTCATGGCTAGAAATCAAGCTATTTCTCATTCTAGAATAAAGGGGAAATACCTCAAGTGTAGTATTTGTTTACGAACAACATTTATGGTATCATGTTCAATACCCACAGAGTAGATATTTCTTATTTAGGACTCGGACTGGGCAAGCTCTTTCTAGGAAAACCTTACTGGTTCACTTGAATTGATGGATGTTCCCTGAATGTACTTCTGAACCTATGCATTTGCACTACCTGAGCCTTCCTGAAAGTTGTTTGCAATTGTTTGATTTGTATCAATCTAGAATATGAATTATGCTATGATGGTAGCAACGGGGCTTCTTTTTTCAACATTCTATCTTTCAATCTTTTCCATTGACTGGAGTCCAGTGATCACTCAGTACATACTGGAAACATGTGTGGAACGGACCTGAATTAAATGAGATTTGTTTGGGGGCAGCTGGGTGGCTCAGTTGGTTAAGCATCTGCCTTTGGCTCAGGTCATGAGCTCAGGGTCCTGAGATCCAGCCCTGCATTGGGCTCCCTGCTCAGCTGGGAGTCTGCTTCTCCCTCTTCCTCTACACTCCCCCCACCCCCGCCCCATGCTCGCTCGCTCTTTATCAAATGAATAAACAAAATATTTTCTAAGAAATGAGATTTGTTTGATGTGGCAGCTGAGAATATCTTGGATAAGGGGACTCTAAGAAGAGAAATTTTATTTCTGTTCATCATCTAAGTGTATTTGTTAGAGTGGTTAAATGAGGACCGGATTCCTCTCAGAAGTTCTATTCAACCTGATCTTTAGTTAGGAAGATAAACTCCAAAGTATATGTTCTTACCTGCCTTCAGAGTGGCCTTACTTTCAGGCACCTGTACTTCACTGTTGCACATAACGGGTTACTTAGAACATTAGGATTTTTGTTGTTACCTTTGTTTTTACCTACATCCTCCCCCTCTGCCTCCAAATCCTTCCTTATCATGCATCTTTTCCCATTACTTACATATATCCAATGAAACTAATTTCAGTGCCTCCAGATAAATAACGTGCATATCACCGGCCACATCATCAGGTCTGGCGATGTGATTTATTTGGTCAATAATATCTGAATGGAAAAATGCAAGTAAATTACTTAAATGTGGTCATTGCTCTTCCCTGGACCATGAAAATGGCCCATCCCACACAGTTACTGATATTTCAATCTGAGTCACCAGTCACAGTCTAATAGCCTGGAGGAGAACCACCAGTGCAGTTCACATACAACATAAGCAAGAGAGAAATCTTTGATGCTGTAAGTCACTAAGATTTTAGGCTTATTTGTTATGCAGCAAAGCTGATTAACACAAGATGAGGATTTATCCCAATTATTTTCAGTCAATTTTGAATATAAAGTCATTTAAAACATTTTCAAGTGAGTGGTCTACTTTTGTTATTAAGTATATACTCCCTTTCATTGACTTTCTTGAAGATTGTAATTTCAGAAGCATTTCCTCAGAAGCTAAACATTACTTATGAAGTAGTTCCAATTCTTATATCATATTTTTGCAATTTATTTCTAAGTTTATTGAACTTGTGGCAATAGTTGTAGCCTTTGAAATACATACTTAAAAAAAAAGAAACTTTAAGACTTCCTTTATAGCCAAGCACATGATCGATTTTGTAAATGTTCCTCAGATACCAATAAAATATATGTATTCAATATTCATAGAATGCAAAATAAGATATTTATGTTTGAGTGGAGTTTATTACAGTACTCAGTTCCTATGTGTTCTCACTTATTTATTTCTACTAGACCTTTCTAATCTGAAAAAGATATATTACATACCCTAAGTATAATTCTATTTTTATCAAGTTCTCCCTGCATTCTCCCTGCATTTCTAATAGATCAGCCTTTATGTTTGGAATGCTAAGTGCTTTGGTGCTTACAGTTATGAGGAATATGTCCTTCAAACGAACTGTCTTTTGTCATTACACAAAATGATCTTTTACCTTGTTTAAGAGCTTTTAACCTTAAAAGAAGATTCCATTTTCTCCTGCTTCACATCTAGTTTTCTTAAATGATGTTGTACTGTTTATATTTCATTTTTATTTTTCCTTTGCTATATAAATACTCTACATCAACAAAGGTTACATAGCTTTGATAGTGCAAAATTCCAAGCACATTATCATTGAACTTATTATATAATGAAATGTCATCAGTCACTACTTTTTTTTCTTTCATTTTCTCTGTTCTTAAAGTATCTATTTTGAGTCCCTTATAGTTATTTAGAGCATTTTCTGAAACATTTTCCCTAGATAAGATAACTAAAACTAGAGTCCTTAGTTTTTCTTTCAACTCAACAGGTAAATGATAATTTATTTGCCTATAAGATTCTATGATCCTTTTTCCCCAGTAACTTACTGATATTTTTAACCGCCAATTTTGATGTATTTCTGAAATATAAATTGTTCCATTGATTTGGAAGCTTCAAATTAAAAAAAAAAAAAAAAAACTTCAAAAAAAATCATGAGAGATTGTCAGTCTATTTCCTTCTTCCACCAACACACACACACACACAGACACACACACACTCAATATCCATTCTTTCTTTTTGCTTGGACATATTCCTACTTAGCTAGGTCTAGTTTTCCAGCTCTTCCAGTAATGGGGATGAACCAAGTTTCTTCAGTGGAACATGGTTGAAAAGTTGTGCACACCCTCCATTTACATGCTTACAAAGACAATAGTTTCCTGTGATTCTTTGCTCTTCACAGAAGCTGAAGAGGGATAAGATGGCAGCCATGCTGGTGAAGACAAATTCTTTGAGGATGGTGTTAACCACAATATGCCAGAAACCAGCTTTCTGTTTTATCTCAGAAAACAGAATTCCCCTTACAGATTACTCTAGTGAGACTTATGTGTAGAAGATGAATAAAACTTCTATGTCATTTAACTTCTCTGCTTTGCTGTGGGGTGAGGAGGGATGTGAAGGGGCAGGATATCTTCTTCCTGGTGGTTCTGGGTAGGTCTGTGGACCACTGAGGGTCCCGAAGACATGTTCAAGATGTTTGTGAGTCCAAACCACTTTTCCAAATAATATTAAGATACCACTTGTCTTAAACAATGCTGTTTAAGAGTACTGGCATCAAATTATACGAGTTGTCATTGTACTGTTCACTGTTAAGCACTCATAAGAAGGAAAAAAAATGTCAGGTTCAGTTATGATTGTCCTTGAGGAAACAGTAATAGTTACTAATGTTGTAAAACTTTGACCCTTGCTTATATGTTTTCTGTATGAAGACAGGAAATATGCATGAAGCATTTCTATTACATACTCATAAAATTGTTAAACTCCAGCAAAAACATTTAGACAACTGTGTGAGCTGGCCATTGAACTAGATGCTTTTTTCCATAGGACACTGTTTTGACTTGAAAGAATGAAAGACAAACTACAATTATTCAAACATGAATATTTGGCAAAAGGAAACAAAAGACGGTATTTACTGATAATAATAAAACTTGAGTTTCAGGGAAAAATTACAATTTTGGAAAACATGTGCCCACTGTGAGAACTGGCCACTTGTCAATACTCAAAGATACTTCAAAAATAAATGGATGTCCATTATTATGTGTGTGTGCTTTGATAGAGTATGAGGAATTGTGTAACTATTTAGAAGATCTGAGGTTAGGCAGTATTTTCCAAATGATCGATGCAGTATGTGACAAATCTGAGCATGGAAAAAAAATCTATTCAAAGTGCAAGACAGTGCAATGGATTTTAATATAAAAGAGTACAAAATGTTCATTGATGCAGATCCATATTCTATATAACTACTAACCTTTAAGAAATGACCACTCATCAAATTGTTGTATAGTGACCAAAAAAAAAAAAAAAAAAAACAGTATCAACAATTATTTGGAAAGGTTTAAAACACTGCACCTTTCCAAATACAATCTATGTGAAATAGATTTTTTTCATGTACTTCAACCAAAATAACATATCACAACAGGTTGTATTCAGAAGCAGGCATGAAATCAGCTGTCTGCTTATAAGCCAGACATTAAAACAATTTGCAAAAATATAACAATACTCTCTCTGCTCACTGACTTGTTTCTTAGAAAAAATATAGGCATTTTTAATAAGGTAGGTCTTTATGTCAACATGCACTGAATATATCATTTTATTTTTAAATAAATTGATAAATACATTATTTTTAAATCTCCATTCTGTTTCCTAATATAGTAAGCATCAATAGGCATACATCACATAAATAAAAGTCCTTTCAGATCATCAATATCATTTAAGAGTATAAAGGGATCCTGAGACCTTAACCACTAGTTTACCAAGATCAATTTTTTTTCCTACACATTTTATTATCCCCAGTCTATCATCTGTCCCCTTTTCTCCTTGTATAAATCATCTTACTGCTCTTAATTCTCTTTTTTTGTGCTTAATATTTACATTTGTTTTAACTGTACTGCATTATAATATTTTTTATCCAGTTACCACTTTTTCTGTATATTTACTGATAATTGTAAAATTAGAAATTGATTTGAGTTGCAGAGTGTATATTTATGTTCTGAGGAATGTCCTTCTGTGCTCTTTTGATTTACTAGACTCATTGGTTGATTATTCGAAGTTGTCAGCTTTCTGTTCAGGATTCTCACTTCATTTGGCTCTTCCTACTCTTTGCATAATATTTAGTGTTCCCTTCCCTAGATCATAGATTTGGTACTTGGTCTACTCTCAGCTCAATACATCCTAGGAGTTCAATGCAATGTGTTGGCATTTCATTGAGAGGTGGTATTTTCTTGTGTGTTAGAAGTTCAATTCCTGTGGGGCATGGATGTACCAAACTAGCCAGTTGTTAATTTTCATTTGGGAATACAGAAGGTGTTTTCTTACTCACAGCTGTTCTCATTTTTTATTGAACTCACTTGAGTCCTCAGATATTGTGAAAAATTAATCCCAGATCATTTTTAAGAGCCTAAAAGACACAACAACATGTCGAAGGCCATAAATTATGTCAAGGGAAGGTGCTGCACTTTCTGAGGTGCTCAGCTCTGTCTGGGAATCATGACCCAGCTCTGTCTGGGAATTACGACCCTTACCTCAGGCCTCTCAGCCTTGATGTTCCTGGGCTCAGACAAATACTGCGTTGGAACATGTCAAGTTCGTGGTTTGCACTTGCATCTGACTGGGAGATATGTGAAAAATCTGAGGCTCTACATTTTCATTCCAGGCTCTTCCTCTGTCCAAGTCTTAGCCACTGGATTTCTTGGAAGAACTCTATGTGCACCTCTCTTTCCATAATGCCGAAACTCCCAAAAGGCTGAAAACATGTCTTTAACAACAAAACCTGACCTAGTGATAAGACACGCAGGTCTAAGTGAAGAACTATGTACATGTTTAAAGACAGGGTAATGTTCTAATCTCCTTCCCCATGGCTTTATGCAATGAAAATTATATGCATTGTACTGCTTTTGTAAAATTTGAAATTTTCTAAATTTTTAAACATACTTGATCCCATTTGATGCTGTGCTTCTGTCCTTGAATCTCTCCAAATTCTGTTGTTCTTTGTGAAGTTTGGCTCTATGCTATGGCTTCTCTTTTGTCATTACCCTCCTCACCCACACTTGATTAGAAAGTATATTGCCCTCCTTCCTGCAAGGCTGAGTTTTAAGTGGCCTTATTACTTAAAGCGTTCACTTATAATTTTACTGCTTGCTTCTTAGAGGTGAGAAACAGTTTTCTTTTCAGGGTACAGTGGCCCTCAGTGCATGGGCTTCTCTATTATGTTTTATTTTTGTCTAAAAGCTAGCATGAATTGCCTTCTTCCCCCACAGACCCGCCTCTGATAACATTGCTCTCAATCTAACCCCTAACCCAATGGCATGAGTTTGAGGTTTTTATTTGTGGCAAGGCTCTTCTTTCTGTACTAATTTTTGCAACAGTACAGAGAGGCTTGGCTACTTTTCATTTTCATCCACACAATGTCTCCATCACAGGCTGACAGGAAGCTTTTGCTCATTGCTGCTATTCAAGCACTCAGGCTGCAGTGGCAACCATCATTTTGAACATTATTGATTGCTTGCCAGGAAAACCAGGGGATACTGGAAAGGGCTCCCACTGAGTGAGTGATTAAATACTCCAGTCAGTTCACAATGTACTGGCCTGAATTAGTCACATGGCTCCACCAAAGCCCAAAGAAGCATAAAAGCTCAACGCAACATTTGCCCAAAAAGGGGTCAACCAGAAATATTAGATGAAAAGCGTTAATAAGCACCTCAGAGTGTCAGCCAGATACATCCTACAGATTCTGAAAGCCTGATAATTGATGAGAAAGAACTTTTACATATTAAGCCCATACAAGCATCTGCAAATTTGTAGACATACACAGTCAGCATAATTATTTGATTATGCACTATCTAAAACATACTGTGTACTATTTATTAGATAATTTGTGTAAACTATGATGACAAAGGTAATATGATAAATCATCATTTTGAATTATTAGATGATAGTCTTTACTCACAACAAAATTTGTTTAAGCACCAAGGTGAGATCTTTTTATTTTTTTTTAATTCATGTAATTTCTGCTAATGATATGGTTAGATGCTGTGCAACATCTGTTGTTTACAAGTTCCAACTACCCATTGGGTCACTTGTAAATTTCCACACAGATTATAAGTGATGTTATTAAGATTTAAGAGAATGAACAATATAACTGAATAAGTCAATATAATTTTAATTAGAATATTATGTTATTCATTATCTATATTAAAGCTTAAATAATTAGCCTTCTCCAAAAAACTTGCATTAAAGCAAACATCAGAGCTACTGCACGGGATCTCAGGTTGAATAATTAAACAAAGTCCCAAGCTTCAATTTGCAGCACATTAAATAAATCAATGACAACATTTTTATTGTTCTTATATTGTTAATTTCCTTATGAAAAGAAAAATCAAGCATCTTCATTATTTTATGAACAATATTTTCCTTTGGTTCTTAGCATCTTTTTCAGTGCTTCTCACATCAGTTATTGTTGGCTTCCTTCTGAATGGCTTATTCATAATATGATCCACCAATATCAAAACCAGTTTCTAGAAATGGCATTACATGTGAATACAAATTCTGTCCACAGAGTCAATAATTTGGCAGAACATATATTATTTTCTTTAATCTAAGGATACACTTATAAGATACTTTTCTTAGAAATCTGGGAGAAAATGAATACAATCAACTTTGTAAACATCTAATCAGATTCTTTTGTCTCCTATGATATGGCAAAAACATTGTACTGATAAATACATTTAAAATTACATACTAATTTAGAACTGTGATTGATAGAAATACTATTTTCTGTCAATTCTTTTCTAAAGACAAAACTGATTACTTATTTCCAGAAGTTAACCTATTTATTTTCTAATATAGTCACATAATTAATTTATGAAATACATCATTAACAAAATACCCAAAATAAAAAATCCTTCAGTCACCTCCCATGTCTCCTTCATGTGAGCTAAATAAATCTTCACACAATTTGAGATCTACTTAATTACCCAGGTTATCTTGTACCTGTTATGGGCGCCCTCTCAAGGTCATTACTAGCCTTCATTCATTCCTTGGTATTTTGCATGCTCGTTTAAGTTACAAGAGCATTAGCATATGCTCTTTCCTCCGCATGAAACTTCCCCTACCCTGTTTGCCTAGTTAAATTTTAGTAGGCAATTTGCTGTTTTTGCATTTATTCATTTCCAATTCTCTGGGTGACATTTCCCCTGGAATTCCAACAGGAAACATCTGTCTACTTATCCTCAGTCTATGTGGTTTGAGTAGGCCTGCACCCCACTCCGCTGAGAAGCGTGTGTCCCTGAAGTGACTAGTCCAAATAATGGCATCCCTCTGGTCTCTGCAAAGATTATCACAGGGATAGAAGCACGACCCAAGTTGGTCCAATTAGAATGATTTCCAGAAAAATTTATGACTGCCTAGGATTCAGAATTCAGATAATTACACTTGAGCTGCCAGGGGGTCAGTGGAGCAGAAGGGCTGCCTGGGAAGGAAGCCAACATGAAGAAGAGCAGATGGAAGAAATGGAAATATTCAGACCTAATGGCCTTGTTTGGGCCCCAGATCCATGCAGCAGACCCTGTTGTCGTATTGTTCTCATCCTCTTATTTCTAGTGCCGTTGGTACATGCTAAACAATTAAGGCATCTGTACTGATTTAACAAATGAACATCAAAATTGTGAAAATGTTTAAATATATTTTCATACTTGTACTTTGTATCCATGTCTTCCACAGTCTGCGTTATTCATTAAGTGACCGAATCACTCATTCATCAACAAAATTTCACTGCAGGACTACTATGCGCTCAGAAGTTAGCATGTTCGTGGGAAACTCAGAGTGATGAAAATATTCTATTTCCTTATAGTTTCTCAGCTGTATTTTCAAATGATGTACAATACTCATACTGCTTATTGAAAAAAATAGATTAAAAACAGATTTAAAAAGCAGTTATTTTGTAATGTTTCCTCAAAAATATAGGTATACCATCATCCATAGAATCCTGGTAGTAGTTATGGTTTTAAAAGGGTTTTTTCAGGAATGGACTGTGCTCTGTAACTTTCACCTTTTCTTCAGGAAGTTTCAAACTGACCTTTAGAATCGGCTAGTTTGACTGGCACTCAAACCCATTCCAGACAGGCCTCATTGATTGGACTGACAGGTTTAATACTGATAAAATATCTTTCCTCACACACCAACTGCCATTATAAGCAACAACAAAAATTATACGTTTTGGGGGTTTTTTTAAATTTTTTTCTAAACATAACGATTTTTTAAAATTTTTTATTAAATTTCAGTTAGTTATCCATTCATCTGTTGAAGATGTGCTCCATGTATACTATGGAGGATTATGCCTCCATCAGAAAGGATGAATACCCAACTTTTGTATCAACATGGACGGGACTGGAGGAGATGATGCTGAGTGAAATAAATCAAGCAGAAAGAGTCAATTATCCTATGGTTTCGCTTATTTGTGGAGCATATGGAATAACATGGAACACATGGGGAGATGGAAAGAAGGGAGTCGGGGGAAGTCAGAGGGGGAGACAAACCATGAGAGACTGTGGACTCTGAGGAACTAACTGAGGGTTTTGGAAGGGAGGTGGGTAGGAGGTTGGGTGAGCTTTGTGGTAGGCATTGTGAAGGGAACATATTGCATGGAGTACTGGGTATGGTGCATTAACAATAAATTCTGGAACATTGAAAATTTTTAAAAATAAATAAAGATTTTAAAAATAAATAAATAAAATTTCAGTTAGTTAATCTACAAGGTATTAATTTCAAGCATACAATATAGTGATTCAACACTTCCACACATCACCCAGTGCTCATCACAAGTGCACTCCTTAATCCCCATAATCTATTTCACCCATCCCACCCACCCATTTCCACTCTGGTAACCATCAGTTTGTTCTCTATAGTTAAGAATCTGTTTTTTGGGGTGCCTGGGTGGCTCAGTGGGTTAAGCCTCTGCCTTCGGCTCAGGTCTTGATCTCAGGGTACTGGGATCGAGCCCCACATCGGGCTCTCTGCTCGGTGGGGAGCCTGCTTCCCCCTCTCTCTCTGCCTGCTTCTCTGCCTACTTGTGATCTCTCTCTCTGTCAAATAAATAAAATCTTAAAAAAAAAATAATAATCTGTTTCTTGGTTTGCTTCTCTCTCTCTTTTCCCTTTGCTCATTTTTGTTTCTTGAATTCCACATATGAGTGAAATCATATGGTAGTTGTCTTTCTGTGACTAATTTATTTCACTTATCATAATACCTTCTAGCACCTTCCATGTCATTTCAAATGCCAAGATCTATGCTTTTTTATGGTTAATGTTCCATTTTGTATATATATCACATCTTTATCCATTCATCAGTCGATGGACACTTTGGCTCTTTTTTATGACACTGCTATAAACATTGGGATATATGTATCCCTTTGAATTAGAATTTTTGTATTCTTTGGATAAATACCTAGTAGTGTGATAGCTGGACGGTAGGGTAATTCTATTTTTAACTTTTTGAGGAACATCCATACTGTTTTACAGACTGGCTGCACCAGTTTGCACTCCCACCAAGAGTGCAAGAGGGTTCCCCTTTCTTCACATCCTCACCAACACCTGTTGTTTCTTGTGTTGCTGATTTTAGCTATTCCGATAGGTGTGAGATGATATCTCATTGTAGTTTTGATATATATTTCCCTGATGATGAGTGATGTTGACATCTTTCCATGTGTCTGTTGGCCTTCTGTATATCTCCTTAGGAAAAATATCTATCCATGTCTTCAGCCCATTTTTAAATTAGATTATTCATTTTTTGATTGTTGAGTTGTACAAGTTCTTTATATATTTTGGATACTAATCCTTTATCAGATATGTCATTTTCAAATATCTTTTCCTATTCCTAAGGTTGCTTTTTAGTTTTGTTGATTGTTTCCTTCCCTGTGCAGAAGCTTTTTTTTTAATGAAGTCCCAATAGTTTCTTTTTGCTTTTGTTTCCTTGCCTCAGGAAATGTATCTAGAAAAAAGTTACTATGGCTGATGTTAAAGAGGTTACTGACTATATTCTCCTCTAGCATTTTTATGGTTTCTTGTCTCACATGTAGATCTTTAATCCATTTTGAATTTATTTTTGTGTTTGGTGTAAGAAAGTGGTCCAATTTCAATCTTTAAAATATATACTTTTTAAATCTATTTAGACTTAATGTAAATCTAAAGTAGCATCCTTTAAGGTTTGCTTAGCTGATCAACATGCAGAAGTTCAGGATTTTTACTGCAATGTTCAACACAATTCTTCACAGAATTATTTTTATATATTGCTCTATTTGGGAAAAATCACATAAAATTTATATTTCCACACTTTGTAGTGTAAACAAAATATTCATTAAGAATGAATATAGCCAAACCACATCTTTACCACATTTGGTTCCATATATGTTTCTGTTTTTTGTTTTCAAAATTATATGCCCAGAACAGAAGGAATATAGAACATGAGTGGGACTCTGCTATAATCTTTGAGTTATCCTCAATCAGAATTATTGTACTTTGTACCATAATGAATAGAATAAGTTCTGTTTGTTGTTTGGCTCCATATTCTTCTGCGTCTCTCATCCCCCAGTGACCCATGATGATCTTCTATAATCATTTGCACCATCTCATTTTTTGCAGTGATGGTTGCTTACTTGCTCTAAGGCCTTACATTATAATAAAAGTAAATATAAGAATTTTGCATTTCTAGTTTTTAAATATTGGGCTTTTCAGTCAGAAATGTCATCAATTAGGGGTGTTCAGCTGGCTCAGTTGGGAAAGCATGGGACTATTGACCTTTGTTGTGAGTTGTGTGTGGGTTGTGAGTTTGAGCCTCATGATGGATGTAGACATTAGTTAAAAATAAAATATTTAAAAAAAAAGAAACTTCATCAATTCAAAGTGAAGAGGTGGGCAAGGTTGTCATCCACTCTCTACAAAATGCCAGCCACCATTCATTTATGACCTCAGAGTATCCTTTTCTAATATCTCTACAGCTCTGTTAATAAATACCTCTCTGTGTCATGGACATGTCTGCAGCCAGCTATCTCATCCTTGTGAAATTTGATTCTGCCTAAAAACAGGACAAAAGAAATACAGTCATGCTCACGACATGCATCATGCTTACAAACACAAAATTTATACTATTTTCTGTGTAAAATAAATACATAAATACATTTCTTTTTTTTTTTTTAAAGAATTTATTTATTTGACAGAGAGAGATCATAAGCAGGCAGAGAGGCAGGCAGAGAGAGAGAGAGAGAGGGAAGCAGGCTCCCTGCTGAGCAGAGAGCCCGATGCGGGGCTCGATCCCAGAACCCTGAGATCATGACCTGAGCCAAAGGCAGAGGCTTAACCCACTGAGCCACCCAGGTGCCCCCATAAATACATTTCTTAAGCTTCAACTGTCTACTTTTGTCCCTTAATTTTTTTTTGCCACAAATTTTGAAAATTTCAAGAGCTGACAAAAGTAAGACAGAAAAATAAGACAGAAAAGTAAGACAGAAAAATAAACCTCAAGGAAAGTAATTAGCAATATTGTTGATATTAATGAAGTTAACACTTCTAATAAATGAGTTAAAACCTTCCAGTTTCAGATAATGGCACAAAGGCTCCCATTACCACCCTTACATATGGTTAAGAATCTGGTATCCTAGGTAGGAAAATCATACTCTAAAGTAATCTAATCCAGCCTTCATTTGATGGCAGAAAACATGAGAGACCTTTATGATATATACTGATTGGTCATAGTAAAGGGGAAAGAAAATGAGAAAAAAGAGTTTGAAAAAGGCAATGTATTCATTGAGATTTTAGGTAATTAAGCTATTTTCATGTACATAAGTGTTTTTCATTTTTATAGAATTCATTTTTCAAATGATCATGAAACATCTTCAATAAAACTTTTGGAAAGCATTGCAAAACAAGTTAACTATCCTTGTGTCTGAGCATCATCTCACCTTCATCTCTTTAAATCAAGACAATAAAGACAATTTTAGCCGGCTGAATCAAGATTTCCAGTAGTAATTAAAAACAACTCAGTGGAAATATCCACCTAAGCCTTATCCTTGAACAACCAAGAGACAAAACTTGAAGGAAAAATAATTTTAAATTTCTCTCCACTGTGACCCTGTTCTAAGCTCTCCTATCTTATTCTAAAATATAATTATATCAAAAAGTTATTATCAAACATAATAAATATTCAAGATAAGAATCCATTAAGCACAGAGATTTGATTAACTGTATTGTTATCATTTAAGAATAAGAACTGGGAATAAATAAAGCAATGACTGGTTTCATATACTATGGTTTTGGTAGTCTTACATGAAGTTCATGTTCACAAATAGGTCAGACTATCAGATTGGCCACATGAAGAGGGAGGAAGGAACGAACAAATGAATGAACAAAGGAGGGGAGGGAATCTTGCTGTTTAGGATGAAACAGGACCAGAGTAATATCTGTTGAATTTTGCACCCTGAAAGGGGACAGTGATGCCCATTACTTTTTTATTGCAATCATCCAATAATTGAAAAATTAGCTTTGTTTAGGACCAAAGTCTAGCAGCAATATTACTGAGGTTTGATGTGTTCAAAGTCTTTATTTATTAAGAGTCTTCACTAAACATTAGATGAATATTTTTTGATGAAAGGGAAAACATAAAACTTATTGACATAAATGTATAGGCCATATTTTTTGTCTTACACCAATGGGCAGGGAACATTTCTAAAAACTATCTACACATCTCACATTTTACTCTCCCATTTCTCTTCTTGAACAAGAAGGACATTGAACAGAATATGATGAATACCAACAGGACAAAAATTTATTTAAAACTACCATACACATAGATGTATGTGTATACATACACAAAGATAAACTCAAAATGGATAGAAGACCTCGACGTGAGGCAGGAATCCATCAGAATCCTAGAGAAGAACATAGACAGTAACCTTTCCAATATTGGCCACAACTTCTTTCAAGACATGTCTCCAAAGGCAAAGGAAACAAAAACAAAAATGAATTTTGGGGACTTCAAGATCAAAAGCTTCTGCACAGCAAAGGACACAGTCAACAAAACAAAAAGGCAACCCACGGTATGGGAGAAGACATTCACAAATGACAATACAGACAAAGGCCTGATATCCAGGATCTATAAAGAACTTCTCAAACTCAACACACACAAAACAGATAATCACATCAAAAAATGGGCAGACGACATGAACAGACACTTCTCCAAAGAAGACATACAAAAGGCTAACAGACACGTGAAAAAATGTTTATCATCACTAGCCATCAGGGAGATTCAAATCAAAACCACATAGAGATATCACCTTACACCAGTTCGAATGGCCAAAATTAACAAGACAGTAAACAACTTGTGTTGGAGAGGATGTGGAGAAAGGGGAACCCTATTACACTGTTGGTGGGAATGCAAGTTGGTGCAGACACTTTGGAAAACAGGATGGAGATTCCTTACAAAATTAAATACAGAGATTCCCTATGACCCTGCAATTGCACTACTGGGTATTTACTCCAAAGATACAGATGTAGTGAAAAGAAGGGCCATCTGTACCCCAATGTTCATAGCAGCAATGGCCACAGTCGCCAAACTGTGGAAAGAACCAAGATGCCCTTCAATGGACAAATGGATAAGGAAGATGTGGTCCATATATACTATGGAGTATTATGCCTCCATCAGAAAGGATGAATACCCGACTTTTGTATCAACATGGACAGGACTGGAAGAGATTATGCTGAGTGAAATAAGTTAAGCAGAAAGAGTCAATTATCATATGGTTTCACTTATTTGTGGAGCATAAGGAATAACATGAAGGACAAGGGGAGATGGAGGGAGGAAGGGAGTTTGGGGAAATTGGAGGGGGAGATGAACCATGAGAGACTGTGGACTCTGAAAAACAATCTGAGGGTTTTGGAGAGGTGGGGGGTGGGAGGTTGGGTGAACCTGGTAGTGGGTATTATGGAGGGCAAGTATTGCATGGAGCACTGGGTGTGGTGCATAAACAATGAATTCTGGAACACTGAAAAGAAATTTTAAAAATAAATATTTTTTTTAAAGAGGAACTACTTGGAATAGCATGTGTTGAATATTTGAATAACATGTAAAGAACTGTTTCATATTAAGCTGTTCAGTTTAGCAGAAAAAACTAAAAGTGTAATTATACTTGCTGAATCATTTGGTTCTCTCTTATTTTCAATGATATTACTACCTGGAAATATATGATATTACTGAAAAAAACAAATCAGTAAAGATTATTTTTGGTTTTGGTTACCTGATCATTAAAAAAAAAATCTTAAAAAAAAAAAAAAAATCTTATTGACTAAATCTTAGTTTCTCAACAGATAGATAGATATATGCCATTTATTTTAATTACCATCTGTAGAAATGATGCATTGAAATCCGAATTTATATGCAAAATTAGCTTTATTTAGCTTATATTAATTGGTACATTATTATATAAACAGTAATATGGATTGTAAGTAAACCATCAAGTTTCAGAAAAGTCTATTATTTGTAAGAACCTAAAGAAGTTTCATGACTTTATTTTTAGTTATGCAGTATTTTAGTTTAAGTTAGGACTAAGAATAATTTATATATTTCTCCATGACAGCATGACCCTACTGTACATGCCAATTTAAGAAAATATAATTCTATTTAGATTTATACTATAGTACATCTCCAGTAAGATATGTGCCTAGTCTATTTTCCATTGGAAATTCTCCAATTACTAAAAATGGGTATGCTCAGGAGGATAGCACTTACTTAAAAATGTGCACTATTTCCAGTTAAAAATAACTCCCCAGAGATTCTTATATGCTCCATCCAACAATCTTTAAAAAATTGTGCTGATAAAAGTCCACTGCTGGAAATAATTTAAGTGATGTACTCTAAAATAAGCATGCCAGGGATGTAAGTGTGGAGATAGTCATTGCAGCATCCTTAGCAATCAAAAACAAAGCCTGCCAACACCCAGGCTGTCAAAAACATGGGTCTGATAAATTGCCATTTGGTTCTATAATGAAACACTCTACTTTCAGATGGAATCAAGTGTATCCATAGTGCTGACATAAAAAACATTACAAAATATATTAGGTGGAAAAGTACAGAGTCCTGTATATGATATCATCATTTTTTGGTTAAATAAAAAAATACATCTATATCCTTTTTAGTTCATGTACCAGAATGGAATATATTGAAAGTTTACAAAAGAAAATACAGTGATTATCTTTGGGGCGATGGGCTGGGAGTCCTATAATAAAGTCAAGAGGTATTTTCCTTATACATATATGTATTATACATGTAGTATTTTTCTTAAAAGCAAGAGTAATTGGGGCTCCTGGTGGCTCAATCAATTAAGTGGCTGCCTTTGGTTCAGCTCATGATTCCAGGGTCCTGGGATCAAGCCCCAGATCAAGCCCCAGATCAGGATCCAGATTGGGCTCCTTGCTCAGCAGGGAGCATGCTTCTCCCTGTCCCTCTACCTGCCACTCCCCCTGCTTGTGCTCTATCTCTTTCACTATCTCTCTTTCCCTGTGTCAAATAAAATCTTTAAAATATATAAATAAATAAAAATAAATAAAAACAAGAGTAATTATTCTTAGAAAAGAAAGAATACTTTCTGGAATAAGAAAGAGAAAGAAGATGATGTTGTTGAAAATTGAAAATGTGTACAAAGGCTTAAGTATTTTCTAAAGATTCAGAAATTTCTGTTTCTTAACCTGAATGGTAATTATATAACTATTGCTTTACAAGTTATTCTGAAAATGTAAATACAATTTAGGGGCCCTAGGGTGGCTCAGTCAATTAAGTGGTTGCCTTTGGCTCAGGTCATGATCCCAGGGTCCTGGGATCAAGCCCACATTGGGCTCCCTGCTCAGCAGGAGGCCTGCTTCTCTCCCACTCCCCCTGCTTGTGTTCCCTCTCTTGCTGTCTCTCCCTCTCTCTGTCAAATTAAAAAAAATATATTAAAAAAATGTAAATACAATTTAATACTTTCTTCTATATAAATACGACGTTACACAAAATAAAATTTTACATAATGTAAACTTTTATAAAGCAGGATAATATATTTCACCTGCATATCTGAGTCTATCTCTGACTAAATTTTCTGTTCTCCAAATGTTAGTAGTGGCATTCCTCTTGATTTTATTTTTTTTAAGCTAATTCATGACAAATTCTGCATTGTACTAGGAGAGATATAATATCTATACCTGAAATCTTATTACATTTTATCCTTTAAAATAAGGTTCACTTTGAACATAATTATTAACGTTTGACAAAGATCTAAGATAAAATCTCTACATATATTTTTGCCTCTTTTCAAGTGTCATATTTTCTGTTCTTTCAACCCTATATATATATATATATACACATATATGTGTATATATATACACACACACACACATACATATTTCTTAAAATTTAAATTGTATTACTGGTGTGATGCTAAATATTTAGTTTACCTCTGGTTCTCACAACATTGAAAATTTGCAAATCTTATTCTGAGCATTAGTTATTGCCTTCTCATTCAAGGTATATAGAAATATCATTACATATTCCACACTTTAAAAAAAAAAAGATTTATTAGTTGTATGTGAGAGAGAGAGAGAGAGGAAATGTGTGTGTCTGTGTTTGTGTGTGTGTGTATGAATGAGTGGGGAGAAGGACAGAGGGAGAGAATCCCAAGCAGACTTCCCCTTAGCACCTAGTCAGATGCGAGGCTCAACCTCATAGCCCTGAGATCATGACCCTGAAATCATGACCCTGAGATCATGACCTGAGCCAAAACCAAGAGTCAGACACTTAACCAACTGTGTGCCACCTGGGTACCCCATATACTCCATACTTTCAATTTCCTTCCATCATCCACTTTTCTAGGTCTTATCATGGTTTTCTGCATATACTGTATTCTTTTTTTTTTTAAGATTTTATTTACTTATTTGACAGAGAGAGAAAGTGAGAGCTCAGGCAGAGGGAGAAGCAGACTCCCCACTGAGCAGGTAGCCCGATGCAGGGCTCCATTCCAGGACCCTGAGATCATGACCTGAGCCAAAGGTAGCCATTTAACTGACTGAACCACCCAAGAGCCCCCATATACTATAGTCTATCATAATATCTAATCTTTTTTTTTTTTATTTTGCACTGAAGTAACTTTTGAGCTGACTTAGGAAAAATGTTTTATTATAATGACAAAGAATGAATAAAAGAATAGTTCATGTATTTAGAATGACCTAAAAATATGAATTTGCTACATTATGACTAAAGGTACTTATTATCTGTATATATATGTTGTATGTTCAACATGCTCTAATACCTTCCTGAACATAGAGGAAAACTACATTGCCAAGCTTCCTTTACAATATAGTTTGGAACTAAGTGACTGAGACCTGGTCAATGGAATATGGTCAGATGTGATATGTCACTTCCAAACCTGATCCTTCTTAAGAACATGCAGTCGTCTCTTCCCCTGCTTTGTCACCAAAGAAGCTATGTGTTATAGTAAGCACAGTCATGTATACAATGAAAGGAACTCAGATCTCAGAGCCAGTGTCTAGAAGACTGGGCAAAAACTGGCTGGCTGTCCTCCATCACACAGTGAGGCAAGTGAAACATGTACCTTTATTTTATTAAGCCACTGGTATTTCAAGTGAGACTTGTTTCTTCCTATTTTCCTCTGTCCAGAACAGAAAGAGGCATCTTGAGCAGAGATGCTTCTATTAAGTTTTTTTATAAATAAAAATAAGAAGTCCTGAATTGTGAGGGCTAATGAGGAAACTTATTTCACAGGCTTAAAACTTGGAGTGATTCTTCTATGAAGGAGCAAATGTCTTTTAGCTTCAACTCTTTCCTGCAGTAGCCTAGAAAGCAATAATTGTAAGAGTAGATGATTCCAGAAATAATTGGCTGCTAGTCCAGTGTAAGTAAAAGGAAAACAAGTATCCAGAAATGTAAGGATTTTTAGGATAGGAAAACCTGGATGCTTTTAGATCCTAAACAGTAAGGGATTGGATTTTAGAAAACTTGGAAACAAAAGCTAGTGAAACTTTTTAGGTAAATAATGTGATTTAAGATAATGTTCAGATTTAAGATGAGTCTTCTCACCTATTGTTATCTAGCTGCTTCAAAGTGGCTTCTGTTAGGCTGAGGTAAAGAAACATAAAAGTGAGGAAAAAATGGTGTTTTTTTGTTTTGTTTTGTTATGTTTTTTAAAGATTTTATTTATTTATTTATTTGACAGAGATCACAAACAGACAGAGAGACAGGCAGAGAGAGAAGAAGAAGCAGGCTCCCTGCTGAGCAGAAAGCCCGATGCGGGGCTCGATCTCAGGACCTTGGGATCATGACCTGAGCTGAAGGCAGAGGCTTTAACCCACTGAGCCACCCAGGTGTCCCAAAAAAATGGTGTTTTAAAGTTATATCATGAAAAGGACTTTTGGACAGGACACTGTTCGGAATCAAAGACATATATGACTAGCTCTTTGACATATTTATACCTATCTATATCTATATCTGTATTTATATCTATATCTATACGTAAACTATAAGGCACTTCTTCCCTGTAAAAAAAAAAATCATTACATTGCTGAATTGTTACTAAAATCCCTGGTGCGGATGGGGTCATGTGATGGGAGGATCATTGAATGAGGACAAGATGGCAATGTCAACATAGTTTTTCAATCTCAACAAATTCCTCGAAACAACTAAGCAACTACAATGACTAGGCAAAAAAAAAAAAAAAACCCAAGATAATATCTTCAAAAAAAGAAAATGACAAAATCTTGTAAACCTCAAAATCCAGGAAACCAGGCCACTCTTGGCCACCAGGCAGACATGTTATGAGCAACTCTATGGGGTAAAACCACAGATCCTCCTGAGACCCAGGGGACCCAAAAGTCCCTAACAAAGGCAGAAGTCATCTTAGTGGATGGCTTGAAGTATAGAGCTGAAATCAGGAAGAATCTGATGAAGGAGGGTGGATGTGGCCTACCTAAGAGGAAAGAGCTCAGAAAAGCAAACAGCTTATGCTCTGTTCCAGAGCAGAGATCAATAAAGAGGAGAAGCCTGGAGGAGGAGAATCAGAATTGTGGACAGAAAAATGAGGGACAAATATAAGAGAAAATTCAAACACATCATGAGAAGTGGAGCAGAAGATCTCAGAAAATAGACAGCGGGATTATTTATTTATTTATTTATTTATTTATTTTTATTAACATATAATGTATTATTAGCCCCAGGGGTACAGGTCTGTGAATCGCCACGTTTACAAACTTCATAGCACTCACCATAGCACATACCTTCCCCAATGTCCATGACCCAACCACCGTCTTCCTACCTCCCTCCCCCTGGCAACCCTGTTTGTTTTGTGAGATTAAGGGTCTCTCATGGTTTGTCACCCTCCTGATCCCATCTTGTTTCACTTTTTCTTTACCTACCCCCCAAAACCCCATGTTGCCTCTCAACTTCCTCATACCAGGGAGATCATATGATAATTGTCTTTCTCTGATTGATTTATTTCGCTAAGCATAATACCCTCTAGTTCCATACACATCATTGCAAATGGCAAGATTTCATTTCTTTTGTTGGCTGCATAGTATTCCTGTATATATATATATATATATATATAAACACCACATCTTCTTTATCCATTCATCTGTTGATGGACATCTAGGTTCTTTCCATAGTTTGGCTATTGTGGACATTGCTGCTATAAACATTCAGGTATACATGCCCCTTCCGATCACTACATTTGTATGTTTAGGGTGAATACCCAATAGTGCAATTGCTGGGTCATAGGGTAGCTTTATTTTCAACTTTTTGAGGAACCTCCATGCTGTTTCCCAGAGTGGTTATACCAGTTTGCATTCCCACCAACAGTGTAGGAGGGTTCCCCTTTCTCCACAGACAGAGGATAATTTATTAAAAACACTTTTTGATGACAACAAAGAACCTTAGGATGGGGAAGTTAAAAAAAATTTAACCTGATCTACCCCCCGAGTCACGTACATAGAAACCTCCCTGGAAATGAACAGAAAAGCCATTTTGTTCAAACAGGAGATAAAAGTAACTTAAGGTCATCCAAAGATCAAGAAGGAAGAGGAAGAATAATTAGCTGAATGACAGCCCAATGGGCATGAAGACACTGGAAAGACATGCTCACAAAACATGAAAACCAGAAATGTAATATTCCAAAACAAACAAAGATAATCAAGAGGACAATAGAAGATGTGAAGAACAGTATAATCACAATTAGGAAAATTTAATTATGAATTATTATATTAAAATGAGAACACAAAAGAGAAACTGAAAAGGGAAATAATTAGAATTCAGTAGAAAAGATTTAGAAAGAGAAGAAAAAAAATGATCCTGAAAAAGAAATATAACGTGACTGAGCCTAGCCTAAACAGATTTGAGAGAAAACAAAGGGTGTAACAGATAGCCACAGAAAATCCAACACCACAGAAGAAAACCAGAACAATGGGAAATGACAAATTAAAATAAACTTTTATAAAATTAAATAATTTAATTTTTAATTAAATTAAGATAAACTTCCTTAAAAAATATATTTGAACTTGTATTTTCCAAATGAATACTGTATATTTAGAAAAATCATTCCAGGACCATAAACACTTAGGTATATTCTTGTAAAACTATTAAACTTAAAAAATAATAATAAAAGGAAAATGACAACATCAAAGTCAACAAAGCCAAAGTCTCTTATGAACGAAAGACAATCAGGTTGGTTATGAAAAATTTCAAGTTGTCTGCATGTTTCATGAACTGTGAAACACTTCCTATGCCCATTTGTGCAAAGACAGTATTCTTAGAAATTACATTTGATACAGTCACAACTTTGTAATATGTTTTTCCTGTAAAATTAATGCTGTAATTTAACTTAGTTCCAAATACACAATATCTGATTTTGTATAGATTAAGATTATTTTAATTTTATATCTGAAACATTTGATGTATCTTCCAGCTATGAGATTCTGGCAAAACAATCTCCAAATTATCTATCTCTAAAATAATCAGAACGTGTCATTACAACATTGGGAGTTCCAATTATTAGCACTTCAATGTCCCAAAAGCTACTCTAGAAATAATGTATATTATAAGCCTCAGGGCCTTCATTATTTTTACGGTGCTTAAAAATTGTTTTATTGAATATAAACACAGAACATTGGGTGAGTTTGCACAGATTAGGATTATGATATCTAATTTCCACTATTCTGTGGTATATATTTAAATTCTTTTTCTTGAGTATAGTTGACATATACCACATTAATTTCAAGTGTAATCATGATATTAATTTATGTATAGTTTATAGGAAACTACTTTCTCTCTAAAAGTCCCTGGGGAATAAAAGAAGAATTTGAGCTAAATAACATTAATCCTGCTGGGGGGGAAAGATGTTTCCAATCTAATTAATGTACTAAGGCTGTCAGTGCACAGCCTTAGTGCATTAATTAATGAACTTGTGCCTGAGCCAAGTACAGTGGCCTAAGTCCTAAACGCATGGAGTGGCAGCCTCCTCCCAACCACTACCATCTCCATCCACTTACAATCACTATAATCTATACTTTTCTTTTAAAAAGTGAAAGATTAGGGCACCTGGATGATTCAGTTGGTTAAGCATCTGTCTTCAGCTCAGGTCATGATCTCAGGATGGGATCTAATCCCACATGGGTTTCCCTGCTCCATGGGGAGTCTGCTTCTCCTTCTTCCTCTACCCCTCACCCTGCTCATGCTTGCTTACATTCTGTCTCTCTTTCTTAAATAAATAAATAAAATCTTTTAAAAAAATAAAATAAAAGGTTAAAAAAAAGAGACTATATGATTTTTTCAATATAAACAACTTATCCATTAGGAAAAGAGTTTTATCAGAGAAAATCCACAAAAAAGATGGAGTATTGAATATTGATTCTGGAAAAAAAATCAGTCCTGGATTGATAAGTAGTCAATAAAAATATTTCCAAATGTAAACAGCCACTAAATATTATTATTTAATTATTTAAGCTGTTTTCAGTGAGTATTGCTATAATGAGGAATATCATAAAACTAACAATATGTGAGATAATTGATAGGAAGAAGTAAATTTTCAATAACAATTTCTATAGCAAAAAAAAAATGCTTGTTTCTACTCGATAAAACAAGAACATAAAGAAAGCTTTTACAGATATCCATAGGATAAGTGATACAAAAGCTTTTGATTTAAGAAAATCCAGCAGCAAATGAAATGATATATGTAGAAATGATTTGTAGTCTTTTTTTTTAGGATTTTATTTATTTATTTGAGAGAATGAGAGAGAGAGAAAGAGCCCTAATGGGGGAGGGGTGAAAGGAGAGGAAGAAGCAGACTACCCCTGAGTAGGGAGTCCGATGTGGGTCCCAATTCCAGGACCCTGAGATCATGACCTGAGCTGAAGGCAGACGCTTAACCAACTGAGCCATCCAGGCACCCCAACAGGACTTGTAGTCTTATGAAGAAAATACAGTGTAGGGGCGCCTGGGTGGCTCAGTGGGTTAAAGCCTCTCTCTTCCGCTCAGGTCATGATCCCAGGGTCCTGGAATCGAGCCCCTCATCGGGCTCTCTGCTCAGCGGGAAGACTGCTTCCCTTCCTCTCTCTCTCTGCCTGCCTCTCTGCCTACATGTGATCTCTATCAAATAAATAAATAAAATCTTAAAAAAAAAAAAAAAAGAAAAGAAAATACAGTGTATACCCAAAGTAGAGTTTTGGTGTAACAGGATGACATCGGTTCTCCTTTCAAATGATACTTGTGCAACTAAAATGTACATTTTGCCAAAAGTACCTAAACCTTCTTCAGAAAATGAGATATTTAAAAATATTTCCCAGTTTGAAAATATAAATTTTAGATTCCTTACCAAGTAGAAGTTAAGTAAACTAAATAAGAATATAGCAATTATTCAAAGTGGTTCAAGATCAGAATTTAAAATGCCCTATATCTTTAAAATACAAGTGTAGCTGATTTTCTGTCCATCCTAAAACAACATGGAATAAAGAAAAGTAACTATTATAATAATGTGAAAATTAAACACGAAAATACTTAGCAACCAACCTCTATTATCACTCTGACCAAATGAAATACACTTGACATATAGGTAGATAGATAGATAGATGGTAGATTAGATAGATAGATGGATAGATAGATAATGCATCACTAATGTCAAACTTCCCCTTTGTAAGTACTTACTCCCTATCCACCAAAAGTGAAGCACAATTTATCTAATAGCATAAAGTTTTCAAAATCATGAAAGGTCATCTTAAAGCTAAATGAACGAACATTATAAAAATAATGTTTTAAGTAAGGCTACATTTATTACACTACATTTTATGCAAATACATAGAGTACTTGGATCAAGAGAGAGTTAAGAGTACAAACCTGCCAGATTGCTTTAGAAATGAACCATGGAAATGTTAAGGAAATGCACAGGGTTCTGTCTAATGACCTCTGGTAAATGGCCCTATCAAAGTTTGCCCTCAACTGCGTACATACCACTGTTAGTCAACGATTTCAGTGGCAGTAAGAGGGTTCCTCCGAGAGTTCCTTAATCTATGGTTATAAATTTGCCCCAACAAGGCAACTAGACAGGTGGAAAAATTAAAAGTCGCAATTTTCATTAACAAATGTGTAGCTTTTAGCCACATTTTATCACTTGTTAAATGTTGAATATTTAAAATAAAAAAATATACACAAGAGCTCTATTTCCAAAGGATGTACATATAAGGCATAAAGCAACAGATGATAAGCTGGGAAGTTATTTATAAAATCGAAGGAAAAAAATCAAAATGAGAGATAAAAATACATAACATATTTATTACACTGATATTGATGAAGGTGACATTATGTAATTGCTCCATCCAAAAACAGACAGGCAACAAAAACTTGCTCTTGACTGTACCTTCATTTAGAGACTGTCATAAAAACATGGAATAGTTCATAAACTCAACATTATACTGTGATCTATCAACTCAGTTTAAAGGCCAGAAATTATTATGAAATATATGTGTAATTGGCAATCATCTATAATGTCATGTCTATCATTCTATCTCATAAACCTTTGCAATTTTTGCCACAATTAATACAAGACCATTATTCCATTCCACATGGCATTAGTAGGTAATTATAAAACTTCTGGTAAAAATCAACATGAAAGATTGTTCCAAGAGAGTGAATATATATTGAAGCGGATTGCGAGGGGCCAAATGTCTTGGTCTTTGGCAACATCATATGTTTTACCTGCCTGTGGTAGCCTTCGTTTTCATGAAGCTAGAATGACAGCTGAATGTGACCAAAATCCATAGCATGTATTTTCACTTTTTTGTATTTTGGGCTAGAAATTGCTCTTTTATTCAAAAACTGTAATACAGACACTGCTCTGGAAGCTTGGGATTCAGGGACAGAGTCTGGAAAGAGTGATTGGAGGTCGATGACTACTCCACTCAAAGCCAGTCATGACAGCTCCTTTGAAGATGTTTGGAATTTGAAAACTTTGATCATGAAGGCAGCATCAAAACCCAAGTGAGGATTCAGGAAGGGTGACTGCAGAGCATATAACTCTAAAGCAGGGCCCTGTATATGACAATCTTATCCAGGCTTTAAATGGAATTTCTGGTTTGAGAACATGCCATACGGCCATGTTTCATTTCTGAGTATAAGTTAAAAGTTCAGAGATGCAAAAGTCAAACAATTTGTTAATCCATCATTCACAGATCAGTTTTAAAAAAATCAAGCAACTTGCATGCGGTGCCTGGGTGGCCCAGTTGGTTAAGCCTCTGCCTGCTGCTCTGGTCATAGCCTCAGGGTCCTGGGATCGAGTCCCACAATCAGCTCCCCACTCAGTGAGGAATCTCCTTCTCCCTTTGTCCCTCCCCTTGCTCATGTGAGTGTGCGTCCTCTCTCTCTCAAATAAATAAATAAAATCTTTTTTAAAAAAGAAAGAAGCGACTTCCTAAGAATTAGGAATACTGAAAGGATTGCTACTGACACTGCATCATCTTTAATAATTGAAATCTTTGAAATTTCACTGGTTCTAAGGAAAGTTAGCCTCTGGATAAAGTTTCTGTTCTCTTCAGTGAATAGCCTGAATTTATTTCCCCTCTTGTAATGGCCTCATGGGCAGTCTGTGTCTGGCGACCAACTCGTCACAAGCTATCTACATATGGGTCCCATGCAAGTAATAGTCTGGTTTCACAGGTGACTAGTGTCTTTTTTTTTTTTAAAGATTTTATTTATTTGACAGAGAGAGAGATCACAAGTAGGCAGAGAGGCAGGCAGAGAGAGAGAGGGGAGGAAGCAGGCTCCCTGCTGAGCAGAGAGCCCGATGTGGGGCTCGATCCCAGGACCTGGGATCATGACCTGAGCTGAAGGCAGAGGCCTTAACCCACTGAGCCACCCAGGCGCCCCAGGTGACTAGTGTCTTGAGGCTAGCTCCCTTGTAGGCCATTATTGAAGAGTATTTCAGCCTCTCAGTGTCTGCAAGGTCAACTGGGGTTTGTTTGGCTGTCACTATAGGGTAACCCAACATCCCCCAGGACCCTCACTTGTTTCCTTATTTTCCTGTACACAGGTATTCATTCCCAGACAATTCTTTGACCACTGATACCTATCTCAGATGCTGCTTCTCATGGAACCCTACTCATGATAAACCCAGTTTATCAGTATCCACAGATGCTCCTATAGACTAGGCCCCTCACCTTTTTTGCCTCACCCCATATTTTGTTTCCTTTGTTTCATATGTACAAGACAAATGGAACTGGGATAGCCCTCATAGCTACCACAATTGAGTGTCACATTTCTTCCATTCATTCAGAACCCAAACTCGAAGAAACTACGTGTCATGGGCAAGCATGAAAGAAAATGCAGGTCCAGAGAGGCAAACTGTGGGTTACAGTCTCATGGGATCTGCACATGGGCTTCCTGGGAGTATGAAGTGGGAGGAGACGTAATAAATACCTAGGGTGTGACAAGTGCCAATTCAGGAGACCAAGAGTCCTTGGTTGCTTATGGTATTTCTATTTTTAGCCCAAAAGACTCATGAGTAGGAAACTTCTCAGACACAGGCAAACTGGAATAGTTGGCCATCCTATTGCCAACACACATTAGCCTCTTTTTAAGTGTATAAAATCCAGAGCAGTGATGGAAAATTTGGTTGCCTATAGCAATTGGCCTTCAAGGTAGTTTAAGACCTATTTTAAAAGCTCATGTGACGATTCACATGAGGGTGTTTTTATATAATATGGGTCTTCTCACAATGCCTGTATTTGCTTATTAGTCTTGAACTGGAAACATAACAAAAAAATCCCAGTTTTCAAACTGTGAACACCTTAACTGTTAGTAAATTGGGACAATAACCCAGCCTCCCTGACTTTCAAAGCTCATCTCACGAGTCATCAGCCCATTGAGAACATTTCCACTGCAGCTTTCTGCCACATGGGGAAAATAAACCACACTTTTCTTCCTAAAGTCTGAGTACTGGAAATGGTTTTATTTTACATAAAATTTCATTTTATGATTACTCTTAGGAATTTTTCTCACTTTATAGATTTATGCTTTTGGCAAACTCTCTGATCTATACTTCTTTCACCAACAGTTTACTCTGGCTTCTCAGCAGCATTTACAACCATAATTCCTCTATCCTTTGAAATTTTTTTTTTGTTTGTTTGTTTATTTGACAGAGAGCTAGAGAGAGAACACAAGTAAGCAGAGCGGCAGGGAGAGGGGGGGAGAGAGAAGCAGGCTCTCCGCTGAGCAGGGAGCCCAATGCGGGGCTCGATCCTAGGACCCTGGAATCATGACCCGAGCCGAAGGCAGTCGCTTAACCAACTGAGCCACTCGGGCGCCCCTATCCTTTGAAATTTTTAAAGTAATTCTAAAGAATTTGAACCATCCTGTTGCATTATTTTTGCTGTTGTTCTTATAAGCCATAACATAACCTTTGTTCTTGTGTGAATAAAATAAAATTAACTTTTAGATGGTTCACAAGATTTCCATTTATAATGAGATTTTCAGTTATCAAAGTAATGATAGGAGGTAGCAGTGCCCAAGGCAGGCACCCAAAGTGTCATAGACTAACACCTCTATTTTCTATCTTCCCAGTTGTACAGAGTATGATGACTATACTCCTATGGCATAACTTGTAATAAGACCCATGTTAAGTAAGAATTTTATTAATGAAGTAAGCTATCTAGAATGTATTCTGTAAATGGTAGTCAATATTTTGCATAGAGGGCTTAAAAACTTTGTCATAATAAATAAATGAAACTCAGAGGAGAACCTGTAAGAACGGTCAAGAGCATTGATAAAGATTTCCGGTTTCAGTTCCAACACAAGAGCTTTGAATTCAGCTTTCCTGCCTGAGACAAGGACAACAAAAGCTGGATGAACAGAAAAGCTGTTATCTTCCAAGGCCCCTCAGAAAACAGAGGTTGCAGAACAAACCACCACCCTGAAATCCAGTGAGAAGTTACTTCCAGGGAGACACAGGACATACACTTTGCTTACCTAAAGTAGAAGCTGCAGGATGCCCTGAGCCAGTCGAACATTGGAGTAGAAATGTTCCTGAGCTGCTACAGGAAACCAAACTTGACAAGCAGGATAGTCCTCTAGGGCCACAGTCCAGGATAGTCCTCTATGGCCACAGTCGGTCTTCCTCGTCCCCGGGCTTTCACAGGCTTTTAGTCCAGATAGTCTCTCAGGTTCATTGTGAAGATCCAGGTGCACCCCCATGATTCCAGCAAGGGGACAGAAAGAGTAGCCATTGTGAACTCCACCCGAACTTTCTTCCATGGAACAAAGGTTTAATCTCAGGAAGTTCATCATCAGAGGCCACCAGGAAAATCCCATTCTGACTGGCACGTGGGGAGCACTGCCTTTCTAGTCCCACTCCAGCGCAGTTCCAGCCTTCTTGTCAATTAACAGGAAAAGAAAGAGAGAGAAAGAGAAAGAACATAATTATAGAAGAGAAGGCTTCAAGGACACAGAGAAAATGGGAATATGTGCTACAGTCAGGGAAGGAATATAGGTGGGTGTAAGCGGGAGAGCCCTATGGGAACAGGGACAAAAACATTTTTGAAGGTCACAATTTCAAGACATAAGCCCACCATGCACTCCAAAAACTGAGAACCAATCAGAAGATGGAAGAATAACTTCTAATCCCCACATCCTATGACCGTGCTAATAAGGTTTCATAGCAGCAGTGAATCACAGCCGGGAGAGCTATGAAAGACAGACTCTCTTGGTGGAAAGGCACAAAGGGAAACCCTAATGTCAAGAGTAGAGCCATAAACGGGGTCAGTATAAAAATTTGATGGCTTTGGAGACAATGGCCACAACAAATAATCCAGGGTAATTTATGCAGAGATTAACATATATTCTCACACTAAAGGGCTAATACATTAGTATTTACTGCTCTATAAAACACATTTGGCTCTGGACAACATCAAAATTACAAGGCATGTTGGAAAAGCATTTAATAAAATTCAACTTCCATCCATGATAAAAACACTAAAGGGGCGCCTGGGTGGCTCAGTGGGTTAAGCCGCTGCCTTCAGCTCAGGTCATGATCTCAGGGTCCTGGGATCAAGTCCCGCATCGGGCTCTCTGCTCAGCGGGGAGCCTGCTTCCCTCTCTCTCTCTCTCTGCCTGCCTCTCCATCTACTTGTGATCTCTCTCTGTCAAATAAATAAATAAAATCTTAAAAAAAAAAAACACTAAAAAAGAAGGCAGTTTTCTTAACACAAGAGAGGATATATACAAAAATCTCTGTAGCTTACATTAAATTTAATGGTGAGACACCAAAGGCTTAAGCCTTAGCATAAGAAGAAAGGCAAATATCTCCTTCTTCCCCCACTCCTATTCACCAAAATACTGCAAGGCATTCACTGAGAACATCATGTTTGGGAGCAAATTGGTCTGATTCAATATGCCGTGCCAGTAGTATACCACTCACTTGAGGGGGGAGGCTGGGTGGTTAAGTGGCTTAAACCTCGGACTCTTGTTTTTAGCTCATGTCACGATCTCAAGGTCTTGAGATCAAGCTCCAGTCAGGTTCCATTCTCTGCTGGGAGTCTGCTTGGGATTTTCTCTCTCCCTCTCCAGCTACCCTCTCCCACCCCCACCACTTGTGCATAATCCCTCTCTCCCTCTCTTAATTGATTAATTAATTAATTATTTTAAAGGCTCACTTGGTGATGACTTTTTAATGAATACCTGATTTGTCATTTTTTTTTTTGAATACCTGACTTGTTCTATTCAACATGAATTCAAGAAACTCTTGGTGAATATCTACTAAATGATAAAGATAAAGGTAAGCACAGGAAAGAGAAGAGTAAGAATAGGCAACCAACTGAAGACAAGTTTTACACAGTAGATGTTGGGATTTAACACACATTGGAAGTGAGAAGAAAGGACATTCAGGCAACAGTTCTTACTCCTTTTCTCACCCAGTTCTGGCTTTGGGAAGAAGTAGGATTTCATGTGCTGGGCAATGCTTAGACAGCAGTGATAATGCAGAAAAGGAAAAATTCTCTCTCACTTTGCTAATAGGAAACTTAGGGTAATAATTAAATATTATATCCATTACTCATGAGCATTTGTACTTGGGAGGGAGGAAGGGATAACAGGGACTTGGTTAAGGGAGGTAGGAATATACTGAGCACTATTTCCCACTGATTCATCCCCAACGGTGCCAAAGTTCCAGACTGCAAGTACCAATCTCCCTTAGGTAGGAAGTGCCCTTCAGACAGGATTGCCTTTCTATTAAACATTCCTGGGGGGCAAGCACCAGTTCTTAGGTGAATTTCCAAAGGATAAAAAGGATCTTTCAAAATTACAATGAACAAACACATATCTTTAACATCTTGTTTAGGAAGGGTATGAGGGAAGAATACAAAAGCCAGGATTGGGGACATGATTTGGTTAAAAACTAAATGCAGCATTACAGCTCAGAAAGAACGGTAAGAGCTAAGAATGAATGATAAGGCCTCAGCACAGATCTCTGCAGGCAGTGACAAAGCATGAGGCGCCTGAGAGTGGCCACGCCGGGTACTGTTTTCCTTTACCCCCTTCAATAAGGGCATGTCACACATTTGTAACACAGTTGAGTACTTTGTCACGGTTTGCATTTCATCCTGGGAGTCCCCAGACCTCCTAGCTGATTTTTTTTTTTTTTTTAATATTTAGAGATTAAACTTCACCTTTCGTGTTGTTTGGGTGTCAACAAAAACAAAGCATCATGAATCTACCAGTACTGTATCATACAGAATAGTAATTTTATGTGAGGACACTAAGTATTTCACATTCTAAATTCTCACACCATACCAGCTTCACTGTTGAAACTGATAAAGTTTTTTATAGTGTACTTCACACTACAGTTTCTTCAAAGAGAAGTCAAAGGCTATAATCCTTTGATAAACCTCAAAGCTAATGCTTTGAACTGAAAAGTTAGTGGCTTGGAAATAGAGTTGTATGTTTTCTTTCTAATCTCCTAACTTTTTTTTCATATAGATAATTTTTGAAATCTTATGTAACAAGATGAGAGGGGGCAAGATAAATACACAAAGTTTTATTCTTCAATTCAGCCAAACACACCAAAAAGTAGTTGTTTGTTTCTGATATTGCTATTCTGATTTTAAAATTCTAATCAAAATAGTGGCATGAAAACAACAAATAAACAAGTAACTGTATGTTAGATTTTATGAAATCATAATAAATATGGTAAGTTACATTTTAAAAAATTAAAACTTTCACTCAACAACAATGGCTTCATCCAGACCATACCATATTTCATTCTCTTTGCCAGTGTTGATCACAGGTTTTGATTTGGTTTGTAGTGAAATTTACATAACCATGGACCCTGAGTTTAATGAATTCAGAGGGATGGATATGTATCCCATCCCTCACCCATTTGGTGAGGAAGTTTCTGTCATGTAAATCTTGGGTTTTCATCTGTAAAAAAAACTCTGTTCTCCTCAAGATAAATATTAAAAAACAGTCACAGGGACGCCTGGGTGGCTCAGTTGGTTAAGCAGCTGCCTTCAGCTCAGGTCATGATTCTAGCGTCCTGGGATCAAGCCCCAAATCCAGCTACCTGCTTAGCAGAGAGCCTGCTTCTCTCTCTCCTTCTGCCTGCTGCTCTGCTTACTTGTGCTCTCTCTCTATCTCTATGTCAAATAGATAAATAAATAAAATCTTAGAAAAAAAAAGGCAGTTACATATAATATATTCACATCTATAATCTAATCTTAAATCTTATGTGAATATTTGGAGAAAATATTATTTTTCTTTTGAGCTTAAGAGTATGAAAATGGATCAAGAATACTTGGTGAAATTCAAGTTATGACTGGCAAAGGAAAGCAGCTGGTATCAAATGCAAGTAAACTATCAGCTCCTCAGAGTTCAGAAGCCTCTACCTGTCCTGTTGCGTTAGGACAAAGCTCAAAAGCTGTGTGACAATCACATCCTCTCTTCTTATGTTTGTGGATCCAAACTCAGACACCTGTGTGTTTTTTTTCAATAATTCTATGAAAATTACTTCAAACAGGTTAAGATTTAAAATCTCGTGATTTCAGTTAACAAAACTAATTTCCAAATTAACTATTTTAGAGAACCCAAATTTGTAGAAGAGTTGCATTTTTTTTTTAATCCTTTGAAAAGTCATGAAAAGTAAGAGCACCTTGATTATTTAGCTGCACCAAGTGCTTTTCCTGGAAAAACAAAAACAAAAACAAAAACAAAAACAAAACAACTTAGAAGCTAAAGAAGATAGTATGGAGCACTATGCCAGGTAATAATTGTCCAAACTTCCAGTTTTCTTTATGGTTTCACATGTTCACAGAATAAAAGCATAGAGAATTTTTTTTTACTCCATTTTCATTTAAATGGGACCTTTGAGATTAAACTTTATTAAAAAAATTCTCAAACAAAACTACGGAACATGGGACTCTTGGCTGGATTTTTTTCTTTAAAGTTATATAACTCATTGCAAATGGAACTTCGTGGTTTCCTCAAATGCTGGGAAACTCATTTAACTACGTTGTATGTGAACTTGTCGACAGATTTGAGAAAAGCAATTTTAGATGTCAGAATGAGAAAGCACTGAGGGGAAGAAAAACACACAATCTTTTTAAATGCAATCTCTATGTTAAGATGCATTATTATTCCCTGTAATGTTACCCTTTGATGTACATATAATTCCTAGGGTAGTCAATTAAAAGATTAAAAGACCCTGTGGTCACATTATGAATTATAATTATTTGAGCAGTCTGGTGCTCAGGTAGATAAACGGCCTGAAAAATAGTTTGAAAATAATGATGCTGGTACAGAAAGAAGTCAAAATATGTTTTCCTTTTTGAATTCAACACTGCTACATAATTTGTTAAGCACTGTCTTTCAATGTTGGGTCTTAGAACCACAGGTTACAGACTTTAAAAATTTTTGGAGGAACTCTGCAGGTAACTATACTCATTCCTATCTACATCGCACCACAGATAAGAATCCCAGTCCATAAAAACAATCCGCCCAGTGCTTAACACACACTCCTTTAGAACGTTTCAAAGCATTTGCTCCTGCTGCCAAAATCAACTATAACCTTTTCCAATCTGACCCTTCCCAAATCTGAACGCATTCCTATATTTTCCCCAGTGGGCAGGCACCTGGACCCAATTCACGGTCAGTTTACAATCCTGTCTTTGAGGTTTACAAGCATTACTTCAGTCATAAAAGCCTTACCAGCAACAGTGGATATCTCATCCTTCTGGTAAACCCTAGCTGTCTACCTAAAAATCACTTCATTTGGAAGTTAGAGACTTTGCTGGTTAAACATGAAGCCCTTTAAGTCAAAAAATTGAATAGAGGAAATTGAATATTCTCTGGCACAGATTCGCTACACAACCTATATGAATTCACTAGCCAAACTCCAGTGATAGACACTATAAACACTAAATAAATTTCCTAGAGAATAGAATGAAGCACCTGTAATTAAACTGTACGGGAATGCATGGAAATACTTTAGGCTTAACATGTTACAACACAAAGTATAATGTCTAATTTTGCCCTATCCATTTGTTGAACAAATATTTATTAAAACCTACTTCACAAGGATTAAACCAGTCCTTGAAATAGATGCAAAGATAATTTACCAAATTATTCAAATTTGAAATAAATGTCTGTAAGATTATCATTTAGCCTTACCTGAATTAACTTTATAGTAAGCATAATAATTTCTTTTTTTTTAATTTTTTTAAGATTTTATTTATTTATTTATTTGACAGACAGAGATCACAAGTAGGCAGAGAGGCAGGCAGAGAGAGAGGGGAAGCAGGCTACCCACTGAGCGGAGAGCCCGATGTGGGGCTCGATCCCAGGACCCTGAGATCATGACCTGAGCCGAAGGCAGAGGCTTAACCCACTGAGCCACCCAGGCGCCCCATATAGTAAGCATAATAATTTCTATGATTGTTATACACAGACCTAAAACAACAATTAATTTTACGTATATTAATTCAATCATATTTATTAGGACCATTGATTAACAAACTGCATGTGCACAGATCTCACATACATGCTATATATAATATATATAAATATATATAATATTTAGACGTGCAACATTTTCCCAACATCTCATGTGATATTTTGTAATTATATAAGACAATAGGAACTATAGGTTCTTAAACTTTAATGTTAGTAAGAATTATATGGGGCGTGTTCTTTTATATTCAATTTCAAATCTCCATCCACAGACTGTGAAATTCGACAGGACTGGCTCATAGCTAGAAATCTACCTTTTGACAAATATGCCAAGTACTTTCCATGAAGAACTCAAGTTAACATCAGTTTAAGAAGCCAGTGAGTTGAGTATCATTATTCTGATTTCACTGCCCTCAATCAAGAGTCACCTAATGAATAAAACCTACATCTTTCTTCTCAAAAGCCCTGAGGCAACTCTACCACTCAAACATGGAGCTGTTCTTTCTATGTCTTGTCAAAGTGAACTATATAAACAATTTTCTAAAAATTCTAAATAGACATTGTTGACAAAATTTATGGATTCTTCTTGGAGAAGACACAGTTTATATAAGTTCTGATTCTTAAAGAGTATGTATGCTTTACAATAATTTATAATAGAGCCAGGATATAATGTCAGTAGTTAATGTCTTCGAATATTATGAATATAGAAATTAAGGATGTATTCTACTTTATGGGCTTTAGTTCAGTTGGATACACCTACAAACAACTGAGTCACTTTGCTGAAGACCTTCCATTGGCAGAAGCATTTCTCCGGTTTGCATCCCTGCTCCCTGCAGAAGTTTCTTTCCCTTCATGAGATAGTATGACTTGTGTCACTGACTCCTTGGATTTCCAGCACGTTTGGTGGCCTGAGTGCCCTTCTAGAGATATATACCAAAATCAGATAACCTGACCCTGTATGCCTTTAAAACTACTAACATAATAAATTTCTTGGAGCTACAATTTATCTGGATAAGCAAATAAATACATGGTAGATAAATTCACATCCCATGAGAACAAGAAGCAAGAAAATGCTCCATAAACTTCCCTTTCCTCCTTCTGCCCTCCAGTCCAAAGTGCATGGACAGGTCAAGGATATGGACATGTGATGACCACAAGATTTGTTTCCTGAGTCTCCCCCACACTTAATCTACTATACATTAATTTCTGTTCAAGAGTACACGTAATATAAATTCTGTCTTTATTGACAGGCAACTGGAAAAGTGAGAATATATGAACAATATTAAGGAAAAGAATGTCTTAAGAGAAAAGATCACTGATTATACATTTGATTTTGTCTTCTGATTGCTAAAATACTAATAAAATGGCTGAAAAAAATTTATTCATTCAATTTAATAAATATAATACACACTTGTATATGTGAATATTTAAAACACAGACAGGTTAAATAGGAAATACAATAGTTGAGTTTTGCGGTTATATTTACTAAAATCATTTTTTAAAATTAAACCCAAATTTTGGACGTGGTCATTTCAAATATAGACGAGATTTAGACCTACGAAGTCAAATGTTTGTACTAGCCTCTGAGATCTAAAACAATTCCCGCTGGACAACACAATCGTATTTTCTTACGTTATAGGTGTGTTGCCTTAGGAGGAGGTAATTTCACAAGCGACACCGGAGTGCTACAACTTTTAAAGTTTCTGCTTGTGTTTTGTTTTAGAGAAGAGGGTGTAAAAATCAATGCTACCGTCAAGTATCAACTTTGTCCCCCCAGAAGTGATGAGGCATGAATGGACAGGCCTCCAGAAATACAATACTTTTCCTAAGTGCACACAGCTCCCTGGGGCTTCCCAATCTGTTCAAAGATTATAAAGCAGCACCACTGAATCCCCTTCAGCCTGAAAGCAACAGAAGTAGCTGACCTGGGTCTGAATCCCGTTTTTCTCACTTAGGAATTCCATAATCTTGGGTATCTGAGATTTTTTTGTTCTCATCCTTCGAATGGTCATAATTATGATGCCCAACTCTACAAGCTGTTACGAAAAGTTAATATGAAAATGTACAAGGATCACGTCAATTTTTAAACAATTCCTTTATTATCAAATATGTCCCTGCATTACATCTCCAATCTATATCTGTATCTGTGCAGATACTACGGAGAGAGAAACTCCAAGGTACTCTTATCCATGTCGTTAGAGTTTGTCTGGGCTCCAAAGAGCTCATTTCTGTTACTCTGGCTATATCTGTTTCAGAAGAACACTTATTTGTACCACGAACGAAGGGAGGGTCTCACCGTCTTGAAGAGGCAACACAGGTTAACACTGTCTTACCAGATGCATGGCAAGAAGACCTTAGGAGAGCCTGGCTACCGCTCCCTCCTTGTCAGGAGCAGGTCCCTCGGGGCCATCTCCTGGAGGCAGAGGAATCGTAGACAAGAGAGAAAACCACATGCCTTATTTTTTCTTTCCTTTACATTTCTCTTCTGCCTCCTAGAACAATCTTATAAAATATTTGCATCCTTTTTTGGAGACTATCCAAGTGAAAGCAGTTACAGAAAGTGTCTTCTGTTCAACATCAGCAACATAATATACACTTAAGCTACAATCAGCTAAAAGCTAGACAGAGCAAACACTTCATTTCATTTCTCATCATAGAGATAATAGTTTAAAAATTGTTTTGTGTTCCTGAACTAAGGGTAAAAAACTTGAGAGATTTTGCCAATTTCTTTTATGGCACATAGAATGCATTAAGCAATGTCTTGACACTTGCTGACTTCTTTTAACAACACACAAAGAGGAGATATAAGAGTAATAATGGATTCTGTTACTTTATTATCTGGGAAACCAACTTAGGTTAGTTAGGTTTTTTGTTTTGTTTTGTTTTGTTTTTTAGTTAGACACATCCACACACACACAACCAAACTCATTTTAACTCGATGTATGACACTGCCTACTTTAAAATATATTGGGAGTAAAATACTTTCCACGAACGTACACTTTATTCTCAGCATTTGTAGTTCTGTTGAAGTAATGTTGAATTTCAAAATTACACAATTGACATAGCTATCAAATTAATAATTTACTTTAAATGATACTCAGCATCACTTTATGTATTTTGGGTTCTACTATAATGAATGTTGGCCATTTAACCTATTTTTTAACGACGTGCAATATTACAACTAAATTCTGGTACGTATACTAATAATCTACCAAAGGGTCAAAGGTGTAGAAAATTTTAGATATAAAAGTGAAGTAGAATTCCTCAGTATGAAGAAGCTGAATGACTTGGGAATGTATGACATAAGCAGTAATTGCTGACAAAATTGTGCCCGCAGCAAGGTTAGCATGAGAATCATGATAGACTGTATAGTTGCCACCATATTATCCCATTTCTAACCACAGACTACTTACTGCTCAGTCCACTAGAGAAATTTATGTCACTGCAAATTCAGTATATATTTAGAGACAGATAAAAATCATTTACAGTAATGCATTTTAACATTAAATTTTCTAGACTATTGCATTTTGATAATTACCATTATTTCTGAGCATTTTTGAGCTATTAAGTCTTAAACTCTTATAGACAGTAGTATAGAAATCTATGATTTTTGTACGAAATGTTGGTAGGACAAAGGATATTTTCTAAAGTATGGTGAGGAAAGCTGAGTATTGCCTTTTAAATGCATGTATTATAGCATAAAGGTATAGAAGTCACGAAGAGGAAATCATAAGTTTTATTGCATTTCCTGGCCCTCTTACTTCACTTGGAGATGGCTGATACTTTCTGGACAATGAAATGTGAGGGGATGTCATCAGTAAGATGGTCAAGGTGGTTCACTCTTTGGGCGTTTTCCTCCATTCCCTCTTCCTCTCCTACACTGGAGACTTTGGGGCCAGATGTCGAGACCCGTTGTGTCAGAATAAAAGGAGCCTTGAATCCTGGAGTAAAAATTGCCCAGAAGAAATCAGACAGAGAATATTTGCACCGGTCTTGATGTGAGTGAACAAGTTTGTAACTATATATGTGTAAGTGCTGTGCTACTGAGATATTAGCACGGTTGGCCTGCCCAGACTACTACAGCATTTAAAGTTGTATGAAGAATACCTAGGCTATGGAATGAGGCTGGCATACAGCAAACATTCAGTTAACACTGAATATTTATTAATATATATAAATATAAATATAAATATAAATATAAATATTTGTAATATAAATTTATATTACAAATATTATTAATATTTATAATTAGTAATGGACCAAATAAATCATTTCAATTTAAAGTTCCACTGTAGGAATGAGATAAAAGAGAGATTAAAACTGATAATAATAAAGGAAGAACTCAGGTAGTGAGCATATCTTGAGTGGGGAAGAATTCCAAGAAACATTGTAAGGAGTGTTCCCAAAAATGAACCTGTGTCTCTTACAGCTTAAAATGAGAGGACTGAGATAATACACTAGATACCACTGACTGAGAGATTTAGGGAAACCTAAAGTAATGATGATTAAAAATTTAAAAAGAGATGCCCACGACAATTAACGTGTAAAGAGAATTTTCTGAAGGAAAAAGACATAGAGTCAACTCACTGTTTCTATAAACTTCCTGTTTTTAAACAAAGCTTACAACATACGAAGCATGCTTCTTTCTCATGACAGAGTGCAGAAATAGTAAATAGAGCAACAGTTTTCTTCAACAGCAAACCTTTACACACATAATGACAGAGAACAAGCCATCAAATCTCTCTGTATCCTTCATTAAGCCCGACTGATCGATTTGAGTTTGTATGATAGTTTAATTGGAACTTGCCATATGTTAATACATGTTCAATGCCATCTAAAAATATACCAGAGTGAAAATGTACAAATTGTATGTGTTTCATTATCTTAAATAATTATTTTTATTTAAGGGCGATCTACTTTTCTCTTCTATGTTCAATTAAATTTGAGACATTAAAATATTTTTAATATTAAAGCAATTGAAAATACCTGTATATCGGCTTTGTGACTATAAGAGCATAAAATGACAGTACAACAGCCTTCTAGTGACATCTACTGAACAACCAAATTCTTCCTTTGGCAATAAATATAAAAGGAGAAAGTATCCATTTGAAAAACCGGAAAAAAAGAATTTTCTTGAGTTTCCAGACAGAATTAAAAGATGAGATTTTAAAATCAATTAGATATTACTTAGTTAAATGTGGACAGAATAACTACTTTATTACTAGTTATTTCTAACCAGTTTATTTCTAACTAGTTATTTCTAACTAGTTTATTCTAGTTTAACGAGAATACTGATTGTGCCGATACATCACAAAATGTAAAATACTGTCAAAGCCTGCTGTCAATTTTGCTTCCTCATGTCCTCCAGCTCTACAAAAGTTTAATTTAAGTAAATATAGCTTTAAGAACCAAAAAAAAAAAAAAAAAAGATTTCTTCTGAAAGGAGGTTCTGACAAGTGAGCAATGAGTATATAACAGATTCAAGAAAGTTTGAGAAAGAATGACACATAAGAAGTCTTATTTATGAGCGCAAGCCAAACTAGAAGACCTGTGATGGAAAAAATGCAAAACAGTTAAAGCTTAAAAAAGTTTATAAAGAAATTAAAATAAATTACTTGAAAAGATTTTTAAAACTAAAAATGACTCAAAAAATACACATATTAGCTAAATTAACATGTAATAAATATATGGCATGGGTCAATGATTAGTGGAAAAATGTTAAATGTTTTTCATGCTAATAAAATGTATAGATTAATGAGACCTTTTATTAATATTGTATTAAATAATTTCCCTAGTATATATTCTCATTTAATCAACCAAGTAACCCCAAGAGGTGAGTATATTTTAGCTTAGTTGGCAAGGAAACCATGGTGACGTGAGCTTAAGTGGCTAGCCTCATGTCACAAGGGCAGAACAAGGTCATGAAACTTGGACTTCAAAGATTAATCTCAGTATCCTTTACATTATTGAAGTTCCCATTTAGAGGGTAAAAAAATGCATTCTTTAAAGATGAAGACATATAACATTTGGCGTGTGTCAAAAATACAGCTATTATAATTCATCACTTAAAATAGGGTGTCATGACCTTGGGATAATCATCTACATTCTTTAACTGAAAAACAAAGTTGGCAGATATTTTTAAATATTTCTTTTTTGCTTTACTTACTTTTTCTTTCTAAAATATTATCTTAAATATTTAAATTACTTTAGATCATTCTATTGGTACATGTTAGTTTTAGGCTCCTGTTTATGATTTTTAAGTTATGGAACAATTATGTAAGAATCCAGATAAATTCTGTGAATATTTTGTTGCTCTTATCAATAAAAAATATATGATTTTAAGAAAAGCTTTGTATCAATAATATAATCTTTTTTTTTTAAAGATTTTATTTATTTATTTGTCAGAGAGAGAGAGAGAGGGAGAGAGAGCAAGCACAGGCAGACAGAATGGCAGGCAGAGGCAGAGGGAGAAGCAGGCTCCCTGATGAGCAAGAAGCCCGATGTGGGACTCGATCCCAGGACGCCGGGATCATGACCTGAGCTGAAGGCAGCTGCCCAACCAACTGAGGCACCCAGGCGTCCCTCAATAATATAATCTTAATGGCACAGAATGATTCTCTTAATTTCCTTAAAGATAAGTAGAAAGATCATTGAGCTTCATATAGTGTTCTTAACGAACACAAAAACATTTATGTAGTTGCTTGCTCTGATGCTCTGGGATGCTGCTACAGTTTCACACATATTGATAAAATTTGGGCGTGTTAGTACCATTCTGTGATGAAGTAAAAAGCAAGATAATTAAGTTGATAATTACATCATAACTCAAGAGGCATCACTTCCACTGTACCATAAGAAAGAACCAATGATGTAGATACAAGTATATTTGTAAATTCAGAGGTGGGTAGGAAATTGTCAACTCAGCAGGTCCCAGCACAAGCAGCACTAAACTTTGGCTAGCTTCTAAGAGGTAACACTGAGCCCTTGGATAATTCTGTTTTAATAAGCATGTTTCTATATGCGTGAGGGTTTGAAATAAGCTGTCTCTGTTTGACCACGTAAGTTTATTCTGTTGATGTAATTTCTGATAAAAGAGTCGTTTTGTTGAAGTTTGGGATGCTGGTGAGAGGAAATGAGGCTGGAACTTGTGTGGCCGAGGTCAGTTACATGGACCCCAGGCCCCAGCAGGAATGAACGAATCATGATTTTTCATCTTGTGTTGGCCAGTCTGTTAGTCTCTTCTCTAAGGCTGTAGACTGATTTTGGCACTGTTTTGTATGGATTTTGAGTTTTGTCACAACGTAGAGGATCAAATATTCTACCATTGTATGTTATATTAATTAAAACGAAATCTGCCATTTTCTTTCATCAGTAAGCAAGTTTCCAGACAAGGTCTCTGAACCAAAGTTACTTGTGAAGATTACCCTGCCTGTGGGCCTGGATTCCCTTGTACGTTTTCAGAAACAGATTAGATGCAAAATAAATGTTTATGATGTTGTTGATGGTGATAATGGTGATAATGGTGATGATATGTGAAGACCATTGGCAACCATAAAGAAGCATTGCATATACACCGAAACCCAAAGAAAATTGTATGAAAATGAGAAAGGTAAAATCATGAGGAATCTCTTCCAAATTACCAAAGTTTAAACATTCTTCTATGATGTCTCATTATATGTTGCTTCTGTCTGACATGCTTTATGTTATTCACATTAAGTTCACCAAACAAACCAAAATCTTGTGATTTTTAATGGGTTTTAAACTTTTAATTTAAATAGTATAAATAACATGAAGGTATCTGATTATCTCACTTGTTCATGGAATATTGTAAATGACCAATTCTAGGTGTTTTATGAGACTTCTGTCTGTCTCCATGTACCCAAAGAGATAAAAAAAAATTCTTCCATAAAACATATTTAACTTTGGGTGCCTGGGTGTCTCAGTCAGTTAAGCGGCTGCCTTCCGTTCAGGTCATGATCCCAGCTTCCCAGGATCGAGTCCCTCCTCACGCTCCCAGCTTCGTGGAGAGCCTGCATCTCCCTCTCCCTCTGCCTGCTGCTCTGCCTACTTATGCTATCTCTCTGTCAAATAAATAAGTAAAATTTTTACAAAAAATTTTACAAAAAAATTAACTTTAAATAGTTTTAACTTCTTTAATGCATGAATAAGTAAATGAAAGACAGAATAAATTAATAAATGTATACCTCTCACTGAGTTTTAAAACTAAGAGACATACATGGCTATGTTATCAAAAAGAAATGATGTAGGGTTGGGACTCCCAAGGGGCATAAGTACATTTCCTATCCATAGCTAAGGTAAGTGGTAGTGTTGCTAGGAGTTCAAACTAGGAATGCTAGGATACTAGTGCTATTTCCGAAATACTACATATATTTCTCCCAAAAACATATAAAGGATAATAATCTAGGTCTACTTTATGCCTTCCGGTAGTTGAGGTATTTTTTGTACACTATATGAGAAGATAAAAAAGAGACAAAAATCTAAGTACCTAAGGCAAAATCGAGCAGCTGATAAAGGTAAAATTTGAAATCCAGGTAAACTATTAATGTATCAGATATGAATTTCTCTGTCAAATCCATCCAATCTAGGCCATCCCTCTCACTAGGATCCATGAGCCTCTATCTACGCTCCATTCCCATGTCATGGTAAACAAGAAATATTCTATGGGAACTGCCTGCTAGGACAAGACAGGGGTAAAGCACAGACCTCCTATAATCTCACAGCTCCAAACTATGTGGAGATTCCATTTTCCCTACCCTTTGGAGTTAACACCAGGAGAAAACCCAAGTACAAAGACCCTTTTCAGAGAACCACTGGTCTTCCCACTTTTCTGTGGGATTTTTTCTGTGTGTTGGGGGGTGAGGCATACAGGAGAGGGATGATGGCTATGCCTTAACAGGTTCCTTCTAGATCTGTTTTACAAATGAGCTAATTTTTATTAAAGTTTGAAACCCATTGGTTTTATGTCTCTTCTCTAGTTGACTCGACAGTTTCCCATGGAGAAGTTGGTTGTAACAGAGTTAAAGATTCACAGGGGTTGAGGGAACAACCGCGAATACTTCATAATGTCCTCTCACTACAGCAAGGTAAAAGTAACAAAATACTATCTCCGGTACCCACAGAATTCGGGGACCTCAGGTCCAAATTCTCACCTTTTTATTAGCTGTGATTTCTAGAATATCTTGTTGGTGATCTTTAAAAGTATCCACATTCAGCTTCTCCCCATCAGATATCAACACGCATTTTTTTTTTTCCACTATAGTGGTTGTCTCTGAAATGTCATGAGGTTTCTCTCTGGAGCTCTGTTCTAACATACTACAGAATCACGTGGTGAATTGGAGAAAATACTCTCTACTCCAACTGATGTTACTTTCTCTTCTGAAGACCCATGCTCCATTTTTAAAAAGAAATATTTTACTTATTTATTTGACAGAGGTAACAAAACAGGGAGTACAAGCAGGGGGAGTGGGAGAGGGAGAAGCAGGCTTCCCTCTGAACAGGGAGACTGATGCAGGACTCGAACACAGGATCCTGGGATCATGACTTGAGCTGAAGGCAGACACTTAATGACTGAGCCACCCAGGCACCCCTCATGCTCCATTTTTAAAGCTTTATATGATGCTGTTCTTCTGTATTTTTCGTTCTTTATTATAACCTTCAATACACAAGAATCTTCTGTGAATCTAGGAAAACTGGACTCAAATTGAGAGGAACATACCAAGGTCCACTCAAAATGCCTTTTGTGCTTGGGCCGCATTTGCCTTCTTTGACTTTTTCCTTTTGGAGGTGAGTTTCATCATGTCAGATACTAGATATGTTTACCTGCTAGCTGTTAAAAGATAAACTGAGGCATGTTAAAATTTTTAAGAGATTATTTGAGCAAAAACGTATTCAAATCAGGCAATGGCAAGCCTGATGTGGTGAGGAGAGCTCCCCTGGAGTGAGCTGGGGAGAAGACCAATCTAGAGAAGGTACGGAAGCAAAGAACGGAAATCATTTGATTGGCTTCAGCTTAAAGCCCAGCTGGCTCTTCGGGATTGGTTGCCCTGAGCATTTTGATTTCATAACCCGGAGGCATTTACAGACTTATACTGGGGTTTGCTTATGTGTGTTAGAGCCATGGGGTTAGAGCACGTCAGTCCAATGAACTCCTTGTTTAGTTACTTTAACATAGCTGTAGCATCTAAATTCTGTGGCAGCAAAATAGCCCTTCTACACCCATACTTGTCCAACACCAAAGAAGAAAAGTTTATACTTGCCCATGCAGATTAATACATCTTATAGAATCTCAACCAATCTTTAAGCTACAAAATCAGATGTGGCTAAAGAGCTGAACCCAAACTGAATGACCCCGACCCACAACTGTGTTTTCTCTTCTAGAACCCAGAGTACACGCGTCAGGCAAGCAATAGTTCTCTTAACATCAGAAGGATGTGGCCCAGATGCTAAGGTGTGGGGATCAGGTGGAAGTGGAAAGAGGAGTGAAAGTTACTCAGCAAGATTATAGTGGATTTTTTCCATCACAAAGAGAAACAGTTGGGTGGTTTTTACAAATAGAACCAATTTATGTTTCACAACATACTTGTAGTTTTAATAGTACTCTACATATCAGTTAAATCAAAATTGCATACCCCTCTAAGGCAAGGACAATTTTCTTCCCCTGGATCTACGGCTGTTTGGTTTCTGAATAGAAGACATTCCCACTTGCTGGCAGCAAGACTTATGTTAGACATTTGCAATACCCTGTGATTGATAAAGCTACCATGGGCAAGGATCTTTTGTTTACTCTCGCATTTTGCAAGGATTGCACACCGTTGTTCATTAAGCTATAAGATTTAAATAATCTTGAAATCCCTTTTGAAAGAATAAACAATTCAGAATTTTTTTTTTGATTGTACATTTTACCGAATGGACATGTGAGCTTTTCAGATAACCAAAGAAAGGCAGAAGGTAGAAACAATGCCAGCTTTTGGATTTCAAATCCTGCCTTTCTAGCCTTTAGAATATCCAGCGTAAGGAAACGATGTGTTTCTCATGGACTGAAGCCAGCGGGGAGCATGTTTTCCTTTCGTCGTCCAGGGTCAGGTGGCTCCTGGTTTTCACAGGCTGAATTCAGATGAGGTGGTTGGTGTGCATTCAGCTTTGTTTCTAAGTGCTGAGTGATTTCATGCACTTATCCTTTCTTTTCTGCCTGTCTGGTTTCCATGGAAATGCAGGCCTTTAGAAAAAGCAGAGCCTTGCCCCTCATGCACAGGCAACGTGTGTTATTTTTGGAGTCAAATGAGTAGTGAACACATCCCAAAATGTCAGTGTGAACAGGTCCTGGCAAGGGCGAGTGGGGAGGCCGAGTGAAGGTACAATAACCAATTGTCTCACTGGAGAAAGATCTTTGCATCCAGAGGGCTTACAAGTGATCCCTTATTCTACAAAGAAGACAAAATCTATCTTGGTAACCATTAATCTAAGTGGAGGGAGGATGTAAGATGGAAAAAAAAATCCAAACAGGCTTTTGGCGGCTTTATTAAATGTTTGTTTACTATGTGCTCAGGAAAGATCGAGATGTACCTTTTACTCAAGTCAGGGTTTAAATAAAATTATTATAAACTTCCATCAACTTCTCCACCAGAATATGTAATTTCACAAAGAATTTTTCCTAATTAAGTTAAAAATGTACCTCTTCTACTACACGCAACCACTTTCAAAATAAAATGAAGTGCCATACTAATTTAACAAAAAAATAAAGAAAATAGGTACTTAGAAAAAATATTGCATTACATAATGAGAAAATAATTTTGCATTTCTTTGAATTATGTGCTGATTCTCTCTTTCCTTTTTTTTTTTTTTTTTGAAGATTTTATTTATTTATCTGTTTGACAGAGAGAGAGAGAGAGAGAGAGAGAGAGAGCATAAGCAGGGGGAGCAGCAGGCAGAAGGAGAAGCAGGCTCCCCTCAGAGTAAGAAGCCCTATGTGGGGATTGATCCCAGGTCCCTGGACTCATGACAAGCACCCCTCTATGGTGATTCTCAATGAACTTTTTTTACTCACTATTTCTCAGTTTTCATTCTCAACAGGTTACAGTTCTATAGTACAACTGATTTTACTCCTATCACTGACAGAACTTATTAAATCTCACATAAAGTCATGGGCTTTAAGGGAATGCTTGTATATAAAATGTTAATCATAAAAAGACTTGCTAATTACACACTTAACCTCTCTTTGTGCAAGTCAAAATTCAAAGAATTGAGCAATTTTTTAAAAGTTCTTTCTCCTTTCAGTTTGACCCTTATCAGATTTGTTTAACATAAACATAGGAAACAATAAATAACATACAAAGCACTGTAGGATAAATAAATCAGTGTATATGATGGGAAATTTTTACTCTACTGCAGCCTTGCCTTGTAGGAGGTTATGTCCATAGACAGAATGGAAAGCAAAAAGGTGCAGAGAAGAAAAACACCTAAAACTCCCAAACACAAAAGACAAAAATGGATATTTGTACATATTACTTTAAAAACTTCATTTTGTATTTTGAGGAAATGGGAAGGCAGGAATAGAAAATTAAATAAGGAAGAAATAAAACAGCTTAGGTCTTAAGAGAAAGGAAAAAAAAACTTTGGTTATGAACCAAAGGTCAGAGTTAAGTTTAACCATCTGACAGAATGAGAAAATAAAATAGAGACAACAAACCAATTTTAATATTTTGTTGTTTTAGTAGGGGATAAAGGCATTCACTGGAGAATGAAATGTAAGCCACAGTCAGACTCACATACGATGAGTACAACAAGTTGAGAGTTCAGTATATATACCTGTTTTTTTCCAGTTTGGTTGAGATATCCTTGACATACAACATTGTTTAAGTTCCAATGAGCATATCCTAATGAAAGCTATAGAGAGATAGCAATAAATTTCGACTAAGGATGGGTTTTTGAGATTAGTTTTAAATACTTTCATCACTAATGAGAAAAGTACATGCTTTAGAGTTCTTGCATCAAACATATACTTGTTTCTTTAAGATATAATGCTTCATCTCAAGTATCTAGGAAAAGAAACAATTGCTATTATCCAGGAATCAGCACAGCCCATCACTCATCTTGGCTCTTACAATTCACTATCATAGAGGTCATGTGGGATTGAGGATACATGACACATTATAATTGCCACATACATACACAAAAATTATACAAGCATATTTTTGATGATTTTTATGTCTTGATATCATTGTCTTTTTAGTCCTCTGGTCATTTAGAATGAATGCACGAAACCAAGCGCGAAGCCTAATGAAAACTATAGACTGGGTGATAATGATGTGTCAGCTGTAAGCTCACTGATTGTAACAAATGTCTCAGTCTGGTGGCGTTGTTGATAATGGGGGAGAATATGCATGTGTGGGAACAGGGGTCTAGAGGTGAGAAATATCGATACTTTCGGCTCAATTTTGCTGTGAACCAAAAACTGCTCTAAAAAATAAAGTTTATTTTTATTTTATCTTGTTAAAAGATTTTATTTATTTATTTTCGAGAGAAAGTATGTGCGTACAAGTGAAGGGAGGGGCAGAGGGAGGGGGGAGAGAGAGAATTTCAAGCAGACTCCCTACTGAGCGTGGAGCCTGAAAGGGGGCTGGATTCATCACCCTGAGATCGTGACAAGAGCCAAAACCAAGAGTTGTATGCTTTAACCGACTGAGCCACCCAGGCGCCCCATAAAGTTTATTTTTTAAAAATGTTTTATGTCACTTATAAAGTGCATGTCTTTCTTCTGCCTTGTGTGACCCTGGGTACAGGCACAAAGTTTTATTCACTTCTTTGACCACACCTACAATGTCTGCATAGGGCATCACTTAAAGAAAGTTCTTAGTAATTACTGTTTGAATGATAACCCCTTCATGCCAGTTTTGTGACTTACACTTGAATTATTGTTTACAAAACTCATAGTCAAAACACTGTTATGCTTAGTCATACTGTGGCTACACAAGATACTGTATTAAGCTGATTGATTCTTTGTCCTCCCCTTGTTTCATTAGGAATTCCAACATTATCCTACTCTAATTCATCAGTAGAGATTATGTTTATTTACTCACAGAACGGCAGCCCACAGATAGCCAGCTCGAGAAGGATAGATTAAATATATTGTATTCATCAGAGACTCTGGAACCTGAGTTTCTGTTCACAATTGGTATTTGACCTCTATCCTCAAGGTCAACTCCTCTTTCAAAATGGCTGAAATTCCTGCCAACAAGTTCATTTTTCAGGCCAAAAGAAGAAATTTCATAGGTCTCTTCCTAAAGAAATGAATTCATTTAAGAACATCTCCAGAAACCTCATAAAATTCATCCACTTAGATTTCATTTTGGAGGATTTACCGGTGTGTCCATACCGAGCTGCAAGACGGATGAAAGATGAAGTCTTTAATTCTGGATGGCAATATGACTCCCCAGATCAGAGTTCTGTTACTGTGGAGGAAAATGAGACTTCGTGTTGGGTTAGTCCTAGTAGTCTGTGCCTCACCAACCCTCAAACGTGTCAGGGAACCTCTCCTTAGCCTGCCTCCCCTGCTTTAACAAACCACTCCCCAAACATCCATTCTTGCTTCTCCTGTTCTGGATTCCTCCTTGAAATCTGATATTCTGGAAACTGCTTCCTGGCATCCTCAAGTCCTTCACTGTGCTTTCAGAGTGGGGACTTCAATACAATGTAAACACTAAGAGGGCTGTACCAGATATTCCCAAAAGCCACTCATTCTCAAGTTTCCACAATGGATCTTAACGCTCAGCTGTATTGGCATGAGTGATCTCTGCCCTAACTTAATGCAGCTGTTTGTAATCTGACCTAAGGCCAGACTTTTCATGCCCAAGATCTCTTCTCTTTCTCTTCAGTCTCCACTAGAACTCAAGAAACAGAATGATGCAGTGAGGTCGGGACCCCTTTCCACTCTCCTCTTCAAGACTCCTCTCCTTCAAGACCAAAAGAGAGCACATCTCAAGCGTGTCAAATCTGGGAGATGGACATCGGTCTGGCTCCTTTTGGATTCTGGTAAAATATCCCCCTGGAAACACTTACTGGTTATTTTCTCTGGAGTGTGAGTGAGTAGGTGATTCCTTCTACACCGTGTTTTTGTTATTGATGTTGTTTTACAAAATTTCTCTTCAGGTCATAATCGGAAACTCTGTAAGTAAATATATTCTATTACTATTAAAAGTTCAAAATAAAATCTTAAGGGAATTGTCACATGATTGGATTAGATTTTAGAAGACGATATAAACAAAAAGTGAATGCATTCTATTTGCAAACACAGGCAATTAGAGAAATAAAAATAATGTGAGAATTTGAAAATATGTTCATTTTTAAATGTTTTGATGTTTCAAATGATCAAATTTAATCTCATAAGGTACTTCTTAGACATATTAATGGGTCATGGATACATGTTAGCCAGGATAGAATAACTTATTATTATTTGAAAAATAATTAATTTTTAATGGCTTGTTTCCTCATAGCATACATTTTCAACACTAAACTCATATCAGCAAAAGAATTTTGAAGAGGAATACAGGGAGCAAGACAAATTGATCTGAAACAAGATAACACATATACCTGGGGAGAGGCTCTCTGGAGCCAGACTGAATTCTAACGGCAACTCAAATACTCGTGTGCTCTGTGATTCTGGAAAAGGTAAGTAATCTCACTGTGCCTCACTTCCTAGAAAGCCGAAATAATAACATCATATAACTTTTGATTATTTTACATAAACATTTTAAAACAGCATTTTTAATAAAAATAGAACATAAAAAGCATAAAAACATTTATATATTGTGCTATATAAATGTTAGCTATATTATGATTCAGTTGCAAACGATTTCAGAACACAATAAAAAATACTACAAATTAACCATTATTAGCAGAAGGCTTGAGCCACCTTTTGATCACATAGAAGGTATCAAATATATCCCAGTTAGAATCTGCTTCCCCTATAAGATAAAATATTAATAGGCATCAATCCCCTCAAATAAGAGCCTGGGGAAATATAAAGAAACTAACAATATCAAGTATCTTCTCTGTGCCTGGTATTCAGGGCATCACATGGCATGACTCCATGGTGTATCACCACAATGTATTCCTATATGAACTGCGTGCCAGGGGCTGCCATTAATATAGACTGCTGGGTAATGGGTACCTCCTGGAGTTGTGCAAAAAAGGTCATGGGTATTATGCCAGCAACAATTTTTTTTTTCTTGCAAGATTTTATTTAAATTCAAGTTACTTAACATAGTGTAGTATTAGTTTCAGGAGTAGAATTTAGTGAGTCATCACTTACATACAACACCCAGTGCTCATCACAAGTGCCCTCCTGAATACCCATCACCCATCTAGCCCTCAAGAAACCCACCCACCTCCCCTCAAGAAACGCTCAGTCTGTTCTCTATAGTTAAGAGTCTCTTGTGGTTGATCTCCCTTACTGTTTTTATCTTATTTTATTTTCCCTTCCCTTCCCTATGTTCATCTGTTTTGTTTCTTAAATTCCACACATGAGTGCAGGCATACGGTATTTGTCTTTCTTGGACTGATTTGTTTTGCTTAGCATAATACAGTCTAGTTTCAACCACATCGGTGCAAATGGTAAGATTTCAATCTTTTTGATGGCAGAGTAATATTTCATTGTATAGCTATAGATATAAACATAGGTATACATATATCACATTTTCCTTTTTTATAAGATGCTATTTATGCATTTATTTAAGAGAGAGAGACAGAGGGAAAGAAAGAGAGAGAGCACAAACCAGGGGAGAGACAGAGGGAGAGGGAGACTCTGTTGAGTAGGGAGCCCAATATGGGGTTTGATCCCAGGACCCTGGGATCATGACCTGAGCTGGAGGCAGCAGCTTAACTGACTGAACCACCCAGGCACCCCTATCCCACCTTGTTTATCCATTCATCAGTGTTTGGACATCTGGACTCTTTCCATAAATTGGCTATTGTGGACATTAGTGCTATAAACACTGGAGTGCAATCAGCAACTCCATGTATTACACTGAAACATGTATTACATGTATTACATGTATTACACTGAAAATTTTCTAGCAAGGAAACATCCTCACTGAGGCTAAGTTGAATTGCTCAGTTTAGTATCATTATTGAGCAGGAACTACTCTTCCATATCAGCTTTAATAAGTCTCTGCTCAACCAACAGTGCCCTAATGGTGTGCCAGAATTTAATAGAATCGTAAACACAAGAGCTTGTAACTGGTATTTTATATTCAGAGTTCGTAACTGGGCCAAATTAGGTCCTGTCAACCTCTGGGTGTGTCCCAGAGACCAAAATAGGCCAACTATCCTTGTTGATAAGGAAAAGCTGTTTCAGGAGCAACTGAGACCTCCTCAAAGAGAAAAAGAGTAATTAATTGTGAGTAATCCCCATGACCTAAGCTACTCATCTCCAGTCCTGGGCATTGGAGACACAGTAGGATCTCGGGTGAGGCAATCTTCCTTACATTTGAATGAGGTGAGGAAATGGAGGGGCAGCCTATGGCTTCTGCTTCTTTTCTCCTCCTATTATCTTCTGTCTAGACCTTTTGTGAGTACCCCTTTATTCTTTCAAAGTCTGAACCTTTTCTTTTCTGATGTTCCCAATTATTACTGTGTTTAATGAGCAAATCACATGACTACTGAGTCAGAAGACCTTAATAAATCATACTGTGTGCTAAATTCTCAGTGGAGAGAGGAGAACAGAATCGTTTTATCTTAATGTTAGTTTGTGTCAAATTGTGCAAAGAGTGGTTAAGAAATAAGTGGCCAAATAGATACAAATGTCTGAATTTTCAGTCTTTTGTGTAAGTCATGACAGGCTACCTTATAATAAAAAAGTACTCCCCAAATCTTAGTGGCTTGACCTAACAAAGGTTTATTTTTGGCTGATTTGAAGTTCTCTTTAGTTCAGATGATACATAATGACCTCAGATTTCCCGACCTTAGCACAGTGATACAAGCAAATAGAGACCCCAACGTGTTGGAGATCCAACATCCAGAAGAAGGTATCATCGTTGACTGATACCGAGGAGAAAACAAGGGCTGGACCATCCTCATACAGGACTTAAATGTTTCACACCAGAAATGTGAGGAGCCACCTACTTGGTCATTGAGAGTGATATGATCTTGCCTAATCATTAGGTAACTGGGAATAGTAACCTCACTTGCTGCTTTCCCAGAGCAAGAAATAAGATATGAATATCAGAAGTACCTACCTTCACCCTTTCATGATCAGAGATTACACACTTCCTCAGGCTGAACTTGAATTGCACAAATTAGAAAAATGCTGCTTTCAGAACAATGTTTATTCTACAATGAAAGATTATTGTAATTCTACTAAGGAAGAGCTAAAGCTTAAACACAGTTCTGTCAACTCATCTGTGTTTTGTCTGTTTGTTTGGCTAAATTCAAGAACAATATATCCTTTTATCTATTGATAAGTTACACTGGAACATTTTTCAGCGTGTTCCTATTACTCCTCAATTCACTATTTTTTAAGTATGCTTTTATCTATTTTTCAGAAAAAATATTTGCATCATAATGAGCCCCAATCCACATATATGTATATGTATGCATATTACAACCAGATCTTGATTTGGCAATTTCTCTCTAATGTGTTTTATCGGCTTTCAAAAAGCTGTAAGTAACTATACCAATTCTTACCCAGTCAAGCATCATCCCCTAAGGTCATGTTGACTATAATTAACTGTGTGTTATGTTGTGTTTTTAAAATACATATTGTTGGGTTTAGATGCATACTTGACTGAATTAAAAGCAGAAGGTTCTATACACATTTTGAACAATGTGATAAAACCATCACTATGTATTTCCCACTGTTCTTATGCTTCCTCTTGGAAGAGCCAGGATGCTATAAAGACCAAACTAAAACTGAAGCTGAACCTCTCACAAAGTGCCCCTTCACTGGAGGAGAAAGGTATGAAGCTTCAACCAAAGACTGAGCAGGAATGGAAGGGAAGAGCCATCCCCATGGAAAGCAGGTCCTGGGTAGCCGGAAGTTGGTGGTGAACAAAACCTTTCTCTGTAGCAGCATGGGGCATCTTAGAAGAGCCAAGTCTGTGCTCCAAGCCGCCATCTGCTCCATGCCCTATCTCAGGCACGAAGTGATAAGAGAACGTTTTACTAACAATGGGTTGCATAGGATATCTGGCTTTTCATATGAAAGAAAAATGAAAAAAGGCAAAACTATGGAGACAGCAAAAAAGATCACTAGTTGCTAGGAGTTAGGATGAAGAAAAGAATGAAGAGGTAGAGGACAGAGACTTTTTAGGGTAGTGAAATACTCTGTGTGATACCATAATGATGGATGTGTGTTGTTTTATCTCTGTCCAAACCCACAGAATGGACAACACCAAGGGCGAACCTAATATAAATTACGAACTTTGGGTAATAATGTGTCAAGGTAGATCCGTCCATTATAACAAATGTCCCCACTCTGCTGGGAGATGTTGATAGTGGGGAGGAGGGGGTTGTGTCTGTTGGGGGCAGGGTTAATGTGTATATGGGGTATCTCTATACCTTCCTCTATGTTTTCCTATGAACCTAAAATTGCTCTAAAAAATAAAGTCTTTCAAAATTAGGGAAGTTCAACAAATATACAGAAGGCCTAATCTAGGAAAAAAATATGATTAAACTCTTTCCTAACTATAAGTGCTATAGACAATCATGAAATTTAACCACATACTTTAATCCCTCCATAGCCTAGAGCACATAAAAATGACATATCTCTAGCTCCAGATGTAATTTTTCTTTAACTTATATGTCCATTCTAAGAATGTATATTTGTTAAACTCATGAATATAAATGATTTTATTTTGCAGAGGCACAAGATAAAATATACACCATAAGATCTATTTGTGTGAAGACAGTACTTAAAAGTGTAAAGACAGCATTTTAAAAAAAAGTGTTTTCTTCTTTTCCTAGGCAGATGTTAATATCAATTTACATAGAAATTAATATCGAAGTAAGGAAATTTTCAGGGAAATTATATAAAACTTTCAAATGCCAAAAAATAACTATCATGACCTATTTATTGAGCGATAGTTAAGAAAGTATTATTTTTAAGAGTAAATATCTTCCATGATGCTGGAAAATATACTAGGTAACGTTTTAGGAGTCAGTCTGGTACACTAGCCAGGAACAGAATGTTTTAAAATTGACCAAGTGGCCACAAGATGGCAGCATTGCATAACAAAACAATGCAAATTTAAAAAAGGAAACTTTGTTGTATAAGTAATGCTAATGTAAATCACATGCCTTAATTTTATTTGACCAAATGAAAAAAAATAACAAAAGAGATGAATTCTCTAGAATATACTTGATGGGAACAGATCAGTAGGGCATAGGCCTTTGCACACTGTGCATTTTTAAGTATAAATACCATATTACTTAAAAATTCAGGAACATGGCCCCAGACAAAGGAAATTTTGCAGAGGCCTGAAGAGTTCCCCTTCCTTAAATAAATGAGACATGCAAAGTGAAAGCAACGTAGACAGATTACACATGGTCAGTCACAGCCTTCATGTTCACCCACAAATACAAACATAATAGCCATGAGGTCTGAGCATTTCTGCGTTGCCATGCTCAAGGGATATCATTACTATTCACTGAAGCACTCAGACACTTTGAAATGTACATATGGATTTACTTGAATCCATGGAAAATATATTACCTAACAAAGTGTTAGAATAATGTCAGTGCCATTGTGAGCTCTGAATGGTTTTATAAATACGAAGTATATTATTAATTTGTGCTCTGGGCTCACATGGTCCAACACACACAATTTGTGACCTTAGGTCACAAATTTAAAACTTTAAATAAGTATATTATTAATTTTATAAATAAAATATATTAAATATTTTTAATCCCAAATTTTAGTAGAAAAATAATTTTTCCTATGGAGATATTCTAATATCTGTGAAAAGTAGAAATAGCTTACTGTTTGAAGAAATACTTTAAAATTTTAGATGTCAGATTCTCTTTATACTTCAGCAAGGCAAACCAAAAGATCACCCCATTTCAGCACCCAAATTCATTTATTCTTATAGCTGAGGATTAATCTGGGATGCTTTGATTTCAACCCTTATGGTCCAAAGTCTCCTTAAATGCACCAGCCAATTTTCCTAATTTTGCAATTAGGATCCTGACTAGAACAAATAATTTGGGGTATATGATTAACATTTTCTGTGCATTGAAATTATTCAGTGGTTACAAAATAGAACTAGTCACAATGTCTGAATCTGATTTAAATATGCATTGACCTTAGGTCGAAAATTTAAGACTTTAAATAAAATATGCATAATATTGTATTATAATAGGTCATCGATTTTTTTCTTCCTTTTTAAGAAACACCTTAAAGTAAATGCATATAATATTGTCTTAAAGTTCACAATGTGATCTTCTAATAAACTGCCCACTTTGGTTTCTCTTAGTCCAACATTTTTATATACAAGAATTTTTGTGATGGTCAAGCTAATGATTTCATCTTATGTTATGTTGTGTTATGCTGTGGTATGTTATGTTATGTTGCCATATTCCAATATATTTTAGTTTATATCTAATATGTATCTTCATTATCATATTATCATAGCATACCACATCTTTCTGCCCATTATCCTGCTTTGCTGGGCATTTCACTCTTTCCACTGACCACTCTGGAAACTAACACCAACTTTGCCATTTTTTAAAATTACGATACTTGGGAGGGATCTTTCTAATAAGATTTCAGTGCTATACTTTGTTCATTAGGCAAATATTTAACTACGATCTATGCTCCATGCTCTCCTGTTAGTGTTGGTAGCGCACTAGCAAGATTTGGCCCTTCCTAATCTTCTGATTTGCAGAAATCGAGACCCTCCCCCAGGTACATCACTGAATACCTTTTGTGATAAGACAGGATGCTGTGGGGTCACATGGTTCAACACACACACACACACACACACACACACACACACACGCGGCTGAGGGTTGGGGAATACTTTTTGTACCAAAATTACATCTCATCTGAAACCTCACGATCATGGTGGATGTGAGCCCGTTAAAGTGGGGAGATGGGGAGGAAGGAGAAGAAAGAAGGAAGGGAGACTGTTCCACGAATAGGAACAGGAAACAGCACAGCTGCCTGTGGAGTGAATTTGCAGTGCTCTGGGGCCATTGCACAAAAGCAGAGAGGCAAGCGCCAAGCTCGGAAAGATAAGGAATGAACCTGATGAGAGCAGTGCCATGAACGGCCTCAAAAGCCATGTTAAGAATGATGTGTTTGCTCCTGAAGTTACCAGCCGGGATCACTGACCGGTTCTGGCTGAGAAGTAAGGTGGGTGTCGGCCGGAGATCTCCTTCTAAGTGTCTCCCTGCCTCTAAGTGTCTGCCTGCCTCTTCCGAGCGCCTCTCTGTTCTTCCCTAGAGGGATGTCCCTAGTCCACAGCTGAGCAAGGCAATTCCTGGCTCCGAAGGTGGCCCGCTGTCTTTCAGGAAAATGGCACAACCCTCTCATCCTGTTGCCACACTTTTCCAAAATGTATCATCTTTCAGCTCTCGTCCCACGGCTCCCCAGGCAGGATGCTGCCTGTTTTCCCGCTGCTTTATCAGTCCTTTCCAGCGTGCTCCCCCTCCCTCGGCCACCCCTGCCTTGGGGCGTAAATTGGCTCGCTGGGCCTGAAATTCTCCCCACGTCTTTGGCTTTCGACTCTAGGACAATTCCCTCTGCCGAACACTAATCACTCTGGGCACTTCCTGCTCTACTACTTTGCAAACAAATACCCCGCATAACACTGACCAGCAGGATAATCGTTGCTCCTCCTATCTGCTGCTACCCTCCCTAAAGCTCTGTGCTCCCGGAGCAGATGGGTGTGTTTGTATTTCGTTACCGTCTTATCATGATAGACTGATGCGGGAGTTGGAGGATTAAAGGCCTGAACAGAAGTTCAGTGTGGCCTCCTCTGCTCGCTGTCTGCGCTCTCTGAACTGGCATTCGGGAGTTGGGTACCACTTCAACGTCCTCTGACAGCCAAGGATTTAATCTAGACACTTTGGGGGTCTGCGTGTATTTCTGTAATCATTGCACTGTTTTGTTATATCTTGTTGTTTTCATTTTGGAAAAATAGAAAAGGAAAAAGGAGATAAGATGATTGGGTGGAGAAATTTTATGCTTTTCTTTGCAATTCAATGCCTCTCAGATAAGCTTCCACTCCAATGGCCTGTGGCCCTCACGGAGAGCTCAGTTACTGACGAGGAAAAGAACAATCTTGGCAAAATGCTGATAAAGGCAAAATAAAACTTGCTGGTAAGCTCTGGAGGCTGTCTTTTAACTCCTTGTTACCAGCGGAGGGAGCCTCCTTAGAGATGGCGAAGACGGGGTGGATGGCAACTTTTGCACAAGCCCTTGAGTTTTGAGACTTTCAGGGACATGAATGAAGCTGGACAGATCTACCAGATTTCAAATCCGGAAGGAATTTGTCCAACAACTTCATCTACCTTTGGCGCAAACAGCCCATTTCTGGGGAAAGACACGTGCAATGCCACTGAGATTTGCCAAAGTCAGACAGAGGAGACAGTGAAAGAGATGCTTGAACCCCTGCGTCCAAATGATGATGCGATGATGTGGAAAGGGTCTACGTGGACCGTCAAAGTCGTATCTCTCGTCTACACGGCCTTTGGAGAAACGTATTCCTTCCCTTGTTGTGTTTTGTTAGGAGGTAGAGCGTACCCTGTAAGCAGTTTGCTGTTCGTGGAGACGGGCGTCTGCTGTCAGGAACAACATGCTCCAGGCCCAGGGCTGGGAGCGTGGAGCCCGCAGGAATGCTGTACCCGCGGGATGAACGCGCCCCCGAAGGAAGAACGACCAGGGGAAGCGAAGCTTCTCGGGTGCCCTTCAGGCTAGACCACAGATTTACTCCACCTGGTGGGACTTCATTCTGAACAATTCAGATGTTGAGAGATTTTAAAAATTAAAATGGCACATTGTGAAGTGCCAGAAGACTATCTTTCATAATCACGTTAAGTCTTTGAGTTCCGAAGGGACCGCCCTTTGTTTAGTCAAAGGGTAGGAGCCTTGCTCTGTAGGGAGGAGTTGCCTTCTGACCCGAAGAGTGGTTTTCAAATATTTTGCAAAGAGGCCAGTCTTGAGAAAGGAAACTCCAGAGTGAGGACCACGATCGATCGGAGCATCTGAGCTGGGGTGGGACAGAAGGAGGAAAAGGTTTTGTGCTTTTTCTTTAGGTCCTTCTCTCTTAAACCCGGACTCAGGACTCCAGGGATGTGAAGTGCTTGCCCGTATGGCAGATGGAGGGGGCTTCTGCCACCAACCATGGCCTCCCAAGTGAGCAAGGAGATCGGTTCGTAGCAAGGGCATATGCGAGGGTTCTGCAAAGCAGATGTAAACTAAAGGCAGACCAGAGTTTCTCTATGTTATCATTCTTTCTCTAAACCATCCACCGAGTGTTATAAACAGTATAGTGGATTTCCACGCTGTAGGGAAGGGGGAGGGGCGGACGAGGGATTGTTTCCACCTTCCACCACAGCAGCCTCGGGTTCTCAGACCGAGTGAAGCAGCTACAACCTCAGGGTATATTTGCGATCCCAGCCCACAGGGGGAAAGAAGAAAATCCTGAACCCTCCAGAACTGAGCGCAGGCAGCGCCCAGACAGCCCCTTGACTTGACTTGACATTCATGAGAGATTAAAACATCCGCCCGAGTCTTCATGTCTACCTTATGATTTTTCTGGATTTAGTACCAAGGTCTTTTAATTCAGCCAATAATTAAAGAAAAAAAGTAACACAGGAAAAAACATTTTGCACGTATAAGTGAGTGTCAATGACATATGCATAACTTGCAAAAAGTGTAACAAAAGAATAACCATATAACTGGGAAACAGAACTCCCCCCACGCACTTGGAGGTGTCTTGTGGTCCTGTCTTCCATGCATTTGTTTTCTTCCACCCAAGGAAAATACTTTTCATTGTCCCTCTACCATCCAAATCATCTCTGATTTAGGAAGGATACATGAATTCTCAGATCCTTCCCATTAGACACCAGTCATAAGAAAAAAGTTTGATTTTGCTTTTTTCCCTGTTTGTTTTTTTTTTTGTCAACACATCAGTTGCAATTCCCTCTAAAACCTTGACAGATTTCCATTTCAAAGGAAGAAAAAGAGACAATCTTCTATCCATGAAAGAGTATGCATGTACTTGAATGTACATACTGTATCTTGTACAGTACATACCCCATTGAAGGCAAAGTGGGGTATGTACTGTATCTGGTACTCCTAAACCTTCAACCTAAAAGTGAAATTTAATTTCAAATGTCAGTTTGCTGGTTGCACTTCCACAATGCTTATATCACTTAATTTTTAAAAAGCAGAACTATGTTTGTCTCCACTTTTCAATTTTTTTTTCATTAGCTCCTTAAGCCCCCAGCCCTTTTCAAAGATTCTCTATTGGATTCAGAAAAATGCAATGAAATTAGCTGCTGAAGCAAATGACAGTAAAGGGACAAGTCAGTGAGAGTAAGGAACCAGGTAGGTAAATTTAAATCATCTCATCTCTTGGTATTCATTCTTTTATTTAAAAAAAATATATTGAGATTTCACTATATGCCTATAACTGAGATTGGAGGAAACATACAAAGTATAGAACAATCCTTCTAAGTTCCCTAAAAAGAAATGGTTGATGGAAAACTTGTATTGTCTCACAACAATTATTTATACTGATCTTTATGTAGTCACCCTAAAACGAGAATTGAATACTATCATGAGCTGAATTGTGCCCCCTAAAATTCATATCTTGAAATCCCATCCATGGTTGGAGATTTTAAGGCCTTAAAGGAGGTGATTCAGTGAAAACGAGGTCCCAAGGGTGGGCTGTATTCCATTATGACTAGGGTCCTTTTGAGAAGAAGAAAAGACTCAAGGGATATATACAGACTGAAGAAAGGCCCTGCGAGGTCCAGCGAGCAGGCAGGGGTCGACAAGCTAGGGAGAGGGCTCATGAGAAACCAAGCCAGCTGATATTTCGATCTTGGACTTCCAACATCCAGAACTGTAGGAAAATAAATCTCCGTTGTTAAGTCACCATCTCTGGTATTTTGTTATGGCCAACTTAGCGGACTGAGGCGAATACCTCAGATGACAATCATTTTAGAAAATGCTTTATACAATTTAGATGATTGCCAACTTATTTAAGAGATGTGCTTTCATTATTCGTTTTCTTAATTCTTTTTTTGCTTCGCTTTTGATAAATTTCTATTTTACTTCTTTGAATATAGTTGTAATTTAGCCAAATGCCCACCAGGGGGCAAACGCGTTCTGAGTCTTTACTCATTTGTAACGGATGGAGTCTGGTCTAAAACCAAATGACCATAATGTGCTTACGTTTGTATATTCTATCAAACAAAGATTGGCAGAAGCTTAGATTGCTGGGACAATAATCTGGACATGTACATCAAGAATGAGATGGTCTCTCAAATGAATCTTTTTATTTTTCCAATGTCAGACAGACTAGCATCGTTGTTCTCTTTGTTCTTCAAAGGATCCATTTATTATTCTATGCAATTTTAAGTCAGTTTTTAAAAATGATTTTCCAGCCACAATACCATCTAGTATTTTTTAATCTTGCTATTTTCACACTTAACACTGAAAAGCATAAAATATTGTATTTGTATATATTTAAATAAAAAAGCAGCATATATATTAATATAATTAATATAATATATTAATATAATATATATTAATATAATGTGCATATATATTAATATAATAAAACAACCAAGGATATTTTTTGGTTGTAATAGTTAGAAATGGCAGCAGAATACCAACAAATTCCTGCATCTTCTTTCTTTTGACCCATATTCCAGGATATTTTTTTTTAAATCCCCCAATTATAGATTTCACACAACCAGCACTGTAAAGGACATATATTGACTCTGCTTTCTACTTTTTTCTTTATTAACACACTGAAATGTACTGATATCTACAAAATCAACATTTTCCATTAACCAAGTTTTCAATAGAAATTGTGTCTTTAGAAACAAGTCTGTTGACACAGGTTTCAAGATGTGTGTGTGATTTTCCAATGTACAAATCCTCAGAGTTTTATACAAATGTGCCCAGAGCTGTTCTGGATAGTCAGCCCAGGGATGTAGACACGTCCATACAAGCTTGGGGGTGTTGATATAGGGTGTGGGCAATGAACTGTTTGTGGAATAATAGAAAATACTGTATTAGAAAGGAAAACTAAGTAACACACTAACTACCATTAGCCTTTCCTAATAAAGAAAGAGAGAGCTTATTAAAGCTAATTACAGGAATCCAAAAAGTGAAGCTACAGTTTGCAATCATTAGTTCATTGCTTATTCATCCTTAAGACACTACAGGTGATCTCCTTAGAGGAGGTGGTTTCCGTGGGATTCACTATAGTCACCCATTGAAGGGGGAGGTGGGGCATGTACGTTTCAGGTAGCCTTGTTCCTGAGTGGGTGAAACACTGAAGGTCCATTTATCAAGAGAGGATTAGCTCTAGTCAAGGGCCTAGACGAGAAATGATGCGATGCTGAGGGAGGCTGAGTGTGCTTGCTGTCTCTGAATACAAAATCCAAGTCCAATAGTCAACTGTTTGGCAAGAGGGACCAGGGAAGAAAGGCTGAGCTCAGACACTCACTGGTGCCAGGAACAGTAGCCACTCAAACACCAAATGCTGGAAGCTGACGCAGAATGACTTTCATTCTCTGGTTGATTCTTTGACTATTTCTATAATTCAGATGAGCCATGGCTAATACTCCAGTTAAATAACACATAATCCTTCAGAGGAACTCACTATAATTCACCCTCAGATGTATGTGAGTCATTCCGTTGTAGTGGAACTGTGCTAAACCAAGAGCTTTGTGTGACTCTGCTACTCAGTCTTTAGAGCTAAGTATCTCTCAACATTGTAGTGAATTTTCTTTTTTTTCTCTTTGAAGATTTTATTTATTTATTTGAGAGAGAGGGAGAGAACATAAGCAGGGGTGAGAAAGGAGGGAGAGGGAAGAGGGAGAGGGAGAAGCAGACTCCCCACTGAGCAGGAAGCCAGCCATGGGACTCAGTCCCACGATCCTGAGATCATGACCTGAGCTGAAGGCAAATGCTCAACAGACTGAGCCACCCAGGAGACCCTGTAGTGAATTTTCAAAGATGAAACTTTACAAAGTGAACTTTACAAAGTTTTGTATCCATTTAGACTTAGTAAGAAAAAGTAAAAAGGACAACCTCCACTCTTTTATTTACTTGATGCCTAGTAAGGATTGTTGAGTGCAAATACTTCAGCTAATATCCGCCCCCCAAATTACTGGAGGGTTTCTCATTCTCTCTCATTCTCTCTCTCTCCCTCCCCCCTCAGCTAGCCCCTCCCCCCCACCATCTTTTATTTGTTTGTTGGATTATTTGATACTTTAGTGGGTTTTTTGTTTGTTTTATTCATGGGAATTGTTATACTGAAGGGGGGAATTATGGATACAGTGTAAATGAACTATTTAAAAGAAAAAAGCACACATAAGCATCTGTTCATATTTTTCCCTCTCTACCTTTACTGCCAAAAGAACACAATGTTATATTCTCAATAAGAACAGCTACTGACAAAGAAAATGAAAACCAAAAAAAAATCATTACCATCTAGAATTAACCCATACTGGAGTGTTTTATTGGACAACGGAATTGGGATTATATTTACTAGTTAAGAAACTACTTTGGTTTTCAGAGTGTCTTGAGAATTTCTTTTCTTTCTTTCTCTCTTTCTCTCTCTCTCTTTCTCTTCTTTCCTTCTTTCTTTCCTTCTTTCTTTCTTTCTCCCTGAGAATTTCTAAGAGTTACCAAATTCCTTACCACAAGTCTATGAGGGAGGTATTATCATCTTAGTTTAAAATAAAATGAAAAGGTTAAATAAATCCAGGGTCATGGGATTACAGACTTACAGAGCCTGGATTCAATAAACCCATGCTCTTTCTCTGGTTAAACTAAGTATCTTTTCAAGGCCACAGACAATGTTTGCAAATCAAATGTAGCATTTTGTCCCACAGATTATTGTGACTGTATATTATTTCAAATTATACAGATATTATATACAGTGGCAGATATTAAAAATTTGTATTACTGTAACTATTGCAGGATTTTGTATTTATATGGTGATGTACTTCTTGATAGCACTAGTTCTCAAACAGAATCTCTTCTTAAAAACAATAGTGAGCGTCTGGGTGTTTCTGTCAGTTAAGCCTCCAGCTCTTGATTTCAGCTCAGGACATGATCTCAGCATCCTGGGATCGAGCCCCACATTGGGCTCCCTGATCAGCCAGGATTCTGCTCCTCCTTCTCCCTCTGTTCATCCCCCCTGCTCATGCTCTCTCCCTCTCAAATAAAAAAAAAAATCTTTAAAAAAAAAATACTAGTGAAGAGGCATTAGAATCCCTTATGTTAACTGATAACAATTTTGTTAATCATAAGATCAAATATTTCCCTTTTGAAATTTTGGTTAAGTATTAATCTGCAATGCTTTAGAAAGAGGCCAGATAATTAAAATAGCTTTAAAATTTAATAATAACAAAGCCCTTACAAATCATATGCACAAACCATTTTACCAGTAAAATAAAATTATCATTTTATTCAAGTGGTAACACAACTTGCAATTTTCAAATAAATATTTCTTGGTGATATTACCATTTGAATCAAGATGTTTATTCAAATAATTCTCAGTTTCATTCTATGCCCATTTTTTGTTTTTGGATATAAAACTGCTCCAGATTTTTCCTAGGCAGTAGGAATCGGTGTTAATTCAGTTCACTAATAATATTTTTCATTGTAGGTGTTATTTCATTATTTAGCCTAATGGAATATTCAAAAATGAATGTCTAGTGTGAACACAAAGTAGCATACGCTTCTACCTTAAACTATGCCATATGTCCATAACAAGACACAAAAATAGAAATCTGGCCCAAATGTCCAACTTATAAGACCTCAGGGGAAAAAAATATATATATATGGGTAAATGTAATTCACAAATTTCAAGAAAATGTTGCATCTCTACAATTCCTTTTCACTTATTTGGACATCCGTTTTTTTTAGAAATCTCAGTGTGGGTACATTAAGTTGTATTTGTTTGTGTGATGCCAGAGTTCCAAAGATGTAATAAGAAGAAAAATGAACTCTGTTATGACCACTGTGAGAAAGAGTAACATTAAAAAAATATACTTGTTACAGTGATGCATATTTTAATGGTAGTAATAGAACTTTTTTTAGGGAAAATTTTATTGTATCTTGCAAATTCCCCTTTGATGAACCATTAAATATTTTAAACCATTAAGAAACTGCCCCCATTTATATTTTGATAAGAATACATTGATTTACCTTTACTTGGGTCAACTTTCTATGCAGTGTGCCACCACTGTTGAGAAGTAATATATAACAATGTCCTAGCTGAGGAGCAATAATTTCAAATTTGCAACAGATGAAAAAAAAAAAAAAAAAAGGAATTGGCATCTCCGAGTGTCAAGATTAAAGTTTCACCCTAGACAGCACCTGAGGTCAACGGCTCTTCCTCCTTTCCTTCCATACGAGCAATAAGAAGCATTTTATAAGTTAGAAAAGCAGACACACTTCTCATGCCAACCAACCTAATCAGATAAGACTGGATTAAACCAGTCTACACCTGGGCAGACACAAGAGCTTCCAGCTGGTGCTTAAAATACTGATTTAAGGATGCATATTCATAGGGGCACAAGGATTTTTTTAAGACAATCCAGAGTTAAATAATCCATATTAAAATTAGTAAATGGTTGCTCAGATGTAAATGCTTTTGAAATTGAAACTAAATAAGGAAGAAAGACTGGAAAGGCTATAGTGCGCTTTCATGGAGGTAATACCAACTTCTTTGCCAGCCACACTTAGTCTTAGAAGGACCTTTCTGAGGAATGGGGGGTGGGGTGGAGGGGTGGGGCGGTCATTTAAGGACCCAATGCCACCTACAGAGGTGATATTAAGTGATGCAAATTTCTTACAGGTTGAAGGTGGGGTATGTGAAATGGGGGTTTAAGAATAATATGCTTACAAATTTATTACTCCCCAGAGCTTCCTAAAAGAAAATTGGAATCTTCAATTCCATCATACCCTTCTCTTCTGCTGGGGATGTGGACATGGACTCCTAGTGGCAATATGTTTGTCAAGAGGGAGGGAATGGTGATATTAAAACTGGATATGGAAAGTATGAAGCAGATATAGGTCATATTCTCCAGGGACAAGTGTCATAATTGGGAGATGAGCTATTTAATATATCTAATTTCCCGGTTCTCAGTCATGAGAGCACATTAAAATCACCAGGAATGATTTATTTAAAAGATGTTTATATATGAGTCCTTGTATTGGACATTCTGATTCATTTAGTCTTGGGTGGAACCTGAGATTGTTTGTAAACTTTCTTGCCAGGTGTTTCTAATGGGCTGCCAGCAATGAGAATCACCTGCTCTAACTTCTTGATAAATTGTTGAATTCATGATCTCACTACAATTTGCAGGAAAAATCTGCAAGTTTTTTTTTTAATCTTCCTAATTATTTTAATACATTTTTGCCTTTTCTGGATCAAATATATATCACTCTGGCTTTTCCTAGAAGTGTTAAAACTGTTATCAACCCCAGCATGAAGGAAGGATTAGGAATGTAAATGATGATTTGCAGATGGGGTAGTTGGTGGTTGATCAGCTCACTTACCTTTTCACAGTGTTGAAGTGACGGAAGCATTATTCCAACTTAGTAAAGACATGTTATGTCTACTTACAAATTAAGGGTCTTCTGGAGGGAGTAAATGGGCTTGTAATTGGAAGGTCGAAGAGTTTTTGCCAAAATTGAAATCAATTGAAGAGGTAACTATGAGATGACCTGACCAAAAGATTCAGGAAAATTGGAATGTTCTTTGGAAAAATGTCAAAATATCCTCAACTACTATGAATGTCCTTTGATATGGTAAGACAATGTGCTGACCACCATGAAGTAGCCATTGTGATACTAAGGGGTAAGTAACAAAAACCTTTGACGCCATACCCATGTTGTTTTGGTGATTATTGAGAGATTACAGGAATTTTTGCTCCCTAATAGCATTTAATCTTATACATATATCTTGTACAGGGAAAGATAGTATCTTCCATTCTCCAAGAACTCACAGCTACCATTTATTTTTGTCATTTTCTACAAAGTTTTGAAATGCCTAAAGAAGTCAGAGAAAAGGAATACTAGAAATGTAGAACTTCAATGAAGCTATCCTTGGTGAAAAGGGAGCATTGTACAAATAGATGTCGTGTGTGTGACTTTTTTTAGAAAACAAATCCTTTCACCACTGATGGAGGGAATTTCCCATGGGGCAGTGAATGGGATTTGAATTTAACATCAGATTGCTATTTTCCCTGATGAGAATCTAGATCTAGTCAACCTAAATCCCAGAAATAAAAGGGTTTTTATATGTGCTTATCATACACCTTGTAAATATTTTTTACATAATCCTTTTAGTTTGAAGTTTTTACTTGTGAGGTGCACACAGAGATGAGAATAATTGCTCTAACTTATGGGTAAACTATTGAAATGACATCTTTGCTCCAACTTTGCTCCAAAAACCAAAAAATTTGCTTTTTTTTTTTCCTAAAAAAAAGTTTGTTTAAGTACTTTTTTGCTATATACAAGTGTTTAGGTTGTCAAAATCAGCAGTGTGTGTGTGTGTGTGTGTGTGTGTGTGTAGTTTCTAGACTGACAGTATAAAAAACCTGTCCACACTCCTTGCCATCAATATTTTCTTCAACTATTTTGATAACTTCATTTTTAAATATTTATTTTATGTAAAGAAGCAAACAGAAATGTAACCTATGTTTTTCCACTAATGGGAGATGACAATATTTCACAGAACAGATCTATGTCAATTTATTGCTAGCTTCTGTATGACCCACTGAGGTATAGGTTTATTTCTTTTTTAATTGCAAAGAGTTTAAATCATGATGATTTTACATTAACATTTTCTATGAATCTCACACTTCACTACTCTTTCTCATGCTTATGTGATCATATTAGTATTCAGATTTTAAAATTTAATTTAGATTGACATGGAAGATAAAGATTCAGTGAGGAAAATTGCCAACACAATCATTTATTTCCTTATCTAAATGTAAACTATTTTCTATTTATTTCCTTAACTATTAAAACATGTTAGATTTCATATAAGTTTTGCCCATATCTTGTTTAATTCTTTAATTTGTTGTTCTATTTCCATCCTTATTAGATATAGTAATACTGCTTCTATCATACTTTTTGTTTGTTATTTCTAGATATAGCAGTGAACTTGATATTTAAATTTATTTGTCTCCATTTAAGTTGTTGGCTTTTTTTTCTTGACTCTAATTATATTTTGTTTTTCTGATAGTTTCCTGCTCTTCTGCAGTGCCTTTTAAGGAGTGTAGAAGTAAACAGTAGGATCAGATGCAGTCAATAACGTGATTTGTTTTTTTCCAATATTTATCTTCTGATTTTATTTTTGCTATGTTGCATTGACCTTATGTCCAGTAAATATTAAATAATAGTGGCACTGGTGAGCAATGTTTTGTTGATCTTGATTTTATATGTAATTGTTTGTGTATGTGTGTGAGAGAGAGACAAAAAAGAGAAAGAGGACCTGTGTTGAATATTATCAAATGCAGTTTCCGGTTTCCTTTTCTTTACTGGTCTTTCAACAACATAAACACCTGTGAGGGGAGCATATCCTCCTTTGTGCCATTATCTTCTCCCATCGGTCAGAAGATCCTTGGGTTCAAGAATGATCATCTAATTTTCCACAGCACAGGGAAGAGCCTTGAGGAAAATAGATACTCATTATTTGAGGGTATTACTTAATTCCCATTATGTCATGAGTAGAAAATACTCCTTTGGAGGTAGCCTTGAATAGGCAGCTCTTGGAGGGGGAAAAAAAAAAAAAAAGATCCTCTTAGAAGAGATTTCAGATTCCAGATTCCAGATTCCAGAGGCTTAAGGGATCTGCAAGGATGACTATGCAATCCGGAAGAATAAAACACTGTTATAATGCCAGCAAGACCTTAAGCTTCAGTTTTGAAATTAGATATATATGTTTTTCACATTCTCTTCAAGCATTTCAAGTTGCCACAGGCTATCAGGAATCACATCACACCAAGCTCTTCATAAACCTCGATGCCATTCAAACGTTTAGAAGAGGGCACTGAAAGTAGGCATTGTTAAATTACATCTAAATGAGAATAACAGTCGAATAGGGTATCATCATACAAACTGAACATTGACCCATGGTTGGAATACACTGGTCATTTATAACAGCAACATAGTAATCATTAGACAGAATATTCTCTGCTCACGTTCACAATAATAACCACAAATGCAACAGCAGAGAATTAGTTCAAACAGACAACACTGTGGTGCCTGCGTGTTTTCCCAACTCCCTCAGGTGTCCTCTCAGGCATTCTCTAATCTATTAATGCCATGGCCTTAATGCGGAGTTTTCCAAATCTACCCATAGCTCTTGCCAATAGTAACACATGCCTACATACCTTGTTATGGGGCTGCCAGCGTAACGTAAGAATTCCAGAATATGAGGAGAGTTATATAAATTATATAAATAAATATATTATATAAATTACTGCCTACAAAAATAACTCCCTTTACAGTCCCTTTGGCTGAATTTTTACAGTCTATGGGATTAACTCTTACTGAAACAACTCTTCCGAGAGGCAAAATAAAGGAGAGTGAAAACGGGAAGTCACAACCCACAGGAATGAGAAAAAAACTGGAGTTTTCCTATGACTTTTCAATCCAGGTGACTTTGTTTTTAACTCAAGTACATTGTCATGAAGGAGATACCCGAGCGGTATGGGATATGGCCATGAGCTTCTTGTGTATCTGTGAGGGTACCTACAGGATTTGAGCCACATTGACTAAGACTGTGGTCTCCTTCCATTAGAACAGCCCCACATGCTTCCATACCTCCCCACTGGCCACGACTATTGGAATGACAGGAAGTAGGACTGAAAGCAACAGAGGAGAGGCTGATTTGAGGATACACTTGGTTGGCGTTGAGTAGATAACATGTACAGAGTTCACAGTCACACCAAGCAGAGTTAATTTATCACATGCCTTCCTGGTGTGTAAGGGTGTCCATGAACATGTCTAGAGTCCCTGTGCCAACTCACTTTGCATAGGGACATGCAGGCTCTGGCCCCCATGATGCATCGTGAGATGAAACATGCCCCATGCCCCATGCCCCTGGCACTAGAGGTGTGAGGGCTGTGAGGGAGCGACAAGACTTGGGATGCATGAAGTCAGAAGGCAGCCTGGAAAAAAATTCTCCAGGATCAGCAGTGTAAAAATATAAGGGTGGCTTTGGTGTTCAACAAAACCTAGTCAAAATGGAAGTTCTCTCCTCTTAGAAATGTATTTTAAGATAAGGTGCATAAAAGAATGTGCTAGACCTTTTTAAAGGTCTTTTTTAAGGGAATATTGCAAGGCAGAATTAATTGGAATTCCTGTCAAGAATCACAAAACCTCCAACATGTGAGAAAATAGCTCACAGGTGGAAAAACCCTAACAGAGAGCCTTTCAAATAGCAATCCTAAAATTACACATGACATTTCAAAAAAAAAAGATGTAAAAGAGTAACAAGCCCGAGAATTGGAGGAAAAAAGAATGGAGAGGTCAGGCAGTGAGTAATAGAAATATTTTTGTGATTTAGTGATGTTTTGAATCTGTCAGCTTTTTAAAAATGCTAATTCTTATTCCTTTTCTTATTATAAATAAATATGCTCATTTTTAATCTAACTTTGTGATTCTCATTTTGTGTTGTTTTCCTTGAGGAGAAAACCTAGAATTGGATATGTTTAGGCTTCCATGAATCCTGGATCTATCCCATTGTATTAGTAGTAACAGTATTGTTCCTCTAGAATCAGAAAATCCACATTTGAGAAGAACTGTAAATATGGGGCTCTGGCTCTTGAAGCCATTTTCTACTTAAATAGCAAGTGACTTTTATGAGGAAATTAAAAAATTCCAAATTAAGATGCTAAGTTAAATAATTTCTTTGTGTCTGGAAAGATTTTATTTGGACTGTTCAGCTGGTGCCAAAAGAGTTAAAGGGAAAGTTGACAATAACCCCAAGCTAACGTTATCAGAAGTGTATTTTTCAGTGCTGCAAGTTGCAGAAAATAGTGTAACTATATAATTTTCAGTTACTTTCAAGCCTAGTCTTGAAACCAGGACCTCTGCATCTTCTGTAGAACTGAGGCAGGAATAATCTCTACTAGGCATGACTCCAGTGTTCCACATCTTTAATTAGACCCAGGGAAACTGAAAGAAGTTATCAGAAAGGAGAAGAGAGTGAGCCAAGCCCCAGTGAAAAATATGTACACAGTTGTCTTAAATTCCCCATAAGTAGGAAGGGAGGGCCAGGTGAGACAGGACTTCTCCAGAGTGGAAGTGTGCAACAATAGCTAGGAAAATTTCCCCCAAACTGAGCTTCTCGGATAAGAACCCAGATGAGCCAGATGGTCTCCAAGGCTGTAGGAGAAGGAGACCAAGAACCTAAGGTACTTGTACATGCCATGCTACAAAACTTATAGGAAATGACAAAAGAATTATCTTTGGTTGGGACGATCCAGAATTTTTGCAAGGTGAGAGAATGGCAACTTTCCTGCCTTTGGTGCATAATTAGTGCAGTCCCAGAACATCCTATGAAATATAGGATTCCCCAAATATTTATAGGCATATATCCATGAACATAGGCATGAATAGAAGTATTTAGGTGTTTTTATAAGTTACTATTGTCACAGATCTTCTGGGAATGGAGAACTTACAGAATATGTTCAGCTTATCATCTTGAAGAAAATATTATTTTTCTTGAGTCAAATCATAAGAAGTTGCTATTTTTTAATGGCTCAAAAGCAACTGAAGGTTAGCAATTTCATATGGTTCTATGTGATAATTTATTAATTTATCAATCATTTATTTATTAATTTATTAATCATATATTATTTTATTAATCACTCCTTCCTTATAGCGTGAATTTTGTGTATGGCTTGCATATCTTACCTCGGTTATGAGGTAGTGAAAATGGGTGCTGCCATTGTATACTATCAAATAATGTTTTATTTTCTGAAATAGTTATTTGATTCTTCAGCAGAGTAAGTTCTTGAAAAAAACACAACAAGGAACGCAACACCAGTTCCTTCCAACTTCCTTCGGGAATGTGGCACAGTTAGAGATCCACATTGGGGAGGTGGAAAATTAATTATGCCTACGTTCATGGAGAGCCAAATCAGCAGATAAGAAGTGGACCTTAGATGCCTCAATTGATTTAGTGTTGGACTCTTGATTTCTGCTCTGGTCATGATCTCAGGATCACTGAGGTTGAGCCCAGTGTGGGCCTCCATGACGAGCATGGAGTATGTGTGTCCCTCTTGCTCTGCTCCTCTGCCCCCCTCAACTCTCATAAAAAATAATAATAATTTAAGAAGTGGAATTTGGCAGGAAAGGTATCCAATAGCTTAGGATTGACAGCTGAGTACAGCCACTAAGGGTGAGACACAGCAAACATCTCCTCTATTCAATGCAAAGAGGAGATGGATATGGAAAACCAGAGAAGCCCAGCATCATGCAGCAAGGTGATTGGTAGCTTCTGAATTTGATCCACGAAGATCTGCTTGCAACAGAAACAAGAGGAAAAGAAACCACTGTTAAAAGGATACTGTATGCTGGCTAACTGAACATAATAAAGAATAAATAAATAAAATAAATAAACTTAGAAACACACACACAAATAAAAAATAAATAAAAGGCTAAAACATTGCTCCTTATGTATAGCGAACCCTAGAAATATCAAAAACACTTACATGCAGAAGCATAGCTACTTAGGTATTTCATGTGGCATACACTTTCACTATGATCTCTTACGTGGTATGTTAAAAATAAGTGACGCCCCAACATCCCCCCACCAGGATGTACACAGGAGATAGCAGAGACACTCTCCCCACAAACCGAAGGGTGTGGCCAAGAACCAAGTGCTGTCTAGGCAAAGCCAGGAATGATGGATAAAGACAAGAAGCTCAATAAACAGGAGGACCTTATCTCTAAAAAAATCAATAGAACCAAAAAAAATAAATAAATAAACATTAGGTTAAGGACAATTAATATCTTCAGAAAAATAAGTGAGGATGTCACCTTCAAGAAACAAGCTAAAGCTGCCAACTAAAAATAGCAGAAGTATTGTATATCAATATGTAGATACACATGTGCTGCTGGTGACTTTTGAACGCATCATAAATATTATAAATGGATAAGAATAAAAAGAATTATCACCTGGAAGATGACACTGTGGAATTTTCCTAGAATGTAGTACAAAAATGACAGAGAAGAAAAGGTAAAAAGAAAAAAAAAAAAGAATAAGAGTCAGATACAGCATGCTCTCAAGACCTAGCACCTGCCTCTTGACAAAATTAGAGAAATGGAAAGTGGGAGATAGTAAAACATTTTTTAAAAATCATAAAGAAGAATCTAAAGACTTAATACTTGAGTATTTAGATTGAGAGAGTCCACACTGGAAGTCAAGCAAGTATAAATATTAAAAACAAGCAGCATCTTGACAAATATCAGATCATCAAGGTTAAAGGATAAGGGAGGGGGAAAAAAATCTAGGTGAATTCTAAGGTGAAAAAAAAAAAAAGTTCCCCAAATGGAGCAGGAGCCCAATTAACATCCAACCTAGTAACACTGTCTAGAAGAAAACTACAGCATAATATATTTAAAGACTTGAAGATAAAATATATTCTTAAAAATATTATCCAAAATTCTATACCCAGCCAATTTTTGCCAAATGAATTCTAGAAAAAATTTTAAAAAGTTGTAAGAATGATGGAACTGTACATGTACAACATAAAATGATCTCACACTATGAAAGACAGAAACTAGCCAAACTAGAATTAGAAATTGACAAATTAATAATCATTGTTAATGTCTCTAAATATGACTCTAGAGGAAGAAAAGTCAAGTACAAAACTATAGACAGTTTAATTAACATAATTAAAAGCCATTATATATGTATTAATAGATACAAAGAAAATATTTGCCAAAATGATCATGTAATTGGTAAAAAAAAGAAAAATATATATTTTTAAAGATTGTATTTATTTACTTGACAGAGAGAGAGCACAGGTAGGCAGAGCAGCAGGCAGAGAGAGAAAAGGAAGCATGCTCCCTGCTGACCAGGGAGCCCAACGTGGGGCTCGATTTCAGGACCCTGAGCGAAAGGCAGACATTTAACCAACTGAGCCACCCAAGAACCCCTCCCTCTCTGTTTTTATCTTATTTTATTTTCTCTTCCCTTCCCTATGTTCATCTGTTTTGTTTCTTAAATTCTACACATGAGTGAAATTATATGGTATTTGTCTTTCTTGGACTGATTTATTTTCCTTAGCATAATATACTCTAGTTTCAACCACATTGGTGCAAATGGCAAGATTTCTTTTTGATGGCTGAGTAATATTTCATTATATATAGATATAGATATAGATCACATTTTCATTTTGAAAAGATATTATTTATGTATTTATTTAAGAGAGAGAGACAGAAAGAGAGAGAGAGCACAAGTCAGGGGAGAGGCAGGGGGAAAGGGAGAGTCTCTGTTGAGCAGGGAACCCAATGTGGGGCTCAATCCCAGGGCCCTGGGATCATGACCTGAGCAGAAGGTAGACACTTAACCAATTGAACCACCCAGGAGCCCCAAGAAAAATCTTAATATATTCCTTAAGATAATACATTTAAGGGGCACCTGGGTGGCTCCGTCGGTTAAGTGCTGCCATCTGTTCAGGTCATGTTCCCAGGGTTCTGGGATCAAGCCCTGCATCAGGCTCCCTGTTCAATGGAGCTTCTCCCTCTCCTTCTGCCTGCCGCTCTTGTGCTCTCTCTATCTCTCTGTCAAATAAATAAATAAAATCTTTAAAAAAATAAAAGATAATACATCTAAGCCACGTTTACTAACCACGGTACCATAAATTAGAAATCAAACATGAAACTTAGAAAATAACCGCAAAGGCCAGATACTTGGGAATTTCAGCAATATACCCCTAAATTATGCCTGATTTAAAAATTAATTAAAAATGTTATTATAAACTATCTAGAACAAAACAATATTATAATACTAGTTTATCAAAAACTCTGGATTAAAATAAATGATTTGCAAGAATATTTACAGTTTAAACTTTTGAAAAGATTTCAATTTAAAGGGAACCAGAGGATATGAAATGAGGAATCCCATACCTGTGCTCTCTGAAGAACTGAACCTAAAAACTGAGAGACTGATTACCCATAAATACCTGAATTAGGGAAGACAGATCCTTATCCTCTGACCAGTAAGCACCCACCAAGAATCTCCCCATCCTCAAGCCAGTGAACTTACTGCTGGAACTATGGCTGGACTTACCCCTCTTTTTGCTCCTTGCCCATAATTATAGGCCACCTCCAAACCTCAGGAAACTTGCCTATAACTTGCTACAGCAGGCATTTCCCAAATTGGAATTCCTCTTCTATTCCCCCCAAATATTCAGTTTCTAGTAATTTGGACTTGCCTTGGTTTACCTCTTGATTTAGGTTGACATATTTAAGAAGATAGAAAGAAAAAACTAAAGACAGTGGTATATAGTATAACCAATTGATACCTAAAAATATGCTAAGGAGATGGAAAACAAAACCAATTCATCAATAAAAGGGAAAATGAGTTCCAGAAAGCTGATATATCAGATTGACATTTACAAAAGATAAAAAAAATCTAAAGAAGTTAAAATTTAATATCTTAAATATAAAATAAATATGACAAATTAAAAATTTAAGTTAAAAATAAATATTGCAATATAGAAGTTTGAAGATTGAGATAAAATGGCCCCAAACACACTTCTTTTTTTTTTTTTTTAAAGATTTTATTTATTTATTTGACAGAGAGAGATCACAAGTAGACAGAGAGGCAGGCAGAGAGAGAGGGAGGGAAGCAGGCTCCCTGCTGAGCAGAGAGCCTGATGCGGGACTGGATCCGAGGACCCTGAGATCATGACCTGAGCTGAAGGCAGCAGCTTAACCCACTGAGCCACCCAGGCGCCCCCACCAAACACACTTCTAATTTGAAATGAGCACACACACACATACATTCACACACACACACACAAATCCTGGTAGTTAAATATTGATAACTACCTTAAGAAAAGTAGTTTACTCTATTTTTATTTTATATCATTTTTTATTTTTATATTTTTGAGTTTACACTATTTTTAAATTTTACTTTGATGTAATTAGGAATTTCAGAAGAATTATAGAATTAGTACAGAAATTTCCCATATGCCTTTCATCAAGACTCCTCAAATATCAATGTCTTGTATAACATAACCTTATTAAAACTAAGTTATTAACGTGAACATAATATCATAAAGCAAACTGAAGACTTATTGGTATTTTCACCAGTTTTTTCACTTTTTCCCCCTTTGGTTCCAGGATCCAGTACACGGCATTCACTTGTCATGTCTCCTTAGTCCCCTCTAATTCATCAGAGTGTTCAGTCTTTCCTTGTTGTTCATAGCCTTGACACTTTTGAAGAGATCTAGCTACCATAGAAATATTTGTTCTTCTCAGGGTATCAATTTGGAAGTGCCTAATGTTCGTATTGATGGAATCAATCTCGATCACTTAAGGCGCTGCCTGCTGGGTTTCTCTCTGGTGATTACCATTTTTCCCCTTGTAATGAATAAATATACTGATTCTTCTCAGTCTTACCCATCAGTTTTAGCACCCTTTGGTAGAATTTGCCTGCAACGATCCCATGCTGTGTTAATGGTGATTTTCTATTTTCTTTATTTTCCCCTACATTTTTCAATTCAAGTTTTTCTGTAAGGAAGAACTGTCCCCTCTTCCTCATTTAGTGATTGAAATATATACTTTCATCAATGTGAACTTATAAATGCTGAGTTTATTCTGTGAATTTTATCCAATATTATCATGATTTTGTTGTTTAAATTATTACAGCTTTGGCTACTGGGAGCTGTTACAGGTTGGCTTCTATGGCCTTTCCACATTTCCCATGCTTCTTTTCTTCTTTTCTTTTGTTGATGATAACTGGCAAATATAATTGTAAATGTTTAAAGTGTACAATGTGGTAATTTGATATACATTTATATTGTGAAATGATTACCAAGATCAAGATAATTAACATATCCATCACCTCCTGTAGTTAACATTATTTATTTAATTATTTATCTGAGTAATTCCTTACTTTCCAGAACTGCATCTTATTCCAGGCATTTATTCTGTACCAGCCCTGGAATTATTCACTTCTTCAAGCAGTCCCAGTTCCTTTAATTGGAGAACATTTAGAAACAAACACCTGGACTCTACGTATGCTCATTGCTAATATAGTGTCATTGAATACAGACCTCAGCAGATAAAGTAAGAAAATGTATGTGTCTGTGCCAACCAGTGCATACAAAGACATTATCTATCTATCTATCATCTATCATCTATCTATCTATATATCTTTAAGAATCATAGACTTATAACAATACCTCTGTTTCCATTCCTATACAGCATTAATTATAGCTTTTCCCTTTCTTTATCTGTATCTGCTCTAATGGTACGAAATCTGACCCTCAATACATACAATATATTCACTTATTTATTAGATCCCAGTATGTACAAAAAGTATTTTTGGGATTCTTATACCTATACTCTTGAGAAAAACAGATTTATGAACCCAAATATAGATTTCATGTACAGTGCATTTTTTCTTTAGTCCTAGAGTATTCAATCAAAATTCTGATTTCCAAAATATTTAGGTTAGTTTTTTTTCTTTGCTACCCTCAATGTTCTCATGTTTTTAGTTATTTCAGTGTCATACATTGGTATTCCATTTTAATTTCTCCCATATCCTGGTTGATTTTTTAAAAAACTTTGCATACAGTAAAATTCACTCTTTTTGATGTTCTGTTGGTTTTAATATTCTCCTCCACTGCTCGTATTTAATCAAGCCCCATTCCCACCCCCAGTAACCACTGATCTCTTTCTTCTGTTCCTTTAGTTTTCCTTTTTCAGAAGGTTATATAAATTGAATCAAACAATATGTAGCTCTTGGGTCTGCTTCTTTCACATAACACAATGAATTTAAGATGAATTCTTTGGTGGATCAAAACTTCATTTCTTTTTATTGCTGACTCAGATTTCACTGTATGGATGTACTTCATAAAGTTTGTTTATCCACACGCCAGAACAACGTCTTGACTTTTATCCAGTTTTTATTGACTATGAATAATGTCGCTATAAAGATGTGCATGTTATTTTTTGTGTAAACATTAATTTTCATTTCTCTTGCGTAAATACCCCTGTGTGGAATTGCTAAGTAATATGAGAATGTACATTTAACTGTACGATGGATTACCATGTTGTCTTCCACAGTATGGCTGTGCCATTTTGTGTTCCCAAAACACAAGTATGAAAGAGGTCCGGGTGCTCTGAACCTTCACCATCCCTTCATTATTGTCAGCATTTTTTTTTTTTTTATTTAGACATTCTACTGAGAGTGTTTTGGGAAATCACTGTAGTTTTCATTTGCATTGACCCTGCGACTGATGATTTTGTGCATTCTTCATATGCCTTTTTACGATCAGCACACCTTCTCTGACAAAGTCTCTGTTTAGATAGTTTGCTTATTTTGGGGGGTGGGTTGTTCATTTCCTTGTTGTTGAGTTTTGGTGTTCTTTATTCTGGATACAAGTCCTCTGTGGGAAAGGTGATTTGAAAAGCTCAGCTATGAATTATCGTTTCCTTCTATTGGCAATGTCTTTCACATAGGAAAGACCTTGAAATATATATAATATGTATCAGAATACAACACATAATATTTATATCAGATATATACTGCCTTTATTTAAAACAAAAGAATATGAGGTCTAGAATATCTGGACTAAACTTTAAAGGAAAAAAAAAAAGACCTAGAAAAATATCTTTTTTTTTCTTTCTCATTTGATGGAAAGGACTTTTTATTTGTTTTTGTTGTTGTTACTGTTTTCTTGTTTGTTTACAAAGACTGATGAAAAGATACATACTAGACTGGAAATATGCAAACTAGGAGACCATAATTGATATTTATGCAGCCGTAAAGATCAGGTATATAGAGAGTCAGACTTACAAGCAGAGGAAGTAACATTTTATTTAATCAAAGTAAACATGTTGACTTCTTTGTATCAAAAGGTAATGTAAGGTATAATTTACATGACTTCATGGAGAGCCATTTTAACATTGACAAAAAGCAAGTGACACCCGAGATAATTTAGGTATATCCCCATTTTTGAAAATGATATAATGTTGGCACTCCGCCAGTTCATAACATCTAGTCACCCTGCCACAAAGAACAGAGCTCTGCAGCCACAATGTGAGAGTGATGGGACATTTCTCAAATTTTCGGAGAAGTTCAAGGGGTCTCCGTACTCTGAGTAAAAATCAAAATAGCCTACATTTCCAAATTTGTAAAATAAGAGAACTTCTGCTACTTGAAAAAGCATTTTTAGAAACACTCCAGTAGATGGCATAAATACCCCTATTTTCAGGTGTTGATTAACATGAGAAGGTTGCTGTGGCTCTCCAGACAGAGGGAGGAGGCTCAGGGAATGTTCTCAGATGCTGTTAAGAAAGCTGCCATCGGTCTTGATTTAGAAATAGGCCTCAGCTTTTGTAAACAGAAATGATTGATGTGATGTGCTTGTCGTTGATGGCATCAGAGATTTTATAAGAGTGGAATTTAGAGTTACTGGTGTTCCTTCTGTATGCATGTTTCCTAAACAAAATTATTTTTAAACACACATATTTTAAAGAAATGAAATCATGAGTATGGCATAGTCCCACTAAAATAGAAATTAATTGCTGAAATCTTGCAAATAAGCACTAATTAAGTAATCCACCTAATATGGGAAAAGAGTCCCCGTTTGACCTAAAGAGATCCACCAGATTCATAATGCTTTCTTACATAAGATATTATAAACCAGATCACATAATTTTAGCTAGCATCATCTCTAATGTTTTCCTTAGTCATGTAGCTCCAATCACTTCACATCATCTGGAATATTCTAATTCTATTTCAGTACTTCTCTACTGCTAGCTCTCTCTCATACCATGCTATCTACCCTAAGAAATGTTTATAGTTGGTAGATAATAATGACTGGCCTCCATAAAGGACATTTCTTTCCATGTGTTCACAAAAATGGACATACGCACTCATACCATTGCACCCTTTCTGTGTCAGTTAGGGTGTTTTAATCACAAAGATTTGAGCAAGGAAAGGTTTATTTCTTCCATAGCAAGAAATCCAGACATAGACTCTTCTTGGATTGGTTTATTGCTTAATGGTATCATCAGGGCTGGTGTTTTTCTTCTATCTGCCCACTGTTTCATCTAATCTGTAAGCAGCCCCTTCATGTTCACAGGTGGATGGAGCTTCTCCAGATGTGGCCTGCTGACACACCTGAGTGTCAAAGAATGCCTCCCCTTCCAGCAATGGAGAAAATGTTCTGGAAAAGACCTCAAGAGATGCCCCTTTACATCTCATTGTCAAAGGCTCCGTGTGGCATGTGAGAATGCATTTGATTCAACTAAGTTATATGTATTCGTTGATGATGGGTTGGACCCCTGTGGCACATGATCTCATAGCACATAAACACAGCCAGGGCATGGAATAAGAGAGGCCAGGATGTGGGGCTGGCATCCAGAGGTGGCAACATCTTTTATATTCAGGTATTAAGTCACATCGTTCCACATTAATGAGGCCTCTCCAACCACTCAAATGCATTCTGTTCCCATTCCCCTTGCTCCCATCATCATGTTCTTTTCCCACATCCTGGCTTCTTTATTCCAAGAATATATTCTCTTTCAAAAATATTTTTATTGTTTCTTTACCATCTCCTTTCCCCAGCTATAAAGTGAGCCCCTGTAGAGTAGAAATCTGTTCATCACCATTTCCCCATGAGCCCTAGATGTAATTATTCAAGAAATAATGAATGGATGCAAATATTAATAGAGGCATCCTGATCCTTACTGCTCCTTTTTCCTTTTAACAGTATAGAGGAGGTTAATTAAGAAGGATGTTTTTCTCTTGGGACAGGGTTCTGGCATAGAATAAAGATTCTTCAGAAACTTAAGAACAAGAAACAAGAGAAAATTAGAGATGGAAGGAGGAACTTGGGAGGTCGTGGTTAGCTATAGAGAATAATATTCCTTAGGAAGATAGGGTTGGCTGGACCACAGCTGAAGAAATAGGAAGGTTGGACCCTCCGTGAACCTGGAAATGTCGGGAGTTTGGTTTTAGCAGAAAAAGCACTTTTCCTATGTAGTTGCTTCTGGCTTTTTTACTCATTAGTTATGCTACATTGTGCAATTTACAAGTTTTCTGTGAACTCCAGTAGCATTGTCTCTAAACTATGGAGGCAGGATCTGTAGGATCTATTGAAAAGAACCTGAGGGTCCCTGGGTGACTCAGTCATTAAGCGCCTGCTTTAGGCTCAGGTCATAGTCCTAGGGTCCTGGAATCTAGGCCCCCATCAGGCTGCCCACTCAGCGGGAAGACTGCTTCTCCCTCTCCCACTCCTCCTGCTTCTCTTCCCTCTCTCTCCGTGTCTCTCTCTGTCAAATAAATAAATAAAATCTTTTAAAAAAGAAAAGAAAAAAAAAAAGAGCATGAGAGTTGAGGCCAAAGATCTGAGCTGAAATGTTGAGTCCAGCAATAAGTGGCTTTTTTTCTTCTTTAACCTTCTTAACCTTTAACCTTGACTTCTTTGAACTTTGGTTTCTTAAAGGGTGAAGTAGATATTTAGAATACCAAATACCACAGTGGGTCTATTGCAGCCAACTGTTAATGTTTGACGATGTGGACCCCATTGCCCCAGAATTTAAAAATTGATAACTTATCCATGAAACACACACACAGGCACACGACCCAGTAGTGTGTAAGAAACCATGCCATCCAGGTAAATTTGTCTGAAACTAGGTAAATTGCCACCACTGTATTCCCTATTAGTACTTTTTATTTCTCCTATTATACTAATTAGATACTCTTAAATATTTGTCTCTGTAAGATACTGAAAGCTACAGAAAGTCAGGGGCATTGTCATTCTATCATTCTCTCTCTCTCTCTCTCTACAAGCCATGACAATAGGTACTCAACAACTGTATGCTGAAAGAATGAATAAACAAAATGTTTGCCATGAGAATAAGAAAATTTCTGAAAACCACTGCCTTATGATTCTATCCTACATGAAAATCTTACAAATTCCACAAAAAATGGATAAGTGCATGACAAATACAAGAGTCCCAAGGCAAGGGATACGGCGCCCATTGAGAAGCAATGGATTTCTCCAAAAAGGAATACGGAGAGCCAGCAGCAAATCTCCACCGGAGGAGTGGGTTACTTGGACATTTTATTCTCAAAAGTGGTGATATTTGCTGAAAGAGGCTGGAACTGCTACCAGGTAGGTACTAACTATTGGTAATGACTGACACGCTTAAGAAGTGAGTAGAAGATGAGGGGAAGTGCTGACAACAAGACGGTTCATCAAGAAAGCTCTCTCAAGAATCCCCTCTGCCCAGTTGTCAAAAAGATGTTGAACCACTACAGACCCATGTAGAATTTCACCTTGGTAGGGAGGTCCACAGTTACTGCACTTCTCCTCTGGATTGAAGAAGTATATACTGTCAGCAAATTTTCTTGTTCATAATGATATTTGCTGTTGCTGCTGTTGTTATTGTTTTCCCCAAACTAGCCAGGAATTTTGAGCGGCAGTAAGACGAGATTTTATGGGCAGCCTTTCGTCCTCTGTTAATTAGAAAGTAAAATGTTTCTAGACATTTGTCTAGACATTCCACACAAAAATGTTTAATTTTTAAAGTGATTTTATTTATTTATTTATTTATTTATTTATTTATTTATTTGAAAGAGAGAAAGAGCACACGTTGGGGGAGAGCAACAAGTATCTCCCTGCTGAGCACAAGCCCAATGAGGGGCTCAATCCCATAACACTGAGATCATGACCTGAGCTGAAATCAAGAGTTGGAGGCTTAACTGACTGAGCCACCCAGGTGTTCCTCTTGACTGCTTTAACAAAATAATCCATAAAGCACTACTTAATAGTTAAAGATTAGTGACCCCTGAGTCAACGCCAGGCCTGAGCTCTCCTCCAATTTCCAGCAGTTAGCTGGGTTACTTCGGGCAAGTCATTTCCCCTTCCTACCTTTCCCTTTCTTCAAAATGAAGAGGTTTGGGTGGTCTCTAGGTTTCTTTTCAGTTTTAAATTCTTAATCAAGAGAGGGAAGGAAGAAAAAAGAGATGGAGATGGAGATGTAGGCAGTCAAATTCAGTTTAAGAATGCTGTTGTTTATAAGAAGGAAAATGGAATAGAAATTAAGTTAAAAGAGCAGAATCTGTGTACTTTTGAAACCATAGAAATCACACAAAAATCTCTCCCAAGACAGTAGGTTTTGTGTAGGGATACAACTCTTGGTTCAGCAAATAGTCTAGAGGGGAAGATCATGTTTAGAGGACGTTTTTGTAAAAGAATAAAGAAAAAAATTTCCACTCGAGGGGCATCTGGATGGTTCAGTCAGTTAAGGGTGAAACTCTTGATTTCAGCTGAGGTCATGATCTCAGGGGCATGAGACTGAGCCCCATAGGCTGCATGTTTAGTGTGGAGTCTGCCTAAGATTCTCTCTCCTTCACCCTCTGCTCCTCCCCCGCTCACATCATTTATGCTAAATAAATAAATAAATAAAATGTTCCCCAAAAAATCTCAAAAAAAAAAAAATGTGCACTTCAAAACTACACAAACAGCAGGAGGAAAGAAAGACAGGCCCCCCAGGGGTAAGCAGCACATGGAATGAAATGGGGATGGACTGGGGAGTTTACAAGTGAAGAAAGTGCCCTCTTTGCTTGCCTTTTCCATGAATCACAGGGGTTGACCGTAATGTTTCATTCACATAAATGAAAAGGCACTTCTTTCCAAATCCTCCCTGAATGTCTCATCACTTGTAACAACCATTTGTCCAGATACCTCCAGTGTTCTGTGGAAAGCTGCAACTTCTGGAAAGAGGTACAACTGTACTCCTTTTTGCTACTTCTCTGCCCCCAAGCTTGTGAGAGCAGGTTTAATGACACCCTCTAAGGAGCATGGATACGAGACTCTGCTGATTAGACATGAGTAACAGGAAAACTTTCTTCAGCACACATGACCCATCATGAGGATTTTGAGCTGAGTTAGGAAAGTTACCAGTTAATACATGTTTGATTTCCCTGGACGGATGCAGGGACAGGAGGAGGGAGAGGGTATATATTTTTAGGGTAATTCTCACAAACCAGAAAACTAGACATATAGGCAGAATTTTCTTTCTTTTCTTTTTCCCGATGAAAACTGGAAGGGGGTATAGGGAACACTTGGATAATGTTTGTAGGTTTCATGAAACAAGATTGGGTATTATAGAACATGATACGCATCAGAAAGAGACTCTCCTGCCAAGGGCCAGAGTGCTTCCCATAAAGACCAGCGCAGAAGTGTTTAAAAGGAGATTTGTTGATCTGATCGAAAGGGTTAACATTGGAGGCTTAGAAGCTCAAGAGAAATATATGATGTTGCATTGGAAAACCAGATACTATATGGAATGGTAAGCTCAGGCCTGAACAGGCCCAGCATCCCTTCTATCCATTTCTGTGGGTTAAAGCAAGTCATAGACCCAGCTCAGACACAATTCCCATTTGCAGATGTGGAAAGGAAGTTTTTTGGAAATGTTAGCATTGTATTAGAGGTTGCACTGAAGGAAATGTTGTAGCACAAACTTGTCAGACAATTTCATCTCAGCATGCTGCCTTTGTGAAGTTCATCAAAATATTCAGTAAGAAATTTAATGATATTGGAAATAAGATGAGAATGCAAACTGGGGCACCTGTGTGGCTCAGTTGGTTGGGTGGCTGCCTTCGGCTCAGGTCATGATCCTGGAGTCCCAGGATCGAGTCCCACATCGGGCTTCCTGCTTCTCCCTCTGACCCTTCCTCTTCTCATGTTCTCTCTCTCATTCTCTCTCTCTAGTAAATAAATAAAATCTTAAAAAAAAAAAAAAAAGAAAGAAAAGAAAAGAAAAGAAAATGCAAACTGGACAGTTATAGTTAGATGTCAGCAGTGTATAGGTCTCATGACACAGATTTAAAAACAAACTTTAGTCTTATTGTATTCGACCCTTTTATCAATGACTTTAATGTTTTATTAATTACGTTCAGTCATTAAAAGTCTTAGTAAAGTGAGGGGCGCCTGGATGTCTCAGTGGGTTAAAGCCTCTGCCTTTGGCTCAGGTCATGATCTCAGGGTCCTGGGATCAAGCCCCGCATCAGGCTCTCTGCTCAGCAAGGAGCCTGCTTCCTCCTCTCTCTCTGCCTGCCTCTCTGCCTACTTGTGATCTCCATCTGTCAAATAAATAAATAAAATCTTAAAAAAAAAAAGTCTTAGTAAAGTGAAGGAAAATTCTCAAATTTTGTACCCCAGCACATAGGCTATCCGTGGAATTGTTATACTTTTGGAAAAAGAGGAAAAATGAAGGATTTAAATAAAATAGTAACAAATATCATAAGTTTTAATATGTTTCTCATGAATACAGTATAAATAAAGCACACTACAGAAGCTTATTTATTTCTATATATTTTCCATCTTTTCATTTCTACAAACCTGACTAAAAACATAAACACTGGGGTTATAGAATCTGTAATTGTTGATTTGAGGGATTTTTTTTCCTGATATAGCTAGAGGATTTTCCCCAAAGTTTGTATTTTTCCAAAGTGTATTTCTTTTAACCACTGAGTTTTTGTGTAGAAACAGTGGCCTCTGATTCATTGCCTTCAGTTTCCAACAGCACATTTTGTTTTATCATGATTAGGTATGAACAAGTTCTCCAAGTAGGCCACATCACAGTTTGGTCTCTTTGTCTCTTTTTCCAGAAAGTCTGTTGAATATGTCCCTTAGAAGAATAGACAAGCACATACTCAGAATGAGGTGACAGAATGTGGTTAAGGCAGTATCACGGGCACAGACGCAGTGAGGGATGGAGAAGGAGAAGCTCATCCTCGCTGACCAGCAAGTATCCAAGACCCTCCAGACAGCGTGAGCAGGAAGTGGAGAGCTGATACATTGTCTGCACATCTGTTTCAGCTCTATCCCAGTGCAGGCAGCAAAGGGCTTCCCTCGGGGAAAACTGGATACCACCCCCCCCCAACCCCGCGCCAAATTCTCCAGACACCAAAAACCTGTTGGGGAAACGCTAAGACTCTTGGAAGACATCATGAGAGCACTTTGAATCTGAAGTATGAGTCATTTTCCCGTTAGAGAATTTAAAGATACTTCTTTGATTATTGCTCCCTCTCATTCTTCATTCTCTAATTCTGTAATTAATATTAAGTAAACATGGCATTTTCTGGATACATGATTGCACACTCTCTCTCTCTCTTTCTCTCTCTCTCCCCACCTCCCTTCCCTTATATGTGTTTTATTTGGGGGGTGGTTTTATTCATTTTTTAAAATTTAGTTCTAGGCAAATTAACCTTATCATCATGATAATTAATCCTTCTACTGTATCTGTTCAGGTCTTGAGCATTTCGAGTTAGTACCTCTAGTAGTTTTGTAATTAATGTTACAATTGTTAATTCTCAGCAACTTTTCTCATTTTAGAATTATACTAGATAGAACTTGAGCTTCTTCTAGCTGAAGGAACAGATTTTTAAAAGTTCTCTTTTTTTCTACTTCTTGCAGTTACTCTTTTCATACCCCTACTTTATTACTTATTCTCCTCAAATAGTCTTTGATGCTTCATGATTTGTGAATGTCTATTTGTGAGAATCTAAATCAGTATTGGCAAGTGGGATGGGCTTCCTCACCTGCTACAGTCTTGGCGTTACACGGTGATCCAACCCACTGTTGGTTTCAGAGGCTCGACTGGAGAAAGCAGACTGGCCTGTGAGGCTGGTCAGGATCTCTCCAAGTTGGCAGGGATCTGGCTTTCGGTGAGGAGGTGCGCCTTGTTTACTGTTACAGGAAATTACCTGGGGGACCTTCCTCTGTTTCTCTTTCTGGCCTCCATTTCACATGCTGCAGGAAGCAGTCAACCTACTTTATTTACAAACCTGACCTTACAGTCTTACTGAAGGCAGACACTAATGCTTGGCCTCTGAGACCGGACTCTGAAATAGCCCTTCCGAAATCTTTGGTCACAATACTTCTCTCTTGCCCATGGGATATTTATCCTAGTGTTTGCTGTCTCTGTCTAAGGGTTTTTTTCTATATACATACATATCTCATATTTTCTGCCAATTACAAGTTCAGCAATTCAATTAGTTTTCTATCTTTTGGACATCGACCCTGATGGTATCCATTGATGTTGTCTAGTGGCTATTGATTATCTCTTATTCTTATGGTTCTTTCATTTTAGTTGGATTTAGGTAGTGAAGAAAGATGTACCCATCAGCTTTTCTGAACCTAGGTCCCAAGTCCATCTCTAAAATTAACATTCAGCTGTGTCTACTTTAGTGAGAAACCAAAGAAATAATGGTAGGTGGAAAAAACAAACTCATTGATGAATATGAGAATTAAGATAAATGGGCTCTTGGCTTTTGATTAGAGATTAGAGATTTGGACTACATGTTGAATGGAGACTGTTGGGATGAGGAGCAGGAAACAGGAGGCGGATTAACAGGCTATTTGGAAATAATTATTTACTGGGATTAAAAAAAACCTGTTAGGCCATACCATTGCGGCTTAACACTATAGTGCCTTGAGGAAGTAAAATAATAATAATAATAATATTGCATCGGAACATCTTCTATCATCCCTATGATGAGCCCTTTCCACTTTTCCCACTCATAAATCAACTCCCATGAGAACAAAACAACAAAACAAAAAACCTCCCTCATTTTACAATTAACTGTAGATTATAGAATTTCAAAATAGAGAGATGGGCTAATGTCCTACTTTTACTTTCTAAAAATTCATTTATTTATAAGATTATTTCTTTATGAATCATGGTAACCCCAATGCTACCCTTAAATGCTCTTCTTTTCTATGCAGGGATGTTGGACTCTATTTCATTGCTTTTCATTGTTGACCTGCTAATATTTTACTTCAGACAGCTGATATGAACGGGACATAGATTTTTAATCTATTTTTTTTTAATAAAACCCAAATATCTTTTATCAAGCAGGATTTGTCTGTCTGGTATTTTTTCAGATGTTTGTACCTTGTTTTAGAATGTCTCTGCTAGACTATTTTTATCTAGCACACTAGCTCATTTTAACTGGAATTCTCATAATAGATACATTCTGAATTCTATACGCATGACTACCTCTATTTTCAGCATTCATTCAATTTTATCTCCTCATTTTCCACCATATTGAAAACTATAATATCATTTTTCAAATGTATAATTTTATCTGGATTTTTGTTCATATTCAGTATTCTTAATGCCATTCTACTATCTTCTCCATTGCTCTTGTCTCATGAGATTGAAAGGAACTTCCACAGGAAGCATTGTAGTATCTCCCAGTCCAAAACCATGCCATCTTAAACCACAGGATTGTCACCCTTTCAACTTACTCTGCCCACTGAGCCAGCTCTCTCAGGTTATAACTTCCTGGTAACCTTAACAGAAAACAAAACAAAATAAAACAACAACAACAAAAAAACCCTTTACACTTTTATTACCCAATTCACTGAGGAGTCTTACCTATTGTCTCTTTGTTCCAAATCTAAACTAAAGCAGACGTCTTTTCTTTACTGGCTCACAATACACAGTGGTATTGCATAAGGCATCCTGCTCTTAGACGGCACTCACAGTAATTATCATCACCAACAATTTCATTTTCTGCGTTTTCCCTTGTGTAATGTCTTAGCAATTGTGTGTGGTTGGTTGCTCTGTCCAAATGGCTTTCAAGCTGAGCACATGCCTCAAATTCACTTAAGCATTTGGGCAGCATGGGAATCATCTATTACTTAGGGTACTCTCCCAGACCATATTTCTATTAGTGAGATACTCATACCCTCCCTAATCAGAAAGGAAAAAAATGGCGTAAGGTCACGATGTGTGTGAGTTTGAGACGAAGCTTTTGAATTCTACAAATATCTCAATGCATCCTGAACATTTAAATCACTCAGCTTCTGCCAGTGTAATCACAGCTGTGAAAATTGAATTAAGGTCTCTCTCATTTAGGTATCCTTATTTGACTCTGATCTTTATGTATCTCTTCCTTTTCTCTTTCTCATTTTATTCATTTATTTATTTTTGGCAAGCATATAAGATATGTATACTTCAGTGAGATTTTTCAAAAGTGTCCTGTAATTGTTATAAGGTCCAAAATTATAGATGTCAAGTGATCAGGCCGGGAAGCTGTTCCATATATAAAAATCGCCCAAAAAAATTGCCATGAAATATTCATATCTTACTACCTCTGAGCCAACAAATGAAGAAACAGGATGGTGAAGACGTGTTAAAATAAAATTCCAGTTCCATGTTAAAAATGTTGTCTTTTAAACAAAAATCTTGGGGAAAGGCAGAAGTAGAAGTTTTAAGGAAGTATTCATTGATTATCTTCAGTAAAAAAGAAATACGTTTTTATCCTCACAAAAGGAGAAAAAGTAAAAATTATATATGCAGGTTTCCCTCACTATCCAAAAAGAGAACATGGCTGTGAAACCTTGAGTTTGGCTGAAATGACCTAAAGCAATGAAGCAATTACCACTCCTTTATTTGAAAAAAAAAAAAAAAAAAAGAGCATTCCCAGACCCCCCCAAAATCACCTTTCTTAGGTTTTTCTGGTACCTTAAGATGCATCTTGCTAATGGATGCACAAATACATCAAAGATGAAGCCCAGATGCTCATAGACACATTTCAAAGCTGTGGGGCTGCACGCTGAGATGCTGAGCCTAGTTGGGCTTGGAGGGACCTGGGTGGCACCACTCCCCGGGCCAGGTGCTCTGTGTGCACAGCCTCTGCAAGGTTCCCTGCAAAGCCAACACTAGACACAATCTTTGCTTTCTGCCTTTTTTCAGTAAAAGCAAAATCACCTTCAGATTTCTTTCTAGGTAGTGTAAATAGGTACTAATATAGGTCTTCAGCAAAAGCCAAGTGTATCTAGATACACTACCAGGGACTATGTGTATCTAGAACCCCACCATCCATCTCTCTCGCTCTCCCAACCCCTTCTTTCTCTCTGTGTTTCCAGCACTCTAGTTGAGTTCTTACTTTGGAGAATGTTTTGTATCATTTCTATTTCACTTCTTCAGGGTATTATTCTTTTAGAGATAGATATAGACTATTTTATTCTGTCGAATGGATATTGATTTCTGTTTCTCTGTTCTGTTGCTGGGTATTTGCATTGGGGAAGAGATTTCCCTAATAACAACATAGGCCCGTGCAGTGGCCTCTTGCTGATTCCTGTCACGTGGATGTGGAACTGATGGTGTCAGGGAGCACAGCCTCCTAGAAATGGCGGAGTGACAGTCTGGATGGAACTTGAAACCATGGCAGATTTGTGGGGCAGAGTCATTATATCAGAACCCAATTTCCCAGCTAAAGTATTTATAAGGAAAGCCCCATCTATCAACTCACTATGAATCAATCCAGTCCAAGGTGGATGATAGTCAGAAGGGCCCAGCTTTGTCTCTTGTTCTCATTTCTCCAGGCAGCTCTGCACCAGAGCTTAACACTGCCAGCAATTCTCTTATATGGAAGCAATGACTCCCCTTTGCTTTCTGATGGTCCAAGAAAATTGTCTTCATTGACTGGAGATTCTCCCATCATCTGCCTCTTCACATCTTAGACTAACCTTTCTGACTGGAAAGGACAGACCTTTCTCTCTACATACCTAGCCCTTCACAGAGGCTTTTCACACTGGGATTCCATTTTCTCTTCTTTGATTCCATTTAATTCCCTTCCCACTCCATTGGTAATGCAATATATTTTTGGACCCCAACTGTAGACACATTCAAATTCTCCTACTGGCCCTCCATGATTAATATAAATGAGAACTTTGGCTAGATACCTGCTTAGGTGACCTCATATATTCTAGGAAGGTTAAAGAAATCTATCTTTTTCCCCCAAAAAGGAGAGAAGAAACTTCAGAGATGCCTTTGCATAAACAAGTCACACACCTGGATTGGAACATGTATCCTCTTAAAGGTATATCTGGGACTGTATTCAACATATATTACCTGATGTGCAAAAAATTAAGCTAAACATAACTCATGATTCTGAATTCACAATTTGATGTGAGTTAAGCAATATAATAAATGAGTGCATTCCAATGTACCAGGTTCTCTCTGCCTAATCCTATTTGGGGAGACATGGCTAAAATTCCCATTATTATCCATTGTCCTCTTATCCCTTAAGAAAGAGGACCCAGGAGTTAAAATGATATTTCAACTGCCCAGTTAGAAATCACATTTTACAACCTCTTTTGTAGCTAACAACACGGAAACATAGCTAGGCTTTGAAGAAGGTTGTACAGAAGGAACTGATGTCAGGTGTGTGAGTCCCAGGCTCTCTACTTTCAAATAAGTGATATTATCCTGCAGGATTATTTCCCATCATTGGTGAAATTCACTCTTCCTCTCCACTAGGCCTCTGGTTGGAACACTGTCTCCTTCCATTTCTACAGTTCGTAGTACAGTTTCCACCATGCCCTTCCTAGGAAAAGGCTAATACATTTTTCTCATGTCTCATTGTCATGAGATACTTAATTGTGCTCCCTGCTTTCAACGTCTTACCAGAGAAAAGTAGATTTCTCTATGTGGAGACCCTTGCCCTCAAAATAAACCTCTCATTTTTCATAATTTCTTTGTCCTTCTTAGGGTTTGGCCTGCAAGAGTCTGAAGGACAGAGATGCAATCCTGCTCCCTCTCGTTTCTCCCCTAAAACTATCTGTCCCCTCATCTTGGAGCTTGTTAATAACACATGTAACTCATGGCTGGTAGTAACAGCATGAAGGGCCAACAGAGATGTCAGTAATTTAAGAGTTACTTATAGACCCAGCAATTGCATTACTGGCTATTTACACCAAAGATACAGATGCAGTGAAAAGAAGGGCCATGCGTACCCCAGTGCTCATAGCAGCAATGTCCACAATAGCCAAACTGTGGAAAGAGCCAAGATGCCCTTCAACAAACAAATGGATAAAGAGGATCTGGTCTGTTTATACAATGGAATATTACTCAGCCATCAGAAAGGATGAATACTTAAATTTTGCATCAACGTGCATGGGATTGGAGGAGATTATGCTGAGTGAAATAAGTCAAGCAGAGAAAGTCAATTATCATATGGTTTCACTTACTTGTGGAGCGTTAAGGAATAGCATGGGGAACATTAGGAGAAGGAAGGGAAAAATGAAGGAGGAGAAATGAGAGGGGGAGATGCACCATGAGAGACTGTGGACTCTGAGGAACAAACTGAGGATTTTAGAGGGGAGTAGAGTGAGGAGACGTGTTTGCCTGGTGATGGCTATTAAGAAGGGCACATGTTGCACGGAGCACTGGGTGTTATACATAAACAATGAAACTCAGAACACTGCATCAAAAACTAACGTACTGTATGGTGACTAACACAGCATAATTAAACGTTTTTTTAAAAAATGAGTTACATATAGTCCTTCACCTTTTAGGCCCCTATTTCCCACATGTCCTTGACATAGCTCTCCAGAATCTCACATTTTCCCCCCATTAGTTGATATATGAGATGGTTTTGAGGAAGCAAAAATGCTTCCTCATTTCTCAAGTTGTTAGGTTGTCACAAATGATTTCGATGTGTCAAATAGGAAGAATGCCAAGATAAATTAGAAAGGAAAGAAAGAAAGGGGATGATTCGTATATAATATACCTCTAGCCATGACACAGAGCAAAGCAGGTTATCTCACTGGGCTTTCTCGCTTTTCCTGGGTGCATGTGTTCCCTTTCCTCCACCTCCCACTGTGGCGACCTTCCAGAGCGTGCTGTATTTGGTGTTGCAGAAATGCATCATTACCAGATAGAGGGGGAAAAAAAAAATGCTGGCGTTGAGAGCAAAAGCTGGGTAAAAGAAGCTGTGAAGAGCCTGATAGGGAGAGCAAAAGGAAAGTAGGGAACCAACTGGAGCTAGGAATGGATGAAAAGGCTTCAGAGCGGTGGCTCCTCTCGGGTTCCTGAGCATCATATATGTATGTATGTATGTATGTATGCTTTACGGTCTGAGATCAAGATCACTACCTTAACCTTCTACCCTCAAAACATATCTAGATTCTCGCCCTCCTTATCATCACTCTAGGTTCCCTTCCTCCCTCATCCCTGCTCTATCCTTTCCCACCCAGTTTGGTTTATTGCTGCAGATGGGTAACTGGTCTCCCTGCTCTGCACTGCTTCTGCATTTGCTTTCCTAACTGTACTTACTCTCTCAAGAACTGACCATCTTTTTTTTTTTTTTCTGAAATACATCAGCCCCACAGCATTATTAAACTACACAAAACTCTACCGTTGCTTCCCATCGCACTCAGCAAAGAATCCAAGCTTGTAAGAATCTGCAAGACCCTGCACGATTTACACACTGCCATCTCCGGCCTTTCCTCCCACACTCTGACTCTCACCCCCTCCTCTCCCTCCATTCTGGAGATTTTGCTCATTTACTGTTCCTCAAGAATGCACTAGCCTCGGGGTCTTTTGGCTTACTGTTCCTTCTGCCTGGAATTTTCACTCATTGTGCAGCCAAGGAACCACAGATCTCATTCTCTCCCTTTTTTCAATTCTCTTTTAAAATGAAACTACCAGGGAGGTCTACCTTGCTTCCTTTATTTAAAATAACAGGCCTACCTTCTTTCTGTGTTCTTGATTCTGCATATACGTAATTTATTTTCTTTGTAGCACTCTGACATATTATGCAGGTGCTTATTTATTTTCTTGTTTGTTTTTATCACCCACAATTACAAGTTAAGCTCTATGAAGTTTGTTTTCTCTTAAATTTCCTGTGCCTAAGAGTGCCTGGCACTCCATAAATGTTTGTTGAATGAAAATAAACAATGGTGTGTTCTGAGAAAAGAATGTGTAGTGAGGGAGTGACCCAGATTGCACCAGGTAGCTTTCAGAAAATATTACAAAGGCTACGGTGGCATAGTTTCTGAAACTTCTTATCTAATAAAAAATAACCAGAACCAGTAGGATAGCAAGATCAATAAACCCAAACATGACATCTCCAATAAAACTTGGTGGCAATATATGGGCAGCTAGGGGCTAAGCTAGGCAGTTCTAGGGCCCATGTGCTATAAGCATATGTGGATGGGGAAGCAGAGAAAAGCAAAGAGTATCTGATGAATGAGAAAAGAAGTCTTCTTCCATTAAACACACAGACTTCTCTTCTCTGAAATGGTTTTAGGAGATTCCCAATTAGCAAATGGAATGCTAGAAGATCGTAGTAAATTCTGAAAGCAGGCTGGGATTCAAGCACATTTGAAACTAACAATTTGAAGTTTTCTTCCAAAACAAAGCCTAGCATTAAAGGGAAAATGATATCTATAATATCCAAAGAAACAAAAAAATACAGATAAAGGGGAGGAAGAAAAGAAGGCAGATCTCAGAAGGAAGGAGTACATATTTTTATTTTTTGCTCGCTCAATGAAAATGATACAAGAGAGTTCTAAAGCAATAGAAGTGGAAAAGTTATCTTGCCCTTTTTCCCCATTCTAAAGATACAGAAAAACTTATTTCACTTTAAATCCTTAAAAAAGTAATTGCAATCAAATCAGGCATAATAAAGTCTTTATAGACTTTAAAGAGGCAAAGTACCCCCAAGATTATGACTTAAATTTCAAAATGGACTAAAGGCATTAAAAAGTAATGAAAACCATGAAAGAATAACTTAATTAATATTTTTAAGAAATCTCAAAATCAGGAGATTGGTCTAAAGAATGAGCTCGGAAGAGGTGACACAGAATTTAGGAAAAAAGGAAAAGAAAAGAAAAAATTTCAGAAAGTAAGATAAAACTAGAAAAAACAGAAGTGCAAATAAATATAATGGGCACTGTCTTAGTTAACAGAAGATGAGAAGAATCATTTCTAAAATTTAAAAGTAAATGGAGAGGTATAAAAATGGATTCAAATTAAAGTAATAGACATAGAAGATAGATAAAAGGAACAACATGCATTTAATAAAAGTCTAAAAAGATAAAACCAAAGCAATGGAACAGACTCATACAAAAAATTTCATTCAATAGAATATTCATAAAATAAAAAAAAACTAAACATTAAACTAGATACTTAAAAGACCTAATATATACCTAAGAAAATTCTGAAACTTAATTTTGTAAAACCACATGTTACAAAATCAATTGTAAAAATTAATTGTAGATCCAGATAAATGAAGACATGTTCTGTGCCCATGGAGAGGAAGACTCAGTATTGTCAAGATGTGATCTTCCCAAATTAATTTATAGATAGATTCAACACAATTCTGAAAGAAATCCCAGGAAGTTCTTTTGTGAATACCAACAAGCTGAGTCTAAAGTTTATATGAAAAGGCAAAAGACCCGCAATAGTCAACTCAATATCAAAGGGAAACAACAAAGTGGAAGGACTGTCATACTCACCTTCAATACATTGTAAAACCACAATGATTAGGACAATGTAGAACTGGTGGAAGAGCAGACATATGAATCAATGGAACAGAGTAGAGTGTTCAGAAATAGACCCACACAAGTGTAGTCAACTAATCATTGATAAAAGAGAAAGACAATTCAAAGGAGAAAAGAGTGTCTATTCAGCAAATGGTGCCAGAACAATGAACATGAAAGAAAGAAAGAGAGAGAGGGGGGAGGAAATAAGGAAGGAGGGAAGATAGGAAGGAAGGAAAGAAGGAGGAAGGAAAGAAGGAAGGAAGGAAAGGAAGGAGGGAGGGAGGGAGGAAGAAAGAAAGGGAGGAAGGAAGGAATTGGACACAGATCTTACATGTTTCACAAAATCGAACTCAAAACAAATTACAGATCTAAATATAAAATGCAAAATAAATAAATAAATAAATAAACAAACAAATAAATAAATATAAAATGCAAAGCTATAAAACTCCTAAAAGATATGTAAAACAAAATCTAGATAACTGAATTTGAGGATGACTTTTTGGACACAATGCAGAAAACACAAGCCACAAAGGGGGAAAATGACCAGTTGGATTTCTTTAAAATTAAAAATTTCTACTCTGTGAAAGATGTTGTTAAAAAAATGAGAGGACAGGCCAAGGGATTCAGAAAAAATTTTTGCAAAATACATTATCTGTTAAAAGACTAATATCCAGGGGCACCTGGGTGGCTCAGTGGGTTACGCCTCTGCCTTCAGCTCAGGTCACGATCCCAGCGTCCTGGGATTGAGCCCCGCATCGGGCTCTCTGCTCAGCGGGGAGCCCGCCTCCCCACCTCTCTCTGCCTGCCTCTCTGCCTACTGGTGATCTCTGTCTGTCAAATTAATAAAAGAAAAGACTAATATCTAAATATGCAAAGAACAGTTAAAAAGTTAACAGTAAGAAAATGAACAACCCAACTTAAAAATGGGTCAAAGATCTGAACAGATAATTTTGTTAAAAAGCCATCAGATGCCAAGTAAACATATTAAACAATGCTCAACTTCATATGTCACTAGGTAACTTGCAAATTAAAGCAACAATGAAATACCACTATACATCTATTCAAATGCCTAAAGTCACACACTGACAACACCAAGTACTGAAGAAAATGTGGAGAAAAATGAGCACTCATTCATTGTAGGTAGGAATGCAAAATGATACAGCCACTTTGGAAGACAGTTGGACGGTTTCTTACAAAATCAGACATATATTTACTCTGTTGTCCAGCAATTTTGCTCTTTCAGTTTGCCCAAAGGAGTTGAAAACTCACGTCCACACAAAAACCTCCACAATATATGTTCATAGCAGCTTTCCTCATAACTGCCAAAAGTTAGAAAAACCAAGATGTCCTTAAGTAGGTGAATTGAATAACTGTGGTGAATCCAAACAATGGCATGTTATTCAGTGCTAGAAAGGATCGAACTATCAAATCATGAAATCACATGAAGGAATCTTGAATGCATACTACTTTGTTAAGAAAGCCAGTCCAAGAAGACTACATGTATGATTCCTACTATGTAACATTCTAGAAAAGGTAAAACTATGGAGAAAAAGATCAGTGGTGACCATGTGTTCGAGGGTGAAATGGATGAATAGGCAGAGCACAGAGGATTTTTGCCACAGTAAAATACTCTGTAAGAAACCATAAATAAGGGCCCCTGAGTGGCTCAGCGGGTTAAAAGTTGCTGCCTTCAGCTCAGGTCATGATCTCAGGGTCCTGGGATCGAGCACCAAATCAGGCTCTCTGATCAGAAAGAAGCGTGCTTCTCCCTCTTTCTCTGCCTGCCTCTCTGACTACTTGTGATTCCTATCTCAGTCAAATAAATAAGTAAAACCTTAAAAAAAAAAAAACTACAAATGAGGTTTATGTGTCATTAGAATTTTATTTAAACACATAGAATGTACAACACCAAGAGTGATGTAAACTATGGGTTTTGGATGATTGTGATGTGTCAGTGTAGGTTCACCAATTGTAATGAACTATGTAGTTCTCTCACAGAGGATGTTGATGGTGAAGGAGCCCATGAGTGTGAGGGAGAATGAGGTAAGTGGAAATTTTTTGTGCCTTCTGTTCAATTTTGTTATGAACCTAAAACTACTCTAAAAAACAACAACAGAAAAAAGAGTCTAAGAAAAGAAAGGAAAGGAAGGAAGGAAGGAAGGAAGGAAGGAAGGAAGGAAGGAAGGAAGGAAGGAGAGAGAAAGAAAGAAAGAAACGAAGAAAGAAAAGGTGCACTAGGGTGGTTCAATCAGTTGAGAGTCTGACTCTTGATCTCAGCTCAGCTCTTTTGAATTCAAATCCCGTGTAGGAGGCTAATTAAAAGAAGAGGAAGAAGGAGGAGAAGAAGGAGAAGAAGAAGAAGGAGGAGGAGGAGGAGGAGAAGGAGGAGGAGAGGAAGAAGAAGAAAGGGGGGCAGAAAAAAAGGAAGAAAGAAGGGAAGAAAGAGAGAAAGAAGGAAGGAAGGAAAGAAAGGAAGGAAATATTAAGGCATAAAAAATACATGGAAGAACTTTAAATGTATATTGGTAAGCGAAAGAAACGAATATGAAAGAAAGTCAACCTGAAAGAGTGCTTGTTATATGACTAAAACTATTTGGTATTCTAGAAAAGAAAAGCCATGGGGACAGTAAATAGATCAGTGGAGAGGGAGATAAGAAGGGATGAATAGGTAGAGCCAAAAGGATTTTTAGGGCAGTGAAACTCTTCAGCGTGATACTGTAATGGTGGGTACGTGTCATTATACATTTGTCAATACCCACAGTGCACAACACAGAATGAGCCTAATATAAGCTATGGACTTTAGTAGGGTAATAATGTATCAGTACTTGCTCATCAGTTATAGCAAATGCAGTACATTAATGCAAGACATTAGTAATCAGGGAAATAAGGATCAAGATGAAAGAGTAGATGGAAGCTCTCTGTACTTTCCTTTGAATTTTTCTGCAAACCTAAAACTGTTACAAAGATAATCTATTAATTGGAAAACAATAAATATAAAACTTAACCTTTACAGAAAATAAAAATCAACTGGGTATCCAGGCAAAAATGACTAATGCAGATTGTCCTCAGGCTATAACAATAACTTTCTATTCCAGAAAGCAATGACTTGGTACATTTAAGATAACATAGGGAAGAAATTGTGACTAAATTATTCTGCATGTAACTAAACTTATCTTATTTATGAAGGTCATGAAAACAAACATGTTTGAAAGTGCAAGAACTCAGAAAATACTTTTTCTAGGAGCTTTCTTGATCAAGTTACCTCAAGTTTGAAATAGCCAAAATTACTGAAGTTATATCCACATAAAGACTGGTGAATTATGTCTCTGGCAGTGGTATATGGATGAGTGTGCAAATGGTGAGAACTTTTCCATTCTGGCACAGAGGTGTATTTTTTTTTCCTTTTTTTTTTTTTTTTTTTTTTTTTTTTAGAAAGAGAGAGAGAGAGCGAGCGAGCACAGGCAGACAGAGTGGAAGGCAGAGGGAGAAGCAGGCTCCCCACAGAACAAGGAGCCCGATGTGAGACTCGATCCCAGGACGCTGGGATCATGACCTGAGCTGAAGGCAGCTGCTTAAACAACTGAGCCACCCAGGCGTCCCACAGAGGTGTATTTTATCTTGTAATTGTTCAAAACTGTCAGTTCATGGTGTTAGAGTCAGTTTCGTTATTGTTTAGATTCTCTAAAAATATCGCATCAACTTCTTACAGTATACTCAAGGCCAACCACTATCACCAGCCCAATTTGAAAAAATCTCATAAATCAGACAGTCTTTTGTGGAGTTTAAAAAAAGAGAGAAAAATATAGAACATGATCATTATCCTGGGGGTAAAATGATCCTTACCTTATGGGCTCTACTCCCAAAAATCCAGTTCTTTATTTTGAGTAGTTTACAGGAAGTCCTTAAATAACAGAAGCAGAAGCTGTTATGTTCAGGACCAATTGTCTTTTTAGTAGAAGGAAGACTGTGAAAAACCAAACCTGACAAATGTAACCACTTTCATTGGGGAAGTAAAATCCTTATTCAAAATATAAAGGACATAAAGAAATTGCATGAGAAGAGCAAATGGTGGGGAGGGGCTTTTTCTTTTTCTTTTTTTTTTCTTTTTGCCTTTAGATTTCCAGATATGCTATTATATCTTCTAAAGAGCACTCCTACAATGAAGTAGGCACTATTTAATTCACTGTCTTCCCAACCCTGTTTTTCTAATACCCAGGATGCTCACGCATGCACATACACACACATATACAATACTGTAGACATTACTGAACAAGACATAAGGCCACTCCTGTGTTTCTCTTCAAATTGATGATTCTGTATCCTTAGGCTACTAACAATCACACTGGAGTTGAGTTTTATCATTTGTAACATAAATGAGGTTTGGAATAGATGATTACCAGCATCTCTGTGTAAGCTAAGCAGAAGTAATTGTGTGGGGGAACATGGTTAACAGAAGATCAGGTGAGGCAGTAAGACGTAATAGTAAGGAATTGCATTATCAGTCGCAGGATCAGAGTTTAAGGTATAAAATCTGGAACCACCCACTTCAGATCTTTGAGCCAAGTTATAAAACAGGAATAAGTTACTTTACAGAGCTGTGCAACAGGTTTGACTTCTTCCTGTAAAATGCTGGATGTACATCAATGTCGTTAAACCAGATATATACAATTTTTTTTTTTTTTTTAATGTCTGAGCTACATTGGGGAATGTGCTGAACTTGGAGCTGTAAAATGCAGAAGTATGCATAATTCCAACTTGGGAGTCTAGTTAGAGAAAAAGAAAAAAAAAAAAAAAACAACTCCTCAGTACTGTTATAAAATACTAATTACCTTGTTGCTTTCTCTCCTCATTTCACTACCCAAAATTGGAAAATTATTATTTTTTCCTCCAAACCAGAGCTGACTTCTTGAGGAATTGGTTTCTTCTGGGGATCAAGGTCTCATCTACTCAATAGTTTGTTCAAAGTCCTCCTGCAACTTCAGCAACTAAAACCAGTTATTTTATTGTGGTGAACTTAAAGGGACCATGCACAAATTGTAAGCAACCTTTTGCCCAATTTTTACCTATGTACAAAAATACAAGCATTTAATAATTTTCTATGAATCAAAATTAACTTGTGAATAGAAAACACAACTACATCAATGTTTTGCCTCTAAGAAAACACAGAAAATTGGTGGATAAGGATTATCAGGTAGGTGAACATAGACATGAAAGTCATAACCAACTCATTTATCTTGGCTATCAATCTTTGATCCTTGTTGCATATCAAGTTTCATATCCTCACTGAGGAGGTTGATGTACCCAGTGAGAAGATGATGTGGTAAATATGAAAAAGTAAAGAAAAAAAAAAAAGTAAGAAAATGTAAGAAAAATTGTGATTGTTACATGTTTCAGTAAACCAGGTCTTACTAGGAACCACCATACTGAAGTTCTTCCTGGCAAGAACTACAGTTAACTAAAATCTGGCTCCAGTTCTAGTAGCTGAATGTAAGTTATATTTAATAGGCGGGCAACTGGGTGCTGTGTTAATTACCATGGAAACAAGAGACAATCAATCACCAGACAAAATTAATGCCTAGTCATTGCTATATCATTCAAATCTCATGCACAAAGACAGATATAAGTTTGAAATATGCCTCCAATGGGATATATGTTTACAGAGGGGATATATAAATATGCATATATGAAGAACAGCAAAGTGAAAAGTTATTATAAGACAAACTATGTTAGTGTAGATATTTTTAAGTATCTTCAAATTACATTGATTTTGTTTATGACAATTTAAATTTACATTAGTTAATCAATTAACCTCATATAAGGTTTCTGAAGCAGGAACTCTCAAATAAATTTGTCTTAGCCAGTCTCTTTTATGAAATCATGTCTCCATGTTCCCCACCTTATTATCTATCCCACTGCCCCATCTTCAAACATTTTTTAAATAAAGACAAGACTTCTGAAATATTTGGTATTTGGTGGTCATTCTGTAATATGATGACTCAAATGGTTGTAAATGTACTGTGGGGATCTTAAAAAAAAAGCTAAAAGAGAATATTTTCTTTAGATCTAGAGTAACACTTTATATCCCATTGTTGAATATGCCTGAGAAAAACAATGCAATAGAAGAACACAATGTGCTAAGGAGAAAGGCCAGTGCCTACAGGTCTCTAAAGAATATGAATGTATTTCCTGACAGTGAAACAACACAGTGAAAAAGCCATGTGTTGTGTCTAGGATGCAGGTATCAAAATGGGTAAATAACAAAAGTACCCTTACAGACAGTATATTTTACAAATGTAGGAGATGTTGCAGAAGCCAAATTTACTTACATATAAAATATATTTAATATATATTTATTTAAGTACATTAAGTTACTTTAAAATATATTTATATTTAAATAAGTTCTTTCTAACATATATTTAATATATTATTCAGTAATATTTAATATATTATTCAGTAATATATTAAATATTGGAAATAGCCTATCTTTGAAACATTGGGAGAGAGAGATCCTTACTACTTTCCTGCTCCTTACTATATCACAAGAATCCCCAACAAACAGCTGGTCTAGGAAACCCAGTCCATTAAATAATAAACAATTTAAAAGAGTTGATAAAAAATCTATGTAAAAATGTTTTATGAGGGATAGAGAAGGGTGTGGCTTAGTAGCAGATAATGACCTCAACAGATAAAGTACTGCATACTAGATAAATATTGCCATGCAGGAAAGGACAACAGAAATCACATTTTTCTCCATGAAATATAAAGCAATCAATTCTAAAAAGTAAAAGTACAGAGCAGAAATGCAAGGATGCATGGAAGCATTGGAAACAGCAGAAGGAGTTGAACTGGAGTTGACAGAACTCAAGAAAGAAGTAGAAGAAAAAGTAATCACAGAAATAAAGTAAAAGTGAAGGAATCATGGATGATGGAGGCATTAAGGAAAGTGTAAAAGACACAGAAGCTAGAAACAAGAAAAGTAAACAAAATGTGTTGGAAATAAATATTTTTCTTAAAATTTAAGAGGAAATTATAGATATAAAATATTAAGTTGATTCAATATATGTATAATTGGAATCCCAAAAATAAATTCAAGCAATTATAATAAAAGTATTTATAATTCAGGACCATTTGCTAAAATAAAAGATGTCTTCAAACTCCACAAAAGGGCACCTAGTATGTTAGGAAAAAATGACCCACACTTGTTAACACTGAGATATGTATTACTTAAATCACTAACCTTCAAAATTAAAGAAAGAATTATATGGGCAACGAGGCAAAAATATCAAAGGGATAAAAAAACTCTGGCTTTGCCAACTTCATAGCAAAATCAAAGAACAGATGACAATGGTGCAATAATTATAAGATATTTAGGAAAAAAAAAGGATGAGCCAAGGACAAACTAAATAGTCCTCAAAAACAAATGCTATAGTTGAATAATTTCGAACATGCAAGCTTTTCTTTGGAGAAAACTACTACAGAACAATCTTAGCCAATCCAAACATTTTTGGTGAAACTATAAGAAAATTTAGTGCCAACAGATCTGCACTATGGAAAATGTTAAAGGAAGTTCTTCATACAGAAGAAAAATAACACCAGATGGAATCTTGGGGAGAAAAAAAAAACCCTCCAGAAATAGCAAGTTTGTGGGGAAGGATTAAAAAAGATTTTTCTTATTTTTAAATTTGTTTTAAAGACAAAGGATGGTTTAAAGTAAAATTGTAACAATATATTCTTATATCATGTGTAGAAATAAAATGTAAGATGAAAATACAAGAATGGGAAGAGATAAATGGAAGTATAATGTTGTATGGTTTTTACATTATATGTCAAGGGCCTATATTATTATTTGAAGGCAGATTATGTGACAAAATATGTATTATTAACATAAGAGCAACAGCTAAAATTTAAGCAAAAATGCCTTTTAAGTTGCCTCTTGGGGATAAAATAGAATATTAAAACATACTGAAGTTTAAATCTAAAGAGAAAAGAAAAGAGAGACTAAAGGCAAATCAAGCAGATAGAAAACAACAAAATGTTATATTGAAATCCAACCATATGGTAATTTACACTAAGTATAAATGGACTAAATTCTCTAAAGCCCTTTTCTTTTCTTTTTTAAAGATTTATTTATTTATTTATTTATTTGAGAGAGAGAGAAAGAGAGATAGAGAAAATGATCAGGAGGGAGGGGCAGAGGGAGAAGTAGACTCCCCACCAAGTGGGGAGCCCCATGTGGGAATCAATCCCAGGACCCTGAGATCATGACTTGAGCTGAAGGCAGACACTTAACTCACCCAGATGACCCTAGACTGACATTTTCAAACTGGATTAAAATGAAAAATCCAACCACATGCTGTCTAAAAGAACCCCAATTTAATGTGAAGACTAATATAGGCTAAAATAAAAAGAAAATTATATAAAACATGTAATAATAAAAAGTGATCACAATAAATCTGAATATCTGTATTAATATACCAGAAAAAAATAGACTTGAAACATAAAATTATCATAGATGTTGAGGACAATTTTATAACAATAAGAGGCTAATTATTAATGAAGGAGATAGAAATATTAAATGTTTATTTATGACCTTAATAACACCACTCCAAAATACATAAAGTAAGAAATGATGCAACTGGAAACAACCCAAACAAATCTACAATTTTAGGTGGAGATTTCAATACTTCTCAGCTACTATAGAACACATAGACAACAAGGATATAGGAGACTTAGCACCATCAACCAATTTGTCTTAATGGATATTTAGATAACATTCTTCTCAACAACTGCAAAATAAATGCTCTTTTCAAGTACACATGATATGTATACCAAGATAGACAATAATTGGCTTATAAATAGGTCTCAATTAATTTAAAATTTTGATATTGCACAGAACATGTTCTTTGACAACAACAAAAAGAAATGAACTAAATAGAGATATTTGGAAAATCCCCAAATATTTGGATACTCTGTAACACTTCTATATTATGGTGATGTACACCTCAAACATATACAATGCCTGCTTGCCAATTGTATCTCAATAAATCTGTGAAAAATTAATGCTTCCAAATGAAACAGAGAGAAGAAGAAAAAGCATAAGAAATTTTGAAATACTGTAAACTGGATGAAAATTAAAATATAACTCATTAAAAAATTATAATTTGTTGTAATACTTTTATTTTTAGCTATAAATGCTTATATTGGGGGGAAAAAAGGTGTAAAATCGATGGTCTAAAATGCCATCCTAAAGACCTAGAAATAGAAGACCAAATTATATCTAATGTAAAGAGATAAGAAGAAACAAACAAAAATATGATTAAAATCAGCAAAAAAGAAAATTCTGAAGAGTAAAAAAATCAATACTAACCCAAAGCTGATTCTTTGGAATAAATAAGAAAATCGACAAATCTCTGTACATTGATTAAGGTAAAGAGAAGGCATACATTACTGACATCAAGAATAATGGAGGGACCATGACTACAAGATGTTAAATGAATTATAAAGATTTACCATGAACCACTTTATACCAATACATTAAATGCTCACGTCTGTTGCTGCTCAGCTTATAAGAGGTTAAGCTGTGGGGTTTCCTGGGTTGCTCAGTTGGTCTAACATATAACTTTCAATTTTTGGCTCAGGTAATGATCTGAGGGTCATGAGATTGAACCTCACATCAGGCTCATGCTCAACACGGAGTCTGCTTAAGATTCCCTCCATCTCCCTCAACCTCCTCTCTGCCTTTCCCCCTGCTATCTAAAATAAATAGATAAATAAAATCTTAAAAAAATAAAAATTAAAAAAAAAAGATTAAGATGTGATGTAACCTTAGAGACTTAATTTCCTGGCTCATGCTCTTAATTATTATACTAATTAATGTCAAGTTCATTGCTTTCTTTTAAACATTTTGAAATTATTTGTAATTTATAGAATTACCAGTATGGTAGAAAACATAGATACTACCTTTTCCAATGCTTTATTTTACTTATATAGAAACATAGCTTTCATTGAATGATATTAATGTTAAATAATATTACTGTATAATTAATGTTATTATGATAATACTGTTAGGCAATTATACAGGTATCATAACATTCACTGATCATCCCATGCTTATATCTTTCTGCCAAAATGAAAAGGACATAATGAAAGTGGGATAAGGGGAGGGGCAAAGAGAGCAGAAGGAACAAAATATGGGCATTGTCTATTATGAGAAATAAGACCTTTTTAATCACAACCCTGAGATCATGACCTGAGCCAAAATCAACAGTGACTTAATCAACTGAGCCACACAGGAGCCCCTACCTGAAAAATTTATTAATGTTTATAACTTTCTAATTCAGAAAGGACCCTGCAGATAGTCTGTGTATCCCACAACAATATCTAAAATGCTGTAACGAATTCAGCTTAGTACAGACCATCTGACTCATTTCAATGGGACTGTTAAAATCACTGATTTTTAAGACACATAAATGAATGGATAGCTTGTGCTCATCTAATCATGACTTAAATTGATTAGTTTATTGACTACCTTTCTCCTCTGGGCAGAAAAATTTTCTCTCTCCTAGCTGTCCCTCAATAAACTAACTAGAACTAATAAGTACTTCTCACATATGAAGATTTAATTAGAGAAAGAATAAGTAACAAAGAGGAATTGTTAATACACAGAGAGAAGTCAAAGCATTTGTATTATCTACCTTCCTCACACTGCAGAATGTGTTGGTTCCAAATCCAATTGAGCAACTACCAAGTGCTGTTGCTGGTACCATAATTAAATACTGCTTAAAATGAGCTAGGAAGGGAGACGTTTTGCCAACGAATAGCCATACCGAAAGATTGGATACCATTAGCATTCTAAAATGTTACAAGTTGAAAGTGAGATTTCTTTTCAAGAGAGAAAACGGAGTGTTTTTGTGTAGGGATTGTTGTTTACATGGTATCTCTAAAGAAGTTTGGCTACTCAACAAGGAACCATGGAGAAATGGGCCACCAGGTAAACTGGTACAATATATGTAAAAGCATCAAAGCAAATAAGGGCAGGTGTGTTTATGATTAGTATCGTAAGGTATTAGCAACTTAGAGGGGGGTATAAAAGGAGAGATATTTTGAGACCAAAAGCATAGCACCTTTACCATTATGCTAATGAGGTTCCTCTTCAAACTAAGCTTTCTTAAAATGTTTTTATATTTTATTTTATGCATTTTATATATAAATATCTATTTATATATATAATATATATTTTGTATGTTTATGGATGTAATAAGAAAAAATTATAGTTTTATAAAAATTTATAGTTATATAAATTAGAATATGCGTGATGAGCCCATTTTCTACTGCTAGACTTCTCAGAGCTCTCAATGTTATTTGTGATTATTCCAGAGAATAACAGACGTATAACAATTCCTCAATGTATTTGACTACAGAACACATTTATTTTCTTCACTTAGTTCTTTTGAGATGTCTTACTAACATTTTTGGAAAAATAAAGAAGAGCACATGGAAAAATTCTACTAAAGAAATTGCTAAGATATGCCATGAACATGAATACATAAATTATATTAAAATGTGAAAAATCCACCAAAATAATAATGTACAGAACACTTACCCCCAGAAAAGATTAGTTCAGACTGGTGGCTGTGTCTACAGCGATAGTTCAGTTCAGTGAAGACCTTAAAGGTCGTTACCGTGGTTGGTAGAAAGAGATGACAGATAAAGGGTGACCATCTCATTCTGAAATATAAGAAAACAAATATTTTATGTCATACCTTTTAATTCCCCAGATTAAGCCCTTAAAAAATTGAAACATTTATTTGTATATAAATTCAGAACATCTATCTGTACAAACACCATAAAAACTGAAATGATAAATAAAATGCTGATAAAATATTTTAATGCAAATAGTAACCTGAAGTGTTAATATTATATGTAGGCATGTGTGTATATATAAGTGTGTGCACATATTTCTAAGTTAAGGGAAGTAAACAACTGTATATAAAAAAATAGTAACTTTGTATAGACAATTTACAGAAAAAATACAAGTAATTGGTATATATATAAAACATGTTCAACTTCACCAGTAATTGCAAAAAGAAAAGAACATAACCTATTATTTTTGTTTTTTAACTTTTAAAACTTAAAATGTCTGAAATAATTTAATGCTTCTGAGAAAATGGGAAGCCAGACAAGTTCCACTGTGGAAGCAAGTCTAAAATAGTGCTTGTTAGGGACCAATTTAGAATCTGGTATTGATCAACATCTGCTATCAGGTATTTGATATGATATGATAAACTGTTAAAATGAACACTTTTTGAATGAGATTAGTGGAGAGCATCCAGGAGGAAAAAAATTTTTCATTTCTTACAACCTGTATATTTTATATTGAAAATATAATAGTATGGTGACTGTGACATTAAGATTCACAAGACAAATACATTTTGGTCATCTTGATGAATATTTTTTTTTTTTTTTGACAGACAGAGATCACAAGTAGGCAGAGAGGCAGGCAGAGAGAGAGAGAGGAAGGGAAGCAGGCTCCCTGCTGACCAGAGAGCCTGATGTGGGGCTTGATCCCAGGACCCTGGGATCATAACCTGAGCCGAAGGCAGAGGCTTTAACCCTTGATGAATATTTTTCTTACATATTTGCTCTTATTTGCTCTTCCTATGTGGTTCCCATCATTTTCTCACCAATCCCAAAGCCCTTGAAATTTCCTAAGTGTTAAAAATGATAAAGCTATCTTTTGTGTTAATGAAATGACTTTTGGGAAGCACCTAAGGATGGAAGCTGGTTGCCATGGAGCCAACTAGAGAAGGGAGAGGGACTGGAGACTGAATTCAATTACCAATGGTCAGTGATTTAACCAAGTGTGCCTATGTAATGAAGCTTCCATTAAAAACCCCAATGGACAGGATTTGGAGAGCTGCCAGGTCGGTGAACATGTGGAGAAATCAGGGTTAAGTGGTATACTGGAGAGAGCATGGAAGCTCTGAGCCCCTTCCCACATACCTTGCCCTAATGTATTCCTTCCATCAAGCTGTTCCTGAGTTACATGATTTTATAATAAACCAGTGCCCAAGAAGTAAAACTTTTCTCTAAGTTCGTGGGCTGCTCTAGAAAATTATACCACCCCAAGAAATGGGAAGTTGGATACTCTGATCTCACAACCTGGACTTTCGATTGGTGTCTGAAGTTGGGAGTCGGGGGAGGCAGGCTTGTAGGACTGAATCCTTGCTTGTGAGATCTGATGCCATCTCTATGTAGATAGGGTCAGAAGTGGGTTGAATTATAGCATATGCAATTGGTGCCAGAGCATTGCTTGTTAGAGGTGTGGGAACCCCCCATATCACCCCACACAACACACACACACACACACACACACACACACACACGTGCATATTGAAAATGGGTCCAGGAACCTAAATTAGTCACCAAAAATAAAGATAAATGCCCTAAAGGAGTGAATGTTTTCTGAAAATTACAATTTTTTAAAAGATTTTATTTGTTTATTTGAGAGAGAGAGCAGGAGCAGGAGAAAGGGCAGAGGGAGAGGGAGAAGCAGACTCCCCACCAAGCAGGGAGACCAACTGGGGCTCAATCCCAGGACCCTGGGATCACGAACTGAGTCGAAGGCAGATGCTTAACCAATTGAGCTACACAGGCATCCCTGAAATTATCATTTAAACAATCTTTCAAGATGAAAAATTGTGATTGCAACTTTTAACAATCAAATACTGGAATTTCTTAGAATAGAATGTAGCTGTAGTGTACAAATGCATAGAAACACAAAATTATCATTTTAATCAATTTCCAAACAGAGTGCTCATTATTAGAAGCACAAAGTTATAACACAATAATAAGAATATAACTAAATATACATTCTATTATACTATATTATAGCAAATCATACATTATAATATGCCTTCATAAAATACAGTGCCTTAGTTCATGTGTCTGAGAAGGGGCTAACTTTCCAGAAAGTGCTATTCTCTAGCTGGTAAGAACACAGGCTTTGAAGTCCTTAAGGGGAAGATTCTAATGTTGGTCTTACCATTCACCAGCACAGTCACCTGGGTAATCTGCCCATAGGGGTTTTGCCCTTGGAATTTCTGCTGTCTGAAATGTTCTTACTCAGTCATCACCAGGTTCTCTACTTCCCTTAACTCAGATCTCTATTTGGATACTAGCATATTACAGTTGTCAACCCCAGTCACCTGTTTAAAATTTTATGTTATTATTACCCACTATTCCTTGCTCTGCCTAAATTTTCCTCTTAATCCTTACTGAGACCTTGAAACTATATCTATTTCATTGACTATCTCCCCTGCTAGACTGTAAACTCCATGGCCATAGGAGTTATGCACATCTATGTACTGAACAAGGTAGTAAACATAGCAGATAGTCAATAACTCTTTGCTGATTACATGAATGAATGAACAATAAACAGCTCTAAGCCTCATTCTTTCCCACTTATAAAATCAGGATAAGACGAAGTTCTTCCTGTGATTATTTTGAAGATGTTTAATTATGATTATACAACACTGTTTCTGGCACATAGTTATCATCCAACACATAACTGAAATTTTTGTTTCTCATCCTGGTTTCCTACAATTTCCTTTTTGAAGGAAATTTTGATTTTCCTTTTTGAAGAATCTAATATGTGAACAAGATTTTAATGCTCCCATAAGATTGTCATTTGATTTTATATGTCATTGCTTTCAAAATTTGTTCTGTTTTCTTTTGTTCATTTTCAATTTTTTAATTGCAATGGGTCCTCAGTAGGAAATTATATAAAAAGTATTTGGGGAAGTATAGTTTAAAATGCTGTAAGATAAAGCTCTTTACTCACTGTTGTCCTAAAACTTAAAGACTGCAGTGATGGAAGGATACAGTCTGTTTATGTGAACAATAATGCATCTCTTTGATATAATCATTTTCTATCAAATTATAGGAAATTATTCCAAAGTATATCGAATAGTGGGTTATTCCAAAGTACATAGAAGAGTAGGTTTTAGAATGTAAAGTTTAGCAAAAGCAGCTTATATCTGATCTTGATACATTATTGGATATCTTTAATGTTCCTGACAATATTTTTTTTCATTCTCTAAGAATTGCCTTTATGGTTAAAATAATCAAAATATAAATATTTGTTGTTGCATTCAAGATGTTGGGAAGTGTCAAAGTACAGCTGGGAACTCATGTAATTTGCTTCAGTAAAAATCAGATAACAGTAAAGGGAACTTAAGAAGTGTAATCTCAGACCTAGAGGATATTTGACTTTACATCATTCTGTATTTCAGTAATGAACCCTGAGAACTGGGTCACCCTAGAGAGGCTTTATCAACTCCAAGTGACCTTGACTTTTGAAAGCAGCTTTTTCTTTTCCTTCCTAGTCTCCTCATCTCTGAAATGTGGGCCAGTTATCTAATCATCTCTTCTTATCTAGATCTATGATCCATTTGTTTATAATTTGCTTTTATAGTTCCACAAAGAGAACACTCAGTTCTACAAACCACCAGCAAACCCTCACTAAAACTTGAGGAATTTTTCCTTGAGTGATTGATGAAGATACATAATCAAGGAAAAAATATCTTGTAAAAGCAGCTGCTCTATTCTTGAAAATTTTAAGTGGCATTTCAGAAAACATATATATATATTTTTTTCTCCTCTAAGAAATACTGGAAAATGTACTTCCTTTTTAATGCATGTTATAGTTATGGCTAGTTATATCACATTAGTTATATAGTTACAATTAGTTATATCGCATTAGTCAGAATGCTCTCTCCTGTTAATTCCCATAGTATTTATTTTAAAAATTTACTTATTTTTAGAAAGAAGTGTGGAGAAGAGGCAGTGGGAGAGAGAGAGAGACTCCTTAAGCCAATTTCCCACTGAGCACAAAGCCAGACTAGGGGCTCGATTCCAGGACCCTAAGATGGACAGCAGAGCTGAAATCAAGAGTTGGATGCTTAATTGACTGAACCACCCAAATGCCCCAATTCCCATAGTATATAAATGCATGTATCAGTCATACGGATCAGGAGTGACGCTGCATTTTTGTCTGTTTAACCTTGATTATATTAGTTCAATAAATCTTCGTTTATAAGCTGATTTATGAGAATGTGAAATATCCATTCAAAGTCAAGCATTGAAATCATGGGGTTTCTTGAAGCCAATATTGATGCAATTTACAAATCATCACAATCTTAAAGGTAATCAGATCTCTTAAAGCTTGAAATATTTATATTTGCCTCTTTCAAAATTAAGTCCTCATTTCCAAAAAAAAGTTTCTTATGAATCCAACAGGAAACATTTGCCTGAATGTATTAATTATCCTATTAACTCTTAGTAAAATTTTATGGCAAAAAACAATGTAGGAAAATATTATGAGTGAAATTCCTCTAATTGCAATGGTTTGTAAAATATTTTTAGCCCAGAGATTTTGGCACTCTAGAGCATTTTTTCCCCATTACCATGAAGAAGAGTGAATAGCAGCAAACTTTAGATCATTAGGGAGGACTACGGCCTACTAGACAAGAGGCTTTCCAAAAAACTATAGATATGACTGGCAGGGTTTGAATAAATGAAGAGGGAAAAAATGTCTTGTAGTTTGGAGGAGAAATAGGTCTTTCACATTGAGCAAGCAAACTGAGTACAGGTGAAGGAGCTCTCCACTGGTAAATTCAAGATTCAAAACAGCTGAGTTTCCTAAGATGTCATTGGGTGGAGGGGGAGGGGCTTGACCAGGTCCCATGCAGCTTCTCCTACCTCTTCTGTATGTTCTTTCTCTTTTCCAGCAGGCAAACTCTTTTTTTTTTTTTTTAGGTATGATTTTATTTTATTTTTCCAGTGTTCCAAGATTCATTGTTTATGTTAAAGATGCACTTTTATAGCAAAGAATGTAGATAGGATTTTCTGATTCATATAAGAGCTGAAGTTTTGCAATTCAGGTGGTTCTTACAGACTTATTAGACTCTCTGATGTTTTGCCATGAGCAATTAGTTTCCTTGCACATCTTAAAAAATATTCTGGTTTTCCCTTTCACTAAAGAGGATCACCTATACTGTTTTTCAAATTTTGATTCTGACTACAGGTATGTACCTAAGAAGAGAAAATAATTTGGGGAAAAGTTTTCGTTGTTCTCTCTAGGTAGTAAGGTCATGTTGATGTGAGCAGCTTCCGGCCCGATTTCTGGCCTCCCTCTCCCGTACCCTGAATTACCTGTTGTCTGACTACACTGACTACATTTTCCATGATAAGTGGGAACCAACCACACCTCTTCCCTTGCCAGAAGTCACAAGCGAAGTTCATAAAATACTAGAAACCACCATTTTCATCGCTTTGTCTGTCTTGGTATTCCTTCCTACTTCCCACAAACGCATTCTACCACATATCTCTCTCTTCTCCTTGTTGTTTTACATTAATGTGACACTTGCATCTGGTTTGTGTTCTCTGAGTATTTCATGAGTTATTGAGGGTCAGGATTAATCATTACCACGTACCAGTCATCATAACAGAAAGGCCTTGTATAGATCTCTTTTTTTTTTTTTTCCATCTTAAATATTCGGTTACTTTTATGATTGGAAGAAGGGACTTTCAAAATCTGAGACGTCCTAATAGCCTTCAGAATCAAATCTTTCCAAAGCCTTAATGCACACAGGCAAGATTTTTAACTTTAAGGATTCTAACAGATGTACTTGCATTCACATAATACGATACGCATTACAATTTTATTTTATAAGTCCTAAATTATTTTTCCAGTTGAGTGAGAGCGTGATCAACATGCTCGAGGGATGGATTAAAGGGATCATTTTCAAGTCCAATCCATTTGTCTTCTTATAATAATATTCACGTTTCTCCCGACAAAGCTCTTTCTTTTATATTTGTAAACTGTCCTATTTTTTTAGTCTCCAAGATGCCCAGTTTCTCTTTGGGTATTTAACATTATGTTTTAAGGAATTATTGTAGATATATTATCTCTCTCTTTTTTTTTAAGTTTTATTTATTTATTTGACAGACAGAGATCACAAGTAGGCTGAGAGGCAGGCAGAGAAAGAGAAGGAAGCAGGCTCCCTGCTGAGCAGAGAGCCCGATGCAGGGCTCGATCCCAGGATCCTGAGATCATGACCTGAGCCGAAGGCAGAGGCTTTAACCCACTGAGCCACCCAGGCACCCCGATATATTATCTCTTGATTAGAGTCACCTTAATAAGTGAAAATTTACTGAACACATACATTTGAAAGGAAAATAAGGATTTATTTTTCTCTAAGTAATAGAAGTTCTTGTACTTCTATATTGAAATTAATGTGCTACAATACTTTTCTACTCTTGTTCATTCAGTCATAATATCTTAATTCATAGCCACAGTGATTTGATTATTTCATACTCCAAACCAGGAATGTCAGGGACTCTCAGCCTTATTATAGCTGCAACTACTGTAGAATATAATCTTAAAAATCATATTGAGAAAAGGAAATTAGATGTTTTGCATCTTTAGGAGGATACATGTAGGAGTATTTTACTTATATATTTTTTTCAAAATAAACAAAATAGTTACTGATGTACAGGTGCATTCTATAAAATAGTACTAGTACTCTTGAAAATTGCCAAGTTGATCAAAAAACAGAGAAGTCTGAGAAACTGTCACAGTCAAGTAAAGCCCAAGGAAACCTGATGACTACAAGTAATGTGGGTTCCTGGATGGGATCCTAGAACAGAAAAAGGGTTTTAAATGAAAAAAAAAAAAAGAAAGAAAGAAAGAAAAAAACTAAGGAAATTTAAATAATCTGTGTTTAGTCACAATAATGTATTAGCATTGGTTCATTAATTTTGGCAACTTATAGCATACTAATATACAATGTTCATAGTAGCAGCAACTGGGTGGGGGTATATGGGAATTCTCTGTACTATCTTTTCAATTTTTCTGTAAACCTAAAACTACTCTAAACATTTTCTTTAAGTTGAGTTTTTAACAAAAGTCATTACAAAATTGTGAACTTTATTATGAAAAAACATTACCATCAAAGAACCTGGAGAGGACCCCAAGCAGAGGAGACAAGTCAGAGTAATGTCCCTGTAATATTGAATCTGGTGTTGAAAGCTTCTCTCCTATCTCTTATATTGGACAATAGGCATTACCAGTGCGTTGTTCTACATGGCTTTGGTCCCTGCTTTATTATTGATGCTGTTTGTATCAGAACCCATTCATGATTCTAAGTCCCACATGGCCTGCAGTTGTGTATCTCCCTGTGTCTACCTTACCCAGTGTAAAATAGAATAGTCATGCCACCTAATAGACAACGTGCTTTCTTTTTCACAGAAACTTTTTACCATATTATTAAAGTAGTTCTCTATGAGGGGTGCCTGGGTGGCTCAGTCCGTTAAGCCTCTGACTCTTGATCTCAGCTCAGGTCATGAGATCGAGCCCCTCAGTCAAGATCTGAGCTCAGTGTGGGAGTCTGCTGGAGATTCTCTCTCTCTCTCTCTCTGCTCCTCCTCCTGCCCACGTGCTCTCTCTCTTTCTTTCTCTCCCTTTCTCTCTCTCAAATAAATAAATAAATCTCTGAAGTAGTTCTCTATGTGATATACATATATGGGGAGTTTGAGCTTCTAGTTACTAATAAGTAATCAAAATGTACAAAATTTTACAATCTTAAAGTGCTGAAAAAAAAATGTAGCTCAACAATTATTTCACAGATATACCCAAGAATTTAAATTATCTTAACAGTTTCTCTTTCTTATTATATAAGAAGTAACTCTCATTCACTAAACTTTAACCATAATATCCAAGTAGTTCTCTGTGACACATGTTGTTTTCTTTATGAATGTGATCGCAATTATTTTAGAGGGCTACAGTAACCTTTACTCTAGAACTAATTTAGTCTTACTACTAAAGTGTACCTAATCTGCTGCCTTTCTTTGCACCCCGTGTGTTCGTGAGGTCTCTCTACTCTCTCTGGTGAGAGAATTGAAACATTTCCAGCACTTTGGGAGTTCTGGGAATTGCTTGGCTTCACATTCTTTGGGAATTTTTCTCTGCCTACCTGGCCTTGCAAAGTTTTGTGCTTGCTTCCACTTGTGCTCAGGTAATCTAACACAAATGGGAACATTTTATTTGTTTGTCTGCTTTTGTTAATGCCTCAGTGTGGCATTCCTTTGCATGGATAAAGTTTCACCCTAGTCACATACAGGGCTGCATGACACAGGTGTTTCTTTCTCATTTTTATTTTTTGGTATACATTTTCCTAGGAGTTCACTATTTTCTTTCAAATCTCATGCATTTATGTAAGTTTAAGAACTCTTTTCCTAGTCCTAGATTCTAAAGGTATTCTTCTGTGTTTGTTTTTAATTCTAAAGGTTTCCACATTTTATGTCTTACATTTTAGTTCAGTATCATTTTTTTTTTCAAATTTGGTATTTAAATTCAATTTAGTTAACCTTTACCGTATTATTAGTTTCAGGGGTAGAATTTAGTGATTCATTAGTTGCATATAACACTGAGTGCTCATTACATCAACCGCCCTTCTTAATGCCCATCCCCCAGTTACCCCATCCCCCACCCATCTCCCCTCCAGCAGCCCTCAGTTTGTTTCCTATAGTTAAGAGTCTCTTATGGTTTGTCTCCCTCTCTCTCTGATTTTGTCTTATTTTATTTTTCCTTCCTTTTCTCTATGTTCATCTGTTTGTTTCTTAAATTTCACAAATGGGTGAAATCATGTGGTATTCTTTCTCTGACTGACTTATTTTGTGTAGCTTAATGCCCTCCCTTTCTAGCCACATCATTGTAAATGGCAAGATTTTGTTCTCAGTTTGGGATAGATTTTGAGTTCATTTGTGTCTGAAGTGTGAGACTTAGGTCAATGTTTATTTTGCTGCCTATGGATGTTCCATTCCTCCAGTATCATTTGTTGAGAACTTCTCTTCCCCTCGTTAATTGCTTGTACCATTTTGAAAAATTGGTTGTGAATATCTGTGTGGGTCTTACTTCTGGACTCGTGCATCTCTGCCATTGGTCCAGGTGTCTAACTCCACCAAAATGAGATTCTCAACAAGGGAGGGCACTGAACCCAAGAAGCCTCCTATTACAGCCCGGCAGGGTTGGAATTCTGGGCTCCCCACTCAAGCCTTGCTGACTGGGGTGGGAATGGGACACAATTTTTTTCTGTTTTCATCCTTCCAGGCTTCTTCATAAGGTCCTTTGGCCAAAAAGAGTGGGATTTTGCTTAGGCTTTCTTTTTTGAGGGTGTGTCTTTGCCTATTGGTGTTTCTGAGTTGCTGGCTTCTCTGGGATATGTGAGGCAAAAAAAAAAAAAAAAAAATCCCAGGAAACTCATCACCATGTCGTTCCTCAAGCCTGAGGTCTTTAGCTTGTCTGCTTTGTTTCTTTCCAACTTTCAAAGTCTTGTTATGCTTGTTGTATGTATAATGTTCATGGGTGTTATTTACACATAATGAGAAGAATAGGGAAAAGCACGTTCCCTCCATCTTCCCATGAACAGAAGTCTTTAGATCTCATTCTGCTGTCCCAAGTGCTATCACACACCTTCAGAAAGTTGAATTGCCTATGTATTTTAACCATTTTTTCCAATTATTTGTGTATTTTAGCATGCAAATATTGCACATAATAATTCTGTTTAGCATGCTACTGAAAGCATCACAGTGAATTTTCAGGGAATATACAGATAAATCTGCCTCTATTTGCACAATTTCATTATATCAGTCATCTGTTTCATTCCAGATCAATCACTCAACTAATAGAGTTTTAATAAATACATCTTAAATAAGTAGTGAAGCAAGAAATTCTTACATCAAATCAATAACACCTAGCCACAGGGCTACCTTCTAAAATCAATTATCAATCAAAAGATTTATCTTAGGGTACCTGGGTGGCTCAGTGGGTTAAGTCTAAGCATTTGGCTCAGGTCATGATCTCAGGGTCCTGCGATCAAGCCCCGAATCAGGCTCTCTGCTCACGGGGAGCCTGCTTCCCCCCTCTCCCTGCCTGCCTGTCTGCCTACTTGTGATCTCTCTCTCTGTCAAATAAATAACGAAAAGACTTTAAAAATTTTAAAAAAGAAACTCACCTTAAAAAAAAAAAGATTTATCTTAAATCAGTTATTCATTATATTAAGTAAAGATTTCTTTTTGTATCTTTCCAGATCACCTGGCATTCAGATAATTAATGATTAATATTTAAAATTAAGCAAAGGTCTAATGGACATTTAGCTTATGTGTTATGGCTTAAACAATGTCAACATCTTGGAAGTTTCATGTGTTTAGTCCAGCTTCCTACTTCTTTTTCCCACCCACTCCTCCCCAGTTTCCACATAAACAACTAATTAGATCAATCTCAGGGCTTCACTGCTCGGTTTTAAAAACTTTCTGTTTTCTGTATTATCTCCATGACGACAGTTAATCTCACTGCCCAACTTTTACGGCTGTCTAGAATCTAGCACCACATACTTATATGCTTTCCCTCATACTATCTCCTACAAAGGCTAATGCTAATTAAATTTTTCCCCAAATCAAATCATGTCAATTACAAGTCCCAGATCTAACCACTCCTGATGAAAAGTATAGTCCCAATTCCTTTTCTGTGGTCAAAATGACTGTGATGTCCTAACATTCCAATGCTTTTAAGTTGGTAGTCTTCTTCAAATCATTTCCTAGAAATTTCCACATTTCCTTAGAAGCTGTTTCACAAATACTTTGAGACAGTGATCTCAGTTTCCTTTTCTCAGCATTTGACTTCCAGTGCCTCCTCTTGCCCCACTAAGGTATATGTCAAAGGGGAAGGAATATGCTTCTCTATTAGTTATGCCCACAAAAACCATTCCCCCTTTTAAAAACTGTCCACACCACAACTGAAACCAAGTACTATTCTGATAATTTCCACTAAAATATCATGGATTATGGATAGGATATATACCACAAAAAGGTGGCTTACCTGTTGCTTCTTTAGACAACCCTGGACAAAGCTTTCTGTGAGGTTACTCCTGTGCCTCGCTTTTGCCTGTAGGCTCATTTCCGTGGACAACTCCCTCATCTCCATACCTCAGAGTGGGTCTAGTATAAGTTCTCTTAGAGTCTGAAAGAAGTATATTTGGAAGGGGGAGGATTTAAACTATAAAAAAGAAATAAACTCTCATTTTTATCATTTGTAAGTGAAGTATATCTTGCATGTTTTATATTTAATGACAGGATTAAGATGTATGAAAGTAAATTCAGAAGAACATGGCCACATGCTATTCAGTTAGACATTGAAAGAAACAACCAAGAAGAGAAAAAATATCCAGAATTTTTAGGTGTGTGTTTGTTTGTTTGTTTTGGTTCGGTTTTTGCTTTTTGTGTGTTTTTGGTTTTTTTCCTGAAAAAGCAATATTTAAGTGGATGAACAGTTGGAGGTAAACAAGTAAAACAGAGGGCCTGGCAGAGACTAAAATGGCAGTCACCCAATCTAGTTGTCTTGATTACAACAAACCCCACCAAGGTCTCATGCATAGGGGGGTGGTGATGTATGAAAATAAAACAAATAATTACTTCAAGCAGAGTGATTTTTGAATAGCTTCGTCTTGATGGAAGATCCAGATAAGTGTTTGGGAGTTTGTATGAATAGAACACAGAAGGAGATGTTATGCAAAAGGTGTGGGTGACCAATTGGTGGCCTGTGCAGATCCATGGTGAACCACACTCTTGCTCTCTGCTTATCATGTCTCCAGCTGGCATGGTTATGTCAAGTGGATGCAACCCAAAGGTTTGTGGTTTGTATATCACATTCCTTTTCCTCCTGGCCAACAAGGCAGCACAGTGTAGAGGAGGGGAAGACTGGGAGGGATAGGGTGGGGAAGCAATGAATAATTATTTTGGATCCTCAAGTAGACACCCCCTTACCTATTTCTCATTTCTTACTCTTAAATTAAGCTTTCCAAAGAAGACTGAAAGCAAAACTGACCAATTCCCTGAAGTACCACAGCCCACTTATGCCCATATGGTGATTCAAAAAAAAAAAAAAAAATTGATCCCAAGAACATTACCTAAAAATAAAAATATTCTGATATTTTCAAAAGGACAGCTCTTTGTTTCATCTACAGTTAACTTGCTATGGTCACAGACTCAGTATCTGCTTTTCGTCTTTGGTCTGGAATCATAGTAGGAGTGATAAAGTTGGAGTTAGAGACGGGTTGAAATCTGACATTGTGTTTAACAATGTTAAATTAATATAGACTTTCCTCAACTTAGTCAATTATTTCATTTGACAAAATTGAATTTGAAATGAGTTGGAAATGGATATACACGAAACCGTGGATATGCTGAATGATAAAGATTCAATTATTTCTTTTGGCAATCTTCCGACACATTAGTCTCAAGCGAAAATATCAGTCTTTCTTTTCAGGGCTTTATAGATTAGCATTTGCAGTTTTGTTTTTTTTTTCCCCCAAAAAATATGCATTCCATCTGGTATAGAGTTGTCAAATAATGTATTTCCTTCCACATTAAAGCGAGAGCAAGCTACATAATTATGACTGTCATAATTTTTCTACCCACTTCAGAATGTGGTTAAGTCTTTCTCATTTCAGGAGGAGAAATGTTTTCACAAATATTGATGCTATAAAAATTTGGGAAGTTGTACATCCTTCACAACATCAGTTATTAACCATAACTTTTATTATGAGATCAATAGAGTGACTTGTCACATTTTCAAACAACCTTTTCACTTTTGATTGAAATTTAAGCCCAAACAACTCACTTAAGAATTAGATTCTGAATCCATGTGTTGTGCCCACTTCCACTTACACAGAAAGACACTATAAACTAATTCATTGTAACCGTGATTTTACAGTCAGAGTACCCATCCTCTTTTATATATTCCTTTAATTCACAATATGCTTCATGATTGAAGTTACAGACCAACTTTATCTGCATTGAGATGTAGGTTTTGACCACCTTCAATTTTTTTTCAAGATTTTATTTATTTATTTGACAGAGAAAGAGACAGTGATAGAAGGAACACAAGCAGGGGGAGTGGGAGAGGGAGAAGAGGCCTCCCGCTGAGCAGAGAGCCCATTGCAGGGCTCAATCCCAGGACCCTGAGATCATGACCTGAGCCGAAGGCAGGAGCTTATCTGACTGAGCCACCCAGGCACTCCAGATCACCTTCAAATTTTTTTAAATATGTTTATTCTTTTGTTTTAAACTAAACTTTCAGACTTACAAATTGGCCTTGCAGATAGACCACTTTATAGTCAAGAATGATCCCTAAATGATTGTGGGGATGTGAATATGATTCCAGACAGAAGCACCAAAATGACTGAATAAGGGCACACATATGACTACAGGGTAAATACATTATCCAACTTAACTGATCATCTTCCTAATGTGTGAAGGGTACAGAATTTAACAAAAATTAGGTGGATGAGAAGCACTGATTTGAAGTCATCCGTTACCTTATTGACTATTAGAAGGAACTCATTGCCTAACTCATGTGTCTATATGTGATAGAGAACTTCCACGGTGGACCATAGGAGGAAGAAAAACAACAGAATGTTTGGAAAGAACCTTCCCAGCTCTGCTCAGCCCCAGTACTCCTCCGTATGGGAGGAGTGACATCTTATCAGATGTGGGGAGAAAGCTTTCAGCCTGTTTGTTCTAGATTATAACTTTTCAAGTTGACCTACTTCCAGCAAGGATGTATCTTCTTAGATGTGGTGAGACTCTGTCTCCCTAGGGAAACTTTGAGATTGTCCAGTTTGCTAACAATTAGTTGTCTATCTAATTCAGAGCTGAAGTACTAACAACCGCAATTGCTAATAGGTAGAGATATACAGTCTTTTTCTCCAATCAACTTTCTCAAAATAAAGTGGAAATTTTATTTGTATATGCCACTGCTGTTTCATTTCTCAACTAGCCCCACAGCAGAGTAGGAATGATCAGCTCTTTAGTACATTACCTGTATATATTTACTTGTTGACATGTTTGGCAAAAATGCTATCTTACTCAGGGAGTTCCATCCCTACCCAGCCTGTCTCTTGTGATTGTTTTGAAATCAGTGTAAAATACATAAAACAAATACATAGGTATAGATGTTTTAAAGAATTATATAACATAAAATATCAACATTCTCCTTGTAATTGTCACTCGCATCTGTATCATAGTCATATCTTTGGGCATATGCTCGCTGCCATATGAAGTCCTTGGTTGGAATTGTGGAGAGTCAATAAATCAAATCCTTCTTCCCAAAGTTCAAACCTAGAAGGAAGTCAGATATTGGTCAGAATACCAGCTCTGTTAATGCTACACACATCAGACAGTGTACCTTTACATTGATAGAGAAAGGGTCTTATCAATACTTTTCCTTTGGTTTATATGAAATTATAGATCGTTAGATGCACAGAAGAAAACTTTCTTATGGAATTTCCACTGATTCTCAAACAAGAAGATCTCGGCAGGATGTGCTTAAGTATTTCTTCAAAATTAGATTAAGTCTTTCAGCAAATAAGACAGGTTGTTTTGTTTTGTTTTGTTTTGTTTTGTTTAATTCCATAGGGAAGAAAGTATGAGGAGTGTGAAGAAAAGCCAGGAGTATTTTCATAGTTAATGTCCTTCATATTTTTAGGAGGCTAAGGAAATGAAGGTTATCCACACAACTTCTAAGTAATTTCCTGTTTTATTCTTGATGTCAGTGCTTTGAGACTACTGGTCATGTGGCCTAATCCTTAACTCTGTTCTAGACCTGGCTTGCCTTCCAATGACCTAATACCTCTGTATAATCACTTGATTTACAGATTCCAAGTCTCCTTATACTGACTCTAATCACTCTGATCTCTTCTTTTTTACTTACTTTATTATTAATTTCTTAACTATATAGACCTACATAATCTCTCATTGGATCGTGGTTCTTTTTTTTTTTTTTTTTTTTTATACATTAAGGCTGTACAGTGTGATTTTTTTATTTTTTTAAGATTTTTTTATTTATTCATTTGATAGAGAGCAGTAGGCAGAGAGAGATGGAGAAGCAGGCTCCCTGCTTGCGGAGCAGAAAGCCCAATGTGGGGCTCGATCCCAGAATCCTGAGATCATGACCTGAGCCGAAGGCAGAGGCTTTAACCCACTGAGCCACCCAGGTGCCCCTGGATCGTGGTTCTTAAAGATCGTTACTAGGCTTCTTGATCTGTAGCACATGATTTTATGATTTTTAGTAAGTAACATTCCTCCATCACTCCTTGAAGTTTGGTCTACCTCCTGGCAAGCTGAATCCTGTCTGTTCCTGCGTATATGTATGTGTGTATGTGCATATGTGCGTGTGTGAATGCATTTGTGTGTATGTGTGTGTGTGTGAGTGTGTGTTCTAAACAAGGACGTTATTCAAGTCCTTATTTTGTTTTTCTTGGAACACTTTATTTTCTTTATTCTATCATGGCAAATTTTGCTCTTTCCTCACATTCCAGCTGAGAAGGTATCAGGTAGAAAAAGCTGGTCATAGGTTTTGAAATTATAAGAGCCTATATTTCTATATGTGCATACTACCTCCACAACCTTCAAACTGTGTGATCTTGAACAGGTCACATATGGTAAACTTCAGTAACTACCTGAAGAAAGTTCTCACAACAGAGTAACACATTCATTATATAAATTACTATAAAGAGTTCTTAGTAAATCATCAGGTTAAAAAAAATACCTAAGATGCCCTCAAACATGTTAGATTTCTATAATTTCTCTTTAATTTATGTTATTTACATTCCTTTCTCTCCCATAAATATAGACTTAGAAAGCTCAGTTTTTATGAAGTATTAGTATACTTTACCTACACTATTCTATTTATGTCATGTGTCATTTCACTTCATTCATTTGTTCATTTAGTAATTTAGTACTAATTAATAATTAGTAATTAATTACTAATTAGTAATTAAGTATAATACTAATTCAATAATTCATTTAGTAGTATTTTGCTTGGTTACTTCTCATGTTGCTATTTTATATATTCATGACTTATTTTCCTACACTCTCATTTCCTCCATCCCCTTGTGTGAAATCCTCCTTGTTAGCCAACGGTTGTGCATTTTATGTCCATGAATGTGTTAAGCTCAGTGGATTTCACATCATAATGATTCATTTAAATTATTTAGTAAATAAATAATGCTTAACAATACATAAAGTTGCGGAAACCTGAATTACATGAAAATATGCCACCAAAATTTTTAGGATAATTTAGGCAAACTACTTCTGTACATATTTATTGGGCCCTGGTGTTAACCCTAAAAGCGTAGAGATGGCAGAAAACAATGTAATTCCATTCTATCTTCTGAGCACAGATTACATTACACATAGAAAAATAATTATGATAAAGTAAATTAAGCAACTGAAAAATGAAAAGTGATTACGCAGCCCTTTAACAGTCTAAAGATACTATCAGATTACTGAGAATGCAAGGGTAGGAGGAGGTACGAATTTCACGATGAAGATTCCCAATTATGAAAATCCTGTTGGAACATCCAAAATATGAGCGATATATCATATGTAGTCATAGATTACATAGGTAAGTATTTGTGCAATGTTATATTTCTATTTAAATATCATTTTCTTACAACGCAAAAAATAGAAAATCACTATTAATGTAGTATGGACAATAAATACTTCCCTTATTCTTTTCATTTTACAAAAACACAGTTTTATAAATGAACCACTATGGCTCTCAACATAATTTTGGAACCTAGAAAGTTATGTTGGTAATCTTTCATCTATTTTAAAAGTAAAATATATATGATGAGGAATGAATAATTTGCATGATGGTAATGATGACTAACGTTGATTGAGTCCATGATATAAACTCATAAATCCTCACAATGATCGGTCTTCTCTGTCCCCACTGACAAACAAACAAAAATATTCGGGTGGGTGTACTTACCATGCCCTTGGGATAAAAGAAATTAGAAGTTGGAGTTCTTGAATTTAAGCAGCTCACAGTATAGTGGCAAGAAAATAAATAAAGCTATGATTGCAATTCAGAGTAATAAATATTACGATCCCTAACTATCCAGGATGTTCTTTTGGCCCAGAAGCAAGGCAAAAAGTTTTGCCTGAACCAACATCCTGCTAAAAAGGGTCAAACCCAGCTTGCTGGAAACCTGGTAAACTCTTCCTTTCATTGCCCTGAGTTCTACCAATATTATCCAAACACCCTTTGCGTCCACTTCCTTTTCTGCAACACTCACATCCATTTCTGATATCATTGCTGAGCCGCCTTTTTCCCCTCACAAACACACAATAAAATAAAATAAAATAAAATAATAAAATAAAATAAAACAAAAATGGTTTCCTTTCTCCTTCTTCACTTTCATGTAATCAACACTGACAGGAACTTTTTATTTTTTTTTATTTTTTATTTATTTATTTTTTTTTTAAGAGAGAGAGAGAGAGAGAGCGAGCACAGGCAGACAGAGTGGCAGGCAGAGGCAGAGGGAGAAGCAGGCTCCCCACAGAACAAGGAGCCCGATGTGGGACTCGATCCCAGGACGCTGGGATCATGACCTGTGCCGAAGGCAGCTGCTTAACCAACTGAGCCACCCAGGCGTCCCTGACAGGAACTTTTTAATTGCGTAAAGTCAGGACTTAAGAAATTTGGTCTGACTAGAACTCTACATGGATTAATCGTGTATTTGTCTTGAAAGGATTTCATGAAAAATTTCAATTGCCTTGGAGTTTTGATCCCTGCCTCCAAAAAACTGAAAACTGTAATATTTTATAATTGGCAGTTCTTATCTCCTCTGCTTAGCCTTTCTCCTGTGAAGGGGAGAGAAGCTGAGGGAAAAGTAGCAGTTTTTCAACTCCTGAAATACAAGTGAAGCTATGGGTTTCAAGTTGTTTCTGCGTGGTTCCATGGTTTTGTCCAGAGATGCAGGCAGATATAGGTTAAAAATTCAGGTTGACAGATAAGCACATTTAACATTAACATTTTTAAGTGACCCAAATAAAATGCTTTTACACTTTTTTTTTTCACATATTTTCCCCTAGCCTTTATCAACTTAGTAGGTATTGAGCAACTATGAACTTTAGACCTACATGCAATGCAAGGCTGCCAGGAATGCTTCGAAAACCAGCTAAAGAAGATGTTTTGATGAATTTCTTTCTCTGCTATCTTTGCCCTAGACAAGAGGCTTTGCCTCCTGTTGGAGAAAAAAAATCAAGTTGCTATGGGTTTCAAAGCTCACATTTATCTAAGTGACATTATCTAAATAATAGTAGTATCTAAATAACATTAGTATTTCAAAACTGTCGAATACCTTTGAAAAACCTCCCCCCTCCCCTTTCCCCAACTTGTGTGCTTGCTCTCTCTCCCTAAAATAAATAAATAAAATATTTAAAAATAATAAATAAAAAATCATATATTTTTTTTATTACAACCGAGTTGGTATCCTTTCATCAATATTTTTACATCAAGGAAATACAGTATGTATCATCTAAATTTCTAGTTTCTTTAAAGTGGAGTATAGATTTAAGTATACTATCTGAATTCGGGTTGCTTATAGATATTAATAGTTTTTTCTCTAACATTTTGGTTAATTTCTATACACATAATTCAAGGATGTGTGTGCATGTGACTTGTCAATCTTTCCATAGCATTTAACTTAGTTTTCATAAAAATAACAAACATTTCTTTTTTATACTGACATATCTCACTTGGTGTACATTTATAAGTTAATTGTTTACAATAGCAAGTGAACTGACAACAGATTAGGGAAGAAAAACAATTCTTAATCACACAGGTCAGGTGTGGGGAGCAGAGGGGCTCAGGCCTTCAGGAACACGGCCTCACTGGGTGAACTCCACAAACTGTGGGCACAGGTCATAATGTTTTACAGGGAGATAGAGAGAGAGAGGGATGTTTTTATTTGCTTAGGCTGCAGTAATAAAGTCCCCCAAACTGAGTGGCTTAAACAACAGAAATGTATTGTCTCAGTTCTGGAGGCTAGAAGTCCCAGATCAAGGTTTTGCCAGGGTTATTCCTTCTGAAGTCTCCCTCTTTGCCTCCTGGATGGCCATCATCTCCTTGAGTCTTCATATGATCTTCCCTCTGTACATATTTTTGTGTCCTATCTCCTCTTCTAATATGGACACCAGTCAGACTGGATTAGGTGCCACCTAAATATACTCATTTTAGCTTAATTATCTCTTTAAAGATGCTATCTACAAATGCGGTCATGTGGTATGATACTGGGAGTTAGGACTTCAACATAGGAATCGAGGGGGATGAAATTCAATTCATGACCATCCTTAATTCATAAAGTATCTCTATTAAAACATACAGAGTTTTAGATCATAAAACAAGCTGACTAAGTTGCAGAACCCAATTGCACCCACAAGCATACCCATGTGAGGGATGTCCGAGAAGCTCGGTCTCTTGGGCATCTGACAGTTGGTTTTGGCTCAGGCCATGATCTCAAGGTTGTGAGATTGAGTCCTGAGTCCAGTTCTACCCTCAGAGGACGGGTGCCAGAGATGCCCTCTCTGCTCTCCCCCTCTCTCAAACGAATAAATAAATAAAATTTAAGCATACCAAACTCTAGGATATCTCTAGATATCCTAGAGAATATAAAGACAGGTACAACTCAAGCAGCTTGAGAAAGCTTACTTAAAGCGGTGTTTATCCCTGATACGCTGGCTTGCTGCCAAAAGCAAGACATGTTCAACTTTCATATTTTGCTTTTGTATAAACCAGTTATCCTACCCGGAGACAGCCTACCTCTGAAACACAGTTACCAAACTAAGCCTACCCTTGCTAATCGGGCTGCTTAGAAAGCAATATCTTTAACATATCTGTTACAGTAAAGCTTATCTTTAAACAAAGCATAAATGGACCATGCCCTCCTGTATTTGTCTTCATTTTGTGCCATCTTTTTCTATGATAAAATGTAGTATTCCCCGATCTTACCTTGGTTTAACATAAATCAAAAAATAACATACATCAGTTGCTTTTTATAACAGAGTAGGTAAGGCACATTTATATTGTTTATGAAACTTACATCAGGAGCAACATGAACAAAACACATCTTCCAGAGTCTGGTCAGGTGATGGATTCCAAAGTCTGGGAAATTTTCCACAGGCATTTCAAAGAGGTTAGTTTCTCAGTGTAGCTGATGACGATTCTTTCCCCCTGAATGACTGCCATTAACTACTGTCAATTTAATACTCAGTTTACCATAATAAACTACTCAACAGAAAGTAACCATTCAAATCAGAAATTTTGGTAACTTGAAAGCTAATAAATTGTTCTGTCAGAGTTTCTAATCACCTACTATTTTCAACTAAGGATCTGACATCACTGACCTTCATCATAAAGTTAACTATATGCATCTAGAAAGTAGAGCTGCCCCCAGTCTGAGGGCTAAGGACAGCATCTCTGCCTTTGCTTTTAGATGATCCTCCCCATGAACATGTTGCCTCTTGTGAGAAACACAGCTCCTGGGTTTTTGCCACAGCCTGTGGTTTTACTACTTTCCTTGTGTTCCCCTCTCCTTCAATTTCTGAAGATTCTAACCATTTGTAGGTCCTGCAGCATGTGGTAACACAAACTCCATTTGCAATAGCAACTGAATTTCCTTTGATAGGCAGACATTCACCTAAATCTTCATATTACCCACCTTTCTTTTTTTTTCCCCCTTCAAAGCTTAAATTTGCCAGGTTGAAATGTTAACTTTCAGTTTAATAAAACCACTATTGTTCACAAGGGAGAAACATTTTTTTTTTAATTTCTTTTGAGGGTAAAAATCTATAATTAAGAAGACCTCAGGGTATCGAGAAAAGGCATGTTTTTCAGGTAGAATAGATCTGACAGTGAGAAATATTGTTCTCTGATTCCAAGCATACATGGCCATCTATATGATGACTTCCCAGTCTCATAAAGTTTAATTATCCATCCAGCTCTGCATCTAAATCCTGGCGAACCATCTCACTATTTCAGGTGAGGGGAGTTACTTCTATTTAATGAGATACATTATAGGACCAATGGGAAATGCCATGAGTATCAGACCTTTCCTTATCATTTTGTTTGAAAGTGGGTTTCTTGGCTAGTAGCAAGATTGTGAGGTAAGTTCTAAGGAACTTTTGTTTTTACTGAGGTTGTATATGTAAATATAAACATGAATATAAGCATAAATATGATTATTTGTTTTTGACTGAGGTTGGTGAGAAGAAGAAAGATGTTCTGCAAAATGCAGAAAGCTTTAAATCTTCAAATATAGCATGGAGGGGCTCCTGGGTGCCTCAGTAGGTTAAGTGTCTAATTTTGGCCCAAGTCCCAGTCTCAGGGTCTTGGGATAGAGCACCATGTCAGGTTCTTTGTTCAGTGGGGAATCGGCTCCCTCTGACCCTACCCTGCACTGGTGTGTGTGTTCTCTCTCTCTCCAGAATAAAAATCTTTAAAAAAACATATTTATATGTAGGTAGCATGGAAATACTCAAATAGAAGAAAATATATGGTTTTTGGAAAGGAATATTCAGAGATGGAGATAATGCTGATAGTTTACCAAATGTGTTCACATGTAAATAAGAATAATGGAAATGCAAAAGTTATCTCATCTGGATACTATGTGCTAGCCACACTTCCCTTAGTCCGTCAACGTATTGCCAACATTTGATAAGGTCCTGTTTGGTCTTACCTTAAATGTAAACAAGCAGTTTTTATCAGGGGTCATGTAGGTTTGCCAACAATGTAATATCTAGCCAATTTAAATGAAATTAAAACCAAAAATTAGTATAAAAATGAAGAAAATCTGCATTATAGCTTAAGATAACAGTTTAAGTATATTTATGTAACAAAGTTTCTCTTTATCTCAAACATATAGCAATACTATTATGAGAAGTGAGGCCAACTTTTATCCTATCATGAATCACAGTGGTTTCTTTACTCTTCTAATGGTTGCATTTAGAAATATACAAGGAAATTGGCAATGAAGTTTTCAGAAGAATACAGGATAATGTTACTTTCATTCAGCAGAAGGGATTTTAGTGTTTCAAATTATGGCTATTTCCTAAAGACAATTTTTTTCTGTCAACTACTTTTAGGAGATAAGAATATTTCATAATTAATTCCCAGCTGTTTCTTGTTATGCTTCTAGTAATATATTTCTGTACTTTAACAGATTGGAGGTAGTGTTACAAAATAAATGTAATCCACATTTTCTATTTGTCAAACTCTTCTCTTTAGAAACATAAAACATTTTGAAATTGGAAGTTTGTAAATTACATTAAAATAAATAATTACTGTTTGGAAAGTTCCATGTCCTTGACTCCATGCTAGTTTCTCTGAAAGATACACATAAATATAACATGGTTTCAACCTGAAGCTTAAGGAAAATATAAACTTTCAGGGTGAAGAACAAGTATATAGATTAATAAGCACAAAGCAGAATTCAAAGTGCATCACAAGGACCTATGTGTACATTACAAAAGGAATAATATTTGAATTACTTTTTAAAGAATGAATAAGATTTTGATTGGTAGACATGTGAAAAAGAAAGCATTTCAGATGGAAAAAAAGCATATTTAAGTGGGCAAATATTCAGAGGCTAGAAAGTTTGAGTCGCTATTAGTAAAACACACTTACTCCATTTGTATAGATTACATGAATGCTGTTAAAGTGTAACCAGCTCTAAGGCAGAGAAAGTGTGGGGTGCCAGGACACGGGGAATTTTGAAAATTTAAGACTATGGAATATGGATTGAGTGAATGAGGCAATGGAAATGCTTAAGAGGTTTACTTAGGGAAGATTGATTTTGCAATGCCACAATTTATAGAAGGTATGTAGGTAAAGTGATGATAAAGATTAAAGGCAGTACTTGGACATCATTTCAGTAAGCCTACAATTGTATTAAATGCAGAGATGGAGAGAAGAAAATGATTGTAAACAAAACAAATCAAAGCAAAACAGATGCACTCTGTAAGTAGAGAAGTACAAATGCAATTGCTGAAAAGATTTAGGTGAAAAAAGAAGAAGACCAAGATAACTAAAAGTCTCATATTTAGCTTTTGGCAGAATTATGGTCCATTATTGAGAGTTGTCAAAAGCATGATTTGGAGTTCACATCTCAGGGAGTCTCGTAAATAGGCTGTAATTATCAATTTCAGCCCCACAGTTCTGAATGACTGTTGCAATATTTAATGACATTAATAAACTCATAATGTCATTACCTGAAGGACTTTGATGAAAATTCAAGTGAGATTTACCTATTTATCCTAAAATTGATATTGGGTCTATGGGAATTAAAATCGTTTCTTGATATGATGTAGTTTAAAACAATTTAAATTATATTTTCAATTAACAACTTGTGAGTTTCTTTGTTTTACTCTTATCTATGCTTTACTCTCTGTGCTTATTTTCCGAATATGAGCTACATAGTTCCAGCTAAAACAACGCAACACAACACACACTCACACTTTATGAGAGTAAGAGATGGTAACACCAATATGTGTAAATAGAAGTGGTGTTTCAATATTACCAAATTCCAGCCGGGCAACATTCTCTACTAGTTTTGATTGGAGCAGACACATATGTTTCATGTTGTTTTTGTCATTTTTCTTTGTGCTTAGGGACAAAGTAAAATGATTCCTACTGCTGAACTCCAGTTAACTAGGGGCTCAGTGGGGTAAGATTAGAAAGTGTAATTTTCCATCCAAATTTTTCACAAAGGTTTATTTCATTTCAAACCAGAGGAAGATGGGAAATGAGTCCCTCTATTTTGTGTGACTAAGAGACAATTTATGACTCTGCTAGTATTGCCAAGGCACTGTCCGTGCCATTGATTCATAAGCCCATGCGGTCGTCTAAATGGTGGGCTTCTCAGCCTCTCATGAAGCCGCTACTCGCAACACCCAGGACCACAGCCCAAAGCAGCTCTTGTTAGAGCATGGGGTGGGAGCTGTAATTAGGACATGGTTGTGTCATGTGAACTCTATAAGGATCACTACATATTACCTAAATCTCTCTGTCTTTCACTCTCACTCTCTCTCTCTTTCAGATCAACTATTTCCTTCAATCCAAATCTTACAGACATTCTTTGGCAAAACTATTCTAAGCTTTTAACATGGGAGCTTTAAATCAGATTTTTAAATAATGTATGTTTTGTTGACTTTTCAAGAATTAGAGAGTGTTTCCAAAGAGTGTTTATGCCCTTAGTTTGCCTGACTGTTAGGATATGTGAGGTAGAGGGGGAAGTATTTGCCACAGAGAGATTAATTGTGTTGATACCCACAGCACAGTCTTTCCCTAGGTTTAAACGTATTAATTATTTAGACTAATACTAGCTCCTACAACAAACAAAACCACAAATTTCAGTAGCTTAACAATACATTTTATTTCTAATGTACATAAAATCTAAAATACTTATTTCTCTTACATCTTGTGGGTCTGCTGTCTTCAATATGTAGTCTCCAAGGTACATTCGTGCACTAAGGCTACCATAACAAATGACTAGGTAGCTTTAAATAACATAAATTTATATTCTCATAGTTCTGGAGGTTAGAAGTCTGAACTCAGGTGTCATCAGGGCCGTGCTCTCTCTTACTGTCTCTGAAGGCTGTAGATGTCCTTCTATCTTCTTACTAGCTTCTGGTGATTTCTGGCACTTCTAGGTGTTCCTTGCCTATAAACAGATCTCTCCAGTCTCTCCCTCTGCCATCACACAGGGTTCTCCCTCTATGTCTCCGAGTTTAAAGTTTCTTCTTCTGACCAGGATCCCAGTCCTTATATAAAGATACTAGTTGTATTGGATTAACAGACCATTCTAATCTACTAGGATCTCATCATGACATGATTACATCTACAATAACCTTATTTCCAAACTAGGTCATGTTTTCAAGAACTTGAAATTTGAGGTAAATGGTTCAAACATTACACAAGTCATAAGGATGAGCTACATTAATCTACAGGAAGGTAAAATAACACAGAATATCAGAGCTCAGAGAATGCTAAATGGACTGGGCCTACAGCTGATGTGTATCTGTGCTGTTCCAGAAATAACTACATGGATCCATTCAAATCTCCAGAGACTGGTATCAACGGGACAGGTGTGTCGCCAGGTGGTAAAGATGTGAAGAGGTAAACCTGTTTGGTTTCTGAGCAGGTAGTCAGTATATGTCACACTTTGTTCCTCCTTTTTTTTTTTCTGTCTTTTCTAATTTAAGATAAACCAAAATAAGACACATCTTGGGAAAAGTGAAGGAAGCTAAGAATAAGAAAAAATTTTTTTTTGTTGTCTTTTTTTTGTCTGTTTCCAATTCATCAGAAAGGAGATAATATTATTAGAATCTTCTTGGTTACAAGATTGGAATAAATACCACTGCATTCATTGAAAAAGAAAACACTATAGAAATAAAAGCAATTGATAAGTGATATAACTATCATAAAAAATTACCAAATTTATCATATTTATCTCAGACATAGATATCTATATAGAGAGATATATCTCTTTATATAGATATATATTCCACACCCAGTGTGGAGCCCAATGTGGGGTTTGAACTTATGACCCTGAGATAAGACTTGAGCTGAGATCAAGAGTCAGACGCTTATGGACTAAGCCATCCAGGGAGCCCTCAGATGTTTTTTCAATAAATAAAATGTTGTGGACAAATTTAAGTAAGCATGTTTTCTTCTTCAGACCCTTTACCACCTCCTCTAGAAAAATCTATTTTTTTTAAATTATTTATTTATTAATTTATTTGTCAGAGACAGAGAGAAGACAGTGAGGGAGAGAGCATGAGAGAGGGAGTGGCAGGGAGAAGGATAAGCAGACTCCCCGATGAACAAGGGGCCAAATGCTGGACTTGATCCCGAGACTCTGGGATCATGACCTGAGCCGAAGGCAGACGTTTATCAAACAGAGCCACCCAGCTGTCCCTAAAAGCTATTCTTGTGTAACTGATATATATTATTATTTTTACTTTGTTTTAAATAAAGTTCAGTCTAATTACTTTGGAGGTGCAATACAATTTTGCTCAGAATAAAAGCCATAAATATTTACTTGGTTCTTTTATTAAGTCCAGTGTATTAAGTTGCAACTTACATACAGTCAATCCCCACCCCCCTGCAGTATACAGTTTGACAAGTTTTAACAAATACATGCAGTCATTTAACCACTACCACCACCAGGATGCAGAACATTTCCATAACCATAAAAACATTTTCAGTGTTTCTTTGAGGTCATTCCTCTAGCCCCAGCCCCAGCTCCTAGAAAACAATTACTTAATTTCTACCTCTATAGTTTTATCTTTCTCACATAAATGACATTGTACAGTATACATACCTTAAGACTTCTTTTCCTTAGCATAAATCATTTGAGATTTATCTGTACTGTTGCACATACCCGTAGTCATTCCTTTTATGACTAAGTATTCTAGTGCATGGCGGTACCACAGTTTGGGAATTAATGTTACTAATTATTAATAATTAATATCAATATTCTTTTTTATTTTCCTTCTGTTCTGTAAATGCAAAAATTTCAAATACACCAATTTTGGGGAGGGGAAAGCAAAAGATCATATGTGCTCCCAGAAGAAATATTGAGTGCTGTTTGTAAGTCAACGGCCATCTTAAATCTGGAAGTGTCCTTAACTTGTGCACTGGAAGCAACAAATTTATTCCTTGATATTCTACAGCCTGTCACCTCTCATTAAACTGAGATTTCTCATCAAAGATAAACATCAGTGTATGCAGTAAACCCACACAGTTCGAACCAGTAGTAGGTAATGTGTTGACCAGCATGTTTTAATTCTCAGTGTCCCCAGTCTGCAACCAACAAAACCAAGGAAACTTTTGGGCTGTGTGAACAGCCTCAGGGGTGCTGAGGCTGGAGAGTCTGGGCACTCAGGAACCACACAGCCAGCTACTTAAGGAGCCTTTGTAAAGCCAAAGCCTGGGACTCATTGAAGAGCCTCTGGCAATGACTCCGGATAGCACCATGCAAAGAATGGATTTTACTTCCTCTTCACAAAGATAGAAAACCTGTGCACTAATTTGACATTTCATACAGATACCTTTATTTTGGAATGTTAAATCAACCATGCAGAGATCAAGCAGATAAAGCAATAGATTATGATTTGCTGCTGCCTGTTTAGAATTATTTTAATCTTGTGGCTAACAGAGTAATTTATATCTATATATGGATCTCTCAACACATTGATGTACTTGTATGAAAAATCAATAGAAGTATCACAGATTGCCTACAGATGCACTCATCTTGTTTTAGAACAGGTTTCAGTTTGCCTTCTGTTTTTCAGTATTAGTTTAAAAAAATTAAGTTATTACAATGAGAAAAAAGACACATAAAATTAATGATTTGAAGTTAATAGGTACTGGCTTCCTCCAAATCAATTTCATTACTGTGGGATAAAATACAGAACCAGAGAATATTACAAATTTCACTTTTGGTATGCAAGCTAAATACACAAAGCCAGCCCCCAGAAGTTCTGAGACATAACCTAACATATATGAAGAACATTTAATACTGGGTCCATGCAATGAGCTTTCTGAGGGATATACTAATAGGTGCTGTGTATTACACATAAGTAAATTGTGTGCAAAGCTATTCTACATGTCATATGTATTTCTTTGTGAGGTTTTCCCCCACTTTCTTATTTTTATTTTTTTTTCTCTTCAATGACATCCATAGACGTTGCTTATATCATTTCTTTATTGAAGTTTATAAATGGGGGTGCCTGGGTGGCTCAGTCTGTTAAGCCTCTGCCTTCCGCTCAGGTCATGATTTCAGGGTCTTGAGACTGAGTCCTGCATTGGGTTCCCTGTTCAGTGGTGAGTCTGCTTCTCTCTCTCCCTCTGCTGCTCCCTCTGCTGTGTTTTCTCTCTGTGTGTCAAATAAATAAATAAAAATCTTTAAATATAAATAAATGAAGTTCAGACTCATCAGAACAATGTTTTGTCTAAGGAAATAAACTTGCTACAATAGTAATAATACCTATCTTCTCGATCTTATACCTTTGTCTAGTGCTGGTCAAGGCTGAATCATGAGGTTTGATTTTGTTGCCTGAGCCTATCCTTTTAATATTTATTTTTGTTCCCTGTGTCACCTAAACTCCCTTGCACAACCTAGTACCCTGATGGTCAGCATCTACATTTAAATAATTTTTCATAGTCTTAATATCAAGTTACTCTCAATATAAACTGTAGAAGTAAATAATTATGAAAATTTCAGTATGAAATATTACCTTCATTTTAATATGGGGAAAAAAAAATTGACTTTTAAAATTTCCAGAGTTGGAGGTTTTGAAAGTGAGAACATGTCACAGACTGAAGTTCTCTGATACCATATAATTGTCTCTGTCTCCTTACAAAAGCAATCTTAGCCTACCCTTCACAAAATATATTTTTATTCCATGTATAACCAAACATCACCAAACCCCCAGATACTCTTTCAAGTATATGACATCAATAGAAATACGTCTTGCTTATATTTTAAGTCGTAGAATTCTGTTTGTAATAGAAATATTCCAAGGAGAAGCATCCGGGAAAAAAAAAAAAAAAAAAAGCAAAACTGCTTCTTTCATGTGGTATTTGATCACATAAACTATTTTAGAAAAATGCCAACAAACTCTCATCCTGTACTTACTGTCAAACGCATTCACAAAGATTCTCCAGGTTTGTGGGATAAAGTCATTTCTCAAAAACAGAAGTAAGCCTCTTAACGCTATAATTTTCCCGGTAGTAACTTAAGAGAAGTGGTTGGTACCTTGGCACCTGACTCTGCTAGAGCGACCTGAAAGATAGAGCAGTGTCCGATGGACGCCGCGGCGCGCTGGCTGAGAATGTGAAACACGGCTATGTGTACTTTTAAGGGTGAACTTTAAATAACAGGAAACGCTGGCAAGCTGCTCTGTAGTGGCTCTGTTTCGGGGAAATGGTTGTACCATCTGCAAAGCTACACTGAAATGACAAGCCTTGGAGGCAGAGAGTAAATGTTCAATCCATTTGGCAGATAAATCAGGTCATGGATTCGTTTATTTAGCTCCAGTTTCGCGTAAACAATATACAAGCAGAAGCGATGAACCATTGCTAAATTCAGCGGCATCTTCCATTTGAGGTTTTATCGAGGCTCCAGCTTCTAAGGGTCTACGTTCTCCCGCTCCATGTCTTTGTTATGTTCATCTCTGCCACGGCTGCCATTGGGTTGGGGGAGTTTAGACAGCACGATTTATTGGAACAACACATCTTCTGTCGTCAGAGAATAACCGATCCTTCACCATTCCAGAACTTGCCGAGCCATATTTCTGTAATAGAAGGAGACGTGTAAAGAAAAAATATATATATAAAGCCTGCTTTTCACATTTCCAAAAATATAATAGGGCACATACATCTAATCACGGGAGAAATGTACTTTCCTAGCATTTCATGGCCATGTGCGCCGAGCAGTCTCAAACAGCCCTAGATGCCCTGGGCAGCTAATCACTGAGGGGCAGCGGCCACACACCTCTTCTGCCTTTGATCCTTGAGCAGAATTGCACATTGTGTTGGTGAATGTAATGAAATGCTAGGTTCCAGTTCTGCTTGACTTCTGAATTCCCTGTTAGTCTAGAGAGCACAGGCATATTTTCGTTTTCAATTTTGATGAGAAAATGTGAACTGCATTTTACCTTTATTCTCTGTGAAGGTCAAGGTGCAAATATGGTAGAATACTAAGATTTAAGTCCTTTTTTCCGTTTCCTGTGAACCAAAGCAACACACTCAGTTTAACAACTTAATTAAAATTGGTCTTTTTTGTCTTCATACTTTCAAAATATCTTGTACTCACAGAATTGTTAAAAGTAATTTCTTACTAGAGGCAGAAAGACTTTGTTACTCCCATTGGAGAAATGTTAACAACAACAACAAAAAAATGTGTTATTCAGTTATAACACTGTTATTCGGTGTTACTCATTTAACAGGATGGGTGCAGGATATTTTAAAAGAATATACTACTCTTTTTCTATAACTGCCTAATTTTTTTGTATTTTTTCAAAATGGAATAATATCAGGCCATAATAAGACCTGTAAAATTCTCAACTTATTGCTACTGTGTTTTGCCAAATTTGAATAACAAAATATACCCTGCAATAGGCAGGTTCAATTCACACACACACACACACACACACACACACACACACACAGTTTTGTCTTATACATTGATTTGTATTATATAATGTTTTGAATTACATAATATTTTAAATATTATTTTTTGCATTATATATACACATATAATACTTTGAAGACATTCTGAAGACTTGATTCACTATGAAATCAATAAAATGATTTGTTGAATATAGCACAGTGAGACCTGTATATGAGAAAAATGTATATATCTAGTTACTCTTCAGTTTTAATCTAGTGAAAAATGTTGATCCAAGTACAATTAATATAATTGATTCTATACTGGTACAGGTTAATTTTCTTTCCGGTTCCGTCACCCTTTTATGGTATGTCCTTAGCTGATTGTAGTGGACTCTTAGCTGCTTCTCCTCAATTCCCCTTCAGGACCAAAGAGTTTATTCTTCAGTACAGGAAAAGCTGCTGCAGGCTGTCCTCAGGAATCTTCTCCAGGGTGTGCCCTCTGCTGAAGAAGGTGGTCATGCCCAAATTAATGCATCCCTCCAGGGGGCAGCCCACATATAGTAACAGCCTCATGGATGGGAGGCCATAAACCCTGCCCCTTCTTCCAACTGCCAGAGAACTCCAATGAGTAATCCCAGCTGCTGAGCTCACTGGGTGGTCGAGGAATTTCATGTGAGGTCACTGAAGCTCTGATTTCTTCCTGCCATACCCTGTTTCCTCCTTCCCTCAAGAATTGTTGAAGTTGAGAATACTATTGTGTAAGTTAGCCACACTCCTATCCATTCAAGAGCCTGACCTGCTAGAGGTCGTAACAGGATGGATTCAAAAAGTAGATGCTACAGGGGCGCCTGGGTGGCTCAGTGGGTTAAAGCCTCTGCCTTCGGCTCAGGTCATGATCCCAGCATCCTGGGATCGAGCCCCGCATTGGGCTCTCTGCTCAGGGGGCAGCCTGCGTCCTCCTCTCTCTCTGCCTCCTCTCTCTGCCTGCCTCTCTGCCTGCTTGTGATCTCTGTCAAATAAATAAATAAAATCTTAAAAAAAAAAAAGTAGATGCTACAGTGTGATGTTGGGGTTGGACTGCTCAGCATTGCCACTACCCAGTTGGCCATGAGGACCTCATCACTGGCAGTATGTGGCCATGAGAGTCTCTTGCAGATTGAAGTACAGTTATTCAATTTTCATTAATGCTGGACTGGGATTAGATGCCTATAGAATGAAATACACTCATGGATGTAATAAAAAATGCAGTTGAAAAAATAACAATTATAACATAATGGAACTGGATGATTCTTATTTAGGGTAATTAATTATGATTCAATAAAAATGTGCAAAAGTCAGGGGCCACCTTTTCAGAATATGAAGAAGCTCTCATTCGCTGAAGATGCAAAGAAAGCTAAAGAGACAACATAGAGTTTAATCAGAAGAGCTCCAAATAAGGATGTATTCTCAAATTAGGCAAGGGCACTATGTTGAGTCCAGGACTATGATAGAAAAAATGGGATCCTGATTCAGAGGATGGTGACATCTGGATTGATGCCTTTAAACATTGTGTATCCCCAAATCCATCCTACTGAGGGATGGTGAAGGGCTTCCCTGAAGATGATGCAGATAACCTTACCTTGCAATAAAACAATAGTCCCCTCAATATTTGTATCCATATTTCTTTGTGTGGTCATAACATACCAGAGTTAGAGAAGCTCTAGAACTTTCTAGGAGAAAAAAGAAGACTATATGCAGAAGTCTTGTAACTTCTGTGCCAACAGGAGACTGGTGAGTGTATATGGGACTGGATCCTGAGGGTGCTGGATCAAGTAGGAAAAATGAGTTTGGACAAGGAATTGTTTATCAAATTGGAAATACTATCACAGGGTAGGATCTAAAGTCCTGGCAAGAACAATAGAAGAAAGGGTCAAAGATTTTGAGAATTAGATATGATGGAGTTTTTATTCTGTAAAAAGCTAAGAAGCCCACTTGGTGACTATAGTCCCCAGAATATAGTCCCCAGAAGGGGACATAGGATATTATTGACCAAAGCAATCAGGCTGCACTATTGGTAGAAACTCAGTACTACTGGAAAACTCACTGATGGTTGTGGTCTATGGGCAGGTGTGATGGTAGAAGATACTGTATAGAAATGAGGACCCCCATAGCAAGGGGGTTGAAAAGAAGATCAGAAGTCATCTTCTGTTAAAAAAAAAAAAATTATGACCCTTTGCCCAATTGCCAGTCCTGGACCAGTTTTTAAACATAAAGCCCATTTTGTGAGGGAGTGTCATAGTTCCAAGGCAGAGGATGCTGCAACATCAGAGCAAGCATATATTTATATAGTGCCGCAGCCTTTCCTCAAAGGGACCTATGGTGACTTACTTGAGTATTGGTACAGAGAGGGAGAGATAATATCCAGATATTTTAAGGACAATTAAACAAAGTATAAAGGTGATACTGATTCTCTGGGATTCAGAGCCTCACCATGAATCCCCTATTGGAGTGGGGGTATGTGGAGGACAAGGAATGAAGTCCTGATACTAGTCCACTCAGCAGAGTCTTCTACTGGGATCATGGATACCCAGTGATCATATGTCTACCTGTCAGTGAGTTGCTGGAATGAACTTCCTAGGGAGGTGGCAGCATTCCCGTGATGGTTTGGGGTCTACAGAGCAAGAGTTTCTCATTAGAAAATACTGAGTTAAAGCCCCTGAAACTCTTCCCCACACTCTGAGAAAGATGGTAATAAAAGACATTGGCATATCCCACTTCAGTATCAGATATTAGCATCACCCTGAGTTAGTTATCTGTTTCCCCACTGAAGAATTTTGCACAAACTATTACATCAGTCTGGAAGTCTCTTTCTTTCCATTTCATCTCACAAAGTCCTACTAATGTTTCAAACTGAGTCCAATCCTCACTTCCTTCCAAAGCTATCTTATATTGTTTTAACTAGGCCAAATTCCCCTTTCCATGCTATCATAATATCACATCATTTTTCTCTGTGGGATTTGTCTTTACACACATGTTTATTTGATTAATGTGCATTCTTGTACACTAGAATTGCAATTTTATCTCAGAATCTAGGACAGAGTCAATAAATATTGTGATGAATGACTTGGTTATATCTAGTCTTCCTACAATTTGAACACAGGGAATTCTACGTTGTTGTGTAATTTGATATATCTTATAGAAAAAGATGCTTATTGTACATCACAAACTTAGCAATTTCACAGTACTTTCTTAGGAGAAAAAAAATCTATTATTATATCCATCTTCAAAACAGGAAAAAGAAATGGACTTAAAGTCATCTGAGGCTACACGTTGTTAAATGCTGGATTCAAGGCAGCTGGCTGGCTGAGGGGCTCATAAGTGTGGACAGAGTGCTGCGTGAAGGGTGGGCCTTTCACTAACACCGCAAGGGACTCTTTCCCAACAAGTGGAGTTTGATAGTAATTTTTGCTACAAGTAAAACAAACAAAACAAAAAACCAGAAAATGAACAGCAAAAATCATATTAGGAACTAAGTACCTTCTGGGAAAATTTTAATACAAGTAAAAAATCAATATTATATAAAAGCTTATAGTAAGGATAAATGTATGAATGAATAAATGGGTAAATATAATATGCTTAATATTCTGGTAGAAATTCATGTGTGTTTCTCTGTGAGTACAAAAAGAATAATGTGTAATTTCTATCTTAAGAAGGTAGGTGTGTTGCTCTAGGAAGGATTTTGAGGAGGAAACAACATCCTGACTGATCCTGACTGATCCTGACTGATATATACATACGGAATAGAGAGCCAGGGAAATTATTTATTTAGCACAAGGTACAGTTTGAATTGTCTTATATACATAATCTTATTTATTATACACAACTCTGTAAACTAAATCCCATACTCCTACTTTAGAGAGACAGGGGAGAAGGAATTAATATTTATTACTGTGTAACAGGTATTGTACCAGCTTTATATATGTTCTTGATTAATACTCAGAATAATGCAGGAGTGTAGGTCTGATTATTGATGTTTTACATATGAAAAAGCATAAGTTAAAGAGAATATTTAATTCATTGAAGGTCCCAGACCCAAAATAATAGTCAAGATAGAATTTGAACCCAGTTTGTTCCTGCCACATAACATGGCAAAGGTCCCTTTAGGGTCGGAGAAAATCTGAATTTAAGGATTTATAAACAAACTTGGCGGAACATCAGGTCTTTATTGAACATATTATTCTATCTGCTGTACACAAGATCCCATGTGTAGAGAAGCTGTTTTCTAAAGGGGTCTATAGAAGTCAATTATATATTTGTGTTTGGGAAAAATGGGCATTATAACAGAAAGTGACAAAAAATTATGTGAAGTCTTCTTATGTTTCACTTTTTATAAGAGTTTTCAATTATGTACAAGTTAGAGATAGATGGGAAGAAAATTGATGTAAAGAAAGATGATAGATTCAAATAAATAAATTATCCACATATTTTCAAAAAGCATATAATTATTTCAGTGTCTTTGCTTTCAAATTACAACATATAAGATCTCTATTGAAGAGTAACGTGCATAATAATTTACCCAGTAAACCGTGTTATTTTTAAAGGAGATTTTTAATTTTAAACTTTCATTAATATTACATGAGTGTATCTTATCATAGTCACACACAGGCAGTTAAAATGTAGGGTGAATGAAATAACATAATATTTAAGAACCCAGGATCTTAGATTCTATAATGATTTATTTATGAGCCATCTGGTTATACAAATATGATATTATGGTCAAATGTGTTCTATATGCATGGAAAGAAAGAATTATTCAGAAAGAAATAATTAAGTTTTTATGAGTTACAACCCAAGGCGAGCTGTAAGATTTAGGTAACAGACTCTTCTTGCAAGTGAAAAAAGTGTGTAAATATATATTATAATGTATACAATAGAATATTAGCAGAAACACATACACACCTATTACATCACTTTACCATAGTAAGAGAAACTTAGAAATGCAACATTTTATCTAGGGGGTTATAAATGCAAACAGATACAGTGACTATGACTCATTCTGAGTTCTTAAGGGATGGCAGGAGAACCCAAGGGAGTATGGACTTCCATTTCTGTTACTACTACCATTAATCAATTTTTACCTCCCCATCTGTCACATGTCTATAGTGGACCTGCACAAATACATTTGTAGGGTTATATGTGGAATGGGTGGGGGATGGTGTGAAACCACTTCAGTTTCTTCCTGATGAATTCCTAATTCAAGTAGTGTTCATATATGGGTGAAATTCACTTCCAAAACAAGTAGAAGGGATAGAAATTATAATAAGCCAGAAGTCTTTTTTATAATTAAAAAATACGATTCTCTTGGGTATAGCCAAAAATCAAAATGAAAAGTATTCTCCAATCTGTAATCAATGTTGCAAGCCAAGACAACTAAAATTAAAAGCAAAATTTGGAACAACTTCAGGACATCATGGACATAAATGTGATAAAAAGTTGAAAACACACTAGATCATAACATATAGTACATATGTTGTACACTGTACCATTCCAGGATGCCATTTGCATTTGCTATGATTTTTATGGTGCTTCTCACCACCATCAAGTTGTGTAACATGGCAGCCTTATCCATCTATACGTTATGGGCATCTATTATAACAGTGAAAATAAAAACTTAACAAAGGGCAAAGGAAGTGTCAGATACTTGAGCTCTACACAATACCAATTACAAATACCATTTACCTTCCTTTTCATATTAATAACCATTTTTTACTATGCAAATGAATTATTTTATCATCAATTGAATACTGGCAATGTGGATCATCTGTACTACTAAGTGAATATGTACAGAAAATAAATATTGATTCTCACCTAAGGGAAAATTTGCTTTATTTAGTTAAGAATTTTTATTTTTTTGGTGGGGGAGTAGGCAGAAGCTCTCAAATATTTGCAAGTATTTATTATTTTCTCCAAATATCCATATGATTCAAATAATTTATATCAGTGTGCTTATATGAGGTTTATATCCAATGGTAAACCATAAAGGATATAGTGCAGTATTTATTAATAATATCCCATTCCTGTGTGTTTACCCTGTAGAGTATAACAAAACCATCAACATCTTTCATTTTACCAAGTTTCTCATTTCTATTTGTCCTGGCATAAAGAGATCATAATACCACTTCTTCACTCCAGGCCACACTTTGAAACTTTCAAACTACCTGTGAAAGATGGGTCTTTGATTCCTATTTAGATCTACACAACACTAGTGATATGATAAACCTCCTTATTTAATAATGCGGTAAATTATGTATATACCTCCCAATAACCTGAGATATAAGGCTACCAAACAACAAATAGAGTGGGAACTATTGGGGTCACAGATGTAAATTTATTTCAATAGATACTTCTCGGGGCGCCTGGGTGGTTTAGTGGGTTAAAGCCTCTGCCTTCAGCTCAGGTTATGATCCCAGAGTCCTGGGATCGAGTCCCACATTGGGCTTTCTGCTCAGCAAGGTGCCTGCTTCCCTTCCGCTCTCTCTGACTGCCTCTCTGCCTGCTTGTGATCTCTGTCTGTCAAATAAATAAATAAATAATCTTTTAAAAAGAATAGATACTTCTCTTGTTTGCTTATTATAAATATTTTGATACTAAATGTCAATTAAATATAGAATGTTATAATCTTCTTACATGGTCTTGACAATTATATTTTCTTATTTAGAAGACACTGTATATCATATACAAATGTTTCAATTTTCAAAGTTTGAATAAAACATATAAACTTCTAAAGAACATAGGTCAGAGAGAGTTTGTAATATATCTAGCTATCTAAATTAAAGGGAGAAATGGTCAGTTCAACAATAGTATTTGAATACTTCAACACCTCACTTTCAATAATGGATAGAACAGTTGGGCAGAAGATTAACAAACACTAGAAGATGTGAACAACATTGTAATCTATTTAGAGCTATCAGACATCTGTAGAACATTCCACCCAATGATATTTGAATACACATTCTTTCCAAGTACAAGCGGAACATACTTCAGGATAGACCATACTTTAAACCATAATATAAAGCTCAATAGATCTTAAAATATTGAAATCATATAAAGTATGTTCTTTTACCACAATGGGATTAAATTAGAGACTGATAATTCACAAACTGGTGAATTCACAAATGTGTTGAAATTAAACAACACACTCATCTTAAAAAACTAATGGGTCAAAGAATAATTCACAAGGGAAAATAAAAAATACTTGAGATGAATAAAAATGAATGCAACATGCCAAAATCGAATTCTGATAAAGTCTTGGGTATTTACCCCAAAGATACAGATGTAGTGAAAAGGAGGGCCATCTGTACCCCAATGTTTATAGCAGCAATGGCCACGGTTGCCAAACTGTGGAAAGAACCAAGATGCCCTTGGACGGACGAATGGATAAGGAAGATGTGATCCATATACACTATGGAGTATTATGCCTCCATCAGAAAGGATGAATACCCAACTTTTGTAGCAACATGGACAGGACTGGAAGAGATTATGCTGAGTGAAATAAGTCAAGCAGAGAGAGTCAATTATCATATGGTTTCACTTATTTGTGGAGTATAACAAATAGCACGGAGGACAAGGGGAGATGGAGAGGAGAAGGGAGTTGAGGGAAATTGGAAGGGAAGGTGAACCATGAGAGACTATGGACTCTGAAAAACAATCTGAGGGTTTTCAAGGGGCGGAGGGTGGGAGTTTGGGGGAACCAGGTGGTGGGTATTGGAGAGGGCACGGATTGCATGGAGCACTGGGTGTGGTGCAAAAACAATGAATACTGTTATGCTGAAAAATAAATAAATTAATTAATTAATTTTAAAAAAGGGAAATTTATATCTACAAATGCCTATATTTTTGTTTGTTTTTTTTTAGTTCCTTTTGGCTTTTTTTTTTTAAGATTTCATTTATTTATTTGAGAGAGAGTGTGTGAGAGAGCACAAGTAGGGGGAGATGCAGAGGGAAAGGGAGAAGCAGTCTCCTCGCTGTGCAGGGATCCCATTTCGGGGCTTGATCCCAGGACTCTGGGATCATGACCTGAGTCCAAGACAAACACTTAACTAACTGAAGCCACCCAGGCACACCCAAATGCCTATATTTTAAAAAACAATAAAGATTTCTGACCCATAACTTAACTTTTCACCTGACAACACTAAAAAAAAAAAGAGGAAGGGCACCTGGGTGGCTCAGTCAGTTAACCAACTGACTCTTGATTTCAGCTCTAGTCATGATCTCAGGGTCATAAGATCAAGCCCCGCATGGGGCTCCATGCTCAGTGCAGAGTCTACTTGAGATTCTATCTCTCCCTCTGTCCCTCCCCCAGCTCATGCTCTCTCTCTCTCTCTCTCTCCCTTTCTGAATAAATAACTTAAATTTTTTTTTTTTTAAGAGGAGCACACTAAGCTTAAAGTAAGCAGAAGTAAAGAAATAATACAGATTGGAGAGGAAATAAATGAAACAGAATTAAAAACAATAGAGAAAATAAACAAAACCAAAAGTTGGCTCTTTGGAATGCCAACAATTAAGTCTGCATTTTAAACTTGATTCTGATTGAGGAATCAATTCTTTAATTTTCTGCTCCAAGAATTATATGTGTGAGCTAGCAGGTGGGAAGTATAATGTTGGCCTTGGAGCCTTAACTGGTATTCTTGAAAGCACACGGCAGAGCAGATACAGTTAATGAGAAAACATTTTAGATGGACTGGATATAATATCTTTAGGATCCAAGTCACAAGAACAAGTTCACTCCAAATATGTAAAATAATTCCTAAAGAAAGGAATTAGTTATAGGAACAGTTCTATGTGTTTCTTCTCATGGATGGAGATGGTCGTTGAGATGAGGTATACAAATAGAGTTAGCTGCCTTGCACAGCAGCTGAGAGTTAAAAAAATATATAAAATAAAATTCCACAAAATTTGCTGTGATCCTCTGGTTAGCAAACCTGAGCAAGAACAATGACTCACTTTTTTGTTTTGTTTTGTTTTTTTCTGAAGTACTGGCCATTTTTCCATTAAACAAGTTTGTCATATTACAACTATCTTTCTATCACCATTTTCTATAAATTAGGATTTTTATCAATTGAATGATAAGGAAAATATACATTTCCTAGTTCTCATCATTCTACTTACAAATGAGGACTATAGCCCTACTTTTAATTATCAAATATTTATCAATATTGCCAAAAATGCGTTAATTTGATTAGAGCAACTGCTGGTAAGTAAGTTATCTGAACAGGCAATTTCTTTTAATGTTATGTCTTCAGTACCTGGGAGAGTGCCTGGCATATGGAAGATATTTAATGAATATTGGTTGAATGAATTGATTGAATCCACAATTTCAGCTCAATATATTTGACACAGAAAAGATGGAATATTTAAATAAATTATCAACTAAATAATCAAACATTTTCATCTAAAGAGCATAAAATACTTCAGTGAGATGCAGTACCCAAAAATTTGTCAGGGACTGTAGACTTGTTACCATGATTTTGTCTGAATTTTTGTGTTGTATCTTATTTCTTATATCTTGCTACATAACATAACAGTATTACCACAGACTTGGCTTAAAACGACACATGTTCATTATCTCACCGTTTCTCTACATGGCTTTGTTATGTCCTCTGCTTATGGGTCTCACTCAGGAAACTGCAGTCTTGATGTTAGCAAGGACTGGATTCTGTATCTGCAGGATTCAGTTGGTTGGATATTCCTCCTTGATCACATGATTGTTGGAAGTATCCTATTCTTTGGATGCCTGACTGAGTTTCTTTGTGGGCTGCTGTCACATGCTCAGATCCTAGAGGCCGCCTGCAGTTCCTTGCCATGTGGGGTTCACCAGCATGGTTGCTTGTGTGAGAGAGAGAGAGGGAGAGAGAGAGAGAGACTAAAGTTAGTTAGCACTACAATCATGTCTACTATAGTCACATTCACATAATCCAAATATTCTGTCTCCTTTTACATTTTACTCATTAGAAGTAAGTCACAGTCTCACCCACAGTCAAGGTGAAAGGATCATACGAAGGTCTAAGACTAGAAGGCAAGAAACATGGCAGCCACCTTAAAAGTTTGTCACACGTATGTAGGGGGAAAACCGAGAGCGGTTTACAAATAACATTTCTGTTATACTGAAAGTTAGAAGAAGAATAAGAACTCATATTCATCTTGGAAGTTACAGCTTATCTTAAAGTATGTATGAAAAAGGATCAGAAAAGAATGTTATGAGAGCTGAGACCAGAATTGTTAGCAAATTTGGAATGGATTTTTGAAAAGCCAAAAAGAAAAAGTAGTTAGATCAGAAAATTAACAACTAAAAGATAACTAACAACAACAAAAAAAAGATAACTAACTTGCTTACTTCTCCCAGCCTCAGCTGACCCATTGCATAGACATGGAGGACTTGCTTCCCTCCAAAATGTGTACTGACAATACAGAAATTAGTAATGAGAAAGGATGCAAAAAGGCACATTAAGTTGCAGAGTGAAGGTGTTAAAACTTAGGCAAGCCTTAAATTTTAATTATAGGGAAAAAAATATTTAGGAGAAAAGAGAGGGGAACTTATTCTGCATTAACAAAGCAGAAAGAAATATGCTTTAAAAAAAGAGAATGAAATCAGAACCTGAGGTAGTCTCCCAAAATGTGAAAGACTCAGAATATAGTTAAGGTTGCTTAAGATCCTAATTAAAGAAAGAAAGTCCCCCTGTTGAGATGAGTCTTTGCTGCAAAGAGAAAGTGTTGGTCCAAAGCTGATAAGTAGCTCTCACAGGAGCAGGAAGCTGAGTTTCATGAGGCTTCTTTTAGATGTGGAGGCAGAATGGTAACTGGGTGTGCTTTCAAGCCTGTTTGAGGATTCACAGGCTTTGTGTTTATTAAATCAAGTGTTTGAAAATTCTTATAAACAAAGAAATATTTTGACTTTGAAAGCAATTTAAGCTGTTTGGAGGTATTTATTTAAAGTGACATTTTAAAAGGGATTAATCATTAATTAATCTAAGGCTTCTCAAAAGTAGTTACATATTTATGGATTTAGAAATAGAATAAAATTTATCAACTGAACATTAAATTTTAAGAAAGAGCTAAGATTTTGAATTTGTAAATCTACTGAATTTAGTATCAAATATCAATAATATAATATAAATTATTTTTTTCTAAAATAGTAGCTGCTAATTTTTAATTATTTAATTTATTTTTAAGATTTTATTTGTTTATTTGAGAGGGAGAGAGAGAGAGAACAAGAGCAGGGGGAGGGGCAGAGGGAGAGGGACAAGCAGACTCCCTGCTGAGCATGCAGTCCAACTCCGTCTCAATACCGGGACACAGAGATCATGACCTGAGCTCAAATCAGACGTTTAACTAATTGAGACACCAGGTTTTCCTCAAATGCATTCATCATTTTTCTATTTCTGAACCTATCACCGTACTCAAAGGGACACAGTATGCTGATTAGGATTAGTTTAAGGTCAGCTTCTACTGAATTACACAAAATGGTTTCCATACTGGAAAGTGAGGTCCTATTATCTAAAGTAAAAGGAGGGTTACAGAGTACATAAGCTTTGTTAGTGTATAACAAATTACCAAAACTTTAATAGTTCAAAACCACCCACAATTGATTATTTCACAGTTTCGTGGGTTGGGGAGTTCAAGCATAACTTAGTTGAATCCCTTGTACAGGGTCTCAAAGCATGGGCTTGTCTGGGGCTGTGATCTCATCTGAGGGCCCTGGGCTTCCCCCGAACTCATAGGGTTGTTAGAGGAATTCACTCACTTGCACTGAAGAACTCCTGGTGGATTTTTTCTCGAAGGCCATGAAGGCAGGATATCTGCAACCCTAGGATAATCTCTCTCATGATTCCCTTTATCATAATCCACTTCGCCTTGTTCAAATGTCAAAGAAAAACAAGAAAATTTTCTTAGAGTACATTTTTTTCCAAAATGATACATTTATTTATCATAAATAAGATAAATGGAAATGGAAAAGATAGTTGATTTATACTCGATGTCTTTTGTATAAGTGATATTGCTAATGTTGATTAAACAGATTTTATATCATAATCAGTAACAGTCTATTTGTGCCCAAAAGAAAGTGTAATTGTCACAGTGATATAAATTTCAATGTGAAAAAGACAAAGCTAAAATGATTAAATATGATATTTTCTCTTATCCAGAATAAGCTCAGAGATAATCCAGATGGTGGAAAATATTAAAATCTTTAAAAAGGGAGATATTTTTAAATTTAACTCTGTCAGTGCAAAATATTCTTCTTCTAATTTTATTTTTGAAAGATTACTCTTGAAATGAGCATGGAAGTCTGAAAAAGAAAATATCTATTGAGCAATTGTTCATAATAACCTACCATAATATAAAGATATTGAAAAAATATATAGAGGCAGAACATTTAAGTGAAGTTTTATGTCCACAGGAATTGGCTTGGGAAATAAAACTTTGCATTTGCTCAGAATGCAGATTTTGCATCCTATCAAAGAGTTAAACATGCCCTTATTGACATATGTAGTTTTTCCGTGATATAAGTCAAACAGTTAAAAAAAAATCACGATAGTTTTTTGGGGTCTTTTTTGTTATTGTTGTTATTGTTTTTTAATAACCTTAGCTGGAATTCCCTGATACTGGTGAGAAGTCATTTCTGACACTCTGGTAGCAATGTGCATATGATTAAAAGCAATGTTTTTGCACTTCATTCTGAACACTTATTTTAACTTGTCAAATGCCAGTCAAAGAAAGAGTGGTCCTGCATATTTCTGAGAATCAAGAGCAATGCTGTCACAGCAAAGGCGATCAATTGGCCTGAATAATGACCAATGAATTCTACAGCTCAGGTCAAAAAGGATTTTTTTTTTTAATGTATGGAACAAATAGGCAAAATAAAAAAGTTATGGAAGGATTAGAAATGTAATTGTTGTAAATTCATGTAAAGCAAAGTATTTAAATACAGTCTGAGCCCTTGAAAACACAAAGGAAAATAGACTTCCTCCTATATGTAAGGTTCACCTGACTTCATAATGAGAGCTTAATCCTTTTGGCTGTGTTAGATCATTTATTCATTTTCATTTCAAGTCATATTCCTTTAACTGATACAGAATTTACATATGTCTCCTCATTCAAATGTGTCATTAAGATGCAGGCTATGTTACAGGGCTTGGAAATGATCTTCAGACATCTGTCTCTGGAACACTTAAGAAGCTAGCTACTCCAAACAGACCCTGGACACTTCTCATCAGAATATGTCCCTGATGCTGATCATTAGCATGAGAAATAACTTAAAAGCAGAATTTTATCATTGTGTGGGTAAGGTCAACTCTGCCGATTTATGGAAGCAATGAAACACACGCTTGACAGCTCTTGGGAAAAATGTTTCTATTTTGCATTGTCATACCTACCAAGAAGCACGTAGCACATTCTGGAAAAGAAAGGAAGAGGTGGAATTTTGATATAAAAACCTAAAATCTTGATGCAGGAAGATTTCACTTATGTCTAATTCATAGCATCCTTATTGGTCTGATCTAGCTGGGAGCAGGGAGTGGAGCTATAGAAGATACAGGATTTAACATTTGTGGAAATCTCTTTTAAAATAATGATCTATAATATCAAATAGAAAAAATAATTTATGAATTACAGACACAAAAGAGTCTCTGTGTTTGTGTGCCTAAATGATTGATTATTAAAAATATGGAGAGGGGCGCCTGGGTGGCTCAGTGGGTTAAAGCCTCTGCCTTCAGCTCAGGTCATGATCCCAGGGTCCCATCCCTGCATCGGGCTCTCTGCTCCACAGGGAGCCTGCTTCCTCCTCTCTCTCTACCTGCCTCTCTGCCTACTTATGATCTCTTGTCTGTCAAATAAATAAATAAAATCTTTTAAAAAAAATATGGAGAAAGCAGACACATTTGCCTAAAGTAAATTGGTGATCAAAGACCGTGAACCTGTTGTGAACTCTTGTATTAGTTTTTGTTTTGTTTTGTTTTGGTTTGGTTTTTTATCACTGCTGTAGCAAATTCTCATAAACGTAAAACAACAATCATCTATCAACAGCTCTGTAGGTTGGCTGACTGGGTTCTGAGCTTAGGATCTCATGGTGTCAAACTCAATATGTGATCTAAGTTGGGCACATAGTTGGAGGTGCTGGGGAAGGAAGAAAGGAAGGAGAGAAGGTAGAAAGGAAGGAAGGGAGGGGGGAGAGGGGGGATAGAGGCAGGGAGGAAAGAGAGAAAGAGAAAGAAAGAAAAAGAAAGAAAGAAAGAAAGAAAGAAAGAAAGAAAGAAAGGAAGGAAGGAAGGAAGGAAGGAAGGGAGGCTGTAGGGAGGGGGAGGAAGGAAGGAAGGAAGAAATTTGCTCCCAAGCTCATTTAGATTTTTGGCAGAATTCAGTTCCTTGTGATTGTAGGACTAAGGTTCTTCTTTCCTTGCTGGCTTGTACCTAGGAGACTCTCCTAGCTCTATAAGACTACCTATGTTCCTTCTCATGTGGTCCTCTCAATCTTCAAAGCTAGCAATGGCACATCAGGTCTTTCTCAAGCTTCAAATCTCCCTGACTTCTGCCATCAGAAGCTGCTTTTAAGGATTATGTGATTAGATCAGGCCCATTCACATTATCCCCCTACCTTAGAATCAATGGCATCTTATAGCATAACATAATCATGGTGATAACTCTTTCTATCCATAAATTCTTGGGATTAGGACTGGACAACTCTAAGGGAGCATTTTAGAAATTTTGCCTATCATACTTCTTTTCAAGAAATCCATGACATCCCAAAACGGCTCCTTATTTCATAATCCTTATTATATTTTTCCTCCTGTTCTCTTGTGCCAAAAATGTTGAATCAGCTATTATATCCCCTTTTGCCAGTATCCTATCAGTTCTCTAGGGATGAAAGTTTTAACAGTTTCCTCATTAACATTTTCCTCATGCAACTATCAAGAGTCTGTCTACTATCAGTGATGGGGTCCTCACTGTTGGTTGGATAGCGAGTTATTTTGTCAGTAAAATCCCATCTCATGATCTGTTCCTTAGAGTCATTTCTGATATCAACTGTCCTAGAAGAGCTCCACTGGAAACAGACTCTGAGTTGGAGACTGAACGCAAGAGATTATTAGGGAGTGTTCTCAAGTAATACACCTGGCAGAAAGTAAGACAGAACCGGGCAGAGGGAGAAGCTAGTATTTGATGTAGTGTTAAAGGAGGTCTCAGTTAAACCTACATCAAGTTCAAGGCATGATGGCTGGGCCTTTGTATCCCCACCTTAACCAGTCGTAGGAGGTAATTCTCGCTGCAGCAGTGAGCAACTCCCAGTGAGGTTTCAGCTAGGAGCCACCAGCAGCTGATAAGGCAGAACACCACAATCTCTACCAATACCACAGTACCTACTAATATTACAATACCAACACTCTGGTACCTACTACCACTACAGTATCTCCCAATACTGCAGTACCTACCAACACTATAGTAACTACTGACACTATAGTATCTATCAACACTACAATATCTACCATCACTCCTATATCCACTAAATCTACTGTACTTACCTCCACTACATTATCTACTAACACCACCATATCTACTATCGTTATTGTATCTATCAAGACTAACATATATGCAAACACTGTGGCACCTTCCAACAGTGCAGTATCTACTTCTACTGTAGCATTTGCTAATACTAGTATCAATACCATTGAAAGAAGAAATTATCTTCTTTGCTCAACAGGAAGTTTCCTAAATTCTATTTTAAATTAGAAAAAATATTCTTGACTTTAGAATGACTTACTTTATATGAAAGCAAAAATGCATCACGCTTGGTTGCCATCAGGATAGAAGGACAGGGGCTCCTGGGTGACTCAGTTGGTTAAGTGTCTGACTCTTGGTTTCAACTCAGGTCATGATCTCAGTGTCTTGATTTCAGGGTCCTGAGATTGAGCCTCACATCAGGTTCACATAGGGTCCCTATATTGGGCTCCCCACTGGGTGTGGAACCTGCTTAAGATTCTCTCTCTCCCATTTTCTCTGTCCCTCTCCCACCACACATGCTCTCAATCTCCCTTTCTCTCCTAAAAAAAAAAAAAAAAAAAAGGCAAAGTACAAATAATGATATATATGATAATTATAAAAAACAAAGTCCTTTCTGACAAGTATCTAGGAATTTAAATATTCTAGCTTTTATTTAAAAAATTTTAAATGGGAAAAATTTTCTTCCTTTTAATCGCACCTCGTGAACTAAATATCACTTGCCAACTTAAATTCAGTAGATCCAAATGCATTAATAAAGACTCCCAATGCTAGAGACCTAAGCTTTGGCCCTTTCTATTCAGTGTGACCTTGAAGAGGTCACTTAACTTCATCCTTTTCCCCCCCTCATTTTTAAAATGAAAATATTGGAATAATTTTTAATGTTCTTTCCAAGTCAGCAATCATAAGCTGGCTAAGTGATTTTATTCCCTTTATGAAAGATTCTTCTCCCTGGTGCTTAGATTTCACAATCTGTTTTCCATGTTTGTCTTCTTTACCACTTGAGCAGCCTTGACTTGAAATATAAGGCCACCCCCATACAAGCTGTTCTGATCTGCCAAGCTGTCCACTCTCCACTCCACCAATGAGTATGTGTGTGTAGTTATTTACATATCCTGGTAATAGAAATTCACAAGATTCTTTCCTTTAAAGAATTTCCTGTGTATGAGCTAGCACCTCAAGTAGCCATTGGAAGATTTTGAAGCTCCAAAAGGAGAAAACTTCTAATAGTAGATATAAGGAATGTTCTTGTGTTAAATAGGCAAAAACATTTTTTTTTCTAAAGTGACTCACTTGGATCCTAAGAATTTGACTTCTATCTTTGACTCTGGCTAATTTTTAGGGAATTTACTGGCTCCGAAGGGAAAGGCCTTCACTCTGCATATCAGCGTTCCAGTGCGAGAAGCCATCACAAACCTTCATGGCCATGATCCCTTCCCACTCACTTTTCTTGCAATCATCTTCTGCTTTCCCTTATGATTGAAAAAATAAATTTATAAAGAATAAATAATCTCAGTACCCAGAGGTGAACACTGGTAACATTCCAATGTGTTTTTACTGTTATGACGCTTTCTCATGCAATCAGTGTTAAGATTTTGTGTCATTAAATATCTGAGCCTGTTCAGATAGCACTCTTTTAACTTGAAATTATTTTTACTGTTTCAAGAAAAAAAATAGTTCTGTGATCAAAATCAGATTGAGGAATGTACTATCTAAAATGGCTGGAATATATTTCTGTATTTGATGGGATTTGATAGAGATTAAGTCACACTATATGAATTTCAAAGTCGGAATGTCCTAATTGGTAAGACCACAAATCAGAGAATATTGGCTTCAAATTTTGGCTTTGTCACTTAAAGGATGTCTGACTTCTGGCAAATTGCTCAACTTTGTTAAATAATTTCTACAGTTATAAAAAGAAAATTCATATTTCTTAGAATATTTATCATCATATTTATAAAGCTTATATTATAGATTCCAAGGATGGAAATTTGTTTAGTACATGCTTTGTCAGAGTAAAATAATAAGAAATAATAAGAAGGCTATATATAATAAATAATAAGAAGAAGGAATAATAAAAAGAAAGCCAAATACTCATCTAGCACTTACTAGATGTCAGATAGTGTTCTAAACACTTTATATATATTACCACTATTACTTCTCACAACGTTTTTGTGAAGCAGGTACTGTTATAAAGAAGCCCCATTTTACAAGTTAGGCTAGGTAAGTGAAGAAACGTGAGGTTAACTAACTAGCTCCAGATTATACAATTGGTAAGTGATCAAGCCAAGATTTGGATACAACCTGTGCCTTTAAACATTAGTCTAAATCATGGGAGTTGTTTAATCAATTTTATTAGCTTCATATTTGACTAAACCTTCATATATTAAGCCTAACTTATTTAAGGTAAAAAGTATTACCTAGAAAAAAGTGGTTTCAGTTTATCTAGTTTGATGACTAAATAAGATTGATGCAGAGATGTATTTGAGTGGCTCATCAGTTTAATCATCTGCTTTGAGAATGTTTAAAACAATGTGAATGTTTAGCTAATATGCATATTAACCTGAAATTATTGTTTTACTATTAATGTGTACTTTTATAGAGATATGCTTGGGTTATAATCAATTCTATATTATTAAAACCCACATTAATAAAGGGTTGAGAGCCAAATTCTGACTTCAGGGTACATATTCAATGCTGTGAATGAATATCTGAGAGTTTGGGTAGTGGTCCAGGACCCACCCACTTTCTTTGGACAGCAGCATCTTGACTTTCCTTTAGGAAACAACTCCCCCCTACTCTGAGGGCATGTGGTTTAGACATGGTCATGCCTCCCTTCTGGACATGGGAGTGGATCTATGACCCATAGAGTAGGAGACAGCACATCTTCTATTCTGCTCCTTTTTATCATACCCTTGCCCCACCAATGCAGTAATGGACTAAGGAGTGACCTAAGCCAGGAAGTGAGACATGATGTCTAGACATGTTGAAATTGTTCAGAGAGATGCATTTTTTAAAATTTTTCCTATCTGGTTTACAAAATGGAAAAGATGTGAGCTGGGAGCTTCAGAAGACCACTACTTGGAGAAGGAATCAGAGGCAAAAAATGAAATAAAAGAAACTGAACCCTGGTGATCTAGTATGCATGGAATAAATGATTTTTAAATGAATATTTGAGGACATAATTAAGTGAAAATGGAAAATTCAGAGCCTTTGGGTTTTGTGCTTACAGCTGGGTAGAGTAAGAACAGGCAGGAACAAAGAACTCTGATGTCGGGGTGCATCAGTAGCTGGTATAAAGCAACCCTATTTTCATATCTGCAATGAAATACACAGTCCTGTGAGCTCAATTCATTGTATGCTAGACACTCACAAAAGGACATCTTCCAATCTCTCTTGGTAATTACTTTTGGAGAAAAATTATTTTCTGCATTTACTGTCACATAGACACATACTGATATACATATTTTGAAGTTTATTTTACTTAAAAATGCCGAGTTTCAATATATTTCCTTTATGAATATAATTAAAATTATAACTTAAATCACAACATTGTGAAATTCATAATATAATGACAATAGATATATATGATGAGTAGTAGAAAGATTTTTTTTCATTTCCCAGTGAAAAACAATAAAAATGAAATTAAAATAATTTGAAATCTTTTATTACTTTATGTAGCAATTTACTGAAGTTTCAGAGAAGAAGAGCAGGAACATCTTAAAATAAGATTTTCATATAATTACGCCTATTTAGCACTGTAACAATTTTTATATTAAAGTAATATTTTTAATGAAACCTTGCTGTGTATGCAAGTTGTGAAAAAATATCAGTACTAAAAAAGAACACATTTTTATTTCACAGAGAAAAAAAGTCACTGTCCTTCAGTGACTTGCCTTCCTCTCCTTCCATATACTCCTCACAGTTAAATTGCTTCATGCCCACCTGAAGCTTTCAGTCATTCCTGCCTGTGAGCAAGGAGAATTAGTATAGTGGTTCACCTGAATTAGAAGACCCAGCATTGGTCCTCATTGCTGCTGTGTCTGGTCTAACCTTTCATCCAATGTTGAATACTATTCTCTCTCTACCTTGCCTTGCAAACAAGCCTTCTCTTTAAACCATCTACCACACCAGTTCCAATCAATTGGCTCAAAGTTATTGTCTGTCAACATTTTTCTGACTTAGTAAACTACTAAATAACCCAGTTCTCCTAAGACCAGTTTCCTGTTTCATTTTCTGCTGGTGTGTCCAGAATTTAAACCCTAAGTCATTACATGATCAGAGTCTTATGTCCTACCATTGACCTATCGATAGTGACTGCCATCCTAGTTCTTTGTATCAGTGCTTTGTAAAAAACAGTTACTGTGCCAAATAGTAGTCACATTAATTAATATAAATGTGGATTCTTTCTTTCCTTCTTTCTTTTTCTTAAGATTTGTTTTTAAGTAATCTGTACATGGGGCTTGAACTCACAACCCAAGATCAAGAGTCTCACACTGTACTGACTGAGCAAGCCAGGCACCCCAGATTATTCCTGATCTTCAATAGTTCATGATTTAATGGGGAACAAAACATTTAACAAAGTGAGAGTTCCTATACCATGAGAGATATAGTGAGAGTGTCTAACAGGCATCCATTTCCCATGCTTAGTCTGTAAGATGATTCAGTAAGTTGACAACCACAGAAGGTTATCACAGAACGGAGTATGTTAAAGCTTGACAATATAAAATAATGGTATGGAGGACAAAAGTTGGAAGAAGAAGAAAGAGAGATGACACAGAAATACTTTATCTTACATAGAGGTAAGTCATGATAGAACATCTAATATTGATGAGTTAATGGAAGTAGAGGATCAAGTTCATAAGTAGATGAGCAAATCTAACCAACTAAAAAAATGTCAGCTATCAGAGAATAAAAGTAGGGCAGAATCAGTTTTCAAGTTTTATAAGTGGAGGCAACCAATATTGTTAAAAACTAATAAATCATGAAATGCAGGCATTACTTAGGAAAACATATTAGGAAGAGAATCATTAAGAAAAAATATGACAGAAATGTTTAAATTAAAACCTCCTGAAGAGTAGGGTTGGGACTGAGTTTGGGCAAAAAAAAAAAAAAAAAAAAAAGGAGACTTTTGCTTTTTATTTAATATCCCTCTCTACTATTTTTGTTATCAAACTTATGTATCAATTTAAAATTATTAAATCTAATTATGAAGTTATTATGAAATCTAGTTATGGAAATAATTTAGGAGCACAAATATCTACATTTGAAATAAGATGCCCTGGGAAGGAAATATGTCAAGTTTCTGATATAGATATTCTCATTATCCACATTTTACAATTTGAGAGACAAAGGCTTAGTGATTTATGTAAATTATCCAAAGTTGAAAAGATAAGAGGAAAATTCACACTCAGTCATACCTGAATTCAGAATCTGTATTCCCCACCTAAACCTCGTGCTTCCAAAATGTGCACTTGTCTCACTGGTCTCTGTACCAGTCAGCATATGTCCTAGCCACAGGGGTGCCGGGGTAGCTCAGTCGGTTAAGTGTTTGCTTTCAGCTCTGGTAATGATCTCAGGATCCTGTAATCAAGACCCACATTGGGCTCCTTGTCAGTGGGGAGCCTGTCCCTCCCTCTCCCCTGACCTGCTCATGCTTTCTCTCTCTCTCTCTCAAATAAAAAATACAAAATCTTAAAAAATAATAGCAAAAGTTCTAGCTGCAGTGACCTCACCTACTCAGATGTTTTGGTTTATGTTTTTTGGGATCAATTTCATCACTGATTTACTTAGCATGTGATCCTCTCATGATATATCTTGCCTTTAAATTTATTTCACTTTAAAAATATTTATAGAATGCCATCTATGAATTAAGCATTTGTTGGATTTTAAAATGGAACATAAAAATGAATAAGTTACTGCTCCAGTCACTCAGAATAGTAAACTCTTCTGTGTAGGGGCAATAGCACACACCAAAGAAGGAGGAATTAGCAGGATGTGTTGTCTCTTATTTTACATGACTTATTTCTAGAAACATGGTTTAATTTCAAAGTCCAAAAGTCCAAAAAGACTTACGAGTGATGAACATAATTTTTTCTCTCAAAGAGGTAAAAATTCTGTTAAGACCCTTATCACATTTGCTATTTATGCCTAAAGATTATTAAAATAGTTCCAGAATTTGAACATATTCTTTCTTTCTTTTTTTATTTGAGTATGGTTGACACACAGTTACATTGGTTTCAGGTGTAGAGCATAGTAATTTCACAAGTCTATTCATTATGCTATGTGTGCCACATTCTCTACTTCGATACATTTCATTGTCAGTTGAAAACTGTTGAACAGGTTAAAACTACTGATCATCTTGCTAAGGATGAAATTTTCTATTTTTTGTCAAGTTTCATGATTTCCAAATTTTCTCAGTTGAGTTTGTTTGTGAGTCATTTTCTTATTTTTATCACTTCCTGCCTCCTTGACTTTCATAAAATAATAAAGAAAATATGATAAAGCAATTTTCCAGTTCTTTAGTAGAACACATTTTTCAACCCAAACATGAACTAGAGCCAACATATAGCATGGCTATAAATAGTACCTCTGTCATCTTCTCTCCATGTCTCCCTTGAATAACTTTGAAGAACTCTGAAGAAACTCAAGGCTACAAGAAAACCAGTATGAAATTATCTGCAATGAAATATTGAAATTTGGGCTTACAGAACCTTCACTATTCCACGATGGCAGAATTTCAGTATGGAACTGTTGGCCTTTACAGCAGGCCACAAAAAACTATAGGTCACAAAACAGGCTAAATAGGCATATTTAAAACAATGAGTATCAATGTTCAATATACTAATGTTCAGGTGAACGGCAAGTCAAAAGTATAAATTCAAGGGCTACCTATTTGTGGGAAACATATAGACATAGCCACTGGCAAGGATTCTATTCCTGCAGGATTCTAACATAAACAGGTGGACTAAAACCAGAGAAATAAACATTTCTGTATTTCTTGGCTCTTCCGTTTTTTCCTCCTTAATCGTTGTTTTCATTTGTTTACATTTTCAGTCATCTCTGTCCTTCCTATGCCGTCTATCCTGTACTCTTTTGCTTTTAGAGTAACAATGACAAGGCTTTAATTTATATCCATTACCCAAAAGAGAAAAAAAGAGAGAAAGAACTTATCTTCTTGTCAGCAATCAAGGAACTATTCTCTTACTTTGATTCTCTCCAGACCACCCACAATACCATAACTGGTTTTACCTTATTGCATTCAAAATATTATTCCATCACCCAAAATTCTAGAATAAGTCACTGACAGAATGGGAAGGCACTGAAAATTCTGATTTCTTTCTGCCACTCTGTCTAGATTTACTTGTTCCATCCTTCCTCCGCACCTTTGCATAGGTGTTTCACACTCTCTGAAATGGTTTTGTTCCACCCAGCAGTCTCCTAGTTTTTCTTCAAGAATCAGTTCTAAGGGGTGCCTGGATGGCTCAGTTGGTTAAGCATCTGCCTTCAGCTCAGGTCACGATCTCAGAGTTCTGGGATGGAACCCGTGGCATCAGGCTTGTCCCTTTCCCTCTGCCCCTCCCCGCCGCTTACCTTCTCTCCCTCTCCCACTCCCTCAAATAAACAAATAAAATCTTTAAAAAAAAAAAAAAAGTCAATTCTAATGTCAATCACTCCATGAAATTTTCCTTGTCTCTTCCAAACAACTTATGGGCCTTTAGCCTATGTTTCCATTAATACTTCATATACCTCTATTACAGCAGATCACACATCATGGCAAGTGTCCTGACTCTCCCTTCATTGGTCTATTAGCTTCTCAAGAGTGCAAAGCACGTCTTTCCACCTTTGTGCTCCCAGAGACCGCACCAACAGTGCCTGCCACAAGGTAATGCTAAAAAATAAAAAATATTATGAAATCATAAGACATTTTATTTTCTCATTTTATTTAAATATCTTTTAATTATAGTGAGAGGGAGCATAATATAGCAGTCCAGATTGTGAAGGACTCAATTCAAACTCTGGCTCCACCACTCATGAGATGTACGACCTTGAGTAGATAACAGAGCCTCTCTGTGCTTCATTTTCATTGTATGTCAAATAGGATGGCAATGACACCTACCTCATAAGATTTGTGGCAAAATTGTAGGAGTAACTATATACATATTTGTTCACTTGGAACAGTACCTGACATGTAGTAAGACTATGTAAGGGTCTGCTAGTTTTTATTAAAACTACCATTATTAATATTTACCTTATCAATAAGAGTGCTTATTTACACAAATATGGCAAACAAAAAATCAAGTTGGCATCATGTTTATTTTCACTATGTGCATTCGACATGTGATTGAGATTGTGTCACTGAGTTATTTTAGGAAGTGGATTTTCATTCATCCATTTGGTAAACATTTCTTAAGCCCCCAGTTGGAGCTAGACACTTCTCTAGACATTAAGGAAACAAAGATTTATAAGAAACAGTCCCTGCCATGAACATTTTCAGTTGAGTTAGAGATGAGAAGAAATTAGTCACCATGTGATGCCGTAAGTGCTAACCTAAGTAACAAAAATGCAAAGGTAACACCTATAGGAAGAGGTGAGACCAAGGTTGTAATTTTCTTTCTCTTACGTAAATTAAAAACAAAGATCTTGATTCTCATACTGCTAATTTAGCTCTTTTGGTTAAGGAGGTAATCATAAACTGAGCCAATACATATGTCTAATGTCACAGCCAAGATATGTCATTACAAGCAGGAATTAGCTTTGATAAATGAAATCCACTGATACTACAAAGGTTATTTTATCCATTTATTTCAATATTCTCCACACTCAGTGCTATTTACCATAACTCTCTGAACAGCCAAAATTATAAATTTGAGCTTTATTTATTATCTTGTATACTATTTACACTGAAATGGAGGTGTCAACACCCACAAGACAGACAAAGAGGGGAACACTAAAAAATGAATGAAGTTGATAATTAAAACCATTAAACATTTAAGGATCTTGGAGATAATTTAGTACAAATCTTTAATGCAGAGATGAAGGCCCTGAGGTCCCATGTGACCTTAGATCAATGTCACTCAGCTAGTTGCTTACAGAGCGGGAACTATAACCCAGGTGTCTAAACAGCAATGCCCATTAATTTATCCTAAAGAAAATGACAGCTGTGCAACATTTCAGGCACATGAGCTTTGTACTCATTCTCTAATGCATTCCACAGTTCAAGGTCAGTAATTAAAGGAAAGCCATCCCACCAATGTATTCATTGCTGTAGAAAATAACACAGAAGACTTGGGGGAAACGAATAGTAAAAACCCAAGGGGTTAGGAATTGGTTGTATAATGTTCAGAGAACTAACAAGCACAGATTTTAAATTAAGCTTAGGCAACAGAAGTGACAAGATTTTCAAGAAAAGAGAAGGGGACAAGAATGTTTCAAATAATGGATATATTTTCAGAGCAAATATATAATCTGATTTTGTTAATATAAATCCATAGTTTACTAGGGAAAAGCATTGAATGTTTAAAAGTTTATTTTATAAAATTATACAAATGCCAGTATCTACAAATTAATAGATTTTTTCTCTTCTTTCCGCATGGATAAATGTTAATTTTCAAGTGAGTAAAATCATCTGTCTTTGATGTTCACATTCAGAAGGTGACACTCTTTTTAAACAAATACATAGGACATAGCATGCTATTTAAACTCAAACAAAGACATAATGAATACGATTTTCCTAGTGGTGCCCATTCTCTTGTTTGAGTTGCATAAATCACTCTTTACCATTGTCTTGTGTATTATTAGTTTACATCACATTGACATTTTACAAAATTGAAAAATTAGTAGGCATTTACAAGATCCTCTGTATTTGAGGATACTGTGTCTTTCTTTGAGATAGCAGGATGCCAAAAGACCACCTAGTTTCAAAGCTATACCCTTGAATCTATCTTTTTGATGGTTATGTTCTTCCTTAAAATTGCACATGAGTTGCTTTTATTTTGCCAATAGTCAACTGATGAGTAATTCTTCACATGGGATTTGTAGTCTCTAGGAAAGTTTCTATAAGTAGTATATTACACTAAATTTGTGTTTGTGTGATAGCAGTTTTATAGTATTACACTTAGAAGTAAGCTCATTTTAGAAGCTACTAACAACCAAGAAAACAGATCAAAACAAAGTTGGGATTATATCAGGAATTTAAGGTTAAGATTTATTAAAGTGTTCAACACATTAATCAAAGAAAAAGAAACCATCATGATTAACTAATAAATATACATGTCTTTTAATTATATCAATTATATCTTTTAATTATGTTAATTATATCTTTTAATTACCACAATTTGTGGTACCAGTCTTAGGAAACTTATCACAAATTAGGAATATAAAGAAATATTTCATCAAACATATGACAAAATATTAGATTTATTATTTTGTGTTCTGGAAAATACTTTGTCTTAACTTTTCTTATTTTTTAAAAACATATTGGACTTTCAGAGGTGATGGTTATCAAGAAGAACTTACAAAAGACTTTTATTCCAGCTTTGTATATATCTAAAAACTTCTACCATAATCTAATCCTGCCACTTAATCGGTGGTTTTTACTGGAAATACAGTTGCTTGGTTCTGTCACTAGGTTGATAAGTTCCTTTAAACTGACAAACTTCTATGTAAAATTCACTGGATTCTATGGGGGCAAAGTGCCTCAGTGTTTATGTTTTATTCTTTGGGTAATGAACATTTTATATTGAACTGTTTTTCAAAACTGTACTTGTCTCAGAAACCAAGTTAATCTGTTTATTCCCTTTGGTCATTCTTCTCATTTTGACTTCATTTATGTACTCAGCCATCATTTCCATCATTAATGCAAAAATATGCACGTAATTCCTACTATGCAGTAGACATTAAGCTATTTGTTCCATACACAATGAAGAGGATGGATACATTTCTCTGACTTCCAGAAAATGAGATAGGAGCCAAGAAATTAAAAAGGAAAAAAAAAAAAAAAAAGAGGCTGAGAAAGAAAAGAGAAAGTATACCAGAGAAAATCATTGCAAACTATAGTAAATGCTACAAAAGGTTAAAAGTAGAACTGAGAGAAAATAACTAGACACCACCTAATGGATGGAGTAGTTGGCAGGAGTTTTTTTTTTGCTTTTTTTTTTTTCTTTGCAAATGACAATAAGGTCTAAAAGATGAGTAAGAGGAATGGGGATGGCAGGGCAAGGCATTTTTTAAATGTGTTGGCTTTTTTCTTTCTATTGATGTTGGTTCTTAAATTTTGCAATGTTATCTTGAATGGCTTTGCATCATGTCCCTGCTTAGTTCATCTAAATCTTCAAGAAATTTATATGGTTCCTGGTAGCTCTAGTCATCTCCTGGACTGGCCTATGTTTAAGGACAGGATTCAACTAAATAGCTCTTTGTTTATAGGGTATTTCCCCTATATCATTACTTTTATTCCACTATTGATGTTAATGGAAGTTCTCGGTAGAAAATTAAAGATATCAGGTAAACGAAGAGTGTATAAATAGAAATCACCTTATCCGCCAAAGAAAACCACCATTGATATTTTGGTATGAGACTTTCATGAAACTTTCTTATGAGCTTATATATAAAAGAATATTGTAGTTATAATTGTATTTTCACTTAACAATAGCAATTTCTTTCCATCATAATGAACATACACATCATTTTAATGACAGCAGATATATGTATCTTTTTTTTAATCAATTTTTTATTGTCATAACTTTCCCCATTTGCCTGCCATTGAGAATAAGACTCCAGTGAAGTACTTACAGATACATATTGCACAATTCTCTGATTATTTTCCTGTTAGAAGTTTTTTGATTTGGAATTGTAGATCAAATGATAAATTAAACAATTTTTAAAATATTAATAAGTGGAATTTTATAGAAACGTAAATTTTTAACAGCATGATATGTCTTCATTTATTTCACCATAGCCATACTCATCATGGAAGTTATAATTTTTATTTGATTTTTCAGTCTGACATGTAAAGATATATTTCTAATATTGCTTAAAATTGCATGTTTTCTTTTAAAATTTTTAGTTAACAAGGATATTTTTATATATTTTAAAAATTTTTTGTATTTTTTGTTTTAAAATCTTCACTTTATGGCAGCTGTCTTGTGTTTTTTTATTATTAATTAATATTATTACTTCTTAATAAATTAACATCATTAAACTATTGTGTTTTAAAATTATCTTCTATAGGTCTCTTTTTCTTTAATTTCACTTATGGTATTTTTATACAGTGAAATTTTAGAATTTATAAATGTAAATTTATAAACATCTCTGGTTTCTTTTTGGTGTCATTTTAAGAATTAGCATAAATATTAATTCATGTAAGTCTTTTTTTTTCACTTTTAAGTAACTCAAATTTCCGAAGAATTTATTTTGCAAGCATCGTCAAAAGAAATAATTTTATGATTTTGTCCAAATAGTTGGTTGTCTTAACACCGTTTAATTAACAATCTATTCCCAATAAGCTAAATTCTATTCTAATTATGTACATTTACATATCTGCATGTGTATGCATAGAAACATATATTATAAAATATATACCTATATATTCATATTTTAAAACATACACATTATATTTTCTCTCACTGATTTGTCTGTCTATTCTTTGGTCACTACAATGAAAGCTTAGCAATTAATGATTTAAAACATGATCTGAGGAACTAACTGAGGGTTTTGGAGTCAATTACATGGTTTTGCTTACTTGTGGAGCATGAGGAATAACACGGAGGACATGGGGAGATGGAGAGAAGTGAGTTGGGGGAAATCGGAGGGGGAGATGAATCACGAGAGACTGTAGACTCTGAGAAACAAACTGAGGATTTTGGAGGGGAGGGGAATGGGTGTTGGGTGAGACCAGTGGTGGGTATTAAGGAAGGCATGGATTGCATGGAGCACTGGGTGTGATACATAAGCAATGAATTCTGGAACACTGAAAAGAAATTTAAAAAATAAATAAATATTTTTAAAAATAAATAAATAAATAATAAAACGTGATTTGTAACTGAGTAAGTAAGTTCATTCTTTTTTTCCTTCACTTCCCAACTCTTCTCACACATTTAGACTGGCAAATTAATTTTAAAATAACTTTTATATGATTTCTCTTCTCAAAAAAGGCCCTAACTAAATGTTTCTCAGAATTGTATTAAATATGTAGAACTTTGGATAGGATTTACATCTTTACAAAATTGAGTCTTCTGATACATGATTAAGACATGTCATCATTTGGCTATTTATTCAAATCATCTTTTAAAATTTCTCACAAACTGTGAACATGAATGTATGCAAGCCTATGGAAAATTGTGTGTATGTATGCTTATCAGACACCTTAAACTGATTCAAAGGAACATATTTTTATTCAGATTATTAATAGCTTATTTTTTTCCATTCCATTATCTACCTAGCAAGTAATCTAAAAACAAGGTTATTGATTGGAATATTTGCTTTGTACTCAGCCACCTTATTATAATCTCTATTGACAAAAATTATTGAATTAATGCTCCTGAGTTTTGTAGACAGACCATTATGTAATCTAGGATTTGATGATACTCTTGCCATTGTCTTTCCAATCTCTTAATTTGTTGCCTTTATGAATTTATTGTCTAGGTCTGCCTGACACTATTAAATGATAGTAGTTATATTGGGCCTCTTGGGCTTGTTTTTATTGTAATGGGGATTTCCCTGTTTTTTCATCAATAAACTTAATGTTGGCAATTTTTTGAGGCTTTGTGATAAGTTGGAAAAATTTTATTTAATGAATAGCTGTTGAAATAAAACTTGTCTATTAATATTATATTAATATGGTTATATGCTGTATTTTCTCCTCTGACTAATATCCATACATATCCCATTAATAGATTTCTTAATATTAAATAATTTGTGTATGTTACAAGAAAAGAAGTTTGTGTTCATGATGGAATTGATTTTCAAAAACTTTGTGCAATGCTTTTAATCCTGTATTCATAAGGCAGAACTCCTCACAATTATGACTAATGAAGACTGTGTTAGCTTTTGGTCCCAAGTTATAATAGCGGTATAAAATCATTGTGAATATTTTCTTCTTTTTTAAAGACCTGTAGACCTCAAGTTCAACCAGATTGTTATTAATTACTAACATTTGTGTGTGTGTGGGGGGGAGAAAGTTGGAAGACTTTCTGAAAATCTAAAATTTCCCAAATAGGAGGAGCTCTTTTAAATTACTACCTGATGGTGGGGCGCCTGGGTAGCTCACTGGGTTAAAGCCTCTGCCTTCCGCTCAGGTCATGATCTCAGGGTCCTGGGATTGAGCCCTGCATCGGGCTCTCTGCTCTTCAGGGAGCCTGCTTCCTCCTCTCTCTGCCAGTCTCTGCCTACTTGTGATCTCTGTCTGTTAAATAAATAAATAAAAATCTTTTAAAAAAATAATAAATAAATAAATAAAAATAAAAATAAAAATAAATTACTACCTGATGGTTTTGTCATTTACTGTCTTATAGGAGCCAAAGTTAATTCATTCCTTTTATTTAGTCTGAAAGAAAAGATACTTATATATAGAACAAGGAGAGTTGAATCTGTATATTTCTGTCTTTACCTTTAACCTGAAATATTTCTTAAATCAACATTTTTCAGTAGCTTTTATTCATAATTTAAATAAGTGGTTTTCACTTTGTCCTATATACAACACAAAAATAGTAAGCCATCCAAATTTTTTTAAAAAAAGAAAACAGTACAGAAACAATAAAATTCAATAAAGGGAGGAGGTGACTTAAAGGTGACAAATAATATGGGCAAATTTACTAAAAAGCGTTATAAGGAGAAAATGAATTTTATGTCAGCATCTCACTGCTTTTTCATCCCAACAGATTTGAAGTTGTTGGACCAAGCAGGACATTTTTTATATGGGGTAGACACTAATGTTAGCTGAATAACTCATGAACTCACTATAAATCTGAGACTGGTTATGGCAATTTCTTCTAAAACCATATCTTAACTTATTTCAGGAAAACTTTCTAAAATTGTTTCCATCATTAGTTTACCCATTTATTTACTCATAATTATGCCTTCTTTCAACAAAAATTTGCTGAGATTTATATGTAATTTACATTTTTCTAGAACCAAGATTCTAAATGATTAAGAAACCATCTCTGTGATCAAAGGTATCCTATAGTCTGGCAGCAGAGGCAGACATAAGTATAAACAAATAGTATAAAGAGTAGCATATGACACATCGAATAATTATTGGAAGTGTGTATAAAGTAAAGCAATGACAAGTTATGGAATGAATATAAAATCAAGCAATCCTCACCTCCTGACCTCCAGATGCTATAAAGATCTGTAAATACTATTCCCATATCTGTTACTACTATTTCCAGTCTGTTAATACTATTGATGCCTTCAATATTTTTTCCTCGTGCATTTTACTTCCAATAGCTAACACCTACCTCTCTTTATTAGAAGGTTGTCCTTGACTCTCACTTTTCCTGGGTGACTCCTGGCTCATTCCTTAACCAAAAGTGGGGAGTATATTGAGCTAAGAACCCTAGTTGTCCTCCCCTGATTTGATCAACTCTGATGGGTGACTTTCTTTTAGAATTCTCAGGTGGGATTGAGCCAAAACTTCTCTCTAGGAGTCAAGCTGAGGTCATCACCCTGCTGGACTTCCTTCCATTTATGGTTCCATTTTCCTATTCCCCTACTACTTTTTTCTTCTTTCTGGAAACATTTCTTAGTAAATTACTTTTACAAGAATCCTTGTACCTGCTTGAGCGAAACCCAACCTATGACAATTGCCTTGAAAGATATTCTGAAGCTTCCTCTATAAGTTTACAGCAAGTAGAATTCTGGTCCTCCTACTAGATCCATCCAGAAGACGTACCGTGTAGGGCAAGATATCAGATTATATTGGTTAAAGCTGAACTAACAGCTCTTCCACACCATCTCCCTTGTATTGGCAGGTTACTTCCTTTGTAAATAAATATGCAAATGTATTTTTTCTACATTTTATTTTGTATTTTATTACGTTTCACAGAATTCATACCATTCATGCTAAAAGAAAATCAAATCAATATTGTCAAATGAAGTAAGACCTTGCAAAAGTGTAAGAGTTTTATTTCTCATAAACTGCATAATTTCTACCTAGAACTATTAGAAAAAGCAACAAAGGTTGGAACTATGACTATGCCATGAATTAGCTAGAAATCAAGAGAGATGTGTATGACCTCTGTCATAGACATTGAATATATGACAAAGATCTGATCAATTTGATGTAAGAAGTCAGCCAAGTCTTTTGTTTTCTGATTGTGAAAAATACCAATTAACAGTTTGTGACAACAACTTGTTGGTGTTACCACTACCTAATATGTCTTTCTGGGATCTTACTGAAATAGTTGGAGTGGTGGGAGTTTTCTCATTACTGTGAGGCACAAGCAAGGAGAACAAAAAGCCAACATACTTAGAATGCTGTATCAGAAGGATGGAAAGAAATTCAATCTTGGTGGCACTGCTTAGCCACTGAACAACCTGGAAATACCAACTACAAAATTTGCATTAAGTGAGATAAGTAATTATTACTAACACATAATATCATATGTGTCACATTTTCAGCTTAAACCTCTATTAATTGAGACAAGGTGTATCATGAAATTATTTTAGCAACAAGTAGTGTTCAAAATCAAATTTCGAAAGTGGTTTCAGAAAATGTTGAGTAGGGGTGCCTGGGTGGCTCAGTGGGTTAAGCCTCTGCCTTCATCTCAGGTCATGATCTCAGGGTCCTGGGATCGAGCCCGGCATCGGGCTCTCTGCTCAACAGGGAACCTGTTTCCCCCTCTTTCTCTGCCTGCCTCTCTGCCTACTTGTGATCTCTCTGTCAAATAAATAAATAAAATCTTAAAAAAAAAAAAAAAAGAAAATGTTGAGCAAAAGCCTATAAGTAGGAACTTAAGTGCACCTAATAACATTGGAAATATTCAGGGAAAGAAAAGAAAATTGTCTTGGATTCTGGAAAAATGTCTTTAATGTTCAACATTACTGATGTTATGATATACTGTGCAGGAGTCATTAAGGCAAATGCTCCACACTATTTGAGAATAACAACATCTAAAACTAACATATATTTAGAAAGTATATCACCTCCTAGTTTTAAAAAATTAGGTAGGATTTGTCTACATCTACATTTTCCTTAATGGGTAAATGATTTAATCAAGTGATTTTGTGTTCTAAAATTAACAGTTTGAGTTTAACAACTTCCTGTATTTAGTTAGATTGCAGTTTATTTTTTAACAAATATGATTTAGAATAATATAAAGGTAATACTTTAAAGTTTTGTTCACAATTCATGCTGGAAATCTAAATATTTCTTTATAGGGGCTTCATTGGTAGTTTAATTTAAACATAATCATACTATGAAACTTAATCATCAGCTCTCTATCCACACTAGATTTCTTTTCCCTAAATATCAGCACTTCAGATCAAGTGAGGAACTGAAGGCATCATAAAATTAAAAATCCTTGTAAACGTTTGGTTAATATAGTTGAAAGAAAAAAATAAAAATTGATGAGCAAAAGAAAAACAAACATGTTAGATTTTTAAAAAATATTCCCCCAAAATATATCTGCTTAAAAATGATAGATTGCCATGACAATGCTTTGCCTGTACAGCTCAAGTACATGTATTATCTAGCAAATCTAATCTTGTATTTTCGAATTAGAATACTAATCCAAGTTACATGTATTAAACATTTCAACTTCCCTTTTCATCATGGAGCTTCTACTTATGCATGTTTTAGCAAGGGGTAAGTTTCTAGTATGTTTGTATCAAATATAAAACTGTTGAAAACTCTCCGGATACCCTAATATATTGTTGTTCTCACTTATCACATTCATATATACTGAGCTCACATGCATATAGGTTGGTTTAATCTATCATAAATTCTTATTTCATGAGAATTACTCTTTCATGACTGTGTCAACATAGAAAGATTTTTATTTCTGTTTAGTTGTAAAAAAGTTATATTTTGGTCTGCTGGTCATTTTATTCTTCCCTGCCCCATTAAAAGAATATTATTTTCCAATTTCTTTTTTTTTTTTTATTTTGTCCTACATTTTCTTCTTGTGCACAGAAATCATATTTTGGCATTAAACATCAACTCAAACTGTGCCTGCCTTATGTTACTATGTTTTAATTCATTTTACATCTCTAATTAAATATATGATTACATATATTATTTTGTTTTTATTTTTAAGTATTTATAAATTTATTACTAAAGATTTCTTTTGTATTATTGCATTTTAGTCTATTTACCTTTTTGAGCTATTATATCTATATATAATTAAGAAAGAAAGTTAAGTGATCTGTTTAGCCTTTTAATTGTTAATCTATACCCTCTTCATTCTACATTCTTCATTCAACTCAGGTCATGATCCCAGAGTCCTGGGATCGAGGCCCACATTGGGCTCTCTGCTCAGCGGAGAGCCTGCTTCCTCCTCTCTCTCTGCCTGCCTCTCTGCCTACTTATAATCTCTCTCTCTGTCAAATAAATAAATAAAATCTTTAAAAAATTGATTCTATCATGTAAGGCAGTAGAAAGTGAGAAAAATAAGTTTTGTAAGAGAATGGAGAATGATAGGGAGTTTTCTCTAATTTAGACAGTAGTGACTTTAAAAACACATCTTTAATTTGCAGTTAAGTACAACTCTATAGGGGATACATCTGTGTTTTTTAGACCATATCTGTAACAACAGAATTCTTTGTATCTGTAAGAATTCATATGTAAACATAGGAAGAAAATAGACAATATTTTTTTTGGTCCAGATTAGAATAATTATATACATCATCATCATCATCACCATCATCATCATCATCATCTTTATCAAAATAAAAATGTTTATATATCATACACATTATACACATATAAAGACCTATAAATATATGTGTACATACATGAACATATTTCTCCATGTGTAAGACATACATACAAAAAATGTGTGATGCACTTATCCACATGGGACTTTTAATTATATCTCAAATCATAGAGAAAAGGGTGGATTTTATCTGTATTTACATTTATACCTTGAACTTTTTGTATACAAAAAAACTACTGGGGCACCTGGGGCTCAGTCAGTTAAGTATCTGCCTTTGGCTCAGGTCATGATCTAAAGGTCCTGGGTTCAAGTCCTGCATCGGGCTTCCTGCTCATAGAGGAGTTTACTTCTCCCTCTCCCTCTGCCCCTGCCCCCAACTCATGCACACGCACTCTTTCTCTCTCTTTATCTCTTACAAATATAAATAAATAAAATCTTTTTAAAAATTACTCAGAATAAAATGGAAAGACTTCTCAGTACCATTAAGACTAAACTCATCTTCGTGCTAAACTTTTTGTATTAACCATATAGAATAATATAATACATTAGTGTTCTCACCTAAAGAATACAGTAAATAGTTAAATTGTGTTTACTTATTTCAATAAAGTGTGAAGATTCTTCTTACTTTCATTCACACATTCATTTAGCAAACAATTTTTTCAAAGATTATTATGAATCAGACCATTGACTGTGTTGGGTGGGAGAGGGTAATTACCTAATCATTTATGCTCACTGCACTGCCATAAATGCTAAAGTAAGATATACCAAGTATAGTAGATGTTCAAAGACGAGAGTTTAATTATTCCCTCTAGAGATTTGGACATTCATCTTTGAGGGCAGTAAATCCACCAAAAAGGATAAAATGTATATTATTTCAACAGAAATAAAAATTATTGGATCATTAATTCACAAAATTAGAAACAACACCTATTTCTATCTAGCTAGCAACAATATAATTAGAGAAGTGTTGAATAGGCTCACTTTATTATTAAACAACTTTCAAGTAATAGGTAAAAGTGAAAACAACTCTGATTATATATCAGTGAGATACATTTCTCATTTATTACAGCCATAGGAAGCCTGTTAATGCTGTCCTGCAGCGTCAAGAGGTACAACTTTATAAAATGTGTAATCTCAGATTGCCCACCAAATATCCATGTTGCTCACCTGCTCTCACCACTTTTTCAAAACATTTTTTTAGAGTTGTATTTGTACTCTATGCTAAGGAAATTGTGCTTTGTTTGGTAGGCACTGGAAATCTCATAAATGTCCTTTGATGTAGGAAGTCACATGGTAATAAAATACAGTACCTAGGAAATATTATTCTGAGAGAATCAGAACTGAAGAGAAAGAGCACAGTGAAGAGGGTATTTCTGTGTTATAGATGCTAGGTAATAAAAATACATCTCGAGCACTTGGGGTGACTCAGTCAGTTAACCGTCTGCCTTCAGCTCAAATCGTGATCTCAGGGTCTTGGGATTGAGCCCCTCGTCAGGCTCCCTGCTCAGTGGGGAGTCTGCTTGTCTCCCTCCCTTTGCTCCTCCACCCTGCTTGTGCTCTCTCTCTCTCACTCAAATAAATAAAATCTTAAAAAAAAAAAAGGAAAAGAACACATCTCTTAAAGCAAATGGAAGCCAAAGAGGAAAGGATAAAATGCCTCACGTTTTGAATCTGGATTACTTGTAGAAAGATAGTCATATTTTAAAATTATGTAAATTTAAGAGGAAAACTGTGTTTGGCATTTTTTTTTTTTGCTTTTGCTTTTAAGAAAAAATGAGTTTAAGGATGTATATGAAATAATAGGGAAGAATATCCATGTACTTTTCATAATGAGTGTTAATTTTTTCAAGGACTTATTATGTTCTGTGTACTAGTCTAGTGTTCACTGGCTGCTTGCCACAAACCCATTTTTCAGAAGAGGCAACTGGAGCCCAAAGAAGCCATGTCCCCCATGTTAGTTAGCTCTTCAGAGGTTGAACCAGGACTTGAACCCAGACATTCTGGCTACAAGAGATTGTGTTATCATTCAATTTACCATGCACAAATAAATGTTTCAAGTAGGGCATAGGGAAAGAGTCAGAGCTGATACATAGACTTTGAATAGAGAAGAAATCGTAGTTGCGTAGGGGAAGACAGAGTAGTCATTCTCAATAGTGGCCAGCTGTGTAGCTTTATGACCAGATTCATTGGTCCAAATGTTAAGGATCCTCCATCAGTATGTTTTGAGAAGAAACTGGCATTTCTATTTAAAAGATACACAAGTGATTCTGATTTCACAGGCAGAGTGAGAATCACTAATGAAGGAAGGGAAATTTAGAGGGTGAAATATAAGCCTTGAAAAAAACATTTACATGCATTAGGAATGCTAGTTAAGCTATGTCATTAATTCTGTACACCATCCCCATATCTCAAATTTATGAGGGAATAACCAAGTTTAAGCTATATCCATGCTGACACATTTCTACATGTTGAAGAGAGATTTGAATCAAACTCTGACAAAGTCTATTTTTTTTTTCCCATTAGACTGGTGCTTCTTTGTGATTGTGTTTTCAGAGCCCTAGTGTTCTAAAGAGTTGTCTTGGGGCCACCTTGGTGGAGCAAAGTAAAGTAGATTAAAAGAATGCAGGCCCCCATTCACTACCTTCTCATATTCCAGTCACAACATCTCTGCTATTACATAGTGGGATTTTGTCTGATATTTATTGTAAAAGGGAGTCCAATGACTGAAGCTCTGAACTAAGCCAAGAAGATACAGCAGGCATGTTGACACCAACAGATAGGGATGTTCAGAAGATATTGGCATTACAGATGTACAGCAAATCTCTATTGTAACAACTTACGTAAATCATGAAAAAATTTAAAAATTCACAGACCCTATCAATTCTAAAAATAGTTGAAAAATTGAATAGATTATTCCCAATGGAACAGTGATATGGATACTCTATTTATCAGAGAAATCACATTTCTCACATAATGGACAACCTCCCTCTGCTTCTAATTGTAAGAATTCTCACTCCTTCTCCCCCATCATCCCAAGTCAAGATCTTTGTCTCCCAAAGAAAGAGGATTCCAATTGACCTTACCTTCCATTCATGCAATTAATATTATAATTTCCATTTTTCTCTTTAATTGGGCACAATAAAAAAACAACAACCTACTTGCAGCCAGTAAAGAGTAAGAACCATACACCAGTAAATATCTTAATACTTGGCCAGATTTTTTTCCCAATCTGACCTATATTATACTTTCTTTTATAAAGATTTTATTTATTTATTTGACACAGAGAGATCACAAGCAGGCAGAGAGGCAGGCAGCGGGCGGGGGAAACAGGCTCCCCGCTGAGCAGAGAGCCCGATGCGGGACTCCATCTCAGGACCCTGAGATCATGACCTGAGCCAAAGGCAGAGGGCTTAACCCACTGAGCAACCCAGGCGCCCCTGTATTATATTTTTTAAGTGGTAAGTCTAATTAAATACTAGCTTTGCTGAATATATTCATCACAAAATCAGTGGAGTAACATTAGCAAAATAGCCAGTTTAGAACATTATTGGTACACAGAAGTGTTAAGGTGGCTATTTCACCAAGACCTGTCTTTTATTTTGAAGAACTTGAACATAAGCGCAAAGCCATAAGAATGAGGGTAATAAATTACGAGGATCAGGACTAATTGTGCTTCCAGCGGTTTGATAGATTAATTTCTTTTAAGGGGAGAGAAGAGCTGGTTTTTTGTTTGTGCAATGCTGAGATGAATTGCCCATGACCTTATGTAAACCGAAAGCTTGTACTGACCTGTTGAAATGGGAAAGCTTGTCACCATGGCAACAGAGGACAAGTAAAATAGGTTTTTGCTGCAGTTATAAATAAGGTGGAAAACCAGTGGACTTTTCCTCCCTCATTCTGTGATAAAGACAACACCGATTTTTTTTTAAACACCATTTTTATGTCTACATTTTTTCCAGACATAAAATACACGTCATCTTTTGGATGAAAATCTCCAGGGAGGCAGACTGTGATCTGTGAGGTGGAGAGGAAGGGAGGTTGGAGGGTGGGAAATGAAGAAGAGCCAGAAAGATATAGAAAATCTGAGGCAATGCCCCTATTTAAACAATTCATTCTTTCTGAGATGCCTGCCATATATCACTGCAATTTAGCATTGGACATATTAGAATGCCTAAAAGTGCTTGAGCCAAGGTAAAGGAGAAAAAATGATTAAGGTGTTTCAAGATGATATACTGTATCTCCCTTTTATCTAGAATAAAAAAGATATTGGGTATATTTTACTTATAACTATAGCCATACTTACTGTGTTCTAAAATCTATGATAAATAAATAATTGTATATAAGGCTTTGTATGCAGGCTTAATGGTCATCATAGTTAATTCTGCTAATTCATTTAAATCGGAATTTTCGTCAAATTTTTTTCAAAACTTTGAACCTCTTTCACCCAACACTTGGTGGCACTACTACTTCATAAGGTAGGTCCCTGCAAACAACTACCAAATCTGCTTCATGATTTTTGGAAACACCTTGCATGCCTTTCTCCAGTGTAACCCTTCAGCTCTAAGGCCTTGAATGTGCAACTTGAGGCATCTGTGAGTCCTCTGTCCCTTGCACGACAGTACTGCAGTGGCAACTGGGAGCAAAATTGTTACAAGCACTAACTTTCATCACAGAAGGTTCATAGGAATGAAAAATGGAAGAAAAACACTTTTATAGAACAGTGATTGGGTTGATTGATGGTCTAGAGTCTACACTGTCTCTCATAGAACCATCTGAAATGATGGGAGTATCCTATGGAACACGCATAAGATGGAGGTCTGTGGTCTAACAGGTAGCCACTAGCCTCATGTGGTTATCGAACACTTGAAATAGAGCTAGTGCCATGGAGAAACTGATTATTTGAAGTCAATTCGATTTAGAGTACAGTTATCACAAATGGTCAAAGGCTACCATGTTGGGCCACACATGGACGTTGTTATGCATGAACCTAAGTTGTTGGCTCAAGAAAGTTGACTCAAGAATAAGGCAGAAAATGATGCAAAGTATGATAAGAAAAGTGATGACACCATCCATCCCTCAACCAGTGGGGGAAATACAACATTGGAAAAACAAATAAAATCGGCTTGTTTTTCTTTCCATTCTCATCTAAGAAGTGAAGTGTTTCCTTTGCAGTCACATATGAATTAACTGTCTTCCCCTTGTAAAAATTTCTCCTTTTCAATGTTTTTGTTTTCATTTTTTAGATTGCTGTTGTTGTTTTTACCTGCCTAATAGTTAAAGGAGAAAAAAAAAAAAAAAACACATTTAGCGACAGTCACTTTGAGTTGTGTCAGCCTAAGGATGATCCCATGAAGTTCTTCATTACTCAGCCTCCATTCCCAGTGACCTGGACCAAAGGACAGAAGGAAACTTTCCAAATTAGTTCCTTCTTATCCCATTGAATGTTAAACAGTTCGAAGAGATGAACGTCACACGGTATGTTGCAACCGTGAGAGGGATGATTCAGAGATCCAGTTTGTCCCCAGAAATCGGGGTGTATTTGGAAGGAGAATGACGGGGTGACATGCATGCTGTGGCTCTAATATACCCTGAACTGGACCACCTCCTTCTAGGACTGATTTCTCCTATCACTTTCTTATGGGGCATTTTCAAGTTTTATTAAATTGAATTCTAGCTTCCTTATTTGGATGTGAATTCTTAGAGGAAAGGGGCTGGTATTTTTATTTGTTTGTTTTGTTTTGTTTTGTTTTTTGTTTTCATTTGTTTTGTAGCATCTGGCCCCTAACCCTATACCTCTATGGTGACTCTTTTCCTGTTGGCAAAGATGAAGGCATCAAGAGAAGTGAGGTATCACAAGTGGGAATTCCTCCATTATAAAAGCAATGTGCTGATAACAACCTCTTAATAGTGACACTGCAATTACTCTACTGACAGTTATGGATGTAGGGACATTAGTGCTAGAATCTTGTAAGAAATCCATTCTGGGTTCTGAATTTGAGCACCTGTATTGCCGTGATAAGAAATACTGTGGCATATTAAGAGTGACTCTCTAGGTAACTGGTTATTTTTTTTTAATTATGCTGTAGCTATATTACTGGCATATATATAAAAAATCTTTCTGAAAAGATATTGTGTTTTTCACTCATCTGTTTCCTGTTGCCTTCAGCTGGTCAAAATCTGTACTCTGTTCCTACGGACCATATGCCAAGACTACTCCCCCACTTTCATCACACAAAAATTTTCCTTTTTCTTTTCCACTTCCCTATAAATAATCAGTTCTGTTTATAATCCATTTCTGGTTCAAAATAGTTACAGAAAACACTTGTTGATTACTTTACATTTTGACAATTATTTCTCACATTTTCACTAATATTTTCATTGATCATTTGCTGCCTTTATCATGTCCCCCTGGTCATATGTCTTTAACCATCACTGAATTTTAGAACTCACATGAATTATTAGTTAACCACTTCTTAAGATCAACCTGAAAACTAAAGAAAAATTTTTGTTTGTGTGAGAATATTTAGCAACTAGGATCCATTTTACTGAAACCATATCAGTGACTTGAATGGAGAGAATTAATATAAGGACTTGTTAACTAAGTATAAAGAGTAGAAAGGAAATGTAAGGTAGGTATCATAGAGGTTGCCACTCTAAGAACCAATCACAAGCACGTGTGCTCAAAAAACAAGGGAGTAATGACAAAAGCTCAGAAACTTAAAGGAGGGGTCCCTGGGTGCTGAAACTCAGAGTTCTCAGGAAGGGCTGAGCTGGTGATATGTTGGGAAGGGAGGCAAGATGAGGCTGATTCTGTAAGTGTTGGCAAAATTGCTGACTGGGTTCAACTGCTGTTCCAGAAATAATTATTGCCACCAGCATGAGGAAATGTAGTCAGAGAAGACCAAAGGACATCATGATAGCAAGCTCAATGTCCTTTTCTCTTTTCTGCTATTTTATACAGCTTCTTTCATTCCTTGGTTAGTTACCCTCTCACTAACAAGAAGGCATATTAATGCGAATTTGAAAACATCATTAATGCTCACAACACATTATGTATTGGGATGTGGTAACCAGAAAACAAAACAAATAAAAGCAAGCCAACAAAACAAACCTTGCCCATGCCTTAATTGATTTCTCTGTCCACAAGAAGGTATACAAACTTACCAAAATCAAATTATTATTTTAACTATAGCAAAGTGTGCAACTTGTCATTTGTATTTAAGCATTATTGGTGTGTCAATAAACTGAAAGTATGTTGAACATATAAATTATTTAACATAGCTTGACCTTTTAGAATAAATGTTACTGGAAGTCCTAGCCTCAGCAATCAGACAACTGAAAGGAATAAAAAGCACTCAAATCAGCAAGGAAGATGTTGAACTTCCACTATTTGCAGACAACACAATACTTTCTGTAGAAAACCTGAAAGACTACCAAAATATTGCTAGGACTGATACACAAATTCTGTAAAGTTGCAGGATATAAAATCAATATATGGAAATCTATTGCATTGCTATACACCAAAAATGAAGCAGCAGGAAGAGAAATCAAGGAATCAATCTCATTTACAATTGCACCAAAAACCATAAGTTACCTAGGAATAAACCTAACCAAAGGAGTAAAAGATCTGGACTCTAAAACTATAAAACACTAATGAGAGAAACTGAAGATGACACAAAAAATAGAAAATATTCCATGCTCATAGATTGGAAGGAAAAATACTATTAAAATGTCTATACTACTCAAAGAAATCTACATATTTAATGCAGTCTTTATCAAAACACCAACAGCATTTTTCACAGAGCTAGGACAAACAACCCTAAAATTTGTATGGAACCACAAAAGACTCCAAATAGCCAAAGCAACCTTGAAAAGGAGAAACAAAGCTGAAGGCATCACAGGTCCAGACTTCAGGTTATATTACAAAGATGTAGTGATCAAGACAGTATGGTACTGGCACAAAAATAGACACATAGATCAATGGGACAGAATAGAAAACCCCGAAAGGAACCCACAACTGTATGGTCAACTCATCTTTGACAAAACGGGGAAGAATATCCAATGGAAAAAAGACAGTATCTTCAAAAAATGGTAGTGGGAACATTGGACAGCAACATGCAAAAAACTGAAACTGGACCACTTTCTTACACTGTACACAAAAATAAATTCAAAATGCATGAAAGACCTAAATGTGAGACAGGAAACCACCAAAACCCTAGAGGAGAGCATAGGCAGTAAACTCTTTGACATCGACCATAGCAACTTCTTCCTAGGTATGTCTCCTGAGGCAAGAGAAACAAAAGCAAAGATAAACTATTGGGACTCCATCAAAATAAAAAGCTTCTGCACCACGAGAGAAACAATCAACAAAGCTAAAAGACAATCCACCGAATAGGAGAAGATATTTGCAAGTGACATATCTGATAAAGGGTAATATCCAAAATACATAAAGAACTTTATCAAACTCAATACCCAAAAAGCAAATAATTCAATTAAGAAATCGGGAGAAGACATGAATAGACATTTTTCCAAAGAAGATATGGAGATGGCTAACAGATACATGAAAAGATGCTCAACATCACTCATCATCATCACTCATCATTAGGGAAGTGCAAATCAAAACTCCAATGAGATATCATCTTGTGCTTGTCAGAATAGCTAAAAGCAACACAGGAAACAACAGGTGTTGACAATGATGTGGTGAAAGGACAACACTCTTGCATGGTTGGTGGAAAGGCAAACTGGTGTAGCCACTCTGGAAAACAGTATGGAGTGTCCTCAAAGAGTTAAAAATAGAACTACCTATGATGTAACAATTATAGTACTTAGGTATTTACCCAGAGGGATACTAAAATACTAATTCAAAGGGATATATGCCCCCTCATGTTTATAGCAACATTATCTATAATAGCCAATGTATGGAAACAGCCTAAATGTACATCAACTAATGAATGGATAAAGAAGATGTAATACAGAATAGGTAGAGGATACAGGATAGATAGATACAGAATAGAAGCCAGAGAGTATTCTGCTAAGTGAAATAAGTCAGAGAAATGTGGAATTTAAGAAACAAAACAAACAAGTGTAGGGGGAAAAAAGAGAGATGGGGCAAACTTGCAATACTTCTTGAATGAATGAGTATTTATTTTCTAGCCAATGGTTCATAATGTGGATTATTGGGGATAGCATTTTTTAAAAGAATCATCAATTTCAGTTTATGTTTTTATTTTTAAAAATTAAAATTAAATAAATGCCTAACTTGTTACTTTTGTCTATCTATATTTTTATTTTTTATTAATATTGTGGATAGTTTACTTTCAATGTATGATTTTTATTAATTAATATTAATTAATTATTAATTAATTATTCTGTCACTCATCCATTGACTGGGTCTGTAGTAATACTGTTGTACATAGCATTTACGAACAGGTAGAGTATAAAAAGATGAATCATGTACGAGGCTGAGAATGCAATAAAATATCCTGTTATTAACCTTGTTCTTTTTCTAAAGACAACGAGGTATTTATGATATTTTCTAAAACCCTAATGAATAGTAATGCTTTCTTTTTTTGCCCTTTATAACTTCTTAAAGTTGAATTTGAGCACAAGACTTCTGTGTTAAATGAATAAAACAAATCACTGAAATTTAGAGGAAAAAGTACCTCAACAAAAATCTAAGTGTGTGTTTGTGTACGTATATATACGTGTGTGTGTGTAAAATGTATGTGTGTGCACATATGTTTACCTTCTATCAGTGTGTGTATGTACACAAACATACAGATGAAGAAATGAAATTCAGGATTTCAGAGGCTGATGAGATGGATGAGTTTTTAAGTCCTTGAAATAGAGCATTTAGTGAGTTGGGTCTATTGTCTAAGAGTGACAAGAACTCAGAGATCAAGCAGACGTTTTCGCTTCTTTGATTCAATTGAATCTATCTAAAAAATGGATTGAAATTCAACAAATTCCTTCAACTATATGGATGCCTACTGCATGCCAGGCTCAGCGCCAGGTAATGAGGATTCCCAAATGAAGGGAGCATATGCCCTGCCATGGGATTTTTATAATCTCATAAGTGAGATTACCACAGCAAGCAAGTATATGCACAGTATCCCTAATATGAAGAACACTGAACATTCAGACACAATAAATGAAAAGGTGTCTATGTGGAATTTCTCTGCTCCTGAAGTAGGGAAATGTTCACAGAAAAGATTAATTCAGCAAAACAAAGTAATACTGTATTTTAATCACTAGAGTGCTTCATGTATCCATTCAGTTTAGAGAGGCACCTTTCTGTATTCAGACCTACCCATCAGTTTAGTCATTATTTTTCCAAGAATCTGAGTCCCTTCATCCCCCAGTTCCGTTCAATGTCACCTGCAGGCTGTCTAATTGCTGAACTATGCTCAATGGTGCCTTAGAACCTGTTCCTCAACATTGGTGGATAGGTTATTCTTGCTGTACCAAAAATCTATGTCCAGTGCCCTGGGCAGCTGAGTACAAGCCAGACTGTAGTCTTTTGTTTTAATCTTCACTTAATTACTTTAGCCCATGTGACAGCACTTCTGCTTGAATTTTCTCTTCCTTCTACCATTCCTGCCCTGGGACTAGAGATCTGGTATGATGAGGAATCCATTTCCTTGAGTACAAATAGGCTTTCTTGGTCATGTCAGCTTTCTCCTTAATGACAGCCCTATTTCCAGAACTCTTGTATCTACCTAATTCTGAAAATTGTGCGATTGTTCTAAAATGAAGCAACACTGCCAACTTATCCTAAGCATCTCTATTTCCAGAAAGGTCTGTTTAACACTCCACAGACCCTGTTGGTCCTATTTGAATGTCAAGTATGAATTAACTATATGTAATTTATTGAACAACTTGGATATCCAGTTCAAGGTTACCACACCATCTAAGACATTATTATGATGTATCAGTCTGCATGGTGCAAACAGTTGAATACTTCTAACCTTGGACCCTTAACTGTATCTCCATTTTTTTTCTTCCTCTGACCTGTCTCCGAGTTTTCAACATACCCAAGCAGCTAGGTATGCATGAATAACACCAAGCATACCAAAGGAACTGCTTCAAGCTTTTTCATCTAGGAAAAACCAAAGAATTACTATTATTGTTATTATTTTTGATTTCTTATTTCTACTCCAGTTAGTTAACATATAGTGTAATCTTAGTTTCAGGTGTAGAATTTAGTGATTCATTGCCTGTGACAACAAGTGCCCTCCTTAATATCTATCACCCATTTAACCCATCCCTCCACCTACCTCCCCTCCAACCATGCTCATCTTTTCTATAGTTGAGTCTGTTTTCCAGTTTGCCTCTCTCTTCCTTCTCCACCCCCATGTCCATGTGCTTTATTTCTTAAATTCTACATATGAGTGAAACCATATGGTATTTGACTTTCTCTGACTGACTTATTTCACTTAGCACAATACTCTTGAGCTCTAGTCACATCATTGCAAATGGCAAGATTTCCTTCTTTTTTATGGCTAAGTCATATTCTATGATAGGTAGATAGAGGATAGATAGATAGATAGATAGATAACATCTTCTTTATTCGTTCATTCGTGCATGTACATTTAGGTTATTTCCATAAATTGGCTATTGTAGGTAATATTGCTATTAATTTCAGGGGGCATGTATCTCCTTGAGTGTTTTTCTTTAAGGTTTTGTAAATTAATTATTGGTGTGATCCATCAAAAAACTTAAAAATTATAAATTAAATCACTATGTGATTGACAATCAAAAAGACATACTTACTGGGGTGCCTGGGTGGCTCAGTGGGTTAAGCCTCTGCCTTCAGCTCAGGTCGTGATCTCAGGTTCCTGGGATTGAGCCTCACATCAGGCTTTCCACTCGGCAGGGAGCCTGCTTCCCCCCCCTCTCTGCCTACTTGTGATCTCTCTCTCCCTCTGTCAAATAAATAGATAAAATGTTTTTTTTAAAAAAAGACACACTTATTGGTAGGAATACATTCCATTGTGGTGCTGGATGACTTTATTCTAGACATAATCAAAGGTCATACCATTAGACAGCAATTAGTTCCCTAGAACTTCTTCTTTTTTTTTTTTTTAAAGATTTTATCTATTTGACAGAGAGAGATCACAAGTGGGCAGAGAGGCAGGCAGAGGCAGAGAGAGAGGAGGAAGCAGGCTCCCCGCAGAGCAGAGAGCCCGATGCGGGACTCGATCCCAGGACCCTGAGATCGTGACCCGAGCCGAAGGCAGAGGCTTAAGCACTGAGCCACCCAGGTGCCCCTCCCAAGAACTTCTTAAGAAACAAACTATTTAGCATTCTTTAATTCTGAAAATTAAAGTCAGTTAATATATACACACGCACTGATGGATGAATTGAAATGCTCCCTCAAGTAGTTTGAAGCTCCTGAGAAAGAAATATATTTAAAATGTGAGCTTCTTAAGCTTTTATCATATGGTTTTGCTTATTTGTGGTACGTAAGGAATAACACGGAGGACATGGGGAGATGAAGAGGAGAAGGGAGTTGGGGGAAATTGGAGGGGGAGATGAACCATGAGAGACTGTGGACTCTGAAAAACAATCTGAGGGGTTTGGGGGGGTGGGGGATGGGAGGTTGGGTGAGCCTGGTGGGTATTATGGAGGCACGTATTGCATGGAGCACTTGATGTGGTGCATAAACAACGAATGCTGGAACACTGAAAAGAAATTAAAAAAAAAATTTTTTTTAATCTTTAAAAAAAGAAACTGTATGATAGTGCAGTCATATTTTCAAAAGAGAAAAAAATGTGAGCTTTTCTAATATCTTTCTCACCTGCATTCATCTTCCGGGGTAGATAAATTTATGTAGTTGAATTAAGAATGCGTAATTAAGAGCAATGGTTATAATTAACATATCTATTGAACACACTAAAAAATGGGATAAAAAAAATTTTCCCAAATTGTAATTGTAATTCTGGAGACATGAGGTCATTTATGAAAATAAATTTACAAAAAAACTGCATGTGTCCTTACAATGTCCATTAACATAGCTTACAGTGTCCATTACCATAACCCGTGGCCTGAGAAGAAACCAAGTTTGAAGCATTGAACTAGAAAAATCTCTTCCACTGATATCAGACAGCGTCTCCTTGCTCATTTCAACCTTTGCTTTTGCAATGTCATTCTCCCAATGCTTCTCTGCATTTTTCAGGTTCTGTTAGACTATATCAGCAGCTTAACACAGGATTTCCCTGCCAAAGAAGATGACTTAGGGCCAACTGTTCTTTCTGCAGCATTCCACAGCAGCAACCATCATGCAACTCAGCTACTTCTAACTTGCTGCTAAGTCATTTGACCATGAGACCTCCATTTTTGCTATGACACTAGAAGAAAAAACCCTGGAATGATGCTTGGGTATTTTCACTGTCTTAGCTTAGAGAAGAACCACCCATCCTTACTTCTCACTTCTCTTTAGACAGAATTAGTCATGTAGCCCTGCTTAACTGCAAGGAGGCTGGAAGTATACTTTCTCATATGGCCAAAAAGGAAGGGAAAATCAGATACTGGTGAGAACTAAAATGTCTACTATACTCCACAAATTTTGCCCATGTTTCCATGATTAAATCACCCATATATGCAACTTATCAGCTATTCCTGAAGCATCTTGGCTACAATGAAATGCATTTTCGACCACAGTTACAGAACTGATTGCATCCATTCTCTGGTAATTGAGGGTCACACTACCAAGGCTCACATCCTTATTACTTCAATTACTGCCCTAAGTATAACCTTTCTACTTATCCATTATCACTCTCAATGTCTTCCTATTTTGGCAGCGTATACTCCCAGATGAAAGCTGGGCTTCCACTTCTCTTAACCAGCTTGACTTTAACTTAGAATCTAGAGTCAAATGGACTGATTTTGAATCCTGGCACCAATACTTAGCAGATATGTAGCCTTGGGAACATTACTCAACATTTCAATGTTATGAGTTTTAAAATAGAGGCAATCATAACTTCTACCTTGTTGGGTGCTTATGATAGTTATATATGAAAATATATGTAAATATTAACTATTATTAATAAAGGTCTCAATGTCTTTAATCCATTTTTAGATATTTCCATCACCTTTTGATGTGAACTGAAACTGGATTTTATTCCAGTTTTCTTTTTGGTCTTTTTTTTTTTTTTTTCCTTCCATGCTCCTTTATAAGAACAGAAAATATGAAAATGTACTTTTTGCTCCCAGTTATGGTCTCTAAATAATTTCATCCTCAATCTCCTCCTGTGGGGGGAGGGTGGGAGAGTCCTGTCTCTTTAAACTACATGCCTTCAAGCACAGTGTCCCTCTTACTTAATCCTGCTATATATCATCATCCTTGTCATCTTCTTATATTAAAGACTGTCTCCAGGTTCCTAATGTTTCTTGGTGAGCCCAAAATCCATGTGGGTGTCTCTTTATCTTATGCCACTTTTCTGTCCTATTACTCTGGATGTCAAATAACTTATTTCCATTCAGTTCTAGGTTTTGCTTCCAGAATTATAGTATACACTTTTATCACCAAAAATATGTTAATTTGAATATCCAATTCCTCTACTGTCACCTCTTACCATTCTAACTCACTTGTTCTTATATCCACATGTCAGCAATGCTTTCATCTCACAGAACGATCCAAAATCTTTGGAATGCACCAAAAGCTGTTCTGAGAGGGAATATTATAGCAATACAGGCTTACTTCAAGAAGCAAGAAAAATCTCAAGCAAACAACTTAACCTTACAACTAAAGGAGCTAGAAAAACAAGAACAAACAAGACCCAAAACCAGTAGAAGGAAGGAAATAAAAATCAGAGTGGAAATAAACAGTATAGAAACTAAAATAAAAAAGTAAATAAATAAATAAAAACAGATCAATGAAACCAGAAGCTATTTCTTCAAAAATATTAACAAAATTGATAAACCTTTAGCCAGATTCATCAAAGAGAGAAAGGGAGAGAGAAAGGAGATTCAAATAAACAAAATCAGAAGTGAAAGAGGAGAAATAACACCAACATTACAGAAATATAAAAGATTATGAGAATATTATTAAAAAATTATATGCCAGTAGATTGGACAACATAGAAGAAATGGATAAATTACTAGAAACATACAGCCTACCCAAACTGAACCAGGAATAAACAGAAGAGTTGAACAGACTGGTTACCAGCAAGGAAATTGAATCAGTAACCAAAAAATTCCCAGCAAAAAAAGTCTAGGACTAGATGGTTTCACAGGTTAATTCCAGCAAATATTTAAAGAAGAGTTAACACCTATTCTTCTCAAACTATTCCAAAACATTGAAGAGGAAGGGAAGTTTCCAAATTCATTCTATGAGGCAAGCATTATCCTGAAACAAAAACCAGATAAATATACTACCAAAAAGAGAACTACAGGTCAATATCTTTGATGTAAATAGATGCAAAAATCCTCAACAAAATATTAGTAAACTGAATCCAACAATACATTAAAAAAATCAGTCACCATGGTCAAGTGGGATTTATTCCTGGAATGCAAGGGTGCTTCAATATTCACAAATCCACCAATGTGATACATCACATCAACAAGAAAAAAGATAAAATTATATGATCATTTCAATAGATGGAGAAAAAATATTTGACAAAGTACAACACTTATTCATGATAAAACTCTCAATAAAGTAGATGTAGAGGGAACATACCCCAACAAAATAAAAGCTTTTTATGAAAAACCCACAGCTGACATCATAACCAATAGTGAAAACTGAAAACATTCCCCCTAAGATCATAAACAAGACAATGATGTCTATTCTCACCACATTTATTCAGCATAATATTGGATGTCCTAGCCATGTAATCAGGCAAGAAAAAGAAATAAAAAGCATCCAACGTGGTAAAGAAGAAGTAAAACTTTCACTAATTGCAGATGGCATGATACTACATATGGAAAATCCAAAAGACCCCACCAAAAAACTACTAGAACTGAGAAATGAATTTAGTAATGTCACAGGATATGAAATCAATATATAGAAATCTGTTGCATTTCTATACACTAATGATGAAGCAGCAGAAAGAGAAATTTTAAAAATATAATCCCATTTGAAATTGCACTAAAAATGATGTTTACCTAGGAATAAACTGAACTAAGGAGGTGAAAGGCCTGTACTTTGAAAGTTATAAAAAATTGAAGATGACACAAAGAAATGAAAAGATATTTCAGCCTCATGGACTAGGGAGAACAAATATTATTAAAATGTCACATTACCCAAAGCAATCTATACATTTAACGCAACCCCTATCAAAATACCATCAACATTTTTCACAGAACTAAAAAAAAATTATTCTAAAATTTGTATGGGACCACAAAAGACCGTAATCTTGAAAAATAATAAAACTAGAGTTATCACAATGCCACATTTCAAGATATACTACATTTCAAGATATACTACAAACCTGTAGTAATCAAAACAGTATAGCACTGGCAAAAAATAGACACATAGAAAAATGGAACAGAATAGGGACCCCAGAAATAAACCTACAATTACAAGGTCAATTAATCTTTTACAAAGGAAGAAAGAATATCCAATGAGCATAAAGAAAGTCTCTTCAACAAAAGGTGTTGGGAAACCTGGATGGCAGCATGCAAAAGAATGAATCTGGACCACTTTCTTACACCATACACAAAAATAAATTCAAAATGGATTAAAGACTTACACGTGAGACCTGAAAACTTAAAATTCCTAGAAGACAACAAAGGCAGTAATTTCTTTGACATTGGCTGTAGCAACATTTTTCTATATGCATCTCCTGAGACAAGGGAAACAAAAGAAAATTAAGACTTATCAAAATAAAAACGTCTACACAGCAAAGGAAACAATCCACAGAACAAAAGGGCAACCTCTTGAATGGGAGAAGATATTTTCAAATGATATAGCCAATAAGGGGATGGTATCCAAAGTATATAAAGAACTTATACAACTTGAAAACAAAAAACAAATAATACAGTTAAAAAATGGGCAGAAGACATGAACAGATATTTCTCAAAGAAAACATATAGATGTGCAACAGACACAGAAGATGTCTAACATCACTCATCATCAGGGAATGCAAATGAAAATTAAATGAGGTATCACCTCACACCAGTCAGAACAGCTAAAATCAAAACACAAGAAGCAATAAGTGTTGGTGAGAATGTGGAGAAAATGGAAATCTGGTGCACTGTGATAGGAATGCAACCACTGTGGAATACAGTATGGAGATTCCTCAAAATACTAAAAATAGAATAACTATATGATTTAGTAATTCTACAACTGGTTATTTACCCAAAGAATACAAAAACACTGATTCAAAAAGATACATGCTCCACCATGTTTATTTTATCATTATCTACAATAGCCAAAATACGGAAGCAACCCAAGTGTCCATCATAGATGAATGGATGAAGATGTCATATATATATATATATAATATACATATATAATATATATTACTCAGCCATAAAAATTTACATAATATATTATATTATAATATATAATATATAACAATAATATATAATATATAATGGAAAATTACTCAGTCATAAAAAATGAAGTCTTGCTATTTGCAATACCATGGATGGACCTAGAGAGTGTAATGATAAGTGAAATAAGTCAGTCAGAGAAGGACAAATGTCATATGATTTTATTTATATGTGGAATTTAAGAAACAAAACAAAGGAAAAAAAAAGACAGACCAAAAAACACTCTATTAGCTACAGAGAACAAAATAATATTTATGAGAGGGGAGGTGGTGGGGGCATGAGTTAAATAAGTGAAAGGGATTAAGATTACATTTATCATGATGAGAACTGAGTAATGTATAGAATTGTTGAATCACTATATTATATACCTGCAACTAATTTAACACTGCACATGAATTATATTGGAATTTAAAACTAAATAAATAGATAGATAATTTTTTTTTACTTTTGTTTAGAATTTTAGGCAAAGACTGGTTTTTTTTTTTAAGATTTTATTTATGTATTTGACAGAGAAAGAGAGAGAGAGCACAAGTAGGCAGAGAGGCAGGCAGAGATAGAAGGGGAAGCAGGCTCCCTGCTGAGTAGAGAGCCTGATGTGGGGCTCAATCCCAGACCCTGAGATCATAACCTGAGCCAAAGGCAGAGGCTTAACTCACTGAGCCACCAAGGTGCCCCAATAAATAATTTTTTTAAAAAAACACAATTATTTCACCTGTATCAAGATATCCAAATCCATTTATCCTATTGGTTTTTACTATCAATAGTCTCATACTATTTTCATGTCTACCCTTGCCCTAGTTATACTTCATGCTCAATTTTTGTAATTTTTCCCCTGAAGACATTTTAATTTCTTTACTTCCTTCTTTTTCCTTTGTACTTCAGTTAAAAAAAAAAAAAAAACCTGGGTGAAATCAAACATAATTCTTTTCCTTCACTGCCTCAGAACATCTGATCATTTCTCAAGAAAATTGTATAACTAGCTGAGCAGATTCATTTTAAGTGCTTGATCAAAAACATCATGGGTGCCTGGGTGGCTCAGTGGGTTAAGCCTCTGCCTGCAGCTCATGTCATGATCTCAGGGTCCTGGGATTGAGCCCCACATCGGGCTCTCTGCTCAGCAGGGAGCCTGCTTCCCCCTCTCTCTCTGCCTGCTTCTATGCCTACTTGTGATCTCTCTCTCTCTGTCAAATAAATAAATAAAATCTTTAAAAAAAACCACACACACATTAAAAGGGTTTCCACATTTCTTAGAAATGCTTTGTTGTTTCTTTAATACTATCTTTTATCTTATTCTCCTTAAAAAGCCTACCTTTACCAGCCCACTCTGTCGGTACACACATTTTCAGTTAACAACCTTATTAATTCCCAGTCCCTCCAATTACAACATTACACATTTCTTACACTTGGTCAATGATCCCTCTCAGGCTCTGGCTCTTACCTTCTGTAGTTTCCTTAAGGATTTCATTCTTACAGGTATTTCTTTTCTGACCTGCATCATTGTTCTCTTTCTTTTCTGGATTAATCCTAGAGAGCCAGTATACTCCATTATGTCTTATTCTAAAAGTGCACTCTTATGACACCATATCTTCCCTACAGCGTCTTTCCAACTTACAACTGGTCTTAACAAAAGGGTCCTCTACACACATTCTCCAACTTCTCATTTCCCATTAACTCTTAAATATGACTTCTGTGCAAACTCTTGCAAAGCCATCTCTATGATCTGCGTGGTTGAGGCCGGTGGCGTAATTTTGTCCTCATTTCTCTCCACAGTAACCTTTGACACCACTGATCAGTTCTTGGAATTTTCTCTCTTGACTTTCATGATGCCACATTTTCCTAGTTTCCCTTCTGCCTCACTGTCTCTTTCTCCAGTTTCTTTGCTTATTCTTCATTCTTGGTCCAACATCTAAATTTGGAGTTCCTCAGCAGTCGTTCTCATGTTTTCCCATCATTTTTTTCACATCTTCTCTTCTGCGATCCAGTCATTCACATGATGAGTATCATTTATATCTTTATAACTCTTAAATTTAATATGTCCAACTAAGACATTTTTAGTGAAATTCAGACTCATGCAACATTTCTACCAAACTGCCTTATAGACACTTCATCATTATGTCCCAAAAAGAGCCCTTGATTTCCTTCCTAAACCCTAATAATACCCCACCTTGTCTCACCTGGTTTATATGCGATGTCTATCCTGGGAGTTAGTCAAACCAGAAGCCATGTAGATGTTCTGCTTCTTCCTTTGCCTTATTCTAACATCTTGCCTATCCGCACATCCAATCAATTCTTTTTGTACAACACATCTGGAATCTTTCCACTCTCCTAGCTCCACTGCCACGTTCCTAGCTCAAAATCCCATCTCTTCTTGGCCCTGAAATCACCTCTTTGCTAATGAGCACAGTTCACTCTCTCTGCCTTCTAATCCATTTTCCTCCCAATAGCAAAGTGAGGTTTGGAGTATATATTGGATATTCTAATATTTAAAAGTCTTCTTCCATTTATTAGTCCTCTGAGATTAAACAAAAACTGTCTTAAACTGAGCCCAGCTTATACTTCAGCCTATTGGGTAATATTTTCCAAGTCATTTCATACCTAAAGCACTGGCCTTTTATCAGCTTCATATCAATGATCAATACTTTTTCAACTAGGAATCTCTGTTTAAATATATTCATCCTCTCTTTCCCTCAGATCTCAGTTTAGATATCACCTCTTTAGAGAAAACAAAGCAAATAAAAGTCTTCATGTGTTGTTACACATCCACACAATAAACCAGTGGGAATGGTCACTCCATGACCTGAAATAAGGAACAGGTTGTTTAGCCAAGATTCTTTTGCTTTTGGCATATTCATCAGGTATGTGTATTAAGACTCAACTATGCTTCCGAACAGAAAGTACATAAAACCCTCTTCTGAGCATCTTTTGACAAAATAATAGTTTGAAACCCCATTGTCAACATGAGCATTGGCAAAATTTAGATATAAGATAGCTCTCAGGGACATTATGAAAGAGTAATCCAGATCATGTAGGTGACCACTTTTTAACTCAATGCATAGAATTTGCAGAACTGCAGAAATATGTCTCAGGATATGCCACTGTTTTAAATTACTATTTACTTGACATGTCAGTGAAAGAATGGGAGAAAAAAATGTAGCTAATAAGCTTTTGTCAGACCATGGCAGGTAAGTTCTGCCTCAACATTTAGATCTCACAGAACCAAAGAAAATGAATCTTCTTTTATGTGTACTAACTCAAAAGCCATTATTTGGGAAATAATGAAAATTTCAAGTCTGGAGGGGTGTTGCATGGGAGAGAATATCTTTGTCGGTAGAAAGCACAATATCAATATAACAGATTAAAAAGAAAAAGACCCAAAGTCAGGAAAGACGTTTATTTGAAAGAGGGTTGTTCCCTCTTTTAATTTTTTATAATTAATCTCAAAAAGTAGTGACGCAGAATGTAAACAGTAAGTTCTACAGAAAGAAAACCATGCTCGTGATTCAAGTGTTTATTGCAGTAGTTAAAGAAGAGAATAGGGTAAAATGTTTCAATAATTTTGACCTGGCTGGCCCAGGCACACCAATGACAATGCATGCCCCAAAAGGGGATGGGGGTGGGCAGAGAAGCTGACCATATTGTAGAAACACCAGAGAAGCTGTCATTTCAGTGTTCTTGGCAAGGGAAACATGATTATAATGTTTTAGAGAACCTGTCCAGAAAAACAGAATAGGAACCTTGACATGGTTTTATTACTCCCTACCTGAATTGCTTGGAGATATTCAGAGGATGGATAGGAAAAATAATGTATCAAAATGATTGCTAAGTTGTCAAAGGAGTTAACACTGGTCATGATCAGTTCCTACTCACTAACCTCTCTTCATCCTTTGGTTAGGTACTGTAGCGGGCTGTATTTTTACAATCTCATAAATGGGATATAAATTGATTTCTGGAGTGATGGCATTGCATAAAGCATCTCATTAAAACCAAATATTTCAGATAATAACCATAGTGTTACAAAAGATTTCTGGGAGAGTCAAGAGAACAGCTGGATGAAAGAGAGAAGTGACAGTTGGATAAACATCAATTCAGCAGGAGATAGTACTTCAAATTTTAATATGAAATAGGGCCACATAGATAAGCTAGAGATCAGAATGAAGACATTCTTCTAATATTTCATAATAAACACTGATAACCCGCTGCTGTTGACAAGTTTTTTTGATTCAATTAAAATTAGTCAATATTTTATTACCTCTGACATTTATTTTTGCCTTTGCCTGTGGCAGTGCGTCACACGAAGGCATGTCACGTGTTGTTTATTCTGTGTTTTGGTATTATTAAAATTTTGAATGTTAGATGTGATTCAGATGATAAGTTATAGAATTTTGCAATTAACTGTAAATGAATTTGGAAAGGGGAGCTGCCTCCCTACCACAGCTTTCTAAAATGGCACCTATAATAAATTAAAAAATTCCCCTGAAATATAACTGATTACACGAGTGTCTAGTTCAAGGGGAAAAACATCAGCAAGACTTAATTCTATAATAAAATCAATGGTAGTTTTTCACATGTTTTTACTGAACATTCCATGGAACAGTTAATTTTTAAAAGCAAATGATGTCTAAAAGTGTGAACCTGCAATATAGCCCCTCAGATCCAGGCTCTTTTTGGTTACCAAGGAAACCATTTCATAGACATTCACATAAATAAACTCTAGACAGTGGGAGGAAGCGGCATAAATATAGGGACAGGTTCACTTGATTTTTTATTTCTATGAGAACAATTCTCTCCTGCTGTAACCATATATGCACTAAAAAAACCCTACAAAACATGAGAGTAATACCTTGTGCATGACAGATGTAAGCACAGTAATACTACGTTTACTCAGAACATGAGAATTAACAGTGGGAAGGTCGCTAAAATCACCAGCTTTCCAAGTTTTGGAGATGAAGGCTTATTTCCATTGGGATTTTAATGGATTGCTCATTTACACATTCACAAAAATAGGTTCTTAAATTTTATTTCTTTTCTATACCTAGCTCTCAGGAGAAATAAGTAGAGATCGTTTTCCTCTTGCAAAGCTGCACAATATTACCCATCAAACAAAAGCTCAAAAATATTGTAAAGCTGTATCCTCTAATTTTTGTCTGAATGGACTCTAGGGAGTGATCTCAGGCTTTATTAGACCTGCAAACACTGCTGAGTTCTGAAAATTATCAGACATCTAAATACAAACCAAACCAAACTAAACAAAAACACAATTTATAAAACCTTGCTTTTTAGGCATTGTAATACAAATTGTTTGAATTGATAGTGTATTCCTCTTTTCAATGATTTGTTGGCATTAGTTACCTACCTTAACCTATTTAATCAATCAGGACAATGGGCCCCTTAGACTTTGCTGGATGGCCACATGTGTCCTTCCTTTGTCAATATGGCTCTCTGTTTTCCTCTTCAGCATTTCGCTGCTCCCTCATTCTAGGCCATCAGACTGGACAAATCAGTCACAATTCCCCTGGGGTGTGGACCTAACCCTCAATCCAAGGCTAATTCTCTACCAAAGTAACACAGAAGATGGTTGGAACCCACATTCTGCTACGAAAAAAATCCTGATGTTCTTACTATCTGTCCTAGAAAAATGCCTGGATTTTCAGGGTTTCCTTTAATTCTATCAATTCCTCTCCATTCTTTCAATATATTTACCTTCTTTAAATTAACTAGAACAGATTTCATCTGAGTTCAGCCAACAGCCTCCAATCCAGTATTCTGCCTCTGACTACTAACAGCAAGAATATTTTATAATAAATTTACTAACTAAAGATAGCATCCCTGTAGTAATCAATGTAGAAAATGTCCTATTTTCGCTAAAGTGTCTTAAATGATTTTATTGTAAGTCAATGCATTACGTATATTTACCATTTTATGCAGAACTAAATAGAAACCTCTATTTTTGTTTTAAAGGATAAAATCTAGTTCCAGAAGTGTAGGTTTGGAATAAAAAGTATACATCCATTCTATTTTCTCTGGGTCTCTTAGTATATTACAAGCTACAAGTTCACTCACTTTCAATCATGAACAGAATAATTGCCTCAATACAGTCTTCTAATTGAGCCCCCAATATATTTCAGTAAATGGACAACAGTATCTATATTTAGAAAACATTTATTATACATCTAGGAAAAGAAAATGTAAATTTGTAAGGTATAATTTGTGATATATTCAGAGAAAATTTAAAACAAGGCAATGCTTATTTCCATTAAAACCCTTTATAATTTTAACCAAAATAAAGTGTTAGCATTTTATAAATATTACCCTATGCTCTTGTTCATTCACTCATCAAGTATTTATCAAGTATCACTGTGGGCCATCAATTGTTTCAGCTCTGAAGACAGAGCAGTGAACCAAAGGGACAAATAATTTCTGCCCTCATGAAGATTATACTCTGGTTAGAAATGCAAACATTAATAATATTGCAAGAAAATTAATAGTGTGTTTGATCATGATGAGTCTAAGGGGGCAAAAGCAAGAAAGGAGATGTATGAGAGGTCAAGGAAGTCCTCTGTGGAAAAAGAGCTTTTGATCCAAGATCCAAACAAAGGAGGAAGGGAGCCATGGAAATATTTGACAGAAGAATGAAGGACACACATTTATCGCTCTTTGCTTTATTAAGATATTCTCCTTGCGCTGATCATCATGGCCAATGCAAAAAGTACTTGAGAGATAATTCCTGAAAGAGGGACTAACATGTAGAAATGCCCTGAGGTCATGGAGAGTGTGATGCAGTTCAATGGAAAAAAAAAAAAAGGTTCAGGTGGGAACTTAGCGAGGATGGCATTTTAGCCAAATGGAAGGAACAGTGTGTGAGATTAAGTTGGAATGGAAAAACAGTCTAGTTATCAAAGGGCCTCAGAAATCACACGGGAAGACTGTATCATGTTCTATGGGAGAAGTCATGCAAAGATTTGAAAGTAGGGAACTGCTATAATCAAATTAATGTTTTCAAAAGATCACTCTTGGACTTTCAGGATTGGAAATGAGAAGGTGAAGAAACAGCATGACCACTTAGAGACTTCTCTAAGTCAGATTTTCTCAAACTCATATTGGAAGCGCTGTTTTCAGGAAAACTCAACACAAATGTCCTTTCTGAGCAACAGCTGATTCTGATTCAGCTTCAGTGTGTCAGAGAGGTCTTTAACCATGACATTTAAAAGTCCCCAGCCTATTGCCAAACCATTATCTATTAAGAGAGGGTATGTGCTTTCCTCAGTCCTCCTAGCATTTACCACCATCTGTACTCATCCTTTTTATTCACAGTTTACCTCCTGTTACCGTAATGCAGGTGCCAGGAGGGTGGGGACTGGACTTTCATATTCATTTTTTTCATTAATAGATACTATTTTAGAACAATTTTAGGTTTATGGAAAAAATCAAACATAAACTACAAAAAGTTCCCATATATCCTCCTGCACACACCTTACATCAGTGCAAGTAATCTTGCATTTGTGTGGTGCATTTGTTTCCATGATAAGCCAATACCAAATCATTATTAGACACAGTCCAAAGTTTACATTAGGGTTTGTTCCTTGTGTTTGTGCATTAGGTAAGTTTTGACATATGGATAATGGCATGCATCCATATCCACCGTTATGGTATCATACAGAATCATTACATTCTACTCTGTTCCACCAATTCATCCATCTCTCCCTCCATCCTCCCCGCACTCCCCTCCTAGGCATTGATTGTTTTAGAGTCTTCATAGTTTTGCCCTTTCCAAACATCATTTAGTTTGAATCATACAGTATGTACCCTTTTCAGATTCACTTCTTTCACTTACTGGTATGAGCTTAAGGCTCTTTATGTCTTTTCGTGACTTGATAAATTGTTTACTGTTATTGCTGAAAAATATTGCATTATATGGATATACCACAGTTTGTTGATCCCTTCATCTATTGAAGGAAATCTTAGTTGCTTCTAAGTAGTGGTAATTGTGAATAACTGTGCTATACATGTTTGTGTGTAGTTTTTGCATGAACATAAATTTTCAGCTCATTTGGGTAAATACCAAAGAGTGCAATTGCTGGATAATATGCTGGAAGTATATTTAGTTTTGGGAGAAATCAAGAGACTACCTATTCTCTTCCAACGTTTTTTGGGCCTCTTACCAGCAATGAATGAGAGTTCCTGTTGTTCCATATCCTTGCCAGTTTTTGATACTTTCTTTCTTTTTTTTTTTTTTTAGCCATTCTCCTAGGTGTGTAGTAGTATTTAATCATTGTTTTCATATTCACTTTTAAATCTCCAGCATCTACAAGAATATCTGGCAGAGAAGGGTTTTGTGTGTGTGTGTGTGTGTGAGAGAGAGAGAGAGAGAGAGAGAGAGAAAGAGAGAGAGAATGAAAAGGGGAATCAACCTAAAAACTATCATTCAGATATGTTGCACACAAATCAATAGCTTTAGTATAAACAGCAAGGTATAGTAAATAGAATCACCAAGGATTTGGACACAAAGTACACAATTATTTTGAGGAGAATAAAATAATGTTTGAATAATGTTCAACGCTTGAACAAGTATATAGAATTTTTAGATTAAGACAACTAAAAGTTTCAGAAAATTCCCAAAATAAATTTTTTAAAAATCTTATTTTAATTAAAATTACAAAACATTTTGTTTTACATGAACATAGCAATTAGAATTGGCAGAAAGACTACAACAAGGAAAGAATATCCTAACGGACATTCTAGGCCAGTTGCCCCATGTCAAGCAACACCGCACTTCTTGAAGGGAGATATCTTAATCTTTTTCTCTGATTGCTTCTTCCTCAGGGATTCCTACAGTGAGTCTCATTTGCTTCCTCCACACTATCAAAGTACAATCTCAACTTCTACCCCATTTTGAAGCATCTTTTTGGCATTGAAATTATTTTGCCCAAAATAGCCTTTTATCAAAGTTAAAATTTATTTAGCTTCATCCAGTTCTGCTTTGAAACAGTTTTTTTTTTCCGTAAGTAACACGCCTAGCATAAGACACTAGCCAAGTAACTTGCACTTCCCACACGGAGACACACATACTAGAAAGTGTTACAGTTGAAATCGGAGACCGGGTCTCTGAACAAAACCAACAACTTTTAGGAAAACAGTCCATAAAAGCTGCAACGAAATATGCAGAAAAGCATTTGGACAGGAGCCTTATTCTCATGAACTTCCCAAAGGCTGCCCCCGTATATAGCCTGTTTTGTTATTCAAGGACAGAAAATCCATTTGTAGAAATCATCTATCAAGAAGTTATATATTAGGATTATTTGCCTTCCAGGGATCCTTTTATACAATTCCAACAAAAGGAAAATGTCATCGTGCCAAAGTCTTAGCCGGGCCAGGCAAGCCCAAGAGCAGCTGCTTCTAGTTTCCTGATTCACATCTGTGTCTAATAATTCATGCTTGACTTTGATGTAGCCATTGGTGAGTTAACATTTCCCAATATCCAGGGTTTCAACCAAGAATAAAGTTTCATGCTTTGTTTATGAATCTCAGAACACTGAAAAAATAAAATAAAACCTATAAAAAGTTTCTTGCTTTGTATTTTTAAGAACTTAACCCATTTCCCCCACTTAAACCCCATTATCTCGCTTAACAGTGACATAAGACTGAAATGGTTCAGTGTATCCCTGGTGCTGACATGCATCATCTGTGCAGGTAATTCACATGCCCTGATCCTCTCAGGGTTCCATTTGGTCCTGAGAATTCCTAGACACTTATAAATTTGTTCTTATAGCCATTTACCCTGCAAGCTCTACCATAATAAGTCACACTTTATGACTGCATTCCTTTATTCAAACTATCTACTCATACCTAAACTTCATGTCATCTACAAATAGGGTATCATCTCAAATACCTTACTCATATATTCATTGAGGAAACTTTTACTGAAAGCTGAGAATTTTTCAGACACTAAACTGCACTATGGATAATAAGGTAAGTTATTCCTATTCTTAAATCCATGTCAAGCAGAAGAAGAAAATATTAAGATTAATATTAATTATTTTTTTAAGATTTTTATTTATTTATCTGCCAGAGAAAGACACAGTGAGAGAGGAAACACAAGCAGGGAGAGTTGGAGAGGGAGAAGCAGGCTTCTTGCTGAGCAAGGAGCCTGAAGCAGGGCTTGATCTCAGGACCCCAGAATCATGCCCTGAGCCAAAGGCAGCCACTTAATGACTGAGTCACCCAGATGCCCCAAAATTAATATTAATTCTAATAACCATAAAATGAAAATAATAACTATTAATTTCTTGCATCTGATAGAAGATAGGTCTCAAATATGTGGTAGAGGCCAGAATTTCAACCTTGATTTTCCAGAATCAAAGGTATTTATGGGAGAAGATATTTGCAAATGACACTACAGACAAAGGGCTGATATCCAAGATCTATAAAGAACTCCTCAAACTCAACACACACAAAACAGATAATCACATCAAAAAATGGGCAGAAGACATGAACAGACACTTCTCCAAAGAAGACATACAAATGGCTAACAGACATGTGAAAAAATGTTCATCATCATTAGCCATCAGGGAGATTCAAATCAAAACCACATTGAGATACCACCTTACACCAGTTAGAATGGCCAAAATTAACAAGACAATAAACAATATCTGTTGGAGAGGATGTGGAGAGAGGGGAACACTCTTGCACTGTTGGTAGGAATGCAAGTTGGTGCAGCCACTTTGGAAAACAGTGTGGAGATTCCTTAAGAAATTACAAATAGAGCTACCCTATGACCCTGCAATTGCACTACTGGGTATTTACCCCAAAGACACAGATGTAGTGAAAAGAAGGGCCATCTGTTACCCCAATGTTCATAGCAGCAATGGCCACAGTCACCAAATGGTGGAAAGAGCCAAGATGCCCTTCAACAGACAAAAGGATAAGGAAGATGTGGTCCATATATACAATGGAGTATTATACCTCCATTAAAAAGGATGAATACCCAACTTTTGTATCAACATGGATGGGACTGGAAGAGATTACGCTGAGTGAAATAAGTCAAGCAGAGAGAGTCAATCATCGTATGGTTTCACTTACTTGTGGAGCATAAGGAATAATAAGGAGGACATTGGGAGATGGAGAGAAGTGAGTTGGGGGAAATCAGAGGGGGAGACAAACCATGAGAGACTGTGGACTCAGAAACAAACTGAAGGTTTTGGAGGGGAGAAGGGTGGGGATTGGGTGAGCCTGGCGGTGGGTATTATGGAGGGCACATATTGCATGGAGCACTGAGGGTGGTGCATAAACAATGAATGCTAGAACAATGAAAAGAAATAAAATAAAATAAATTGGGAAAAAAAGGTTGTTCCCCATTTCCTCTAAGCTTTGCTTGTCATTCAGTGAACAGTGAGAAAGGGAAGGTCGCCAGTGTGTAGGATACATGAGAAGGATAATGGAAAGCAGGACACGAAGGGACACCTAGGTGGCTCAGTGGGTTGAGCATCTGATCTCAGGTCTTGTCACGATCCCAAAGTCTTGGGATCCATCTGGTCAAGGCTCGCTTCTCAGGGGGGGTCTGCTTTTCTCCCTCTCCCTCTGCCCCTGCCCTGTTCCTGTGTGTGCACGTGCACATGTGCACATGCTCACTCTCTTTCTAAAATAAATAAATAAATCTTTTTAAGAAAGAGCAGGACATGGAGGGATTGAGGTCTTTACGGGAAGCTTCTTATATGTGTAATGTCTATTTTAGATCTATTTTTTCTAAGTGACTTCTGCATATCTATTTTCATTTGTCTCTGTATTTGTTTTTATTGCATTGAACTTTCATTCCCTTCCAACATAAAATGCAATATTATACATTTAAAATTGCTGTAAAATACTAACACAAGGTCTTCAAAATGCCACTGTAAATCTCACTGTTGCTCTATTCAGAAATTATTTTCTTTAATTAATATTGTTGAATACTATCCCAACCGTACAGCATTCTAGTCTTTATTTCCCCCATTTTACACATAAGACATGTATAAGAAGCCTGGACAGGTCATTTGCTTTCAACTCTGACATTCCCCTAGTAGCAATGATAGACCTCATTCCTCCCTAATTGATCCACATAGGCATAGCACTCTTCTACTCTTAACATCTAGACATTCAAAGCAAAGTTCTTTATTGGGTTGAAATGAAAAAACCTTCTTGATGCAGGTTACTGGGATCATCAGTCACATTGTGACTGATACTAGGGGACACATTGTGGCTTCTCTTCATTTTCGTGTCATTTACTTTTTCAAGAAGAATCAGAGAGTCAAGTTGTCTTAAATCATCGTCTGAATAAGGAATGTGTGCATTCAACCACCCTAATCTGCAATGAGGACCAAACCTTCTTATTGCTTTATCAGAAGTAGAGGTTCAGTTTTTCACTGACCCACTGCCCTAAAAGTTGCTGTATCTGAAGTGAATCCTTTTCTCTTTTTAGTAAATTTGACTCTGGCAACATTGGATGTTAACACATTTTGCAAGTAATATTGTGAACAAGATTAAGATTCTGCTTATTTTCCTAAGACAGTCACTAGAGAAATGATGTTTGTTTTCTCTTGTTCATTTCTAATGCAGAAATAATCTTAAAAAGAAATCCTTTATATATTTGTCCACTTGTTGGAGTCTTCCTAATCTGCAAAGATCATTAAGAGTACTAACAGTGGTTGGAATTTGTATTTTCAGGCCCTTTTGGTGAGTAAGGATATAATTAATCTTGATCAGTAGAACAAACCAGTTTCTGACACAATCCCTTCGAAGTTTGCAAGCTCTGGTTCAGAGTAACCAGTATTTTCTTCCCTTTTTAAATTGGAAAATCGTTTTCCTTCAAAAGAAGATGACAATAATAGAAGTGAAAGAGAAGAGGACTTTTTCCTCTCTTGTCTTCATAATACTGGTTTGAAATGACCATTTTTAAATATATATTTCTGAAAAATGTATTTTTTCCACCAAGTTTTAAAATCCTTTTTCATCCTGAGTAGTTTTCAAAACATCTGCTTATTTTAAAATGTAGTGTCCCTGATAAATTTTTGCAGATGCGCACCACCATATTGTTTTTTTTTTTGCCTTGGCACCCAATTTTCCGTATTATAGATGGAAGCATCTGACTATGAATTGGTTTATCTCAGAGCCTGGAAGCTTTCTGACATTCCCCTCCCACATCGCAGTGAACTTTTCACTCCTAAATTGTCGCCATAAACTATAGTGATCCATTCTAATCCCTTCCAGGAAATGAATTCTGACAGCCCCAAGCTCTGAGATTTGAACCATTGTTAGTCAATATCTTGTTTTAAATGTTTGTTTATGCCTTCACCAAAGGGAAAAAAAAAATCATCACTTGTAAAAGACTATAAGTTAATGAAGTCAGGGGAAAAAGTAACAATAATTGTGTTATATAAATATAATAATATGATTATTTTCATAATAACTGTTTGAAAAAAACATTTTCTAAAATGTTACACATGCTTTTAGTTTCTTTACATGTTTGCCAAATACAGTTTTGTAAATAACAACACACACTCAGTCACCTTGAGAGAGTTAAGAGCTCTGAGGTAATATACTGAAACATTTTGATTTTAGAATTTCTAATTTAACTATCAGTTCTATTATCTGCTTATGTATCTCTAACCAATACAATTCTCTATGCTTCATTTTGTTCATTTATAAAACATATTTCACAAAGTATCCATGAAGAGATAGAAATTTACACTTTCATCAACAAGTGTGTCTTTTTAAAATTCAACTTCACTTATCAATTATTTGTTTTTCTTTTGCGGTGTTTTTGTTTTTCCTTTCCTTATAAATTTGAGAATCAACCTGCCCTTTTACACAGAAATAGTTTCAGTGCAATTCTTTTGAGTGCAGTTTTAGGGGAATTGACATTTTGACAATACTGAGCTTCTGGATTGTCTCTGTACATTTGTTACATCTTTTTTTTTTTTTTTAAATTTAATTCATCAGGGCGCCTGGGTGGCTCAGTGGTTAAAGCCTCTGCCTTCGGCTTGGGTCATGATCCCAGGGTCCTGGGATGGAGCCTCACGTCGGGCTCTCTGCTCAGCAGGGAGCCTGCCTCCTCCTCCTCTCTCTCTCTGCCTGCCTCTCTGCCTACTTGTGATCTGTCTGTCAAATAAATAAAAATCTTTAAGAAAAAAATTTAATTCATCAGTGTATCTCTACATTTATTACATCTCCTTTTTTTGTTTTGTTTTTTTCAGCACATACAAGATATTGTATACATTTTGGAAGGTTATACTTATTTCACATAGTGCTTCTGGTAATTATACCAGTTTTTATTTCAATTTCTAATTTTTTCTTGCTAGCATATAGAAATATAATTCACTTTGAATATTAACCCTCTAACTTACCATCTTTCTAAACTCACATTTTAGCTTTAGTATCTCTTTGTCTAGTCTAAGGATGATCTATATAAAAATTTTGGGAAAGTCTCATTATTATTTCTTCAAATACATCTTTTTCCCCATTCCATCTATCTTTCTGGGCTTCTGGTGACATGTATTTTAGATTATTTAATTTTGTTCTTAGTTTGTTCACAGATCTTAGATGTTCTGGTCATTTTATTTTCATATTTTTTTGTGTGTGCTTCAATTTATATAATTTCAATTTGACCTATGTTTAAGTTCACTGATCATTTCCTCTGCTGTGTTAAATCTACTGTCTAGCACATCAAAGGCATTCTTTGCCTCTGTTAATGTGTTTTTCCATTTGAGTCTTTCTTACAGTTTCTAAATGTCCATTGAAATTACCCCGTGGATCATGCATATTGTCCACTTTTCGCACAAGACACTTTAACATATCCATTGGAATTATTTTAAATCTCATGCCTGATGTCATTTCATTCTTATTGTTTGGTTTTTTGACCATGTGTTATTTTTGCATAAATTTTGAGGTGAGACCTGAACCACCACCACCAATGTCCATTCCATTCTCAGCACTAGGTCTTCCTGTTACATGGTGCCTTACAGTGTCCTTAATGCTCTTCTGTAAGAAAAATTACTTGTACTACTTGTTACCCCACGCCTGTGAGACTGGTGATGCTTTGAAGGGGAACAAGAAGAAGCATCCTTGTTATTCTGCTTAATCTTCTGTCTAAGGCAGCCACTGTGTCTCTGGGTCACAGGGGTAGGACATTCCCAATTATCCAGCCTTGTCCCTGGCTGTAGCTCTGGGCCCAGCATCTTTGCCTGCTCCTCCACACCGGTAGGATTTAAAGTGTTTTTCTAGGGGCACCTGGGTGGCTCAGTGGGTTAAAGTCAAATACCTTAAGAGATTTGACTCTTCCTTTGGTCTCCATTCTATGTCAGCATAGATACACAGCAATCCAATTCAATCTGGTACCTATTCAATTTTGTCACTGAAATAGTATTATCTCTATTAAATGCAATGGACATTTTTTCATTCTCATCCTACTTGATCTCTCAGCCTCATATGTCACTCAAAGTTACTCTATTCTTTACAAAACCTTCTTCCCTTAGTTTCATGAACCCAGTCTCCAAGCCATCTGCCTACAGCTCCAGCTGCTGTTTCTGAGTCTCTTTTGCAGGCTAATATTCGTCTTCTAAGACAGCAGATGTTGGAGCTCCTCAAGGTCATTATGAAGATCCTGTTTGATTTTCATTCATTCATTCCTATGGCTTCAACAGCTCTCCTTATGCAATTTCCAGATTTATATGTCCAACCCAGGCTTCTATTCATACCTCTCATTTTTTTTCCAGCTTTATTGAGGTGTAACTGACAATATTGTGAGATTTTTTTAAGGCTACAACTTGATGATTTGCTATATGTATACACTGTGAAAGGAGTCCCCATTGAGTTAATTAATACATCCATTACTTTACATATTTTTTTCTCTTTTTGATGAAACATTTAAATTCTACTCTCTTAGAAAAATATAAGTACCCAATTCAGTGTCATCAGCTATAGTCATCTTGTTATATATTAGATCATCAGACTTTATTCATCCTCTAACTCCAAGTTTGTACCCTTTTACCAACCTCTCTCTATTTCCCACTTCCAGCCAGGGACAACCACTTTTCTACATTTCCTTCATAACTCTCATTCTGATCAACATTCTTATTTGGATGAATTTAAGGCATCCAAACCTTAAAATATTCTAAACTGAACTCCTTTATCCTCGTTCGATGACTAGTTTCCATTAAGCTGTCTCCACAAGTTAGAATCCGTGCAATTTTGTTCAGCACATTGACAGATGACCCCATGGTGGTCTGGGCCACCTGTCTGCTAGTTCACTCATGCCCTCCGGTCCTGTTCATACCCAGTTCCTAATGTATCACTTTCATCTATAGAATTTTATTACTAGGGCTACCCATCTTTAGAACTTTGTGGGTCTGACAGAATCTCTTTTTGGCCACATAGTCATTTGGTATCCCTTAGTCAAAGAAGCCATCTCTACCAGCATCCACCAGTACAATAAAAACTGGTTTTCACACAGTACAGACTTCTATGCTATGGATGATATGGCTTTGTTTGAGAATCCTAGGGGTTTCTTGTTGTGATCCTCCTATAGGAGTGGGGCTGTCTATAAAACTAACACAAACACCTTTTTTTCACCCTAGATATCTCTGATAACAGAATGTCTGCTTAATTTTAGGCTCACGCAGCAGTTTTTATTGACCTGCAGCCTAGATTTGCTGTAGAGTTATTTCTCTATCTAGGTCCAGTTCAAATCTGATAGCTATCTGTGTCACTAAGTAAGTGAGATAGAGAAAGGCCAACTATGCTGCCTCCTGAACTAAGACATGCTTACCAAGTATCACGCAAACTTTCTTGGTTACAGAAATATTGCAATTCAATAATGTGTCCTTTATAGAAGATGTCCCAGCATATCTCAGCTCACTGAACCTCAAAGTATTTAATTTTTATGGCAGGCCCTGAATCCTGTAAAGTGTACTTCTCACCTTCTTGGATGTTTTTACTGAGGCTTCCCGTATACTAGTCACATCTTGCTTATCTGGTAAAATTCACATGATGGCAGCAATACAGTGGATTGATGGGTTGTCCTGCAGAATATCCAGATGGTCCAGGCCCCTTTGAACTATATTATGACAGAAGGCAGAAGAATAAGACAATCCTTAGTCTCCGTCCGTTCAAATCAATGTTCAGCAATCCTCGAAATGTCTTTTCTCCCCATACATAATTACGTGACCAAAAGGAAACAGATAATTCAGAGAATCAAGTCATTTGCAGTAAGTGATACCATAAGGCACTTTCTCATTGACATTGAGGCTCTCCTTAAAGAAAAGAATGAATTTTGAGTCTGAGAACTTGTTTAGGATTATGTATGGGCTCATGATTTTTTATCTGATTCTATAAATTACCTGTAAATAAAATGTCTTCTGCACATGGAATAAAGTCAGCTGATAACTTTTCTAGCCCTACATGGGATATACACTTTGGCATCCCCACTGTTGACTCCTTCCTCTACCATATGGCATTTATACTTAGCATGAGCAATTGCTTTTACCAAATTTCAAAGGGCCATCCTAGCAGCATATAACATCATCATCATCAGGGGTCCTTGCCAAGATGTTAAATCATCTATCACAAGAGTACTCCAATTTCTATAAACTCCCTCTTATTCTGCACCCTATCAGCACCTCAGGATTCCTCCCCATGTACGCTGTCCCAGCTCTTGCTGGCACACATGAGACATGTCCTACAGCTTCTTCAATACATAATCTTTCTCTTCCCTTAGAAAGCTCAGCATCTTGTCATCCATACTGTGCTGAGATTCAAGCTTTATTATTGGTCTGATTGACAGCAAGAAAGATAGGGTAGATAGTGAGGGGGTGTGAGCATTGTCCTAAAGTGCCTAACTTAAGTACTTTTCATGATCTTCAAGCAAGAGAGAAAAGCTAAGACTAGGATGAAGTGAGGAGGTGCCTGGAGGAGCTCAGAATCCCAGAGGACCCTGGATTTGCACAAACTTGAGAATGAGTACCTCCTTAAATTTTGTCCTATATACACCTCATTTGATTCACACTAGTTCTAGTCATGGAAGAGGAGAAGTCCTCCCAGCAACCAATGGTGTGTGTGTGTGTGTGTGTGTGTGTGTGTGTGTGTGTGACTTCTGCAGGGCTGGTGGGTTCATTGGAATCTAGATCAAGTGTCTCAAAAGCATCTACCTAAACATGCCCTTCTTAGTCATGGTCCCACTCCCTTCATTTGAGGCTCTTAAATTTGGTGTAAGAGATGTTACAGCTTAAAGTTCAACCTTCTCTGAAGCTCCACTATTTCATAATTAAACCCTAATCCAAGTCCTTCATTTGTTTGCTCTCCAGCTGCAAGAAATGAAAGTTTCCTTAAATACTACCAAAAAGATTCTTTGCTTTCAGTTTCTCTTGAAATGGTGATTTATCACCCAGACCCTGTCATTTTCTCTCATCAATGATTCAATGGTACTCAGCAAGAGTCATCCAATTCTATTGTTTATCAGTACAATTTCTCTCATATTTCTCAAATGCCAGAGAGTTGGCATTGACAAATGATTTCCTTCCACTTGCATCCCATCTAAGGTCATCATCAAAGTATAGTCCAACAATTTTATTTCGAAAATATTTTGTGTTCTATCCATATCCCATTTACCATCGGTGATAGGGTCCTCAATGCCAACCAAAGGGTAAGTAATGTAGTTCTAAAATTCTACTTTCTGTGTCCCCTCTTGGTAGTAATTGTCTTTGATAAAGTTCCCCAGAAACAGTAAATAATTTCATGTAGTAGTTAATCAGGAGCAGTGGTCCTGAGAGGTACTCCACTTAAGGAAGTGAAGAACTCAAGATTAGGCACAAAAAGAAATTGTTAGATACATGTTGCCACTGATAGGGATTGAGACAGTTTCCAAAAGCTAATTCCCAGAGAAGAACAGAAATGCAAGCCATCAAAATCACATATTCCCAGCAGCACCTGAGGATGAGTATGTTGGTCTATAGAGGGAATAGACTGCATCAATTTCCACTACAAGGTGTACTTCATTTTGTTTAAGATGAGTGCTGCATTCAGAATTCATTGAAGCAAAACTGTGTTTTTGAGTAATTCTGCATTGTTTTTTCTCCTGGAGCAAAAAGAGTATATATTCAAAAGCAACTGGAAAGTCCTATGCATTTTGAGATGGAGATATGGGCAATAAAAAACATTTTTAAGTGTCAAGTGATACAACTATTGATATCAAAAGATGATTTGAGGTACAAGGTGGTGGTTATGTTTGGCTTTGAACGTTGAACATGTTTCCAGTGATCATGACATGCTGTGTCCTAAACTAGTAGGGTATGTGCCTGGAATGGGAACCAAAAAGTTAGCACTGGTCTTCTTCCAACATGACAAATCTGCATATTAGGTAGATAGACCCTTAATTTCTTATTTTGCTGAATGAAATTTCTTTCAGTCCACCAGATAATGTGCAGTGGGCGTATAGGGCTGCAATTTGTTCTGAACCTTGTCCACTTTTCTGCAAGAATAGAGATCATAATATTGGATAAAGTCGTAACACCCATAGTCTTGAGTTTTTCACCTCCAAATCCAAGGATAACTGCCACCAATATGTCAGACTGTTTGGAGAAACATAGATCAGAGTTGTTGAAAATGATGTGCTGTTTTTAAATATCAACAAAAATATTTTATTTTCTTGTTTATTTGGAAACCACACATTTATGAAAAAGAATGTTTAAATAATCTTCATGCTAAACTAAGGACATCTTGTGAAACACTTTCCTAACCAAGATTTAATGGAATTAAATAAAATTAAATAACTGGGATATGGGTTTTAGTGTATATAAAGGGATTAATACACAAACCCCTTTCTTAGTAAGTATTTGTTGTCTAAATGACATGTGGGTTAAAGGGTAGTTCCTGACAGTAATTTCAGTTTGGACTAGAACCTTTAAATCACTAGCCTTCTTTCTATGAATTGAGAACCAATGAAAAAATAGAAAGAGGCATCAGATGGGGATCAAAATATCAGCTCTATTGAAAGACTGCTGATTTGAAGATGCATCTTGGATCAAGGCCTGGATGATCTTCCTTTGCTTTATCCTGACTTCTATTCCTTTGCCACCTACTTTCAGAGGACAGAAGCCTTGCTCTAGTCACCTGATAACAGAAACATGAAATACAACAGACCCATACTGGAGACAATATGATCCAAATGGGAGAAACCACAAATCATAAGGCACAGCAAATATCACACCTTCATGTTGCATAAGAGGAAATGTTTCAATGAATACTGGACTCCTGCCTGCATGACAATCATAGTAATGATTTCTTTTCGAGGGAAGAAGAATGTATAATTAAACTTAAAATGGCAAAATGTTACTCCAATATTGTCCCCTCTTGGAAAATAGTTTCCACTTGAGAACAATAAGAGGTTAAGTAAGCTTTTCATTTAAAAGTGGTCTGGATAAGTGATGTGTCATTTGCATCTAATACTGAGACATGATGTCTCTGAGCATCCGTTGAAGTACAGATCAAGGGCCATCTGGGTGGCTCAGTCAACTAAGTGTCTACCTTTGGGTCAGGTCATGATCTCAGGGTGGTGGAATGCAGCCATGTGTCAGGCTCCCTGCTCAGCAGGAAACCTGCTTATCCCTTTCCCTCAGCCTCTCTCCCTGCTCATGCTCTCTCTCACTCTTTCTCAAATAAATAACTAAAATCTTTGGAGAAAAAAAAGAATATATCAGAGATATCCCAAAGTAGATGCTGAATAGGCAAGAGAAAATGAGATAAAATTTTAATATAGGAAAATTAATGATCTATTGTTATTCTAATTGCTCTTCTATTTTGTGTCATTGCTCTATGATTTGTGCTTTTGAAAATATTTCCAAGAAAATAATGTGCTCCAAATTTAACATCAACTAAAAGGGGTAGATGAATATTTAAATACTACCCTGCTGGGAAAACAAAATTTTTAAAAGCCCAACTTACATAGTGAATGATGATAAATTATAAATACATTCTTGACACAGCATTAGTAAGTTAGAAAATCCCATAGTTTATTGAAAAAAAGTGTCAATATATTTTAGTAGGCCGATATTAAAGTGAAACTATGAATTCTGCTTTGCAGGTATATTTGGTTTCCATACTCTCTTATCCCATCCATTGGTCTGTTTGCTCATGAACCAATGCCAAAGTACTATTGTTTTATAATATGTTTTGACCTTTTACAGCAAATTCGCTCAACTTTTACTTCTCCAAGAATGTTTTGATCATATTTGGCCTTTCACATACATGTTATAGAATAAGATTGTTGGGTTCTATGAGAATGTAAACACACACATACACACACACACACATGCACACGTTCACAAACCCTGTTGCATGTTTTATTTGTATGGTCTTAATTCCACACATTTATTTGCAGAAAACTGAGCTAATTCAAATACCACATCTCATTCTTTGAATATGGTACATCCTTTCATTATGTGAATTATTTTATGACCCTTCACTCTAGAACCATGAGTTTAGAAAAACAGGAGGAGAAGAAGGTTTACTTCTCAGGTTCATGCTTACTCTGAAGAAACCTCTATCTTTCAAGTCAGTGTGAGGAGGATGTCTTACAAGATGTCTCACCTTGATTGTCCTGGGCCTTAGTCTCTATATCTCAGTTAGCTAAACACCAACAGCAAGATATTAGATAATGGCCTAAGGACAACAGTGGTGCAACTGTAGACCTCTAATACTCTTTTTACTCCTCTGAGCTCATAACTTTCTACTAAAATTGTCTTGGCTATTCCTCTGCATTTTTAAGCTCTTCAGTCCCATTAGGAAAATTAAAGAAAATATATTGGGCATTTATAAAGATGTAGCATTGATTCTAAAAAGACTAGCTCACTATTACAGGAAATAAGAGTCAAGTATACATTTCATAAAGGCCTAGCAAATAGAGGGAATGTGACAAAACTGGAAAATTCATAATTTTAAACTAAATCTATTACATTTTAATAATAGTTATTTCTATTTTATCCCATGTCGATACATTAATAATTTAATGACAGAAAGCACAGGCTCCAAAGAAGAAGTGAATTTCTCAAATAAGGTTCAAATTTTATATTTGGACTCCTTCATTTCTTTAAAGATACTTTAAGGATTGCTGTGCAGGAATAGGGGAGGGAGAGATGAGTCTACCTAAAGGCATTCTAATATCACTTTAGCAATTGTGATTCTCTGTCTTCTCTTCTAAGTAAGCTGGGATTCCTCATATAGATTTATTTGAAGGAATGATTGCCACAGAGAAGGAATATTTGAAAACCACTGGTCTGTGAATAAAGAGGGGATTCTCAAATAAGTTGATCAAGTGTCTGAGCACTGTCTTTCTTGAAATGTATCTAGTGAAGAGTTATTTCAGTTAATCCCAAATAAATCTAAACCAAGTTACATAAGGTTCTGTTGACCATTAATTCAACAAGTATTTGCTAGGCTTTGACTAACCCCCTAGGGCACTGCTGATGGAAGGGCCAAGAAGGGAGACATCGTCCCTGGCTGATGAAGCTGCCATTCCTGTGAGTGAAAAAAATATATACAATAAAATAATGGTAAATATAGTATTTTCACAATCATAATTAATATTATTCAAACTGATTAACAAAATGTTAACCAAATGTCCCAGAAAAGGAGATGAAAATTTTTAAATGGTAAGTGCAGTTGAAAAGCATTTGGAATCACTGAAAACCAGAGCAGCCAATTCCTACTTGAATTCGCAAGTGCTTAACATGAACTTAGGTTGTGATTCCGAAATTTGCAATTGAATCGGAAGTTACTATCCATGACTGGTGGTAGGAGGGAGTCTTCATCTCTATATTTTCTCTTTACCTTTATAGTTACACTTCTTTTTTTTTAAGATTTTATTTTTATTTATTTGACAGAGAGAGATCACAAGTAGGCAGGGAGGCAGGCAGAGAGAGAGAGGGAAGCAGGCTCCCCGCTGAGCAGAGAGCCCGATGCGGGGCTCGATCCCAGAACCCCGGGATCACGACCTGAGCCGAAGGCAGAGGCTTCAACCCACTGAGTCACCCAGGTGCCCCTATAGTTACACTTCTTAAATGTCTTTTTCTTCTGTTTTGTTTGTTTTGTTTTTACTTTTCTTAGTTTTTGGATGTTAACCTTTTTTTCTCTCTTTAATGCCCTTAAAAGTTGAAGAGGAAAAATTAAAAAAAGTGAGATAGTAGGGGCCAGGGTGCTTTTTAAAATAAGACACACTTTTATTTTCACTTTTCACTTTGCAAAGCCCAAGGACAGCCTTTGTGAAATAGGAGACCTCTGTCTCTTTCAGTTTATTGGATCTTGCTGCTGGACAGCAACAGAAGTAGACCACAGGATGCTGGAGAAACCCAGAAAGACCTCTCCATGGCTGCATCCATGAAATCACTCTCAAGCTGGGACTAGCATGTCCTGACAGGCTGGTGGTGGCATCTGTTACTGTATTGATTATCAGGGTTTGTTCAAAAGCTCTGGCCTGCTGAAAGGGTGTCTCCTTTCTCCTCCCCTGTCTACATGCATCCCCCTAAGGCTACATCCCAGCTGAAGACACAGAAGCTCCCAAATAAAAGTAGCACTGTTCTTCAATGCCAGGATATTACTAGCAAACTTTCCTGTATTGCCATCCTTACAGCTGGCCTAACCACACAGAGGTCTGTTTAGTGAGGATAGGAGGGACTTCTGTCCAGAAGGAGAAAAGTATCAGATAATAATGCATTATAGGGAGCATTTAATTTTTTTTTAATTTGGGGGAGATTGTTTTTATTTTTTTATTTGTTATTTTTCTGATGGATGAGTAGAAATGGATCTTCCCCTTTTCATCTCTCTTACTCTTTTCCCTATCATTTTACTTCAGGAATCAAGTGTTTGTGAGATTGTATAAACTTTGTGTGTGTATATAAAATACCTCAGACACTTTGGAATATTGAAAAAACATGGTGATTAAGAAAGTCCTGATTAGGTATGATAATACTGATTGCATGAATGAGTATTTGAAATACAATAGATACACACCCAAATAAAAGTTATATTATCTGAACTGTGATATTTTCCTATATCAATTGAATTGTATATTTACATTTATATAGTATCTGAGCTATTTTATCACCCAAAACTTGAATTCTGTTACTGAAATGCTACCATTTCCAGGTTAAAATTTTTGAAAAAAAATAGTATACCTTAGGTATGTTTTTGAACAAAGAAAATAGTATTATATATCCTAGGTAGGTTTATGTTTTAAATAGTATATCTCAAATGGGATTTTAACAGACTTATGATATACTTTCTTAAAATCTTTGACCACAAATTGTGTTAATGACCAATTCATATTTTTGAAATTCTATTTATTTTTTTATTTATTAAAAAACAAAGAAGTGGTTCTCAAAGACATGAATATAAAAATGTTCTGTGATGAAAAAATATTTTGTGATGGACAATTTAAGCCTATGAATTTATCTTACACTCATAATAAGCATGAACCTGATGAAATCATGTCTTTATATGCACCCATACATACACTTACAAGCCTGAGAAAAATTAATGATAGGTATATTTTTTCTCTCATTACACCAGTTTTTTTCTATTTTAAGAATTTTAATTCTTGCTACAGAATTATACATAGCAGAAATGTATAGATGTAGCAGAATTACATTTAGTATATGCTAAAATATCTGAGATGCCATCGTTAGATAGATTTCATAGAGAGATCAATGTCACTTCAGTATTAGGAACTTTTTTCATGGAAGAACTCTCAATGATTGTTTTTTGCTCTTTATCTGTTTTTACAAATTTACAGATTTTTTTTTTCTTTCTGGGGAAAGCTAAAAATATCCATCTGAGCCTTATAAAGTTTTCAGTATTCTAAGACAAAAGCAGGAGACTGGATCAGTAGTGTGAGTCCGTTTCATTGAACTCAGTGATCAAAATCAAAGTGACATGAATGCAAGGCAGTGTCATAGAGTATCTGCCCCAGAAGGAAATCTCCATCCATTTGCAGACAGAAAAACTGAGGTTCAGGGAAGGTATGAAGCTAGTTTGGGGCTGACGATGGGAATCAGACCTCCAGACCACCAGCCCTGCATATGTTGCACCTTGCAGGATGGGATCCAGAAGTTTCTGAGACGTTAATTTGACAGTTGAAACGACTCCTTCACTATCTTTGAAGTCAGAATTACTTTGATGAACTGTATTTGGCCAATTGTTTCAGAGTTATAGGGTTCTTCTACCTGCGCTTTGCAATTTACTTCATTTCCACTTAGACTTTTGAGCATCTAATATGCCCAGACCAAGGTATTTTGCATTATGAAATATAAGTGTGTTATTGAAAGACTCCTCTCTTCCTGAAGCATATTCTCTACTGAATGAGAAATGAAATAAGTAAACTGGTAATAACATAGAGCCATACGTCAAATACAAAATCTACCATTTTCATACACTCTTGATATAAGATTCTAGGCTTCATGTTTGTTTTTGTTTTTGATTTTGGTAATAGTCCTTGTCATAATGTAAAACAAATGCAGGCCTTTTGATTTACAGGCATAAGTATATGTAGCTACTCCCACCTGTCTTGATAGTCTCTCTGCTAAAAATGGAGTTTTGGAGGGAAAATGAGTTGGAAGTTGGATATTGGAAGTGAATGTTGTCTACATATAAAATGTGCTTATTAGTTGTGCACAAACAGAAGAAACACATCAGGCATAGTTGAAATTTTTGTAGTTATAGTCCTTGTCCCTAAAAGAGAACTCTTTTCATGGTTTTGCTAAGATACATCACAATTTTTAACAATCAAACAGCACAGAAATCTTCATAATAAAAAGGCACAATCTCTGGTCCAATTATCACCATCAATTTGCAATCTCCAGATGAGATTTTCACAGTTCCCACTTTTAATTCTCGGTGGTTGTTGCTTTTTACCTTAAATACCATGTTTCTCCAGCTCTTTCTTGATTTACAATATCATAAATTACATATTGACTTATAAAAGACAAGGATTTATTAATCTTCTACCACTCTCAATATTCTCAACCTCCCAGTTATGTCATTGTGTATCTGTAAGTTACCACTGGAACTTAAAACAATATAATAACTTTTAATTTTGGTCTATTAACTGAAGATATATTGTTTTTACTTCATCCTTGATAAAATGAGCCTCCTAATTCTTCTTTCTCCAACTTGCTTTGTAGCTTCCAAGTCCTATTGGCAAGAAATTTGCTTTTACATTGCTAAGGCTTGTGAGGTTGCATTCTATTCTGTCATATAGTTCTACTCTATAATTTAAATTATACATATAATCAACGATAGTCATGGTGCTATACACTAGATTCTCAGATCTTATTCATCTTACAACTACAATTTTACTCTTTTACCAACATCTTCTATTTACTCCACTCCCCAACTCCTGGCAATAATTTTTCTACTCTTCCTATGAGTACAACTCCCCACCCCCCCCCCCCCCCCCCCCCCCGAGAATCCACAAGTAAGAGATACCATGCAGTATTTGTTTTCCTCTATCTGGCTTATTTTACTTAGCATAATACCTTCCAGTTTGACCCATGTTGCAAATTACAAGACTTCTTTTTCTTTTAAGGCTGAATAATATTGGACTCTGTGTGTGTATACACATATACATATACACCACATTTTCTTGATTCAGTCATCCATTGACAACAACAGTATTTGAATGACTTATGAGCAAAGACATTTCTTATGTATTGTCATATGCAAAAACAAAATAGAGAGAGAAAAAGGTGATACAAGCCTTTTCTTAAGGAGTCAGTGTACAGAATGAAAACAGTCATACAGATTATTAAAATTCAATAGAAAGCTATATGTAAATGTCAAAATTCACACACATACACACACACACAAACACACATCCATTTGTTTGGAATTAGCCAAAGCATAGTGAAGGATCAGGATGAAGCCCAGAAGTAAAATAGACATGGGTAGCATTGTAGGAAAAAAATTACTGTGCAGGGGTCTTCTATCAGAAATTAAGGTGTTTTAGATCTTTTTAAAAATAAAAGTGGCACAGAGTTTTGGACTGCTAGAATTTAAACTGCATAATTGTTTAACCAAAAGCCAGAGTGGTCTAAGTTTTGTTTTACTTTGTTTCAATTCTTAATAGTGTGGTAAATTCCATTAGAGAAATTTGAACTACTACTTTTGTGAATATCCAAGTTGAAGTATTCATTGTACTCCTCTCGTGTCCCAAAATTTATTGAATTCTAGGAGAATAAGGGCAAACAATTGTCTTTATACTCAAATAATTCTAATTTTAAAAACCTCAATTTTTATAGGTTAAGCTACATGAAATTGTCAATAGCCAAACATTTTTGGACCTACCAAATTCAGTTTTACACTGTTCAACTTCATAAGTAAAATTCCATTTATAAATTATAGTTCTGCTTTCCAAATTCTTCATTTAGAATATAAGTTCTATATGCAATTAACCTTGTAAATCATCCAAGAAAATGATAGAGAAATTACAATGTGAAAGCAAAGTCTTAGGATTCTAACATTCAAAGGTTAAAGTCAACTAGAAAATAATATGCTATGCATTTATTATAGGATAGCAGTGACTTGGGCATTTTCTGTGTTCTAAAGGATAGAATATGCCTATAATGGAGAAAAAAGTGAGAAAATTCCATTTTTATAAGTCATAGACTGGTCCAAAATTTTTACTGAAATTTCTTTTTCACTCAGGGTGTCTGGGTGGCTCAGTGGGTTAAGTGTTTGATTTGAGGTCAGGTTATGCTCTCAGGGTCCTGAGATCCAACCTCCTTTGGAACTCTGTGCTCAGCAGGGAGTCTATTTCTCTTTTCTCCTCCTTCCCCTGCTCTTGCTTGCTCTCTGTCTCTCTCTCTCTCTTTCTCAAATAAATAAATAGATTTAAAGAAGAAGAAGGAGAAGAAGAAGAAGAAGAGGAAGAAGAAGTAGCTTTCACTCTTCCCCATCTCTTCCTATATTTTTAGGTAGCTCATGTAATAACTGACAACATCTCAAAAAAAATATCAGGCAAGGCATTCCAAGTGCATTGGTGTTGTGCTATTATAATACCAGTGTCTTTCCTGGGTGCATATTAGACTTTCAGGATCTTGCAGCTGGCAAAGAATAAGATGCTATGAAGCAGCTATTTAAATGTGAATTGCTCTTCAAGCTGCCACTGGTAATAGCGGACTTCAAAGAAATCTTCTCCATTTCAGAAAATTAACAACCTCTAAGGGAGAAATATTCTCTAAGAGTCACTTAAGACATAGGGTGCTTTCCTTTCATCCACTGAAATGACCACAGCTTCTAAAGATACCACCCGAGGATATATCCTTGAGTCTGCATACTCCTGTAAACTTTATTAAACATGCTTACTGCAAGATCTGGCCAATCTTTAAACCTTAAAACACAGAAAAGTAATTTGTGTTTCCTTCTCTTGCATACCCAAGCCCAGGTACAGAAATATTAATAGATGCAATGTCTCTGGAAATTGCATGCAATTTTCTTTTCACAGCCTAGAGAATGGGTTATTACTGTTAAAGAGGATAAAATTCAATTACACATTTTCCAACCTGAATTGTGACTTAAAAATAATACAATACTATTTGAATATCTATGATTAACTTTCCACAGGCAAGGAAAATGTAAGAGAAGACACTTTGAATACCAATTCATTTTTATTAATTCTTAAATTATACAGAATCAGTGTGTTATCATTAGATTTTAACCATCTTTATTTGGAAACTAGTTCTATTTAAGTATAGTGTAATCCTGATCAAAACTTGATGTTCTTGGGGTGCCTGAGTGACTTAGTGGTTAAGAGTCTGGCCTTTGGCTCAGGTCATGGTTACAGGATCCTGGGATAGAGGCCCACATAGGGTTCTCTGCTCAGCGGGAAGCCTGCTTGTCCTTCTGCCCCTCCCCCTCCCGCTGTTTGTGGGCACGCTCTTTCTCTCTCTTTCAAATAAATAAATACTTCAAAAGAAAAAACAAAACTTGCTGTTCTTATTTGAAAGGAAGAAACCATTCTAATGAATAGTCTTATTTGAATCAGTTTTCATTGGAAAGTAATTTCTTTTTAAACTTCAAAATAACATTTAGTGGTCATTTTGGAAGGCTGCCCAAAATATGTACCCTTTCCTCTGTTTGAAGAATCTCCCTCCCTTTATTAGTCTGGGCAAGGAACACAAAACATTCATCCTACGGGAGCTAAAAAGTCCAGACCCTAGCCTTCTCTTAGGTTTCTTTCTGTAGTTGCAACTTGCCTAACTTTATGTCACGAGCTAGTGACGCATGTGGAAGGGGGCTGCTCTGGTGTTATACTCCTTCTGTCTGTCTCTCATTGCCCAGAGAGATCAGGCTCCTGGAGCAAAAGAAGTGTCTTAACAGTTGAATACAGGTTCAGTAAAATTGAGTTCTGAATGCAGAAGGGGCAGAGCGCATACTGCATTGTCTAGTGAAAGCAGATTTTCTTTAGAGTGCTCTGGTGTCTTTGGGGGCCGTGGTGTGGAGGCATTTTCCTGTGTCACTCCTCCCACAGTCTTACTGATTCAGGAGTTCCCCGATATCTCTTTATTAAACTTCTTTTACCCTTAGCCAGAAAAAGCTTCTGCACCATGTAGCTAAGAAATCTGACTAAGGCATCATGCCTTTTCTGTACAGTCTTCACCAATTTGGGGCCTTCTGCATTTCCTAGCCCACTTTACATAGTAACCATGTTATATGGTAACTTTACATAGTAACCACACTATTGTTTCCCAGTAGTGGCTTGATTTTTTGTGTTTGTTTGTTGGTTGGTTGGTTAGAGAGCATCTTCTAGATCCATAAAAAAGTTTACTACCTATTACAGTTGTTTGTACAGCTTCTCTGGTTAAAGTTGTATGGTGGTTTTGAAGATCTGGTTCCCTCTTGACTCATGACAATATTTCTCAAAAAAAAAAAAAAAAAAATGATGCCGAAGCCTTAGAACCAAGATAGCATTTTAGAAACCACTGGTTTATCAGGGTTTCTCAAATGATGGACATTCAGGAAGGGAGAATTTTTGCTTTTGTGAGGCTTTCCTGTGCTTTATAAGACAATGAACAGTATCCCTGCCCAGTAGGTGCCAAGAGTAGCCATATCCCATCAGTTGTGATTTGGGGTCAGATAGGAGATGGTACTAGAGTTTGACATCTGAGAAAGAAGGGTGATAGCCCTGACCTCATATTTGGTTGCAAACACCTTGTTTTACTTTGACTGCACTTTTGCTTGAACTCCAACACGCCAAGTAAGGAGGTAAAGGGGCTAAGATGCATCCTCAAGCCTAGTCTCCAGACTGCTTCTGTATCATGGAGTGACAAATTCTGAGGGCCAGGCTAAGGCATTTTAATGTAAAAGAGTGATTAAGTATTTTCATACAAAGGAGAGACATAAGCAGGGTTTTAGCAATTTTAATCTGGTTTAGCGTGCAGAGGTTAAGAGGAAGAAAGGACGCATGCTGAATTTCCATATAAGAGGTTACAGCAATAATCCTAGTGTGAGACGAAAAGAACCTGAATTGGGAACATGGGAAGAGATGTTATAGAAAGGATGGAAATGAGAGAGAATCAAAGTTACATGTCCACTGAAGCTGATAATCCATAAAAATTTGGATAAGGAGGAGAAAGAGCTCTAAGACCGCCATGATGTTTTAAAAACAAGTGTCACAAAAACATTTGTAACGTTAAGAGAACTAAGGGAATGAAGAATAGGAGTTGGGATTAGGGGGGAAAAAGGAGTTAAAGGACATATCTACAAAGTTTTGCATCACATGTAGCAGAATGTCCATAAAACTATAGGACTGCTGACTTGAAGAGAGGATTTAGTTGGAGAAACAAATTTGAGATTTTATACTATTTTAATGACAGTCAATGATTCTATTTAAGTCTTTGAATGTCTCATAAGTTTAAACCATGACATGGCTTTAACATATTGAATTGTGAAAACAATATTCAAAGCAGTACTGTATATTATAAATGGCTATGGAGAAAGAAAAGTAATATATCAGTAAGATTATCTGCTCAAGAATGTCTAATGTCAAGATGAGATTTACATTTCAACACCATGATAATCCAAATAACTTTCCCCACATTCTAAAATTTAAAATTCAGCCAACAAATATTATCCTTCATAATCTGCTTTTGAATAACTATCACGCCTCATTAAAGATCTTCAAATTCTCATAACCTCTCCCCCGTTCCCATGAATGAATACCCAACTTTCTTGACAAACATATAATTGATTTTTTTTTTAAGTTTACATTTGGTCCTATTTATTGTGACTCTCCTTGTTTTCAAATTCATACGTGCACATCTTTTCAAAGTAATGGCCTTTAGGAAGTTTGTTTACATATGTATACAAAGACCTGTTTCCCTGGAAGGGATCAGGGACACATTTAGAAAGGGACATTGGGAAACTTGGCTTGTTCTCTGTGCATGAGGGAAACTGTAAAATTAATCTGTCAAGTATTGAAGGTAAAGGTCTCTGGCTTAGAATTTCTGCACTACTTCCTGCATGGAGTTTTTCAGTAAATGACAAAAGGTGTATTTCAAATTATTAAATCCATTTCTTTCCATACAGCAAAAATCAAAAAGATTCTGTTTTTATTCTCCATTAATTGTTCAAATTATAAACAAATTTTATTTGAACACTGACCTTTTTAACTTTTCCCTATTTTACAATTGATTTTATCTTTTATGTTGAAAAATAACACATGTGCCTTTTTCATGACATCCCTGAGCCTTCGAATTTTCTACTAATGCATCTCTTGGCTTGTGACTCCTTCTTGCTTAATCTGGTTATTTTTATATTTTGGATTACCTGTACTGATATTCTATTCTCACATTTTCCATTTCTGACTCATTGCTCAATATTCTGAGAGATTTTCCCTAAAATTTCCTTCCAGTCCTTTCATTGAATACATTGCCCTAACATTTACATTTCGATTTCAGAAATCTTTCTTGTTTTCACATAGCCTTTTGGCAAAGTTGCCATATTTGTTCTATCATCCTGAATTTTTCTGAGTATGATAAATAGGAGAAAGCCTGATTTTCTGTCCTTGAATATGTATTTAATTTGAATAACCTTGTCTCTATGCTTATTCTGAACCTGAACTTTTTCTTTCTTTCTTTCTTTCTTTTTTTTTAATAAAGTAAGCTCTATGCCCAATTTTGGGCTTGAACTCATGATCCCGTGATCAAGAGTTGCTTGCTCTACTGACTGAGCCAGCCAGGTGCCCCAAATCTAAACTTTCAAGAGGTTCGTTTTCTTAAAATTCTCTATATACTAGCTGATTATTCACTTATACAGATGAAGGACTAGGTTGATTAAAATTTCCACTGTGGTGATTTATTTCCCTGCAATACTTTTCTGCTGAAGAGAGGGTGAACTAAAGTTTTGCATAGAGGATGGGTGAGTCAATAGACAAGCTTTCTGTCAGTGTGCAGGCAAGGATCAAACCAGCAGGGTGTCCTGTCCAGAAATGTCCAGTCAATGAAGGCCTTAGACTGGAGTGTGAGCCATCATGTTACAACTCCTGTATTTCCAAGGTTGCTGGTTCAATCTCTTTCTGTAGCAGTTCTGCAGATGTAACAGCAGGATGAAGACTGATGGTAGACAATCTCTCGTTGCACCTATGGGAGGTGCCCAAGGAACCCTTGTCATTCATGTTCCCTAGAATATTCTTTAATGGTACATCTTGATTACTTGCTAAATCTCAAATCTGCTCCCAGTCTTTCCCACTCTGATGCTGGAATCCCTCTACGGTGATTCTGCCAACAAAAAACAAAAAAACGTTTCTTATGTCTATGGCAGTCTTCTCCACTGAATATTCTGGTGCCTTTTCTTCTGTCAGATTTGTCAGCATTATCCCACTTGGTTTTCATCTTCTAGAAACGTACCTACATATTTCATCATCTGATGGCCCCTTTCTTGCTCTATGTTGCAGTAGTTCTTTTCAATTTTTTTAGTATCATGTTAACACTTTTTGAGAAGAGAGAAAATAAACATGATGCTGTTTGGCATCTTGAATAGAAAACAATAGAAGTTTTCTTGGCAAGGGATGAACTTCCAAAGGTAGCTGACATTTTGAAAAACAAAACAAAACAAAAAGAAGACTCCTTGTGTGCAACAGAAGGGAGAGTGGGTTATATTACAGAGGTGGCACGCTGAGCTTAGAGGGACCTAGATCTTTTGTAATGGACTTTAAACATGGTTGACCATTTCATCAGCAGGAAACATAGCTTTCTTATATTGAACGGTAACCAAACTTGCTCTTTGTTCCAGAGACAAATAGGATCTTTATCTTCTAAGGCCCATTCATCCTGCCAACGTCTTAGAAAAGATGGTCTAGAACAAAGGCACTGGTGACTCTGCCTCCAAGACATGCAGAAACATAATGAACAAGTATTTCCCCCAAACACTAATACAGTTTTCTCTTTGAAATAGTTTGGGTACAAGGATCCACAGGGACCCTCTGTCTTGGCAAGAAGGCCTGGAGTTAGAACCAACACAAACTTAGCAATGCTGGGTCTCCTTCCCTAGGCCAAGGCTTTCTTAGTTGTTATAGTTTACTACTTCAATAAGACATAAAGTCTCCCGCATAGACAAATACTCTGAGAAAAGAAAGGGAGAACAAGACCATATGCCCTAAAAGGCTTATTTATATCCCTCCTGTTAATGCCCCATCATCATGAGCTTTAACTCTGCCTTGGAACAGGTCCTTCATGGAGTCTGAGGATAGGGTGCAAAGAAGAGAGAATTCCTCTAGAAATCAGTAGACTTTTTTGGGGGGGGGGCACTGTCCTTAAAACATACATCAATTTGACTTTCCATCATAATTCTTTGGACTGATGACTTTCCATGCTGATTTCTTAATGTCTTAAAAACAAGGATTCTGTCTTATTCATCTATCAGAGATGTGACTTAAAATGCTGTTTGGAAATAATTCGTTAAAATCGATTAGAGATTTAGAATATCAAATAGAGTCTGGTAAACAGTTTTTGTCAAAGGAAGCCCTCCTACCTGATTCCTGATATTTCCCTTGTCTTTACTTAGTGAAAGCTCTGTGTCTTTTCATCCTGTGTTGGCTTTGCTCTAGACAACTCTGTCTCCACCTGCACTGCACATTAGCATAACATGGGAGCTTTCAGAAAATATCAATGCTAGAACCTAAAGCCAGAAAAGTCAGATCTCCAAGGATATATTTTTAAGCTTCTCCACTTGATTCTAATGCACAGAGATGGCTGAGAACTAGGATACAAGAGTGGAGGGTTGCTAGGTACTCTCTTTATGAGAGAGGAAATGCACTACCCTTCTATATTTCTCTCTTCATATGCAGAAAGATGTCTTTGAGATAGTCTAGCCAGCACAGAAGATACACAATTCTGCTTCTAACAACCCCTTCTCACGGCTCTTCATTTTTTTACTGCAAACTGTATTTTTTATTTTACATACATATACCAAGCCCTGCATTCAAAATCACATTTTCCAGGACAGGAACTTTAGCACTGGCTGACATTCTATTAAAAAAACAACAAAAAAAAACAAAGAAACAAGCAAAAAACCACCTTGATATTTCCTAAAAGTTGAAGATATGCATCCTTCGTATGTTTTTTTGTTTTGTTTTGTTTTTTAATTTTATTTATTTATTTGATAGAGATCACAGGTAGGCAGAGAGGCAGGCAGAGAGAGAGGGGGAAGCAGGTTCCCTGCTGAGCAGAGAGCCTGATGTGGGGCTTCATCAGAAGGCAGAGGCTTAACCCACTGAGCCACACAGGTGCCCTCCCCATATATTTTTTACTATTAAGAACTAGGCATTCAATAATTAATATTGAATAAGGGAAAAAAGAAATGTACTCATGAGTGAAAAAGAGAATAATGTGCAAATTGATATGGGGTCTAGAACTATGCTTTTAATGGGATGAGGGGCATGAAGTATGAGATGAGGTGCCAGGTCACGGAAGCAGCTTAATGGAAGAACTTCATCAGCAAAACATTTATTATATTTAACCTTAAGAAATCGACAATATTTGACTATTTTTTAATCACAAAATGGCAGTTCCATGTTACAAGCTAACAATTTTTTATTGATTGTTAAATTGTTAAATTGTTAAATTGATTTTATTGATATATGCTGTTTATCATTTTCATTTATTTGGTTTACTGATTGTTATTACCAGTAGTATTTGTCAAAGTCCTATGAAGAGGGGCACCTGGGTGGCTCAGTGGGTTAAGCTTCTGTCTTCAGCTCAGGTCATGATCTCAGGATCTTGAGATCAAGCCCCATATTGGACTCTCTGCTCAGCAGGGAGCCTGCTTCCCCCTTTCTCTCTGTCTGCCTCTCTGCCTACTTGTGATCTCTCTCTGTGTCAAATAAATAAATAAAATCTTAAGGAAAAAAAAAAAGTCCCATGAAGATCCTGCTCAGGAATAGAGCTTAAAATACAGAGGTGAAGTGGCTTATTCTAAATTTTAAAACTTTTCCATACGTATAATGTTGAAGGAATACACGTTTAATAGAAGAAATATAAGATTGTGTACTTCAGAGCTAAATCCCAGTTTATTTTTAATTTACGCTACTGACATGGCCTTAGGATATTTTAGTATCACATATTTCTATGGCTAAATGAATTTTCCAAACTTAATAGCTACTGTGGTCCAGTTGCCGCTTTGGGTAATTAGGAAAAAAGTGCCCCTTCCTTTGGAGCACATAGTTTTTATAAGAACGAATGGATTGAAGGGTAATTCCCAAGATGTCTTTCAGCCCCATTTGTCTTCTTGTCCAAGTGCACATATGCAGTGATCAACCTGCCCAACTATACATGAAGGACCTGTACATTGTATGAGCTTTTGTTCTAAATCAGAGGTGATTTTCTTTTCTTAGTTGTTATAACTTCAGTGCCTATTAGCTATGAGTCAGGTATCACACAGCAAGAACATATCTAAGAACCAGTCAAAAGTTTGCTCTATTGGTCAATTATTTATCATATAAAATTATACTAAATAACATTCAGATAGTACCGCAGTAGATTTAGTTCATAAAATTGTGTTTTATTTTGCTTTTTTGTCATATGTCCAAACATGTCTGGAACCCACACTTTTTGATATGTGTGATGTGGTTAGACAGGCAGAGCTTTACCTAAAACTTGGAGTCAGCTTCAAACAAGACTCCCTTTACAGCCTCTCTTAGTGCAAAATTAATTGACTATAATGAGATCCAATTATTACCTCATTTGAGGCCAATTAAATTGGCAAGTCCCTACTTCACTTTAACAGAAATATTGAACTAAAATCTGGCAACTGGTTTTGACCAGAGAGAATTCACGGAGTTCTGTGAGAATTGTGTGAAACATATCTTTCTGAGAGCAGGATACTGAGATTTTGATGCCATCTGCTTGAAGGCAACAGTAAATAGGGACAATTGGTTACTCCCAAGTTTTCACCAGGAGAGGAAAAATAAATAAGTAAACAAATAAATAGTTAAATAGTAAATAAATAATTACATAATAAATATGCAGGAGTTTCAGGCTTAAAAAGATGATGGCTGGGAACAAGTTACACCACCATAAAGCAAGCATTCATACCCATAACCTTGAATTTTGAAATGGGCACTCTAATTTTGGAAGTCCTGAGTTTTTGAAAGATAATTCTTTCATTTTTTATTAAAAGCTATATATCATTCAGAAACTATAAACACTTACTTTCTGATATCAGTGTTAATTTATTTTCTTAATGATACTTAACAGTCTAATTTCTCACCCAGCGAAATGAGCGCTACAAACTTTAATAGTTTTGAAAAAGAAATTATACTATTTAAAGAAATACTAAATATCCGGAGGGAAAGCCACAATTCCAGAAAAACTTATGTAATTTTAATTATTGTATTTTATGAGTATAATATTGTCATACACATTTATAGTAGATAAACTGGTTTTAGGGGGAAATCCTACAATCTGTAGTTTAAGATCTAATTGAATGTACCCACTCTTCTGCAAGAAAAAAAAACAACACAGTCCTGAGTTAATCTTAAAGGTGTTCTATGTTTAAATTATCACTTTATTACAAATCACAGCTTTATAGGATTCTAAATGCTAAATAGGATTGCAGTCAAAAGATATGTAGGGGGAAATCTAATTTCAAAACCTTTGTGTAGGAATATGTGATTATTAAGTATGACATTTTCCAGAAGGCTTTCTATCTGCATAACTAATTTTTGATACTTTTGTAACCTCTTTAATAGTTGAACTGGCTTTGTTCTTTTCTAGAACCATCTAGTAAGGGACTAACCACCAGTCTAGAAGTTTCAGGAAGCAAGGTAATGGGCAGTGGGTCTAATCTATATTAGAAAACAATCATGCCTATGAGGTGATTTTAAATTTTTACTAAAGCAAGATAGTTTATTGAAATGTGCATATTTCTCTAATGAGTCAGTAAAACAAGGAGAGAACCCAACATATCTACAATACTCTACAAGCTAAAAACAAAACATATATTTATAAAACTGCTTTAGAGTCAGGGAATCTGATTTTCACTGTAGCCCATGTATTGTGTTAACTGGCATTGCTATTTTCTTTTTCTTCATAAGAAGAAAATACTTGGGAAAGAAGAAGAAGAGGAAGGAGGAGGAGGAGAAGGAAGAGGAAAAGAGATAGGGAGTGGAGGGGAGACGGAGAGGGTGGAGGAAAGGAGGGGAAGGAGGGGAGGGGAGGAAGGAGAGGGGAAAGAGAAGAAGAAGAAAACATTTGGCTCTCATGTTAATTACTCATGAAACTTTTTTTAAAAAGAATTCATTTGTTTATTTGAGAGAGGGTGTGCACACAGGAGTGTGGCAGGGGACAAAGGGAGAGAAAGAAGTGGACTCCCTGCTGAGGCTCCATCCCAGGACTGATAATCACCTGAGCCAAAGGTGGATGCTTAACCCACTGAGCCCCTACATAGTGGCCCTACTCAGGAAAATTTTTAGACTTATTTTTAACTTTGCTCATAATATATGTGCCTAGTTTTGAGGTTGAATATTTCTAAAATAGATATTATTTTTCTAGTCCTTAAAAGGCTAGCTTATATATTGCTTTAAAATTACTTTTTCATATAATGATTTACTTATATACATGTTATTGAGTTTATATACTAATATATACTTTAAATAAAGATTGACTGTTTTAATGCATAAGTTACTAAAAATGATTAAATAGGGAAGCAAAATGTTATTAGACCAATAAATCATGGTGATTTTTTTTTCAATGTTTCTGGCAAAGACAGTTTTAAGAGTCAGTTATATCAAACCATCTTGGAAGAAAACATTTCAAGTTTGCTCATAGCATTCCAATTCATAGGAAAAAAAAATTATGCTTTAAAGCTATTTTATAGAGCTTTGACATCACAGTTTATATAACTAATATCAAAACCCAGTGAAACTCCCAAATAGAAACTTATACCTTACTAATGAAGAGAAATGAAAAAAATAAAAAATAAAATATAATCTGTGTACATTAAAAGATACTCTGTAATAAAAATGATACACTCCAGAAATGTAAAAATGGAACAATATTAGAAAATCTAACCACATAATTTATCACATCTCTAATTTTAAATAGTATTTAAATATATAATAAAAGGTATCTGAAATTTGAAAACGCATTTCTAATTAAAATCCTAACAATATGGTACCTCAAAAGATATTTCATTTTTTTATTATAAATGGCATTTATCTCCAACCAACGGCTGAGAACATTCATGATGATGAAACCCTAATGCATTACAAGCATTTTTATAATGTAACCTCTGAAAATCAATGAAGCAATAAAGAACAAAAGAAAAGAAAGAAAGAAAGAAAGAAAGAAAGAAAGAAAGAAGGAATGAACGAACATGAAAGAGGAAGGGAAGGGGAAAAAAAGGTGAGGGAAGGGAAAGGAAAAGAAAAGAGAGGAGAGGAGAGGAGAGGAGAGGAGAGGAGAGGAGAGGTGGGGAGAGGTGGGGAGAGGAGAGGAGAGGAAACAAAACTTACCAGAAATCCAACTATGCAAAAGTTAAATAAGCAGTGATTTTGGAGTATTAGGATAAGGAATGAATGGAGCATCACTGCCATCACTTCATACTAGTTCTCACCAACCCATTTCCACCTACAAGGTAGGTGGCCAAAAGGTAATTCCATTCCCCACCTGTGGATTATTCAGAAATGTGAGCCCAAGCCATAAATTCATGGCAGAGGGAAGGTGATTTGGAAAGAAGACTATCATTCTCTTGTCACTGTCATTTATATCAGGGGCACATGAAGTTAGTCCATTGAGAACATCTGAGTAAAGTTCCCAGAAATTAAAAACAAAGCCTCAGGAAGAAGCAATTTTTTAATTCTTCTAGATAGTCCCATCTGTGCTGGGTGCCCTAAACCTTGCATTCTCGTTAACTGTCTGAAGATGAAGCCTACCCATAAAAACTCAGAGCCATAGCATTAGGACAGTCCTGAAGTCAGACTCCTCCTGGTCGTTCAATTTTTTCAGCGATGGACCCAGTTTTCATGGACCCAATTTTCATTACATTTTCTGTTCCTCATAACCTATAGCAGGAGTTGGCAGACTTCAGAAAAGAGCCTGATGATAAACATTTTGGGTTCTGTGGACCATATGATTTCTGTTACTCAATTCTGCTGTTTTATCACAAAAGCAGCCCCAGGCAATACATAAGCAAAAAGGCATGTCAATGTTCCAACCCATCTTTAGTTACAAAAATAGTTCGTAAAGTTACTCTCCAGTGTTTTCTTCTATAACTTTTGTACTTTCAAGATTTACATTAAGGCCTTTGATCCATTTTCAGCTAATTGAGGCAAAATTATGGGTCTGTTCTAGCCATGTTTGTTTGTTGAAAAAAATTATCTTTTCCCTCATGAACTGCCTCCGCACTAATATGAAAAATCCGTCAACTAATTCTGGACTCTATTCTTATCCATTCATCGATTTGCCTATCAGTATCACACTGCTGATTAATCTAGCTTCTTTTTTTTTTAAAGTTTTTATTTATGTTCCAGTTGGTTAACATACAGTGTATTGGTTTCAGGCACACAATATAGTGATTCAACACTTCCATACAACACCAGTGCTCATCCCAGCAAGTGTCCTCCTTAATCCCCATCACCCATTTCCAGATCCTCCATGCATCTCCCCTCTGGTAACCATCAGTTTGTTCTTAAGAATCCCTTTCTTAGTCTTCTCCCTTCTTGTTTCCCTTTGCATGTTTGTTTTGTAGCTTAAATTCTACATAGGACTGACTATTTGTCTTTCTCTGACTGACTTATTTTGCTTAGCATAATAGCTTTAAAAAAATATATCTTGAAATGAGGCAGTGTAAGTCTCCCAACTTTAATAGTGCTTATCCATTTCCATCAATTTTAACATTAGCTAGTCGATGTCTAAAACAGACTATGAGGACTTTGATTGTGTGGAATTTAGAGGTCATTTGGGGGAGACATTATATCATCACTACTGAGTTTCCTGATTCAGGAACATGGTATATCTGACCTTTTACTTGGATCTTCTTTAATTTCTCTCAGTGATGTTTTGTACTTTTTGGTGTACAAGATTGATGTATCTTTATATACATAATATTTTGATGCTATTGTAAATGGTATTTTTTAATTTAAATTTCTTGTCTATGTATGCGTGTGTATGTGTGTATAGGGTTGGTGGATATTGCCAGAAATATTTACTGATGTGGGAAACAAAGGCAAAGGAAAAAATTAAATTTCCTTACTGCCTACAGCCCATTGACAAGTCCTTGAAACAGGCAGAGTGACCTTTCTACTGTGACTCAGCTGTCTCAATGTTAATACTTTGCTAAGGGGAAAGGCAATCTTAGCTTAACATTATCCCAAACCCCAGGATCCTATAAGTCTACTTTAACATATAAAAATTCCCTTAGAAACTTCTTCTATCTCTACCCCCCCAAGATATATGCTGGCAATCATCCCCCAAGCATATGGCCCACTCATATGTATCTGAAAGGTCTCATGATTATAGAGTTTATTAGACAGTAATAAATGACCTTTTCCTAACATTAGCTAGCCCCTCAAGATCCTAGAAACCTTGCTTCCAAAATTCTTCAGAGACTTACACCATCCCTAACCCCCTCCCAACTTGAGGGTATACAGTCGGTCACCAGTCACAACCCCAGTACAGCTCTTTCTGCCAGGGGTCCTGTCCCTGTGCCTTAATAAAACCACATTTTTGCACCAAAGACATCTCAAGAATTCTTCCTTGGCAATTGGCTCTGAACCCTCCATTTCCTACAGCTTCAATCCAATTAAATAGAGCTCTTTACAAATTAATTTTAGCAATACTATCAGGAGGTTAAAAAGTCATACATCTATAACATAAATATATAGACATAAACATACAAACAAAGATGTTAAAATTTTTGCTATGAGTCAGGTACAATAATACAAAACTCACTAGGTAATAAAAGAAAAGTTGGATCCAAATTTGTGTTTTGGACAGATAGAATAAGTTAATTTTACATGCTCAGATTGCCAATTTTTTAAATTATATTTTTAATTTTAATTTAATTTAAATTTAATTTTACTAATATTTGTGGAAGATTTTTCATTCACCTAGTTCCAAATTTCTTATTCTTCTCCTCTTTCTTCTTTTCCTCCTCCTCCTCCTTTTCCTGTTCTTGACAAGAATTACCCCCTAAAGTTTGTATTTCAAGAGATGGCTCCAGGTTTCTAGAGAAGACAAGGCAAATATTACATCTAAAAGACACAGAGATGGGGCGCCTGGGTGGCTCAGTGGGTTAAGCCGCTGCCTTCGGCTCGGGTCATGATCTCAGAGTCCTGGGATCGCGCCCCGCATCGGGCTCTCTGCTCTCTAGGGGAGCCTGCTTCCTCCTCTCTCTCTGCCTGCCTCTCTGCCTGCTTGTGATCTCTCTGTCAAATAAATAAATAAAATCTTTAAAAAAAAATAAAAAAATAAAAAAATAAAAAAAATAAATAAAAGACACAGAGAGAGGATGTAAGTTTTTCCAAGAAGAGCTTTGCTTCCTAAATCTGGGTCTTTTACAATATCTGTAAGCCTTTAGAGATAACCAAAGGAGGCTTGGGGACTGGTATAAAGAAAAGATGGGCTTTGAATTGTTTCTAGAGCTGCATTTTTGATTATGAAGACTGGATTTATAAGACAAATACAGTTGGTTTTAATTTTCAAAGCATTGAGTGGTAACCTGAATGATATCAAGACCAGCCATCCAACTACATTACCCTCAATTTGCTTTTCAGGGTAAGGATCTTTAAGATGAAAATGGAAAGGTTCATATATTCAAGACTTAGGCCGTATTTCTTCAGAATGTTTTAGTAAATCCCCCAATGGCTTCAGGCTGTTCTTTCCTTCTGGGTACACAGTTTCATTTTAGGTTAGGGAAGGAGTCTTACAAAGAGTTCCTATCAGGCTCTGAATATCAGCTTCCACTTTGGCTGACTTTTGGGTGTAGAGTACCTAAAAAAAAAAAAAAAATCCTTCTGACTATCTTGTCAGGCTTCAGCCAAGACAAATAGGAAATTATGTAGGAAATGGTTGGAGTTCAGAGCCAGTTGCCAAGAAAGAATTCTTAAGATGTCTTTGGTGCAAAAATGTGGTTTTATTAAGGCACAGGGACAGGACCCCTGGCAGAAAGAGCTGCCCTGGGGTTGTGACTGGTGACTGATTATATACTTTCAAGTTGGGAGGGGGTTAGGGATGGTGTAAGTCTCTGAAGAATTTTGGAAGCAAGGTTTCTAGGACCTTGAGGGGGCTAGCTAATGTTAGGAAAAGGTCATTTATTACTGTCCAATAAAACTCTATAGTCATGAGACCCTTCAGATACATATGAGTGGGCCATATGCTTGGGGGATGATTGCCAGCATATATCTTGGGGGGTAGAGATACAAGAAGTTTCTAAGGGAATTTTTATGTGTTAAAAGAGACTTACAAAATCCTGGAGGGTCCAGCTGAGATTGCTTCTTGCTCTTAGGAGTATTAACATCTAGGCAGCTGATTTCCTAGAGGAAGATCACTCTGCCTGTTTCAAGGACTTGTCAATGGGCTGTGGATAGTAAGGAAATTTAAGTTTTTCTTTTCCTTTTGTTTCCCACATCATTGAAGACAAACAAACATTTAAAAAAATCAAGTATACTATTAGAATTATAGAAACTAACCCAAATGTCTTTCAAGTTTATGTGATTTAAGATGATTTTCAGTACATAAAAGTGTAGGGGAAGAAAATTAATTTCCCCTTTACCTTTTTGGGTTCTTCACTGAGACAACCCCCTGTAATAAAGAACAGATTAGAAGGGGGGAGGGGAAAGAAGTTTAATAACTTTAATAAGTTTAATATCTCCTGTCTACATGGTATACACCCAGAAAAACAAAATAACTCCCCCAAAAGGCTCCAAATGTTAAATAGCACCTCCAGCTAAAGACAAAAGAGATGTTAGGGGGAAGGGAGCAGTTATAAGAGGTTATCAGGAAAAGCACAATAAACAAGGGTAAGGTTGTTATGCAGATTTAAATCCGTGCTTTCTCCACTAATAAGATTTTCTAGAATTTTAGTTATCCTTCTCTTCTTGGTACGAGAGGGGTAACAACTTTACAAATGGCAATTTCCCTTACAATTCCAAGTATCATTTACAAAACTTCTATTTGCTTTTCAGAACTTTTCATAGATCTGCTGTTTCTTCAGTCTAAAATAATCCTTGTGCCAAAGAGCCATATTTTGGAGTGGTATATTCTGCTCTCCTTCAAAAACTAGTTGAATTTAAATTTATGATTGTTTCTATTATACAGATTTTTTATGTTGAACATGTGCCCTGTGACCTTGCTAAACTCATTTTTTAGTTTTTGTAACATTTTTATAGATCTCACAGAATTTTCTACATGGACAATCATGTCATTTGTAAATAAAGACTGTTTTAGTTTTCATTTTATAATCAGGATCTCTTTCATATCCATGTTTTCCTAACCTTCCTAAACTGTCTAGGACTTTCAGTGCAATGTTGAGTAGTTTTCCCAAAGCATCTCTTACTTTCTCACTTTTCAAAGAACTCCCAAGGATCACTAGATTTGGAATTTAGAATTACAGTTTTTGGTACTGGAATTGACCAGTATTGGTTGGAAATTTTCAAAATAAAGAATGAATACTCAGGTGGTCTGAAATTTGATGTATAATTAAGTGGACACTTTGGGTCACAGAAATATATATTTGTGTCTATGTGTGCATGTGTGTGTGTGCAAAGAGAGAGAGGAGTATCATATGTATATTATAAAAATGTGTCTATTAGAAGTATTATATATGACTCAATGTGTATGTGTGTTTGTGTTAATACCTTTCCCTATCTACCTAGGAGTGCATAGAAAAATGTCTGAAAAGATGCACTCTAAATTACTAACAGTGTTTACCAATAGAGGCTGGACATAGGAAAGGAACTCAGGGTTTACTATATATAATTTATTACATACGATCTTTGGAAATTTCTTTAATGAACCTGAATCACATATGCAATTTAACAAAGATGTTTAAAAAATAAAGGCAGCAAAAAGTCACAATATAGACAAAGATTGTAAAAGTCCCCTTCTCAAGAGGGTAGTATTATAGTGTTTTTCGTGTTCAAATGTGTTTTTCTGCATTTTTGCTTGTTTTATAGTGAATATATATTGTGAAAAGAAAAATATAATTTTTTTAAATTCTTATAAATGTGCTCATGAAAAAGGATTGGTACATCAAAAATACTAGGAAAGCTAAGCAATTTCATCAAAATAATCACCATGAGCTGACGAAAAGTTGAGAAACTTGATTCACGTAAACTGCCAGAATCTATTTTCAAAATCAAAAATACTTTCTCTGAAATTTAAAATGGCAAAGACATCATTTTAGATTCTTATCAAGATTTAATTTTCATAAAACACACTAAACTAACCATCAGTCTGTGTTTGTTCCCAGCACCGACTCTTTTATGAGGTTTTAGAATCACGATGCCAAAAATACCCAAACAAAATTGACATTCATTACTCATAAAATTTGAACAGGGTTGCTCATGTCTTCCCAATGTATAAGTTAATTCTTATAATGCATATGACATTCATGGCCATTTGCCCCCTTCTAAAATGAAAAACCAACTACAAAAACAAAGGTTTTAATTTTCATTAGAAGTGTATCTTTAAAAATTTTATGTTCAAATAAACACACATACACATATGCATTCATTAGCTTTGTTGATTAGGGCCGATCAAGACTGTCTTCAGGCAATAGTAATAAAAACTGACATGATACCTCTATTTTTGCACATTTTATCAATGCCTTAAAACTCTTAGTTGTCTTGCTATTTCAGGGCTGTATCTTCAAACTACATGTTTCATGAACTTAATGAATAATAGTATTGGTTTTTAAGCTTTCCAGCTATATGATGAAGGATAGTGAAGGAATCACTTCTGAGTCATTCTCAATCCTGCCTTAAGCATCCGAGGCTACCTTCCCCCCTTCTATACTAGGCACCCTTAGCATTGGTTCATGAGCATACAGTCAGATCATTTAGAATTAAGAATGTTGGAAGTGAAGAACAGAATGAAAGACAAGATAAAAGTATAAATGTCTTTTGTTTAAAAACCCCGGGACATCCGGACTGATGCTGATGTGGTAGCTTTCCTCTAAAAAGTTTTCTGGAATTCTGGCTCCTTCGATCTCACTATACCACCATCCCCAAGATTTCCTGATGAGTTAATTTAGTGGCTTCTACAGTGCAAACACCCAAAGGAGAGGGAAGAATAACAAAGAAGTGGGGCAAATTGTTCCCTAGACATCCATATTCCATATCCCATTTCCTCTCATGTCCAGCCAATAATTCAGCCAGTCACATGGCCACATCTAGATCCAAGAGAGATTGAGAGATGTAATTTTTATTTTCATTGTCTACCCGCAGAACTAAAAATTCAACTAAATGGAAGCAAGAAGAGAATTAGTATTAGGGGAAATTTTCACCCTTCCTGCTTCATTGACCCATTTTTGCTTCCAAAACTTAAAACATTTGTCACCCTACTAATGTACTGATTCAGCCCATTTGTCTCACTGTAGGGTAGGAAACGTTTATTTATTTCAGTTTGGTGTGGTCTGACTTGGATGGTTGCCTGTGTTCCAGAACATTCTCTGGGTTTTTCAATCATTATTACTCAGCTTCTTGCATCCCATCTCAAACCTCTTAAATCAGAATTTCTCAAGTTGGGGCCTCATTTTGCATTTTTAAATGGTAACCAAAGTGATTCCTAGGGACCTGACTGACCGTTGCGCATATAATAAACACGAGTCTAGACTCCAGGTAGTTAGTCTTGGCTTGATGAAAAAATTACCATAAATACATCATAACATTAAAGAAAATAAAATCTCATATTATAGTCTCTATATCTGTAAATCAAGCCTACTTTGGCCCAAAACATTCTTACAACATCTCTTGTTTCATTCCTTCTACTTCTATGGGCTTCTCATTCTTTCATTTTCAATGAAGTCAAAACTTGCACCCAAGAAATTTTATTGTGTCCATGTGAATTACTTCTCCAAGAGCACTTATTTCCTAAGACTTCTCTCTAATTAGCTAGTGATCCAGGGCTGGCCCTTATCCAAGTTGTCACAGCTGCTGGTCAGAACTTGGAGAAGCTGACATGTGATCTGTCTTAGAACCCTTAAAAGCTTTCCAGAAATGATACCTGTAATCGCATCAAGATGGAGGACATTTTGAGGGCTCCTTCCTCAGAGGCCAATATATCATGGATGTAGATGTTTTCCCTTGACAGTCCCCAACACAAGAAAATGTCATTAGGTGAAAGTCAACTGCTTATTATAAAGCTAAACTGACTCCTTTAGAGTAAATTTAAATTTACCTCTTTGCAAAATTCAGCAAAAGGGAATGGTTTCTGGAAAATGGAATAGATTTTTCACTAAAGTATTCACCATGAATAATTCAATCTGAAGATAAATAAATGTATGTGATGAGATGATACTCTCTGGTATGTGACTACCTTGAGTCAAAATAAATAATTTAGTATGTTTTTTATGAGGTCGTTTATATGGAACTGGTTCCACCTTGCCCTTCTCAGGTCCAAGAGAGAAACAGCTCCAGTTTATGCAAAAGCAGCATTAAATTTTACCAACCTACTGCTCCTACTGAGTTATACCAACTCCTTGTCTGAGGAAGCAATAGGAGTAAAGAAAAAGATTGAAAATACGTGTTTTAAATAGGTCAAGGGGGATATTTTCCTCATTTTATGCAGACTCCATGCTGGGGTTACTCAAAACACCCTATGGTTCTCTTGTTATTTTATGGTTTTCAGAAAAAAACAGCAGGGAATCATCCTCAGACTCTTTCTGTTTATTTGACTTTTTAAAATGGTTTTCTTCAGTGAATTGCTACAGGGCCCAAACACTTAGCTAAGCAGCAAACTCTTAAAAATAAATAATCTTTAAATAAAGATTTTTAATAACAGTAATAATGAAGAGCTCCCTTTGATTTAAACTGCCGAATAAACTCATCGTTGATATTACAACTTCTACCCAATACATTTTTCCTTCTGTGTCTAATTTTCCCATGTCTTACCTTCAGATTTTCCTTCTTCCATAACATGCCCTTCTCTGTGAAAGAAAAAAGATAACTGTTAAAAACAAAGCAGGTTTAATAATAGAGCTTGAGGCTATATGTAAGGCAATAACACTTGAATATTTACAAAATTGATTGTGCAAATACAGAAAGACTCTGAGAGTCTTCGGAAAAAGTATAAGGTCGGAGATGACCATAAATTCGGGAAAGATAGTACACTATGGTCTATTATTAGGGACCGTCAGTGGGCACTGGACATTGGCTAATAAAGAGAGGTAATATATTTTCTGGTCGTTCAGAATCCAGATTTCCTTTTTGTTCTATTTAGTCCACAAAACTTCTTCAGCAGTGACTGTGTAAACTCAGGCAAACTGTTTAACCTCTGAAAGTCTAAATATTTTCAGCTCCAAAATGACAAAAACAGTATCTGTTTCATAAGATTGCTGTACAAATTTAATAAGAGTGGCCTGACTCTTATTTTCCTAATGTGGTGGTTATGATAGTGACCTGACCCCATAGCAAGCTTTCAGTAACGTTATTATTTATTTTATTAAGGCAACTGATATGTCTCACAATTAAAAAAAAAGTCTTTCTTTAACCCAATATTTTCCAAATTAACAAATAACAATCCTCCCTTTTTAATAATACATCTAGTAGCAACTCTGAAATGTAATAGATTGAATGAACCCCTGGACATTTTGAAGTTATTTAATATCATCTGTCCAAATAGTTCCTTCAAATACAATAATTTGAATCCCTTTATTCTTAAAAGTTTCAAAAGATTTGTATGTATTTCTCCTCTAAATACCATGTATTAGAAAGATGTTGTCATCAGAAGAAAAAAAAATCCCATTTATATCTTTTAATCTATATTTGGCATTTGAGCATCCACACTATCTAGACAGCAGCATATGCAAACTTGATTGAATCCCACATATTTTTTTCTCTTTCCTTTTTTAAACCAAATGTCACATAGTTGAGTTATGAGCTTTTACTAATGCAGCCTCTGTCTTCAGAAATACATATTTTCTTATCTAAGAAACAAATTTAGTCCTTAATTAATCCTAGTATACTTTTTAAAAGTTAACTTACAACATCTAAAGGTTATTACCCATTACCACAAAACTGATACATGCAAATTCATGACAGCAGCAGAATTAGAAATATCTTTAAGTGACAGAAACTAAGGGGAGGAGCATACTGCCTTTGTTCTAATATATATAAATACACCTTACTGTGTTTAGCATACTTACAGAGCACAAACCATATGTTTTCTCAGAAATGTTGAAAAAGGAAGAAAATATCTCTGTAGACACATAGGCAGAATAATAGAATATTATTTGTAATATTTCATTCCATTAAAAAAATTTGTGTTAGCATTAAAATTTGTACACACTTTTCAGTCTTCATTATGCAAAGATGTATGTATGGAGATACACATATGTACAAATATATGTTCAGAGCAGTTGCCTGCTTGAGAAATTATTTATTTAAAAAAAAAATAAGGAGGTTTTGAACACTTATCCATTCAATAAACATAATTCGTAAAATGATTTCAAAATCAGGTTCTATTTCATAAATTTAAAATCTCCCTCAAACTTGGTAATTAATGCCAGTAATGTTTAATGTTTGGTTTAATGTTTATTTTTAATGTCACATTTTTTATAGTAAGAGTGTGAATTCTATAAATCAATAAATGCATTTGTGAGGTTGTAATTAATATACCTGACATATTTATGAGGAATGCTATAGAGATAAGATGACAGGAAACTAAATGCCACATTTAAAAGCTCAAGAACATTATGTGGTGCCTGGGTGGCTCAGTTGGTTAAGCGGCTGCCTTCGGCTCAGGTCATGATCCCAGAGTCCTGGAATCGAGCCCCACATCAGGCTGCCTGCTCAGCAGGAAGCCTGCTTCTCCCTCTCCCTCTGCCTGCTGTTATGCCTACTTGTGATCTCTCTCCATCTCTCTAATAAATAAAATCTCTAAAAAAAAAAGTTCAAGAATATTAAACAGTTCCTGTTACCCCCTAAAGGATACAAATATTTAAAAATGGTCAAATTAGATAAAAAATTTAATTTGATAGAGGTACAGGCACAAAGATTTTAAGTATCTTTGCTAGAGTTTTCTAATTAGATACACTCATGTAGTGGCTATTTTTACCACTGCAGTTTTATTCATGTATACATTTCAATCACAAAAATATTTTAAAGACTATAAATTCTAACACAATTTTAATTAGATAATAAGAATTATAACCAAACACGGCAAAACCAACTTGCCGCCTCTCAAAAGGGGACACAGCAGGCTGACCACTGCTGCCTCTGATCTTATTCTGTTCTTTTTTCTTAAGAAATTGATTGCCTCTCATTCCACACTTTCTCCATCTGCAAGTCAAAGTCTGTAAAAGAGAGAAGATCCTAGGAAATGGAAGAACTTAGAAAGAGAAAAGGAATCTGAATTTCTGAATAGCCATGTAGAATACAGCTCCTTACCCAGCCTGGACCACTTACTAGCTTTGAACAATTACATAAGAGAAAAGTCATTTACGTTATTTGAGATGTTATACATTGTGAGTTTTTTTTTTTTTGTTTGTTTGTTTTTCTATTACTGCAGCTTGGTCTCTACACTAAATGACACAAACCACACTTAAAATTGAAAACACCAGGAAGTTTGACAAAAACTTACTTAGAAGTATTCTAAAACTTAGAATATGGGATCATTGGCATCATAAAAGACTTAAAACACAGCAATTTCTTTTCAAACAGGTAACAAGTCATAAATATCTAAACCATGTTATTAAAAATCAATTATATGTTTCAATTTAAATCTTATCAATGTTAAGACTTCTTTATATGTAAGAGTTCTCAGAGTGAATATATTTAAACTTGGCAGGAATATTACTGAGAAAACTTAGCAAAAAATGAAAATTTTATTCTCATGGAGACAACCATAACGGATTTCACTGCTGCAAAATTCAAGGCAGATTCATCTGTGAGCACCATTAAAAGTTACACAATACCAGTGTAAGTGACTAAGTGAAATTCATTATTTCCTCCCTGAGCTACAGTCACAAGATATAAAGAGAGAAAAGGTCAAGCTTTCAAAATTAGTATAGTCCTGGCAAACTTTTTAGTTAAATTTTTGAATAGTTTGCAATTCCCTAAACTAGTTTTATATTAATATGACTGGCAAAATGCACACCATAAAAAGTGTAATAATCTATTCATTAGTCTTTTTTATTAGTTCTAACATATATTTTGAAAAACTAGACACACTCATTTTCCTATAAATTGAGATGCACTCTTTGAAAGGCACTTATTTGCAGAAAATTTGTTATAATAAAATTAGAAAGGCATGAAAACAATTCAACATGTGCTTCCAGAAGTCTAACAGGTTCTAACTAATCCACTCAGTTAAACCATTAGTTTCAGCTTGTAAAATATATAGTGGTTAATCAATTTTTTGCCAATGTATCATTTTAGATGGCACAGACGCATTAACAGTGTCATAAAACATGCATAACTAACAAGTCCACCAAATGCTTTATGATCTTATAATTTGCATAAAGGATAAACAGAATGTGTGGATTGAACGGATATAGTAAATGTTAGCTCTTGAGGACTGAGGTTACCTACAGTATAGCAAATAAAAAATGGTTTGTTTCATACCCAAGTTTCAACATTTTCCACTTGAGCTATTATAGTGTTAGTCCTTAGAGAATTAAAACAAGGATGTAATGAATACATTCTCATAAAATTGAAAACCAGGTAAGGTATGATAGCATGTGTTTTTGTTTATAAATGTGAACATTATATATGACAATGGGTGTATGTAAAATTAGACAATGTTTAAATAGTAATATCCTTGATTCATTGCAGCTCGAAGGGTCCTACAAGGTGTCATCATCACAAAGTTTTTGCTCATTAAAACCTCTGGTCCCAACTTTGACAGAGGTCATTGTCATGTCCTGCTACCAAGTGATTAGCACAATAAAACCGTTTCACTCAACAACTTGGCAAGCACCAGAAATGTGTATAGGAAGACACAGAAATCTACCAATTGAATAAATAAGAGGTTTTTAGGTCTTTAGGGGTAGACTATTGAAAAACACTGTAGAGAATTTCCCCAGTATTCTTCTTTGAAGATTTAGTATTTATAGTAGATATTGAAAAACTGCTAAAAAGATCTGAAAATTGCTGTGAGAGCCTTAATAAGAGCACCTGTATTCTCCTCTCAAGCCTGTTAGATGTTGAGAAAAAAAAACTTTTATCTAGACTGGGAGCCAGAGATAGTTTCTTTTAGGGTCTGTGCCCTCTGATAACCAAAAGAAATATGGTTCAAATGAAAGGTAGGCCAGAAAGCAAAATCCAGTTTCTAGGCACTGGGACAAAAATCACTGAGCTCTCAGTTTAGAAAGATTGAGAGGAAAAAAGAGCTTAAAAGTACCCCCCTGATGGGCTGAAACATAAGAGCAGGCAGAGTTTTATCAGGCATCTGGCAAGTCTTTGCTGGGGTAGAGATTTAATAGTACCTGGTCAGTTCAGACAAGAAAAACACAAAACAGTGCAGGTTTCATGGGATAAGAGGATACCACAACACAAAACGATCATCAGAACTTGAATTACCAAAATATAAAAATTTTGAAAAGAGGAAGAAGAATCAAATCCTATCATAGTTAACTGATTTTGTTGCCTGAAATGTCTTTGCTGGTGAAATCTTAAAATGATAGGTAAAGAAAATAGAATATCATGGATGGTTACACTGTCTTACTCATTCTGGGTTTGTAACTAATTAAAATGCACAAATGATTTCTTTTCAGTGCAGTGTCTGAAGGTTTTCCATTGTCATTAAAATGCAATGCTCATCTAATAAATTCCAAATTATTTAGATTGAAATGAAATTGATATAATACGTTTTTGGTAATTCCTTAGAAACACTGGAAGTCTCTAATGAACCTAAGGATTATTGACACTTTGGCCTTAGGGAGATGACTTGGAGAGGAAATGGCCAATTTAGGATTTAACCAAATGCTGCAGATCACCACCCACTAAAGCTGATCTCACACTGTCCCTTCTGAAGAACCAACGTGCCAGTCACAGAAACTAAAGCTGAGTCCCCAGTATGATGGTGCCATACCTCAAGGAGAACAGCCAGCCACTTGGTGGCCAGTTGGCAGCTGAAAAGCCAGGGGAGAGGCCAAACTCTATCATGATGTGATGCTGTTCTTCAGGATAGGTATAATGCATTCAGTCAGAGACCTCTGTATGACATTGTCTTCCCACTGGGAAGAATTTATGAGTCCACAAGCCAGTGGGTATAAGTAGAAGTGGCCACACTTAATATCTGAGTAAGTGACCCGTTGAGGTAATTTGTGCTTCCTACTCATGTAACTCTTGGATTCTCTTACTGACAGGGGCTGGGGGACACAGCAGAAGTCCCATTTATTAAAAGCTATGACTGCCACTTGGGTACTTTAGGCTCCTTATATCCAGGGACCAGCAGGCAAGAAAGGAGTTGCTGTCTCACCGGGACTGACTGGCCTTGTCCATCAGGAGTAGAATGTACAAAACTGAGGCAGGACAAAAACAGAACCAGGGACCCGCCGGGAGCTACTTTGAACATCCTGTTTAATTGTGACTGTAAATGGGCAGGAACAACAACACAATCTCAGAAGGATGTGGTGAGCAGGGCTGAGATTTCCTAGGAATAGAGTAGTATGGTCTCACCTACTACCATGAGATATTAATAAAAAAATTTTTAAAGATGGAAAAATAAGAAAATGTCAAAAGATATAAGAGGCTTAAGGAAACTATGGAGAAGGAATAAATAATAAAATTGGAAAGAAATCAAGAACGTTATTTCATATATAATGAAAACATAAATTGATAAATTCCTAGAGGAATCATAACTGCTTCAAGAAGAAATAGAAAATATGAATACATCTAAAACCATTAAGGACATGGAAATATTGGTAAAAGAATTCAAAACTTTTGAGATTTAGGTAATTCAACAGATACGTTCTATGAAACATTCACAGAAATGTTAGCATTTAATTTATGTGCACACTATTCTCAGCTAAAGAAAAAGAGAAAGCATTTTCATTTCTTTAATTCATTTAATGAGGCATTCAAACCAAAGATGGTATGAGAAAATTTCAGCCAGTTTCACTTATGAAGAAAGATGCTACTCATTAATAAAAAAGGAGCAAATTAAACCCAACAATGTATTTTTTAAATTGGGTTTTTAAATGTCTGTTTAATTGCAAAAGTACAAGGATACTTTTACGTTAGTAAGATGTTAACATAGTATGTAATATTAATCAATTAAAAGAAAAAATGAATCAAATATAAAATCAAATACACACATATATTTTAAACTCCTAGAAAATAGGAATATGAGAAAATGTTTAAGTTTGATGAAAGGTATATATCAAAAATGCATCAAAAAGTTTGAGTTAGGATTTTAACCTATTTGGGGAGGACACAAACATCGAAATCATAGCAGCTATCAAAATAAAACAAAACAAACAACAAAACCTACATGATTGTGAAACTTTTTTTTTAAATGAAAGGAAGTTAGGATTATGAAGATGATTGTTCTTGGTAATATGAACTATAAATGTAATATAATATTGACATTCCTAAAAAATTTTTCACAAAAGTTAGCCAACTGATCCTAAAACACATAAGACCTGGAAAACTTAAGAAACATTAATAATGAAGGATTTTCCTTACCAGTTTGCATGATTTGCTACAGTTAATAATGGCATGTTATTATGAAATTAATTGTAATATACAGAGTTAAGTGTCAAAAATGCATAGAAACTTTGTGTATGGGAATTTAATATCCATACAAAAAACAAACAAAAAAAAAACAAACCATCAGTACTATTAAATAGTGACAATGCAAATTTTATTAAAGGCAAAATTGTGCTTATATACGCTCATGCGTTAAAATTCATTCCAAATCATTTAAAGACACATGTAGGAAAAGGAAACGAAAAAAGAGAAAGCTGAAAACTTTCAGAAGGCAATATAAATGCATGTTTTATAGGGTTAGGGAAAATGATTATTAAATTTGACCACATCAAAATGTGAAGTTTTTGACTATTTTAAGACATCATGAACTCATTTAAAAGTTAAGCTATAATTTAAAAATATTTCAATGGGCATAACTGATAAATGATTATTAGCCCAATATATAATAAATCACACAAATCAATAAAAAAAATAAATGAGGGACACCTGGGTGGCTTAGTCAGTTAAGTGTCTGCCTTCAGTTCAGTTTATGATCCCGGAGTGCTGGGATCAAGTCCATACCTGCAACCTTGCTCATTGGGGAGCCTGCTTCTCCCTCTCTCTCTGCCACTCCCCTTGCTCATGCTCTCTCTCTCTCTGACAAATAAATAAATAAAATTTAAAAAAAAAGAAAGAAAAGAAATGACCCAATAGAAAATTAGATAACGTTTATGAATATCCAGTCCAAAGTGCAAGAAACCAGTATAGCCAATTAACATAGAAGATACACTCACCTGCAATATTAATCAGCAACATGCAAATTGAAAGAACTGTGGTAGTAGAATGACACCTTTCTAAAGATGCTTGGCCCTGATCCCAAGCAACTCAGGGCTTCACAAAGCAAAAAAGACTTTGCAGATACGATTAAGGGTATGAGTCTCAAGACAGGGAGACTGGTTTGGATTATCTAGGTGGCCCCAAGTTGATCAAATGAGCCCTTAAAGCAGAGAAATTTCTCTAGATGCAATGAGAGGGGTAAAGCCTAAGGAAAACTCTAAAAAATTCACTGTGATAGGGGCTGGACCCATCATTGCTAGAGGTAAAACATGACTGACCCTGACTGACCCTGACAGCCAATATGGAAAAGGGACCTGAATTCAGTCAACAACGTGACCGAGCTTGGAAGTAGTTTCATCCCCAGAGACTCTACAAAGAAACCTGCAAAAACCTCCTTTTTTTCCCTTGTGAGATTCTAAAGTCTGGACCCAGCTGAGCCATGCTATGCTGAGACTTCTGATCTACAGAACTGAGAGATAATAAATGGTTATTTTAAGCCACTAGATGTGTGGTGATTTGTTACGGCAGCAACTGAAAATTGGTATAGGACGAGTGAAATATTTCCCACCCATTAGCTTGGTAAGGAGTAAACCAAGTATTGTGAAGATGTGAGGGAAAAGAACATATACAAGACTAGAGTGATCCCAGAGGGCAGTTAGTCTCTAGCTGGTTAGATTAACACATGCATGTCCTTGGATCCATAATTCTATTTCTAGCTGCTTTTTCCAGAGATGAGTGCTCATGGAAACATGTATTAGTCTGATTTTTTATTTTGAAAAAAACTGTAAAGGTAAAAAATGGAAAAAACCTAGTGATCACTCAGTAAGAGTAAGAGAATGGAAAAAGTAAATGACTTATATACTGAGTGAAATGTTAGGCAACAATTGTGATGGCTTCATATCTCATTTAATAAAATAGTTATAAAAATAAAATAAAAATAACAGTGTTTGCTCTGTAAAGGCAATGTTTTAAGCACTTGATATATATTAACTCTTTTTAATCTTTGTACTTCTTTGAAGTAGGGACAATAGTTATTCTCATTTTAAGATTAGAAAACCAAGACCAGAGCACCTGAGTGGCTCAGTCAGTTAAGCTACTGGCTCTTGATTTTAAACAGGGTCATGATCTTGGGGTCATGAGATAGAGTCCTACAACTGGCTCCATACTGACCATGGAGTCTGTTTGGGATTCTCTGTCTCCCTCTGCCTCTGCCCATTCCTCTATCTCTCTGTAAAAAGGTAAAAAAGAAAGAAGGAGAGAGAAAGAAAGAAAGAAAGAAAGAAAGAAAGAAAGAAAGAAAGAGCAAACGAAACAAATAAAAGAACCCCAAGACTGGTGGAGATTTAATGACTTACCCAAGAGCATCAGCAGTGAGGACTACAGGTTTGACCATCTATAATATAGTATATGTAAGTGGTTTTCAGTAATTTGAGCAGCATGTAAGGTGTGGGGGCCCTGTGCAGAAGTCTTGAAGGTAAATAAGGTTGATCAGTATTAGAAATTGCTGTAGGGCACCTGGGTAGCTCAGTCATTTAAGTGTCAGACTCTTGATTTCATATCGGGTCCTCATCTCAGGGTCTTGGGATCAAGCCTGCATTGGGCTCTACATTGAGCGTGCAACCTGCTTATGATTCTATCTTCTCTCTCTTCTCCCTCCATTCCTCCTTGCTTATCCTCTCTCTCTCTAAATGAACAAACAAACAAAAATGAACCTCAGCTCTGCCCCAAGCAGTGTGGCTCCAAAATTCATGTTTTTAACTGCCACATGATAATTTCTTCCATACATGGTTATTAAGCCCCTACTGTATTCCAGGCCCTGTTTAAATATTTAACTGTCACAGGTAGGGGATGGGTAAGGACACTGCCATGTTGAAATGTGCAGTCGTGGGGAGGTCAATATGCAATTATGACACAAGGTGACGATGTTCAGGAGGGATATTCAGGGTACAGTGGTAACATGGGGCAGGAGACCCTAATTTAAGCAAAAGTGAAGGGACTGAAGAAAGCCCAAGACAAAATAACATTAAATATAGTTCCAGGGGCTCCTGGGTGGCTCAGTGGGTTAAGTCTCTGCCTTCGGCTCAGGTCATGATCCCAGGGTCCTGGGATAGAGCCCAGCATCAGGCTCTCTGCTCAGCGGGGAGCCTGCTTCCCTCTCTTTCTCTGCCTGCCTCTCTGCCTACTTGTGATCTCTGTCTGTCAAATAAATAAATAAAATCTTTAAAAAAAATCTTAAAAACAAAAACAAAAACAAAATAGTTCCAGTAAGAAGGCAGGCTCACAGTAGATGAGAAAACAAAATGCAAGCGGGAATGCCATTCTCAGAGATAAAGAGAGATAGCCCCATATTCTAGCCGGAAGGCCTGAAGGGAGTTTCACAGGTTCTTTCTCCCTTCTGGCTTGTGTTCGTTATAGAAGGCTTTAGACACATCTGTAGCTTTCAGATAAGTAAGTAAAATCCCATCAGCTCTGATCCTTGCCTGTAGATGTCACAATGACTAGCATACAATGTCAGGAGATATTTAACATTCAAGAAGAGTGCTTCTTGGAACCCTCAGAAAACCCACAATCTCAAGGTTGGCCATCACCCAGGCTCTTTTTTAAAAATTATGATTAGAAATGTTGTGAACCAAACCTTATGGCTTTTTCTACCATTGGAGATGAAATAACGTGTGCCTGTGTGAGGCAGGCAAGTAGGTCATTGGTCTCTGGTTCACAAGAAAGAGAGCCTATGTAGAAAACCATGAACACATGGGATAAGTATGCTGAGTGGTCTGTGGAGCTCACTCTCAAATATATTCCTCAACAAAAGTAGTAAGGAAAATAGATAATCAACAATGCCACTAATGAGCAATTAAAGCCCCAAATATTGAACCTATACATGCCAAGAGACCACTGAACACTATTTTGGGCTTTAATATAATGCAGAATAAATATCTAAAAGTGTGTCGCAAAAAACACAAGAGAAAATGAGAAACAAAACTTCACTTTTTCTAAGTTTGGGAAATTAGCTTTCTTATTGTTCAAGATAGGTGTTAATGTTTAACAATATTCGAAAAATGATTATGCAAAATTACCTCACTATAAAATCACAAAATACATTTACAACACAAAAATATATTTGTTTTGGGGGGCTTTTTTGGGGGGTTGTGTTTTTTTTAAATAATGGCTGTTGGAAAAGGCGATCTAGAACTTTAGGGCTGTGATTTTCTTCCATTGCCTAGCAACATGTGCAAATATAAATCTGCAGAAGCAAAATCAGTGACCTTTCTCTATGCCTGCCTCTAATGTGTATAAAGCAACTTTGATTATTTTAGCATTACTCATAAATTTGGAGAGCACTCTAGATGTGGATATTGTGTTATTTTCAGTACATTTATTAAAGGAGCCAATAAGCTTATCATCTCTCAGGAAAAAAAGAAAAGCAGTGGTTACAATATATAAATTAACATCCTTAATTACTATTTCAATATTATATTTTTCTTTAAGAATGGGGTTATTACACTACATGATATGAAAGACAAACCGAAAATATAAATTCTTTTAAAAAAATGTGTTAAAAGATTCAATTATATTGTGACAGTATGTTAGTAAAGGGCTTACCCAGAAAAAACAAAACAAAACAAAAAAAAACAGAGAGAACTCTTGTTTGTGAGATGAATGACTTGGTAATTCGTTCTTATGTTTGGAAGGTCAGCTGCTATTTTATACACAGTTAGTAGTAAAGAGGATTAACCCCCTATGGGGGCCATTTATCAATATCTGGTAAAGTTAAAGACATGTGTACCTACAACCCAGAAAATGCAGCCCTAGGTATGTATACAAAACTTCACAATTTCTAACTGTGGGAAATTAATTTTCTTATTGTCTATGATAGGTGTTAGTATTTAACAATATTTGAAAAATGATTACACAAAATTACATCACTGTAATACCACAAAATATATTTACATTTGAGGGGAGGCATACTGGTGTCCATTAATGTTTGCAAATGCATTACTGATAGCTTCTTAATGAAATTGAAACTCAAGATACGTAAAACACCTTGAATAGCTCAATAGGAAAGAAGTAATAACTTTTATTAATTTAACATTCTTAATGCATTTGATCCATGGTTGGGTGGGGTTGGGAGAGGGTGTGATAATGCAAGGACTCAAAATGATGCCAAATGGAGGACTTTTAGTAAATCTTAACCATTAGAATGTTCAGTCAACTCAACATACACTTTTATGGTCCATCTTTATCATCTGCTTCTCCTATCCCAGTTCAGCTCCTCTGTTTCTTATTTCTTTTTCTTTTTTTTTTTAAGAGGGGAGGGGCAGAAGGAGGGGGAGAAAAAGAATCTCACGCACACTCCACACTAAGCATGGAGCCCATAGTAGGGCTCCATCTAGTAACCCTGAGATCATGACCTGAGCTGAAATCAGGAGTAGGTTGCCCAACTGACTGAACCACCCAGGTGCTCCCCAGCTCCCATATTTCAATGATATTGAATCAGCTTCTCAGTTTCTCCCAGCGTTTGATGCCCTGGATTCATTACCCTTCTCCCTCTCCAGTCTTTAGTTACATTAATTTAATATAGAATTAAGTATATTTAATTTTCATCTTTTAAAAATGAAGAAATGAGATCAGGGGCTATACTCAGGCAAAAGCCACTCAGTTAAATGAGTTGAAGAGCACACTTCTAACATTATGATTACTTTAGTGTGCAAGACCTAAGAGCAAACACCAGGGAAACACCAAAATTTGGGAAGTGAGATTTTAAAGATTAGAAAAAAAACAGCACAGATATCTCAAAATTGGCACCATAAAGTACACTGTCAAATGAATCAATAAAATGAAAGTGTATGTGTATCCTAGTGACATAATGAAATACTAATAGAAACCAATAAAGATGAGCTGAGCAAAGCTATTCTTCACTTCAAAATAGTTGCTTCTTCATCTATGCTTTCCTTACGATTTATTCATCCCTGTATCATAGCATTGACAATGTTGCCATTTAAATGGCAAGTGTTGTTTTGTTTTCCCTGAGCTCAGGTCTCCTCAGCCAGTCTACACTGACATCAGTCTTCCAGCTCTGACTCACGGAATGAAAGCAGAAAAGATGATGGTTACTTCCAGATCACAGGCTGGGCCATGTCATGGCCCCGGAAAGCTCTCTCCATGCACCTGACCAAGTCCAAGGGCCATATCCCAGAGGATGCTCAGTTCCTAATTGGGTCATCCACTTGCCTTGGACTGTTTCCTCGAACCCCTGGGGTTACAACAGCTAAGCCTGTGCTGTCATTAAAATCAATTCTAAAATACTTCCTTTTCCTCCCTTTTTCCTTTTTCCTTTTTGAGTTTTGCTAATATTCAGGATATAAATATCAGAAATATTTGGAATCTAAAATTACAGAGCCTTGGTGGTTCAGTCCATTGAGTGTCTGACTCTTGGTTTCAGCTGGGTTCATGGTCTCAGGGTCCTGGGATCAAGCCCTGCATGGGGCTCAGCACTCAGTGGGGAGTCTGCTTTTCTCCCTCTGCCCCTCCCCATGCTCCTTCTCTCTCTGTCTCTCAAATAAATCAATCTTAAAAAAATAAAAATGGTAAAATTATACAAGCAATTTCAAAGGCTATCAGGAAACAGGATGTATGGAGACAGGCACTGTGCAGAGAACTTCCATGCTATGTAAACGTTCAAAACAACACTGTCAAGTTAACGTTCTCATCCTGATTTAAGAAAATAAGAACAGACTCCCAAACACTTATGTCCTCGATGTTAAAGAAAATTTAAAAAATAACAATAATTACAAAAAAAAAAGTGGAGACACTACTCAGAAGAAGAAACTATGACTTTAAGATTCCAAAAATCATCTACTTTTTCCACCTATGACACTGTCACCTTCTAAAAGAAGATGTTCACAGGGAATTATGCTCATCTACTGGCTTTTTGCCTTATTAGGTGGGCTTACAAGATGGCTCTGGAATTCTCAGAATTAGAATTAGCCACTTTACATCCTCTGTGGTGGCAGCTCACTCGTGATACTGACAAAAAACTCTGAGTTATATTTGGCTTATCAAAGCTGAAAAATGTATTGAGGTCCATGGTATCTTTCTGAATCTGGGAAGCAATCTCTTCGTTAGTCATGGTTGCCTAAGTAATATTTTGATCCTTTGGGGGGAAAAAATCACATACACTTCCATTCTCATGACACTTTGTTGTTGCTTTGGTCCCCCTCCAATAATCTCTTTTTGGTTCTTTTACCCATTCTGAAAGTTTGAAAATTCTCACACTTCTAAAGCCCATCTTACTTCTGGTCCAATTTCTTTCTCCTTTCCTCTCTTCCCTATCCTCAACCAAATTCTGTCCCTGGATCTGAGATTGTCCTGCCAACCCTCTTCCCTCCCACCATCCATTTGCAGGACTCCCAATTCATCATCTACTGAGAGTTAACTCGTTAACTGATGGAGGCAACAAGTGGTTTTCTGTCAGTTCTCGCTACAAATTAACCATGCCTTTCTCTTTTACAGTAAATGTAAACTTATCCTTTCTGATATCTTCTTTTATTTTTTTTTAAGATTTTATTTATTTATTTGACAGACAGAGATCACAAGTAGGCAGAGAGGCAGGCAGAGAGAGGAGGAAGCAGGCTCCCTGCTGAGCAGAGAACCCGATGCGGGGCTCGATCCCAGGACACTGGGATCAAGACCTGAGCAGAAGGCAGAGGCTTTAACCCACTGAGCCACCCAGGCGCCCCTGATATCTTCTTTTATTTTGAAGGTTTTTCATGAGAGAAGCAGGAAATAATACAGATTCTGGAACCAGAGGATGTTTGTTCAACTGGATGTACCAATGACCGTCTGAGTGGCCTTGAGCAAGTTACTTCTCTGCGATTCAGTTTCTCCATCCATAAAATGATGCTCTAGAATCATAGCTACCTCAATATTTAGGAAGAATTAAATTGATTAATTCATGTACAATACATACAAGAGTGCCTGGCACATAGTCACCATTAGTTACTGTTGCATTAATTCTCGTTAACAACAGACTCCAGGGTCCTATTTTTCCAAAGACATATTCCTGCTGGACCTCATGTTCTCAGTTCATTTCTATGTTTCAAGCAATTACTTTCCCCCTATTGTTTGAAGATTTTCCTCATTCTCCAATTTCTCTGTGATTCCCCCTTCATTTCTATATCCTTACAGAAAGAATGAACACTAAGAATTTCAAGCTACCAAGAACACAGAGAAGAATGAGAGCTACAGTTTCCACCTCAGGAAGAGGAGCATCATTTTCCAATACCTACGTTGTGACAGATCTCCTGTAATCACTTCCTGTCCAAACCAGTATTGCTAGAAGGAGAAGGCAGACAGATAATAGACAAGCATTTAGCTCACCTTGTCTCCTTCTAATCCTAAGAGGTTAACATAGCTGCCCGGACCCAGCTGTCTTTATGTTCTTACAGCAGAAAGTTATACTAGGTCTGTAGCAATGCTTGAAAGTGACCTTCAGGTTAATCTCAAATTTAGTTCAGCTATTGGTTTTATTGTAATCTTCTGGGTTTATTTGGCCATGCATATAATATATTAATGTTGCCATATTCTGAATCATTCAGTGTTAATTTTTAAAATCCTTATGCCTTCACAGAATTTTACATACCCAGAAGTTAATTCAACCTTTCATGACCCATAATTATCAAAAAGGCAGTTACATTGAGCATATTCATTCCATACTAAAAACAAAGGGCAAACACTGTGAATTTGCAGTAATTGACATCTTAGGGAAATTGAAACTGTCAAATAACTCAAATTATGATTTAGCATGTAATATATAATTAGTACTACTAGTTATTTTTTCTTATAAAGTAGATACTCTATAGCTCTCAATCACAACGTGATGAGATTTTTAAAATACTTTAAATCATGTACATGGTTATGCTGTGAGATTTTTTTCCACATAATAAACAGTTTGTTTAAATAGCAAGTACTATCAGTAGAAAATAGACATCGGGATTTCTCATCACTTGGTTTCTCGAGAGTGTAGTTCAACCTCGTCAAATAAATATATTGTTAATAGAAACAGATTTTCACTATAATCATTACAAGAACAGTCGTTGAAATAATATGCTATATTATCTTGTTATGTGCATGCTGTTATAACAAAAATACCATAGACCGGATGGCTTATAACAACAGAAATACATATCTTGCAGTTTTGGAGGCTGGGAAGGCCAAGATCAAGACATTGATATATTCAGTATAATACATTTTAAAGGCATACTTTCAATTCAAGGACAAAAATAGCTTGAAAATAAAACTATGGAAAATGTTGTATTATGCAATTATGTCAAGAACAACAGCAATAACAATAAAGACCAGTTTAACTATATTCATATCAGACCAAATAAATTTACAACCATAGAGTATTACCAAAAAAACCAGACCAATCCTTCAGGAAGACATAACAATCTAAATGTGTACATACCTTACTATAACCTCTGAATTTATGAAGCAAGAACTGACAAATTTAAAAAAGAAATAGATAAAAGACCACAATCAAAGTTGGAAAGTTTTAACACTCTTTCAATATAAAACACACAGCTTCAGTAGACATGTATAGAACCCTACATCTAACACCAATAAAACACATGAGTATTTTTCATATAGTAAGAACTTACCAGAATAGAATATATGTCAAATAATTCCCAAATATTTAAAAATTAAGCATAGCTCTTCTAAAAATTGATTCATGGGTCACAGAACACATCAAGAAGAAAATTAAAAACTAGGTTGAGTTGAATGATAATGAAATAGATTATATCCAAATTTGGGGGATATAAGAGGTATTTGAGAGTTTTTAGCTTTAAATAAATATATGTATATATTGTATATATATTTAATATATGTATATGTGTATTTATGTATTTATGTATATTTTATGTATGTATTTATGTATATTTATGTATTTATGTATATTTACATATGTATATATATCTTATACATATATATAAAGCAAAAGGAGAAAAGTTGAAATGTCATATGTTTTCATTTCAAGAAACCTCAAAAATTTAGCAAATTATCCCTAAAGAACTTAAAAGAAAATATAAATTAATAAGCAGAAACCAATGAAATATAAAGTAGACATAAAAAAATAACAAGGCCAAATATTGGTTATTTGAAATGATTAACAAACTGATAAACTAGTAGCAGAGAAAAAAATGAAAGAAAACACACAATAGCAACATTAAGAATTAAATAATGGAATATCACTAGCAAACTTTTATTGAAACAATAGTAAGAGAATAGTATCCACAAAAACGTATTTAAAAATAATAGGAATATTTTTGGACCCATAAATTTAACAACTTAGATAGTATAGACAAATTAAAAAAAAAAAAAAATGATTTACCAAGCCGGATAAAGGAAGAAATATACACACCTACACACTTTTTTTCTCCTGCTCAAACATATGAAAGTAAACGGTAGAGGCTCTGATACCTCATATCTACATATTTAACATGTGTCTCCTAACCTGGGATTGTCTCCTACCTAACTACTGTCATTATATCATTATATGAAAAAAACAGCACTGTTGAATAAATACTGTTGAATATTTTAGATAATATTACTTTAAAAATAACTATAATCAAATGTCTTCCTTTATCCCCAAATTTCTCCGAGTTAGCTTTTCCCCATTCCAAAACCCAAACAAAAATTACAAATTACATTTAGTATTTATGCTTAATCTCCTTCGATTTAGTATAGATTCCTTCGTCTTGTTAGCATTTTACATGACTTCAATACTTTGAAATGCTGAAACATCTTTCTTGTAGACTATCACACATTCTGGAATCTTTCCACATAAATTGGGTCAGGTTAACTGTTGTTGTCATGTGATTACATGGGTGAAAATACTTGACCTCATACTTCGAGTTGTCTCACTCCAGGCAACAAACATGTCAGCAGGTCATATACCACAATGGCAACTTGGATGACTTGTTTAGGATGGTACCTGCCAAATTTCTCTTTGGCAGAGGTTCCTTTTCACTTTATAATTATTACATAATCCACGAGGAGATTCAGACCTTTTGAATATCCTACTCTGCACCAAATTTTCATCCAATGGTTTTATCATCCACTGATGAATTTTGCCTGAATCAATCAGTACAAAAATACTTGCAAGATGGTAGTTTCCCAACCTATATTCTTTATTGATGCTCAAGTTAGATGCTTGGTGTAGAAACCCATTCAAACAAAATCTATGTTGCTTTTGTTTTTAACATGTGTCCATTATTCTTTGACTGCCTCTTGTTTCCTACGCTCATCTCTTTATTTATACATTCTACATTTGAAATCAGATATTTCCTTAAGGTAAGTAGTTCCTGTTAGTGCGACTGGGTTTTTAGGAATCACAGTCTGCCCTATGTAAGCTTATGTGGTTGCTTCTGTGGTTATTATTAATAGACTCTTGCTATAATCTGAGGTGAAGCATATATGGTTATAAAATTTAAATGTTCACTTTCATATCTTTAACTAAAGAACACCACCACAGAGTTCTTCAACTTCACACACCCTCTGCTTACATATCCTTCTTCCACAGTAAGAATCCTGATTTCAAACATCAAAATGTGTATTCATTTTTCCTATGTATATCACCACAAATTTCTTTTGTAATTTCTACATAAATACCCACCAATGCCTCAAACTTGCAAGATCTCTTAGCAGTTCCTTTTATCTTTAGATTTGACTACAATAAAGGTGTAACATTATAGTAATGTAATCAAATGTATTGTATTAATTTAATTTTCTGTGCGTATATATTACCCATTTGATATAATTCTAGGATGGATTTACTGAATGAGTGATAAATAATCTTCCATTTTTAAGGTCACTATTATTTGGGGGTTTCTTCAAAGCTAAATTTAATTCTTTTTTGTAATTTTAAAGACTTATTTCTTTATTTTGGTGGGGGAGGGACAGAGTGAAAAAGAGAGAGAGAATTCTCAAGCAGACTCCCACAGAGCACAGAGGCCTATGGGTCTCTATCTCAGGACCCCGAGGTCATGACCTGAGCTGAAACCAAGAGTCAGATGCTTAACTAACTGACTGAGCCACCCAGGCACTCCAAAGCTAAATTTAATTCTAAACACCTCACACTAGTTATACCGTACACCAAATAATTACACAACTTATATTATAGTATATCATATATTATACTGCTATAAATCTTCTATATAACTAACTGTCATAAATAATAAAAGTAACATTTTTACTTCTGTTTTCCGAGGAATTAGCTAACCAACTCCTTTTCTTGAAAATTGCCTTCATTTCATAAAGCCCTCAGAGGATATATGCGTGTTTTTAATAGCATTTGTGTCTTAATTATTTTGACCCACCTATAAAAGAATTAAAGCTAAATACCATTTCTTACACAACCTGTAGAAGTCGCTTCCTTAAAACAAAGAAGTAAGTAATGAATAGAATCTGAGAAATTAAGGCTCTAACATGAGAAGAAATGAAGGGTATCTCCAGAATGGCATCCTTGCAACAGACCTTGGAAGCAGACAGAGCAGCATAGAATCGAAGTATGGAGATAAAAGATATGTGGGGAGATTATCACCAGGCAATAAAAAGGATCAGATATATTGTCAGGCAAGTTATTGGAAAAATTTTATTGAGAATCAGATTACAGGGGTGAAAGAAAGCGTAAAGAGACTTACCCGATGATTCAAAGAAATTGAAAGTTTCATAACAAAAAGTTCTAAAGGAAAGAAAATATACAATCATCTACTTTTACCTAATCATAGTATTAAATTATTGAGCAATATTTTAGCACTAAAACAGCATACAAACTTATTAGGAGGAAGGAGGAAAGCAGTAGTTTAATTGTTTTAAAGCCCCTGCTTACCACCAGAAGAAGTCAATGATGTCCACAACTCGTAAATCTGTATGTTGTATTCTGTACATAGTAGTCTGAAAGATGAAGTTAAACATCAGGGGAAAAAAATACTCTGAGTTTGTTTAAAGTTCTTTCTGATGAGAATCAAGAATTGGACTGCTGTATATGAATGTTTTGAAACCTATGCCTTTATTTTAATAAAATTTGAATTGACTTTTAAATTTTACCTTTCTTCTCTATCTCTGTGCTATTTCTTTCTTTCCCTTTTTTTTTTTCTTTTCTGTAATTGTGATTCAGTGGCCCAGTCACCGGTCACCAGTCACCATGCTACTTATTGTTATGTCAAGCATCATTCACATGTACATCACTCCCAGATGCCACACCCAGGAAATATTTTCAATGTATTTCTTACACAAGGTATAACCTTACCCTTTTAAGTTTTTGAGTTAAAGGCAAATTGGTTTCAGAAGATGCTCTTCTCATTCTGAACATGAAGTACACATCATTCAGGGAGGAAGAAGAGTAGACAGCTGAGTCAAGTGGGTGGCTGAGTTGGGAGTGCTGCGTCCACACTCATGTCTGAAATCAAAATGCATTATTCCTCTTAGTCAGGATTCTGTTTCTCCCATGTGGGCATATATTTGGACTCAAACTGTGCCCACACATCAGTAGGAAGCTCTGGAAAGTTGTGACCCTACCAGTTCTTTCTTCTCTTAGAAGATCTGTGATGCTGATTATAAACTTATACACTACAAAGTTTCACTAGGCTGTTCCCACAACCGGTTCTTTCACCCTTTGGCTTGTGTCTCTTCGAATTTGAAGATTTGAGAAATAGTAGTAAGAATTTTGTTTATTGTGACTTTATCTACTATCACCTCTGAAAAGCAGAGCCAGGATGAAGAATTGTACCATATCATGTGTGAGTTTTCTGGTTCTTTTCCCTTGACTGCTACTTTCTGAGTGTATGGCCTGATGACTGTATCCTTTCTTCTGTTATTTTTACTGATGCTTGCTTTTTGTTTTGTTTTGTTTTTTGCCTCTGTATTTCTGGATTTAACTATTTATTGGTGTTTTTCTTTTGTTAAAGCCAGAAATAATTTACTTGTCATTGCTCTTCAAACTTTCCGAGGAAATCAAACATATTTTTAAGACAATAAATCTACAAGTCACCACATGTTGTAATTAATTATTGTATTATTTATATGTTATGGTTGTAAGAAATTTCCTTCCTAGGTAAGATTTGACTTAGGGTTGATTCAGTTTTTATTTGGGGTAATCATTTGGTTTATTATTCAAATTTGGAGATATTCAGTCATTAAAGTGGGCAGAATTAATAAACATACTAGAACAATATGTGAGAACAAGGATTGTCTGGGGCACACCAAGGTGTATGTGGAAAATATACGAAGTAAAATATAATATAACAATACATAATGTAATATATAATGTAATGAATATAATATATTCAAGGTATAGTGGAATATGGAAGTGGTTTGTAGTCATTTTTATGTATGGCTAAGTAATTGCTGGTCATCCCAAAGGAAGCATGACATCCAGCAATATGCTTACTGCCCACAGGGCCACCTTACCCAGAATCATGACCTAAAAGTGCATGGCTAGAGATCATAATGCATTGCGACATATCTAATTCAATGGTTTTAATTTTGTGATAACATTCTCAGTAGGTGGCTCTCAAAGTCCTTTCAGCTTTGCGTTTCATAAAACCTGGAACCGTCCTTAACTGTGGCCTAATTGTTTTGGGTTTAGTCTCACTTACAAATCCAACTCTGCTGTGTATTGCCCGTATGAACCTGGGCAAGATATTTAATTCATCTAAGATTCAATTTTTGCATCTGCAAAATGAGAATTCAATCACCTACCTCATGGGATTGTTTTATGGATTAAAGAGTTTGTTAATGCTTAGATCAATGCTTAGCAATATGAAGCAATTTAAAAATCGTAGTTATTTTAAACATCACTAAGCAAATAAAAACAATACCAGTGCATATGACGACTGATCCCAACCCTGTGTTCTTTCACTAATACCTCTCCTGAAGCTAAAATGGACAAATCAGGGATGCAAAGAGAAGAGAGATATTAACAGACTGGTCAAATTCATCAGCTATTTTATTTCTCCCTTGCTGCTTTTCATTTTCTCTAGTTATGTTAGGATTTCTTCAAAACTTTGAAAAGAGCAGTCAACTTTCCTGAGTACTAAAGTTCAGTCACTTCTGTTTAGAGCTAGATTAATACAAATGTGTGATACAGTCAGGAAAATAGAGTCTCACATAACACAGCACATGAATCGAACTTCTTGCCTTGGCTATGTAAAAATTGTCATGTACTGTACCTCGTAGTCTCAGAATACTTGTTCTACTTTAGTGAGTACAGAAGGAAAGCACTTTTTACTAACAAAATTGACATACAGAAATAGATTTCCTCATTCATTCTCCTTGGTTGAGGGGGGGGGTCAAAGATTTGAAAAGACTTGGAAAAGTATTTTCTATCCCTTTGTGCTGTATGGATTCTGGTCAGGCTTGCGATTTCACAAACAAAGAACTAACATTCATGGAAGTCTACTGGTCTATTAAAAGCTTTGAAATTCCAACTCCTTCATTTCCTGTAAATGGATTACACAATATGTTGATCGCTTTCAGAATTTTAAAGATTTTATTTATTTATTTGACAGATAGAGATCACAAGTAGGCAGAGAGGCAGGCAGAGAGAGAGAGGAAGGGAAGCAGGCTCCCTGCTGAGCAGAGAGCCCGACGCGGGGCTCGATCCCAGGACCCTGGGATCATGACCGATCCCAGGACCCTGGGATCATGACCTGAACCGAAGGCAGAGGGTTTAACCCACTGAGCCACCCAGGTGCCCCCAGAATTTTAGTTACATGTAGAATGTTTGTTTATTACCTCTTTCAACAGGGCGAATTTGAATTTTGGCAATTATGTGAGAATTTGCATGCTCAAACCTGGCAGAGAGATAGATCAAAATATTTTTGAATGAATGGATGATTTAATGACTGGATGGATAAATAAATGGATAAACCATTTCAGATATATTTTCCATAAAATTGGATAAAATGAAAATATAACTTCCCACACTGAGCTGTGAAATATTTGGTTCAGATATGCTTTCTTGCTTCCATTTTGTAGAGTATTTTAGGTCTATTTTTACTTCAAAAGAAAATTATGCAAATCACATTTAATCACTCTATAAAACAGTTCTGAATGAAGTGTTTCTAGTTATTCACAATTAGTTTGATAGCTAAGGTTATTAAACCAGTTTTCATGCTTATTTCATTTTGCTAGTTTATTCATTCATTTGCAATTTTTGAGGTTTTCATAGTAATTAAAGGGGAGGAAAATTATTTATTATATATTGAAATACTCTTTGTTAAAATAATTCTTTACCACTGTCCACATTTTCCTCAAAACCAGACATACAAATTAAACCTCTATGGATAATTTTAATTAGTGTTATTTGAAGTGCAAATATCTAATTCAGAGAGGTTTTGGTTAAAAAAAATAGAAGAATAATCAGTCTTTCATTTTTTTAACCTATGGCAATTCATGAGTTTAGCTATAAATTAGAGTTCCAGGATCCCTATATTTTAATTATCCTGTAACTTATGCAAGTTGAGGTTATTCATAACCTTTATTGAGAAAATACAAATAAATAATTTTTAATCTTTGTAAGTAATATTTCCGAGTATTCTAATGTCAATTCACCATTTCTTTCCCACCATTATCCTCCCACCTGTACACACACACACATACACGCACACATTCTTGAGCTAAGAAACTCCTCTTCCTTCTGTTTTTAAGAGTTAAAATTTCCAGTCACATGGGTACTTTTCTTAGGTAACTTTTCTTCATTTACGAATCACTTATGCTTTGGTGCTGAGGTCTTAACTTGCTTAGATAACACATTCTACCTAAATACATTTCACCACAGTTTCTAAGAATAGCAAACCTCAATAAATATTTAAATCATTAAAGGAGTGCCTCAGCGCTCTATGGATTTTTGTTGTATGCCAACCTAAATCTCCTCTCTTGAACCATAATGCTAGGAATGCTGGGATGTTACCCCCACAAGCTGCAACAGAAACCTAAGATGGAGAAGTGCTTTTAGAAGAGGGATTTGGGAACGTGTCTCTGTCTAAATGAGCAAACTCAGAAATATTCAAGGGAGACCTATGAAGTTTTAAAAACAGAATTGCATTGGATTGGACCATGAAAAGCAGAAACACCCCAGATGAAAACAGGTCTAGGATTCCCAAACTTCCACAGCCAAGAAGTGGACCAAGAAATCTACTGCTATAGATTGTGTGTTTGCATCTTCCCAAAAGTCGTATGTTGAAGCCTAAGCCCCAGCAAGATGGTATTTGGAGGTAGGACCTTTGGGAGGTATTTAGGTTATGAGGGTGAAGCTCACATGATCATCAAAGAGACTCCAGACAGTTTTCTTGGTCCTTTTGCCATGGGAGGACACAGCAAGAAAACAAACATCTGTGAAGCAGGGAAGAGGCCTTCACCAGACACAGAATCTGCCAGTGCTTTAACCTTGGACTTCCCAGATTCCAGAACTGTGAGAAATAATTTCCTGTTGTTGATGAGCTATCCCTCTAGCCCTTGGTGTTCTGTTACAGCAGCCCCAAATGGACTCAAGTATCTATTCACCTGTAAACAGGCTATCTTTTATGGAAAAGGAAGAATAACTTAAGTATTATGAAGGTAAAACCATACAATGGTGGAGCCAAGAGCTATAGAAAATTATTAGTTGAGAGTAGGAGGAGTGAGTCCTAATCAAGAAACTGTCAACCAATTGTTCAGTACATTTCATAATCACTACAGAATAGCAACTCCTCTGTGCCTCTTGCCTTTCTCTTTTTTGAATGAGAGTATCTATACTCTTGTCCCACCATTGTATGTTGGGTGCATAACACAGGGGGAGGCAGATAACTTATCTCTTTAATTTACGAGTCTTTCCATCTAAAGGAGCTGTATTTGAGAAACTGTGCTCTATGGAACACACTTCCGCACCTGGATCTAGTTTAGGTGATGAGGTCCTAAACTTTGAGCTGCTGCTGTAGTAAGATGAGATTTGGAGGAGTTTTGGAAGAGGATGAGCACATTTTGAATGTAGAAGGAACGTAAATCATTGGTACCCAGAGCGCAACCTATAATGTTGTTCCTCTAACATAGCCTGCAATGATCCTAGCCTGTTGGAATTTACAAATTTAAATCATCTCCTATAGAGAATCCTGGCTGGCTGCCCAATGTGAGTAATAGAATACACATGTACATTATTAAGAGTATTGATAGAATTGTATATGTGAATACAGTAATATATATTTATTTAAGTACACAACTACGTGATGAAGGCAAAGAGGTTTCCATGTTGATTACTCTGGCATCATTCACTCTGGAGAAAACTGTCCTCAGTATCAAAAGGACATACAAACAGACCATGGTGAGGCTTAATGGAGAGGAAACCACTCACCAGATGTATGAATTGGACCCTCCAGCCTTAGTGTAGCCTTTAAATAGCAGCAAACTCAGAAGAAACTCTAAACTAGAAGTTCCCCCAATGAATCATTCCTGAATTCATAGCCCATACATACTGTGAAAGATAACAGAGAATTATGGTTGCTTTAAGTCACTAAGTTATGGGATGATGTGTGAGGCAGCTCTAGATAACTAACATAAATTCTTACTCTGTGGTGTCATTTATATAAAGTTTGAAAACATGCCAAATGAAATTCTAAGACTTGGGGTTGCATACTCTTGATTGCCTACTTTTTTTTTTTTTTTCCAATAAAAGTTGAACTAGTGGGCTTTTTTCCAAGCAGAGAGAATAGTGAGTGTCCAAATATTATTGTATGTCACTGTACATTGAAATAAACATTTTAATTAAAATAAAAGGTAAATTGCAATATAGACTAATGTATTTTATGTCTGACGTATTTTAGAGAATGAGGGAAATTTTGCGGGAGAAAAAAAGACCATGTTTGAATCTTGAAAGAAAATAAGAGTTACATAAGAAAAGTGGGAAATGAGTTTAATTGAGTGAAGAATGGAACGAAGTTTCTAGCAGATGAAGCAACAAATTTAAGGGCCCAGAGCCAAAAGACAGTTTGTGCCTCCTTCGCAGTTACTCAAGAGATACTGAAAGATTTTAAGCAGACAGGGTAAGATCAGACTATGCTTCAGAAAGGAAGAAAACCTGGTGATGGGGTGGAGAGTAGGTTGGGAGATGTCAGTGGAACAGAGAGATCAGTGAGGAGATTGTTGGAGTCTCCTACTGAGAAATCATGATGACTTGAATTAAGAATCTGTCAGTAGCCTTGGAAAGTCTTCCCCATACCAGTTAAAGGCAACTCTATCCTTCTAGTTTCTGAAAGCAAACCCATGAGTATTGTTGGTTGTTTTCTTTTTTTCACACCTCAAATTCAATACTTTGGCATATTCTGTCAGCTTTTCTTTCAAAATATATACCAAAGTGGACCACTTCTCACCAGCTCCCCTGCTGCCACTTTCATCCAAGCCAGTTCGGATTATTACCTCAATTCAGATTATCCCAATAATCTCGTAACTGGTGTTTCTGCTTCTGTCTCTGCCTTCCTTCAGGCTATCCACAGCGACTCTTGTTAAAAATCAGATTATGTCAATCCTCTACCCCAAATCTTCCAATGACTTCCAGTCTCACTCAAGGTGAAAGTTAGTCTTTTCAGTGCACCTACATGCAATGGCCCTCACAAACTCTCTCTCACCCTAGTTTACCTCATAGTAGGCACACCTATTATTTTGTTCTTTCTCTAAGACTTAAGATGCCATCTCTGCCTCAGGGACTTTGTAATCTCTGCTCCCCTCCCATCAATGCTCTTCCATCAAATATCCATAAGTCTCACTCACTTGCCACTTTCAGGTCTTTCCTCAAGTATAACTTTCTCAGAAGATTGTATCCTAAGCTCCTTATATAAAATTACAGTCCTTCCAATTTCCTTTATCCTTTCCCTACTCTATTGTTGGTTTTAGATATTACCCCATAAACTTAATTATATTGTTTATAACCTGTTGCCCCACTTCTATCCATGGAGCTGGGAATTTGTATACAAAGCATGTAGTATAAGGTGAGGCACATAGTAGGTATTCAATAAATATTTGTTGAATAAATGAATGAATTAAGAAGTTACATTTTATTATAATTGGAAATATGATGAATGCAGACAGGGAATAAATCAAGGATAGCTTCCAAGTTTTATCTTTATTAGAAATGTAGGACCTCTCTCCCCCACATACAAATTACTTTTAGTGATAGGTCCTGAAAAATCCACGTCAACTAGTTCAGAAATAAATGCCTTATGGAAAGGAAATCCTCACACAAATTTAAGCTCTGAAGTTTAACAAAGTCTTTGATAGTCACACCTTCCTCCACCACACTAACCTTTTATAACTACGACAATAGGTTGTAAAAAGGAAAAGAGTTAGGAATTAAAATACCTGGGACCCTTATTCTATTTCTGCTATAATTTAAGAACCTTGCCTAAACTCCATATCTACTAAAAAAGCAAACAAAAGCAGTTAAATATATCTGTTCTACTTTATTTGCATATTATGTTGCAAAGAAGAAAAACAATGTTGTGTAATATACCCATTAAAATCTAGAAAGGCTATGCGTTCCATGCACAGTAATTTAAAAAATATTTTGTTTCCAAAAAGCCTAACACACTAATGTTTTATGCCAGGTACATAATTACAAATGAAGAACTTCTAGGCAGTTGTTATAATAAGGCAAAAGTTCTCAGAACCAAGCTCTCCATAGTAATAGTCAAAGGTGACTGTCAAAAGACTTTGTTCCTTCCCATTGTAAATTCATTTATTAATGATCTACATTGATCATCATTAATTTAAACAAAATGCCTTGCTTCTGTTACCCCACTATATTTTAATTAAAATCCCTATAACCTTTAAGATTCTGCTGTTTCTTTATGAATTTTTAAGACTAAGAAATCTGAAAGAAAAAAAAAAGTTTATATCACCTGATTACAGGTCACTGAAAAGATCAGCAAAATATCAATATTGCAGAGGTGTCTGGAAAAATCTTATCATGAATTTTTCGCCAGGAATTCAGAGTTAGATTATTGGGCTCTTGACATAAGAGAATCTCTTGCAAGTAAAGTGCAACCACCTCCATATGGATAATGAATTCCGGGTAGAAACCAGACCAACCCTTCCAACACATCAGTATAGCTTCCAGTGATAAAAGATCATTTATTCTCCCACACATTTTTACTCTGTAATGTGCATTGACATGTAGTTAATACATTCTGGAAAAGGTTCCAGGTTTATCATAAAGATCTGAGAGCTTCACCAAATTCCATAATTCAAAGGTCTTTTAAAAGTAATAATTAAAGGCATTTTCAGAAGTCCATTACCAGTACAAAAATCCAACACGCACTTGTTTTGTTTTACCCATACTGTTTTCAATTTATTTTTTACTTAGTGCACAAAATACTAAGGTTTATAACCTTCTGAAGTAAATTCAAGTGAATCAGTGGAATATATTGCCTAAAAATAAAAATATAACAAATATTGCCATGCAAAGAACTGAAAGCAAAAGCAAACGGCCAAGTTCAAAGCTATGAGAAGACATGTAGAATCTTCAGAATGCTTTTTGAATATCTTTTAATAATATTCACCTTAGCAACTCAGTCATAGTGCATTCTCACTGAAAGGTGTATGAACTCATTCTGTGATCTAGTCAAGTATAACTAAAGATGTCGAAGGCTTGGATATTTATATAATTTATCTCATCTTTAAAAATTAAAATAATTTTAGCAATGACAACTAAGTTTTGTACTGTTATTGTAAATAAACACCTAAAACCATCATAAATTACTGGTTAGAACCTCTTTGGCTAGCGATCTGGCAATTTGTTTTAAAGTTGAAAATTTACATATCATATAACCTAACAATTCTACTAGATGTTTACTTAAGGGATATGAAAATATTTCCACTAAAGACTTGTACAAAAATGTTTATAGCAACTTTTTTCATTATAGTCCCCAATTTAAGAAAAACTGACTATACGCAAAGAGGAGAATAAAAATAGAATAAAAAGATCACTTGAAGTATTTCCATATATTAAAATACTACTTAGCAATCAACAACTTAGTGATAAGCATACAGCATGGATGAATCTCAAAAACATTATGTTGAGTGAAGGAAATCAGACGCAACGAACATGTCATAAGATTCTGTATATCTGAAATAGAACAGAAAAACTATTCTATTTCGAGAGAAAGCAGAACAGTGGGGGCCAATTGTGGGTGGTGGTTGACTGGAAGAGGGTATGAAGACACAGTATGGGATGATGGGAATTTCTATAACTTCATTGAGAGGGTGTTTACAGGGTGTCTATATACTTATCCAAATTCCTTCACTCACTTACTTAAGCTATATGCACTTCACTGTGTACATTCCATTTTGGTGAAAAAGAAAAATGTCAAGTGACAGGTATAAAGATATACACTTTTTCATGTACTTTACAAAGGTAATTGAGATCAAAATTCTTAAAATGTACATGACTATTTGTCTTAAAGAGTAATTGCTTGATGGGGCGCCTGGGTGGTTCAGTCAGTTAAGTGTCTACCTTCAGCTCAGGTCATGATCTCAGGGTCCTGGGATTGAGCCCCACATATGAGGCTCCCTGCTCAGTGGTGAGTCAGGGGTGGGGGGTCTTGTTTGCTTCTCCCTCTACCACTGCCGCCTCCCCCCTGCTCATGTTCTGTCTCTCTCTCTTTCTCTCAAATAAATAAATAAAATCATTTTTTTAAAACTAATTGCAGATGCTTGAAATTTTAAAAAGCTGTATTTATTAACTCAAATGTCATTTATATATTAGTGAAAGTTGTAGCAAAATTAAATAAATGCTTATTTATATATTAGAATATTAAGTAGATCTTAAAAATCTTCCTTCCTGAGTGTTTATAATATATTACATCAATAAATTAACATACATTAGTATCATATATTAATAATATAATGGTATATTATCATTGTTAATATAAATTATATACATATTAGAATATTAAAAAAGAACAGCATGACCATCATAGTGCCACGTGAACAAATCAGAATAGCCAGTTATACAAAAGTTTAAATGAACCTGTATGTGTGAACATAGGATTGTGAGCCCACATCTGTGTATCGTGAGCCCATATGGAATCATCCTGAACATATTGTTTTGCAATTTAATTTTACAGTACCATTTTACAACTTTTCTATTGACTGTTTTATTTTACTATGTGTGCTGACTGCATTGGACAATGTTTGGCAGAATATACACTTAAAGTTTGCTTATCGCACAAAGCATCCTCAATAAATATGGCACTGCTCTAAACTGCTTTAGTTCTCTGGGCTTACAATTTGCACTGAGCCTGGCTTGCCTTATTCTTGTAATATAATTGATAAGATCCTTTATCTACATACTTTCTTTCCATGTCCAGTGGGAGAGAGAAAGAAAGCTAATCCTGGAATAAACGTCTTCTCTTTTGGGTTTTTCATCCCAACCCTACCTATTGGGCTATTCAAAGTCAGGACCAGCCCCTTTATTGCTGAGAGTTTGCAGTGGAAAAATAGATCCCCAATGGCTTTAACTGGGTTAGAATCCCAGCTTTGTTATTGTTAACCTGGGAGAGCTTGGCAGATTACTTCGCCCTCTTGGCAAATTGGTGATAATGACAGCCTCTCGTAGAGTGTATGAGGATTAGCTACATTTAAAGTACATAAAAGTGATCTGGCATACATAGGCACTCCATAACATAACTATTACACTTCTGTTTATTACCATGAGAACTGTAGGGCCGTGGGTGGCACACGTAAGTCCCAAACAAAATTATGCTTCTGTTTGGTCGAAAGAATTGTGTTCTGTATAGTTACACAACAGTAGTTTCTACAGATAATTCCCCCATAACATGAACTATTGAAAACTAAGAGATGCATTGTAATTTTAAAAGATGGCCAAGGCTGTTCCTGAAGGTGTAATTTATAAAAATTATTTAGATTACACTAACAAGTGAATCCTTGGTTAGTCACTCAACTATTTGGTCAAGATGGTGATCATATGTCTCTCCGTATTGTTCTATATAAAAGGGCAAAATGGTAATGAGCAATTTTAAGTGTGAGTCACACAAAATAATAAAATAAATTCCTACCATCCATCTGGATGCTTCGGTTGATCATTTTAGAGGACTAAATATAAATTCATTGCAAAAGTGAAAGAAAACACATCTTTCAGTATATATACAGCTGCTTTTGTTAGGAAGAGTTACGGGTTAAAATCAGTTACTCAAAAGAAATGAACCTATTAAAATGAGTTAACTAAAAAAATGAGTTAAAAACCTTAAAAGATTCAGATATAAATAACTTCTCCATCATTTATTTACTTGTGTAAAGTTTTATTAGCTAGAAAAATAAGTATTCATCAAAAGATAATGGGACTGCCTCGTTCACTTAAACCAATTTTAATCTCTGGGAACTAGGTACACAGATGGGGGAAGAGCAGCTAACAGTATCTCCTACGATGTACTTCTAAGCATATAAATAAATTAAAGCTTACTCCTCAGATATCACAAAAAGTAACATAAATATTTATACAAAATAAAAATATTTAAGTAATGTTCAGCTATTGCTAACATATAGCATACTGCTTCATATACTCTTCCATAAGAGTAATTCTATAATTTTTCAACATTCTCCCTCATTGAAATGATGTCTTTGTTTTGTATACGTCCTCATGTGGACTCTTAGCATAAAATAAATAGATAATATATAAAATGGTCCTGTAGAATTATGTCATTCATTACTGAGCTTAGCAGTTGTGTTACTGTGTTTGGATAGGTCACATTTTATTCAGTGCCCAAAGACAGATCGCCTGGGTAAATGTCTAAATTACAACTGATAGTCATTTGGGGAAATACTTTGTGCTTAAGGGAAATAAGATTTGCAAATTATTTGACAGACCACTAAATGTGTATTATTGATCCAAAAGAATAATAATTTCAAATTGTTTTAGCTGATTCTTTATTTTATAATTGAGTTTTATATTCAATGAAAGCCTTTTACTTAATAAGATGCATGTCTTATTGCACATTAATGTCTTCCTTTTAAAATATTGTTTAATAGTTACCTTGTCTAGAATGAGGTCAAATGAAATATTTGCATGTGGAAGAAATGTTGTGGCACAAGCCTTTCATTTATTCAAAATATGTGAATAAATCAGTTACTGTAGTAATCACTGAAGTTACAAAAATCCAAAAAGTCTAGTCCCTTAAATAACTTGGAGTGTTATGCTGAGAATTGTCAAGATTGTACAATAGAATATCTTCATAAACTTTATGTAGGGAAGAGTTTCTTTTTCCTTTACTGGGTGTGTGTGAGTGAGGGAAGACTAATCCATTGTGGGTGGGACCAACACATTTTTTAAATTATTTTTTTTATTTTTTTAAAGATTTTATTTATTTTTTTGAGAGAGAGAGAGAGAAAGAGAACACGAGCAGAGGGAGAGGCAAAGGGAGAGAGAGAGAGAAGCAGATTCCCCACTGAGCGTGGAGGACTATCCCAGGATCCCAAGATCATGACCTGAGCTGAAGTCAGATGTTTAAATGACTGAGTCACCCCAGTACCCCTAAACACAAATTTTTGAATGTTTTAAAATAATATAGAAATTGGGAGCTTAGGAAAATGTATTGCATGAAACTGGCCGGGGAAATTGACATTTCAAATGGATTGAAAACTGTAATTATTTAATTAAATGGGACCATTTTCTTTTCCACATTTCTCAGACATCACTACCCTTTTACAAGTATATAAACCGAGGGCCACAGACATTGTTTCTTGCACAGGACAGTTTTTATCATCATAAATTATCTATTATTCTGTGAATTGGAAATAACATAATTTGTTAATGATACACCTTGAATTTCATGAAAGAGGGGTTTTTTTGAATGTTTGGTCAAGAATTCTATTTTAGTCTACCTAGGCTTGGAATCTCAACAACTGCAACCAGAGTTGAGACGGATCCCTCCCAGTGACTATGTCAGGACCCCCCTCCACTGTAACTGCTAACTGCATAAACCCGAATTTCCGTCTTGACTTCATGAGCTGCTTCAAACACTCACGTTCAGTCCGTCGTCATTTGTAGCACTCTCATGTGTTTTCTTTTTCTCATAAACTTCCAAACCTCTTCATTTCCACTATCTCTACTGTAGCTCTGAAATGTATCATTTCCCTTCTAGATTTCTGGTACAGATTTTATTTTTATTTCCATTGTCCCATTGCTGTTTCTGTCCAGTTCATTATTATGACACAGTCAATTGAGACATTTCTATAAATGCCCCGACTTCTTCAGTTGCTTTAAACTGCCTAACCTTCTTCAATTGCTTTTATGTAATATCTACATCCCCCAAAGTTGCCTTCAAGGAGCTTTGTAATCATGGCTCCTGTTCCCTGCTCTTATAAACCTCTGTCAGATCAGTATTACATCCTTGAAAGATGCTGGGAGTAGATCCTAAATGTTCTCACAGGAAAAAAAAAAAAAAAAGATAATTTTATGACATGGGTGTGCTAACATGGTGATAATCATTTTGCAATAGATAAGTATATCAAACGGGTATTTTGTACACCTTAAACTTACACAATGTTATGTATCAGTTTTATCTAAATAATGCTAAAACAAAAGAACTATGAAAGTATATTCTCGAAGGATAATGACCCTTTTTGTTTTGTTCCAAGTCACATCCCAACACATAAAATGGAGCAATACATGAAACACATAAACGCATATGTTTTCATGATATACAGGTAAACATGTGATTACCTCTTTAATGATTCAGAAAAGCCCAGAAATCATAGACCTACAGTTCAATGGATGACCACGGAGTGAGTGGGCCCATGCTATCACAGCACAGATCAAGGTATTAAACAATAGGAGTGCTGCAGAAGCCCCTTTCTTGTCTTTACCTTAAATATCAGGACTATACTAGCTTCTAAAATCATAGATTAGTTTTGCCTGGTTTTGAACTTAAGACAAATCAAGTCACACAAGTATTATTCTTTTGGACTGTATTTCTTTCTTCCACGTGACAGTCATTCATTCATTTTCATCACCACAATATTCCACTGTATGAGCATGCCACATGTTTTGACTCTTCTAATACTGGTGTACATGGGATTCTTCTTGATTCCTTGACCAAAGTAATTGATGGTGCCTATCCTCATCTATGATGTGTGGTGTGTATGGGTGTGGGTGTCTATTGGGTAAACACCTGTCATTGAGAATGTCAGGCTATAGGAATTGTGTACATTCAACTGGAAGAGGTAATGTCAGCTTTCAGATGTGACTTCACCAAAATAAAGTCCCACGAGTTGTGTTTGAGACAGTTCCTATTGCCCCATGTTTTTACTGGCCCTTGATGTTAACACTTTTTTCACTTTTACTGTTCTGATAAATGAGTAATGCTATTTATGAAAAGGTTTATTTTGCTTCTCCCTGATGAGCACCTTTTCATGTATTTATTGTTCCTTTGAATATTCTCTTTTGCAAAACACGTGTTAAGGTTTTTGTCCAATTCTCCACTGAGTAATACTTTTCTAACTGACCTGAATGAGTTTTTTTTAGACTTCAAATATGAGCCATGTATTTAAAATATCTTCTCCTAACTTCTATAAGCTTACTATTGTATTTTGATAAACGAAAAAATTTAAATTTGACAGGATCCATTATGCTATTATTTTCCTTTTGTTTAGTGCTACCTGTGCCCCTTTTAAAAACTATTTTTGGACTTAATTTTTTCCACTTCAAGGTCATAAATTTAGTCATGAACATTATTTTGTAGGAACGTAAATTTTCATGTGCAAAGTCAGATCCATAACACAGTTAAGATTGGATTTAACGAAATGAAACAAGATGGGATCAGAAGGGAGACAAACCATAAGAGACTCTAAATCTCACAAAACAAACTGAGTGTTGCGGGGGGGGGGGGGGGGGGGGGGGGGGGAAAGGGTAGTGGAGTTATGGACATTGGGGAAGGCATGTGCTATGGTTAGTGCTGTGAAGTGTGTAAACCTGGCGATTCACAGACCTGTACCCCTGGGGCAAATAATACATTATATGTTGATTTAAAAAATTATAAAAAAGAAGATTGGATTTAATGTATCTTGTGAAGCTCTAATACATAGAAGTCAAAGTTCATTTTTATCCCTATAGCTATCCTGTTGGCACAGAATCATTTATTTAAAGAATTATCTTATGGGGCACCTGGGTGGCTTGGTGGGTTGAGCCTCTGCCTTCAGCTCAGGTTATGGTCTCAGAGTCCCGGGATGGAGCCCCGCGTCAGGCTCTCTGCTGGCAGAGAGCCTGCTTCCCACCCACTCCACCTCCCTCTCTGCCTGCTTGTGATCTCTCTCTCTGTGTCAAATAAATAAAATTTTAAAAATCTTTAAAAAAAATTATCTTTTGATGTACCACCATTTAAATAAATAGAGTGTGCAATCAATCAAAGTATGCAAAATGCTCATGGACTGTAAAGATATCAATTTTTTTAAACTAATCATATTGATCAGAACAATCTGAATTAGTACCTGAGCAGGTCTTCTTGTGGACATTGGCAATCCGAACTTAAAATTTGTATGAAAATGCAAAAAGCCCAAGTAGTCTAGAGAATATTGAAAAAGTAGAGTGAATTTAGAAAACTTATACCACCACATAGAAAGACTCATAAAATATTTATAGTAATAAAGGCAGGACGGTATTGGTGAAATGACAAATAGGCCATTAGGACCAAATAGAGAATACAGAAAGAAACTCACACATAAGTGATTTTTCAACTTATGACAAATTTGACAGACAATTCAATGTAATGGAGAAATGTCTGTAATTTTTTTTTTTTTTACCAACCACTTACCCTAAATCAATTTCAGATGAATTGTAGATCTGTGTGCAAAAGGTTAGAACAATAAATCTTTTAGAGGAAAACAGGGTGGTTTTCTTGAATAATCTTAAAGATTTCTTAAATAGAATTTTTTAAAAAGTGCTAGCCATAGATGATTAGACTGCATTATCAAGAAGAAAAGTCAAGGCTCCAAGTGGGAAGAAGTATTAACAAAACATGCATTAGAAAAAAACAAATCGAGACTATAAAATCAATACGTACAAACAACAGAATAAACACAACTGAGTCAATAGAAAAATGGCAACATATTAGAATAGGTAACTTGAACAAAAAACCCTGAATGGCCAACTCACTTATGAAAATTTGCTTTATTTTAATAGTGAGCCAGATAATGAAAATTAAGCCTACAATATGATACACTGTGCATCTACTCAAATGACTAAAATTAAAGTGCAGTCAAAATTACACACAGGTGAGGGGCACCTGGGTGGCTCAGTGGGTTAAATCCTTTGCCTTCAGCTCCGGTCATGATCCCAGGGTCATGGTATCGAGCCCTGCATTGGGATCTCTGCTCAGTGGGGATCCTGCCTCCCTCTCTCTCTCTCTCTCTGCCTGCTCTGCTTACTTGTGATCTCTGTCTGTCAAATAAATAAATAAAATCTTAAAAAAAATAAATAAAAAGGTTTCACCTAAAAAAAAAATTACATACAGGTGAGATGTAGAGCAAGTGTAATTCTTATACATCACTGATGAGATTGTCAGTTTGTCCAACACTTTGGAAAACAATTCGGCGGTATCTATGAAAGCCAAACATACTGACTCCATGACCCCAAGGCATGCACCCAATGGAAGAAAGTAGATTTGTCAGCAAAAGACATGTGATAGAACATTCCTAACAGTCCCAAACTGAAAATAACACCAACAGCCATCTACAGAAAAAAATTAATCTGAGTAAGTAACCTGAGATATACTCATATGATGGTATAATATTCAGTAATAGAAATGAAGAAACCATAATTAGTCAAAAAAACATCCACAGTCTCACAAATGTAGCATTGAGTAAAAGACGCTAAGTACACATAAATAGGTATCGTATGGCTCCACTTAAATAAAATTCCAAACTTGGAGAATCTAACCTATGCTGTTAGAAGATAGTACCTTGGCTACTTTGGGGCTGTCAGGGGCAGGAATGGGGTTCCAGGAGAGTCTGCGGAGGAATAGTAATATTTTGTGTTGTACGCAGTGCTAGTTATACAGGTTGTTCTAAAAAAATACATAAACTGTATGCTTATGATTTGTGCACTTTTCCATAAGCAGTTTACCTTTCATTAACAGTTTACTATTACGAATGGGACAACCTATTTTGATTTTTATGGTGGCCTTCCTGGTGTTGATTTTAGCATCGAGGTAAAGCCCTTGCGAAGCCTCTGTTCCATCTGAGACCAGAGCATCAGCTTTGAGAACTCAGGAGCATGAGGGCAGGTGCCTGTGTACAAAGCCTTGGGTGCCAGTGTTTCAGTCAGCCTCCCTTCGCAAAGAGCCTAGACTCCTATACGTTCCAGCCTGACATTGGACATGATTGCCATCTCCATCGCAAGCTAACACTTTATGAAACCTTTATATTTCCGAACTTAGACAATAGGCCCTGAAATAATTTAACAACACATGCCTCTTTTTGTTTTCCTTTTGACATCCCGCTACTTCACCAAGGTTTGGAGACAGGAGAATCTTCACATTTGACGGTGACAACGACAACAAGCTCACATAGTCTGTCCTGAGTGCTCCTTTCTGTAGGGAACGTTACAAAGGCATTGATTATACCCTGAACGGCTTTATTTCTGTTCGACAGAAGCATAAAGTGTCTCCTCCAAGAAAGGCTGTCTGTTTGCAGTAGGACGAAGCCAGGGCTCTCCGGCAGACAGGCTTTGACGATGCAGCACTTAGCAGCATGGGGCCAGCCTCATCGGCTGTGGACATATTCAGAGCAGCCTCGTGAAAGCCCCAGGACTGCTGTGCCGGCAGCTGCTCACAAGCAATGAAGCCCCAATCCTGACAGCACCCTGTTTTCAGTGCCCCACACCATCTTTTGAGAGGCTGGGGCTCTGTTGCCAGGAAGGCGCATGGCCAGGAAGGGATTGATTAAGCAGACCGTGACTAGACATAAATAGCCCCTTGTTATGTGGACACCTCGTACACGCAGATGACAATCCTCTCTATCACAGAGCAGGGATGTTTAAATTAGGTACAAAGCAGATCATGGCCACAATGCCTGAACGATGTGAATTCACTGGGAAACCCATTTTTACAGCTGTAAAAAAAATAAAGGCATAGGTTAGGATGCTTCAAAGAAGAAATCTTTATTTTAAAGCACATGTCATCACATGCTTTCTAAAGAATCGTTAAATACTTTATGATACCTGCCTCAGTGAGTCATAAGAAAATAGGACGTTTTGTAGGTGTAGTCCAAGATTAGATGTAATTCTAGAAGTGGAAAGATCATAGACTTAGAAGTCCAGAAACAAGGATCCCCAGGTGTTCCATTGATTACCCCCCGGGGGACTTTGGGTAAGTCACTTCCAAGGAAAATGGAAAACCAATAGCTGCTCTGAACCATCACTCTGAAATTGTTGACAGTACATGGAATAGCACGTACTATTTATAGCATTCATATATTGTATTTATATATTTATACATTGTATATATTGTATTTTATATATTTACATATGGTATATTTACATATTGTAAAGAGTTCTAAAAAGGTAAGTTTTTAACATATGGCTATAACTAAGATGATCGCCGTTGAGTAATCTATATTAATATTTCTGGGACAACTTATATAATTAACGCATAAGACTAAACAAACATTTCAACATGTTCAATTTCAGAAGCTACAAAATATCACTTCCTCAGAGATAAAATACACTTCCTGTATTTTAATAAAGCTTCCTTCTGGCTTTCATCTCCAAAACCCTCGTGTTTTGGCTGCCACCTGTGCATAGATTCCTGTTTTTATAATGCCTGTATTTCAGGGCCCTAACTGAATAGTAATCTCTTACTTTCACTAATTTCCTTAAAAGATTGTCTTTAAAAATCTAAACAGTTAAGTGTTGTCTTTTTTTTTTCCTCAGCATGATACTTAATTCTCGATTTATAACCTACAAACAAATCTAAACATATATTTTTCTTTTTATAACCCTGCCTGTATTTACCAAGATTTCCAGAATGTCCTAGATAGCACTGGCATTTTCATAATAAACTTCTATGAGAGGAATCATTATAAATCTCTCTCTCTCTCTCTCTCTCTCTCTCTCCCCCTCTCTCCTACACACGCACAGCAATGAATATGATCCATTTCTCTTTCCAAAACACACAGCAGCAATCTTGTTTCTTAAAGCATGTCGTACACAAAAGACAATCCAGAAAATGTAATTTAATTTTTAAATTAAACCTTCATTTCTATTTAATTGTACATCACACCTTCCTCAGTGCTGAAACATAATGAAAAAGAAGCAATTTCAAACGTGCGTAAAGGTCTTGCACTGCTCCAAAGTAGAACTCGTTTCCATAGCAACTGGCATACCACCCTCTATTTATTCCAAATAAATGACAAATCAAAAGTGCAGCTGTAATATCGGGGATTTCTATTTCTCCTCACACAATACAAAGCTCCAAATGCCTCCACTAGCATGGTTACCCCTTGCAATAACCTAATAAGAGAAAAAAAGCATGCTTTCAGAACGTGCTCTGCGGCTGCAGTCGTCTGCTGCGTGATGACTGTCACAATAACCTTGACTTCTATTCTGTAAAATGCCCTTGGGTGAGAAAGCAAAACGGAAGGCATTATTTTCATGATGTTAGATATTTTACACTGCAAATGAGATTTGTTTGTCTTAACCTACGGAGCAAATCAAATTCCAAATTACATCATCTAATAGCTCCTGCTGCGATATGCCGTCAACAGGATTATTGATTTGGAAACCCAACATCTGCAAAACGCTAACCTGATCTATTAGGCTAAACAAAGGCTTTAAGGCTCAGCTGGTCCCTTTTTGCCGCCTCCATCACGCTTTCCTTTTAATGAGCTCCAGCCCCGGAGACAGGAAAAGAGGCTGTGAGAGCCTCAAGTTAGTGACCATATGGGAGAACATCTATCCTGCCTACTGCAAGACCTGCACTCCGTTCACTTACTTCCAATCCTACTCTGTGTCTTTAAGTGTGAGTGCGGGAGGTGGGGGAGTGGTTCCCACATACATATACACACACGCTCCTTCCCAGTGAACCCCAGAACTGTGGTGCTTGAGGAAAAAAAAATGGCTGTACCTTCCCCATTGCAACTTATTTATAAGTCTTCTCATGGAAATATTAAATTAAATATACTTTCAAATAGAGAATGAGAATATAATCTCATACCAATGTCTTTTAAAAGATGACAACGTCAGTCAGAAATAGTGACTGACGTCAGCTTTTAATCTTTGTTTATCATTTAATTGGTATATCATTTTGTTTTTTATTTTTTATTAATTTATTTATCATTTCATCTTTATCATTTCATTTAAAAATATGCTTAAAGATCTAGGTATAAGTCATCAGCATAGCTCCAATGACATTGTTTGGGATCAGTAATCAACAAATACGTTTTTATTTACCAATTTCAGAGTTAAAATGACAAATTCAGACACACACATATGCCTACATACAGCCACACGTTTTGCTGCAGAACTTATCTTCTGCAAGAAAGATGTGGGGCCTCCAGGGAAACCAGAGGCCGTGGTCTGTTGTCGCCTTCTGCCTGCTTGTGCTCTGTGAAAACAGGGCCCATGTCCGTGTCAGCACCAAGACCTTATGATCACTTCACCCATTGTTTGCCAGCAAGGCTTCGTCATGCATATGAAGAATTGTGAGTGGAACTAGTTCACAATGAGCTGTTAATCTCTTTGTGATTTCCTATATCGCTGTTCTTTGTCACCTCTATTTATTTCTGTCACAGCAATTAATGCAGAAGGTCGGGGCAAACATAGTGGAGGGGCAAACATGGAGATTCTTTAAAACTCTTCATGGTAAGTCCTGAAGATACCAAAACATATGGATTCCTTAATAAACAGAACACAATTTCTCTTCTTCAAAATGGATATACTTCACCAAAGCCGGCACTAGAGATCTGTTTAAACTCATAATTAGCAAGGTCTTTACCCAAAGATTTAGCAAAATATCAACTATATGCTAATCACTTCATTAAATATTGATGTATTGCTAAAATCATGTGTTAAGATTTAATCAAATAGCGACAGATAAATCAAGCTGCCATATAATTAGCTAAAAATTACAAAAGAATCCAATACGATGCATAGCAATTTTTTTTAATTAACCACCTACACTTACTCAATAAAACACTCTTTAGCTATTTGAATATATCAAATTTAATGAAAATAGATATAAAATTCTGGACTGGAACATTTTACAGGAACAACACTAAAATTTACCTTTGAGTTGTCTGTTGTTCAATGAAGTAACGTAAACAAGATTGTAGAGGACATATTTAATTCACACAATGAAGGAGGTTTTTACATATAAATGATGCAGTTTTTTGTGTTAAGGATTGATGCTAACTAAGCAGGGCTTCGGTTAAGACCCACGTAAAGCTGAGGCTCTTGATTCAGAGAAGCATTTGGTTTTGATTCTTGTTCCAGCGCTGGGAGGCTTGGTTTGCCGGAGCAATTTATTTAACTTCTCACCATTGGTCCCATCCTCTGTAACTACAGGCTAAGCAAGATCTGTCTTGTGGTGTTACTGTGAGACGTAAGTGAAGATATGTAAGTTAAACAACTCTGCAGGGCCTAACACACAGTAAACATTGGTGAAGTTCTTTGCCCGCAATCCAGCTTCTTCTAATACAAACTGAGCCTGGGGAAAATTGGAAAGTAAGGAAATCTATTCCTCCTAACTCTCCACCAGCTTCCTTCCCCACTCACTGCCCTACTATTACCTCAGTTCTATCTCATCCTCAATGGAGAGTCTCTCGGCCTCTTCAGAAATCGTGGGCTTTATGGGGTATGGAGGAAGTGGAGAGATGTTCTTATTTTTAAGAACAAACTTAAGACCTGGAACTTTCAAAAAAGTTCATCCAATGCTAGTGTGTATGGAGTAAAACACTAAATGATCTCATTATACTCGTTCTTAAATTAATTTTTATTTTCATCATGACTAGACAAGTGCATAGTTTTAAAAATCAAATGAATGAAGAAGGATATAACAAAAAGCAGCAGACCTTGACCTTCATATATGCAATTTCCTGTTTACTCATCACAGGCAATGACTTTCAGCTCTTTATCCCATCTAGTTCATGTCCTACTCCTCACTGAGGTACTTACACTGCTATTTTTTTCTTAAGTCTTTGATGGTAACTTACTAATTCTCTACTATGAGATATGAGGATACAGATATCTTTTTTCCTACCCCAACTATATATACACATGCATGCACATCCCCTCTGTCCTAGCTCTGAAATATTTTACTATAATTTTGGTCAACTCAGTATTTAGCATTTATTATTTCCTTCCTATACAGCTTTGCATTTTCACTGAAATTAATACTTACATCTCCGCTGCTTTCCCTATTTACTACACCAAACACATTAATTAACTGACTTCTTTCTTGGCAACGCCTCTTCTGGAGCCCTCTTTCTTCGATTCCGGTTGGAAACTGCCTCTGCCTAAGCCAGATGCACAGTTGTGGGAGAACAGTTATCGCCATTTAAAAACACCCTTACCTTTCCTTCTGCACTAGATTGTTTGTGTTTTCCCTCTCATGATTATGTCACAGTGTACAAGACTCTTTCCTGCTAGTAGATTCACTCTAGAGACTCTCCATACTGATGTGAGGAAGGATGTGGCTGTGTTGGGAAAGCTCACAGGGTTGGGAACTAGGAGCAGATTCTAGCTCCTCTAGGAGCTCAGGAAGTCTCCAGTCAACAGGCAGCCAGAAGCTAAGACTCTCAGTCCTGCAACTACAAGTGAATGAATTCTGTCTATAATAATAAGTGTTGAACTCTGTCAACAATAAGAGTGTTGCTTAGCAACACGTTTCCCCAGTCAAGCATATAGATATAAAAGTAGCCCAACTCACACTTTAATTACAGCCATATAGGACCCGCAGCTCAATACCCAGCTCTGTCACTGAAGGACTCCTGACCCGGGACAAACAGTGGTAAAAAATTAATATGTATGTTTTAAACAACTGAGTTTACCATAATTTGTTCACAACATAGAAAAATGGGCATTCTTTTCCTTTCCAAATTCCTTTTCTTATTTGTTCATTTTAGATGTCTATATCCAGTTTAAAAGATTTTAAAAATATTATCTGATTCTCAGTTATCCCCTTTGGTTTGATCATTCCGCCTCCCCTTAATGACTGGGATTTTTCCCCTGTATGGGTTTTTCCATGGCTCTGGCATAATTTTCTCACCAACCAATATTTCCCTGGGGCTGGTTATATGGCTCTGTCCAGGAAGAAACTATTGGTTTTCTCAATCAGAATACTGTATGATACTAGCTTCTTATCTCTAGTTTAAGGTTAATTATAATGATAACAACAACCAAAAGTCTTCTCAATAGGATGCCAGAAGCAAGTGCTTTAAGGTATACAATATTCAACACTGGACTCACTTATCCTAGATATTACCTAAATCTTTCACCTTAAGAAATGTATGAGACAGTATTTGATAGACCATGGTTCAGCAGCAAATTAATCCTAAAATTTAAGTAGCTTAATACCACAAAAGTTTAACTCTCAAGCACACATGATCTGATGTAGGTGAGATGATGCTCTGACCAGGTGTGCTCTGTGCAATGATTCCAGGTCAAGGTTGCTTCCATTGTGTTGGGTCACTGTCACCATTTCAACAGGTGGTTTCCATCTTCAACAGCCAAAGGGAAAATGAAGAACAGAAGAAGCAGGCAAAATGGGCATAAGACCAGACATAGGACTCGCATTTAATCAGTCTCAGTTATATGGCTATAACATGATTACAAGGGAAGATGGGACAGAGAAATGAATGCATCAATATTTAGTGGGTGCTGCTTACCCTGGAAATAAAAAGCATCGCTTATTTCTAATAATAACTGTTTTCTAAATAGAAGAGTATAGATCTTAAGCATTTTGTTTTAAACATTAAAATTAAAGTGAATTCATTTAATTTTTAAAAACTTCCCCAGTGGCATTTGAAGTGATATAAATATCAGAGCAAGAAACCTGGCAACATATGTGGCATTGAATTGAGTTTTGAGAAGTTTATTGCTTTAGCAGTGAGGTTAAGGTACCCCTAGAGTGAAGTCTGTGTATCCTAATAAGATGAAAGGAAACTTCAGAAAAATGAAAATTATTTCCCCCTGGCCCCTGCAATTAACTCTAAGCTATGGGGGAAAAAAAGCAAAGCATAATGAAAGGATCCCAGCAACAAAATATGTAAAATTCACAATGCCTGGCATACAAGTAGAAATTTCCAGGCACAGAAAATTATAACCCAGAACCTACCATGAAAGAAAAAAAGAAAGAGGAAAGAGAGAGAGAGCAAGAGAAAGGAAGGAAGGAAGGAAGAAAGAAAGAAACAGAGCTAGAAGCAACAGAGATGATGAATGAGGCAGGGAACTGAAGCTATTTTAAATCCTACAAATACAGTAAAGAATATAAAAGGAAGTATGAATATCATAAGGAGAGAAGTATATATGAGTGGAAGCTCTAGATATGAAAGTAAAATATCTAAATAAAAAGTATTCGGAAAAGGATTACCAGAGATTATAGATAAAGTGAAAGAAAATAGCTATAAACTTTAAGAAATTATCCAAAATAAAGTGCTAAAAAGAAAATCTGGAAAATGAAAATGAGCAAGGCATAAGTGGCCTGTGGAAAATAGTAAGCAGTCTAACATATGTGTGATTCAGATCCCAGAAGAAGAAGAAAGAGGAAAACACACACAAAGATAAGGGGAAAGGAAGAAATAATGGCTGATTTCCTGAAATTTTTATAAAACTTTGAGACCATTGAAACTAAAGAAGCTCAAGAAACTCCAAGCATAAGAAATAAATAGGAAATCATACTAAGCCACATTGTAAGAACATTCCTTAAACTTATGGGCAAAAAAAAAAAAAAAAGAATCATAAAAGCAGTCAGAGCTGGAGGGAGGATACTTTATATAGAGAGAGGAACAAAGACTAAAATGATAGCCAACTTCCTGTCAAAATTATCCAGGCCAAAAGGTAATTGACCAGCATCTTTAAAGTACTGAGAAAAGTATATATGCTCAAGCCAGAAATATATGCTTAGTGAAAATATTTTTCATAAAAGAAAATGAAAAACTTTTTTTAAAGATTTTTATTTATTTATTTGACACAGAGAGAGAGATCACAAGCAGGCAGAGAGGCAGGCAGAGACGGGGGCGGGGGGGGGGGGGGGGTCAGGCTCCCTGCTGAGCAGAAAGCCCAGGGAGAGGCTTGATCCCAGGACCCTGAGATCATGAAGCAAGTGGAAGGCAGAGGTTTAACCCACTGAGCCACCCAGGGGCCCCAAAAATGAGAAACTTTTTAAGATAAACAAGAGCTGAGTGAATTCCTGGCCTGAATAATAGGGCAACTGGAAATGTTAAAGATAGTTCTTCTGGTGAAAAGATAACTATATCAGAGGGTAATGTGAACTTATTTAAAAGAATAAAGAGGTTCAGGAATAGAATATATATTGATAAACATGAAAAGTTTTCATCACACAGAGAAATATTAAGTCACTATGTTGTGTACCTGAAACAGATGTAACAGTATGTGTCAGTTATACTCAAATAGAAAATCTTTAAAAATAAATAAATAAAAGGGATTGTTGTGTGTTTTCATTTCTTAACTTAATGGAAAGAATATTATTTAAAAGAAAATAATAATAATAAAATGGTGGGGTTTATAACATTTAAAAATAAAAGAGATGACAACAATAACAAAAATGATCAGATGTATAAATGAAAGCATATTTTGTTCTACTACTACACTGTACTGTACATACATTATTATTGAGGTATATTGTGATAAATTGATGTATATGGTAAACCTAAAGCAATCACTGGAAGAATAGTGCAAAGAGGTATAGATATAAGCTAGTGGTAGGGAGAAAATGAAACTCCCAAAACATTCATTAATCCAAAATCTGGCAGAAAAATGAAGAAAGGGAACAAAGAACAGATGATATGCATAGAAAACAAATAGCAAGATGGTAGAATTAGATCCAACCATATTCATGATTATGTTAAATATAGACTAAACACCCGAATTAATAAGCAAAGTTTGTCAGAGTGGATTTTTTTTAAGTTTTTTTTTTTTTTTTTAATTTGACAGAGAGAGAGATCATAAGTAGGCAGAGAGGCATGCAGAGAGATAGGGGGAAGCAGGCTCCCCGTTGAGCAGAGAGTCTAATGTGGGACTTGATCCCAGGACCCTGAGATCATGACCTGAGCCAAAGTCAGAGGCTTAACCCACTGAAGCCACCCAGGTGCTCCAGATTGAATTTTTTAAAAGATTTATTTATTTATTTGAGAAAGAGAAGGAGAGAGAGTAAGAGGGGCAGGGGCAGAGTAAGAGGGAGAGAGAATCTTAAGCAGGCTCCACACCCAGTGGGAAGCCTGATGTAGAGGCCCTAGCTGAGCCTGATCCAGAGCTCGACCTCAGGACCCTGAAATCATGACCCTGAGAACATGACCTGAACTAAAACCAAGAGTCAGACATTTAACCAACTGAGCCATCCATGTACCCCAGATTGGATGTTTTTTAAGCAAGATAAAATATATGCCATGTATATGACCTCATTTTACATATAAAGATACAGGACAGTAAAGCAAACAAACAAACAAACAAAAAAAAAAAGAACAAACAAACAGATAAAGTCACAGCCTTCAGACCCTTATCAGAGAAAGCAGGGGAACTTAAGTAATATTAGACAAAGTAAATTTTAGAACAACAAATATTACCAGGCATGAAGAGGAACATTTCATTGAGATAAAATGGTCGATTCATTGAGAAGAGTTAATAATCCTAAATACATGTGTTTAATAGTAAAAGCTTTGAAACACATAAAGTAAAAAGGACTCCACTAAAATGGGAAATAAATAATTGCTCAAAGATTTCAACTCTTCCTCAGTTACTGACAGAACAAACAGACTAAAAATCAGTAAAGATACTGAAATGGCTTTGTAACGTGTCTGCTTCTCTACGTTGAATCTCATTTCCCAGTATTCCCTTGCTTGCATGTTTCCAGTTCCCATGGGCCACCAAAAAGGCTTTGGGAACAGTTGGAGGGTGGACGGGAAGCCACAGCTGTTTTGAAGCCCACACGCCATTATTGCTCATCTGGTGACTACTTCATTGGCATGAAGCGGTAACTGGGTCTGCAACTGCGGGCCCTTTTCCTGGACCCTCGTTCAGCTTCTCTCACTCCTGGACCAGGGTTCGTTCAACTCTGTGCGGAACATTCCCTGCTTCTGCAAAAACCCTCTCTTCACCCGGGTCAGAGAGAACAAGAATAAGTCTGTCCTCGTGAACTGGAATTCCAGCTCATGCTAGTGGGGTGCACTCTGCCCTGATTTCCATCACTTTTAACTCCTCTTTTCTTACTGATGCCCTTTTTCAGGGAACTTGAGGTTTCAACAATAGCTGTGGAGACATAGACAATAACCTTACAGAGACTGTTTAACCAGGTTTCCCAATGGTGTAAGGTGAATTTTCTGAAGCAAATCAATTTATCTCTCTCTCTCTCTCTATCTATCATCTATCTATTTCGTAATGATTTTGCTTCTTTGGTTGAACCCTGATACAGTTACAGAAGACTTATACCTTATCAATCAATTTGTCCTAATTAACATTTACAAAATACTTAACAGGCATAAAACAGGTACTTTCCTATATTCACCAAGATAGCCACATTGTGGTCCATAACATAGGTTTCAATACATTGTAAAAGATTAAAATCATGGAGATGTCTTCTCTGCATGCACATTCTCAGGCATCTGTGGGCACCCCCCCCCACACACACACACACCAGAATTGAACTAGAAATCAATAACAGAGATATCTGGAAAATCACTAAATATTTACAAGGTAAGTAAAATACTTTTAAGTAAAATTGTAAGATAAAATACATAACACTTGGCTGAATGTGAATTGCAGATCTTCAATGAGACTTTTTAATATAAACAGCGCTCAAATATTGCATGGCACATACTATATTTAAAAAATTTTATCTGAGTGGCGCCTGGGTGGTTCAGTGGGTTAAGCCTCTGCCTTCGGCTCAGGTCATGATCTCAGGGTCCTGGGATCCAGTCCCGCATCGGGCTCTCTGCTAGGCAGGGGGCCTGCTTCCTCCCCTCTCTCTCTCTCTCTCTCTCTCTCTCTCTGCCTGCCTCTCTGCCTACTTGTGATCTCTCTCTGTCAAATAAATAAAATCTTAAAAAAAAATTTATCTGAAATTCAATCTGGATATTTGTGTTTTGGGTCTTCTAAATAGAGCATTCCTACTTCTTAGTCATTTGTGAATCAAATAGAAATTCAAAAGAACATTAATAGCAACTATTTTGAATTCTATGAAAATGAAAATATAACATATCAGAAATTGTGAGATGCATCAAAATGTTGATTGCAGGTAAGTTTATAGTTATGTCATATTTCTTAAATACTTGAGAAATATATACATATTTATATGCTTATATAAATATATATTTAAGAAATATAACATAACTTTTGATATTTTTATGCTTATATTTGTTAAAGCTAAAAGTCTGAATTCAATTATCTAAGATTCCACTGCAAAAATTGGAAAAGGGGGATGAAATAAAATCCCAGGTTAACCAGAGGCTAATAAAAATAAGAGCAAAGTATCAGTGAATTAGAAAGTCACCAAATGATAAAGAAAAATTTATGAAACCTAAAGCTGTCTCTGAAAAGATCAATTAAATGTATAAATCTCTAGTTATCTATTAAGAAAAGAGACAAAATGCCAATTATCAATACCAAGGATAAAAGAGAGGACATTGTTATGGATCCTACAGACATTAAAAAGACAATAAGCAAATACTACAAATAATTTATGCTAATAGCTTTAACAACTCACAATGAAGTAGACAAAATCCTTGAAGCCACAACCAACAAAGTTCACTCAACAAGAAATAAATAACCTAAATAGCACTGTACCTTTTAAAGGAATTGAATTCATAATTGGACCTTCCCACAAAGAAAACTCCAGGTCCATATGACTTTCTCATAAATTCTACCATTCACTTAAGGAAAAAAAACACTGCCAATCTTATAGAAAATCTTCTATAAAATATAAGGGAATACTTTACTATTCACTTTATGAAGCCAAGACGACACTGGCATCAAAATGAGAATGTCTTTAAAAGAAAAGAAAACCAGAGACCAATATCCCATGCAAACAGAGACACAAAAATTGTAAACAAACCTTACCAAATATAATAAATAATATATAAAATATGAATACATCATGACCAACTGGGCTTTAATGCCAGGAGTGATAAGTTGGTTTTACATTAAAAAATCAATCAGTGTGATTCCAAACCATATCAGAAGGCTAAAAAATAAATTAAAAATTATACACGATCAATTCAATAAATGCAAAAAAATTATTCAAATAAATCAATAATCATTTATGATTACAACATCTCCTTGTAACAAATGAAAAATTTGTTGGAACTTCCTTGGCTGGATAAAGAACATCTATGCAAACTTGCAATAACATCACTTTGGTGAAATAGAAAACACTTTCCCTTAAGATCTAGGACAAGGTAAGAGCTCCTGGGTGGCTCAGTCGGTTAAGCGGCTGACTCCTGGTTTCTGCTCAAATCATGATCTTGTGGTCCTGGGATCTAATGTCTCATGGGCCTCCCCAGTCAGCAGAGAGTTTGTTTCCCCTCTCCCTCTCCTTCTGCCCCTCCCCAGCCCCTTTTGCACTCTCTCTCTCTCTCAAATAAATAAATCTTAAAAAAAAAAAAAAAAAAGATACAGGACAAGGTAATGATATCCATTATCATCACCTCTGTTGAATCAAGAAATTAAAACACCAGTCAGATTGTGTCAGGGCATACAGTGATACCCTCATTTTAATTTAATTACCTCTTTAGAAGCCCTACATCCAAATGCAGTCATATTCTGAAGTACTGGCAGTTCGACATTTTTACACATGAATTTTGGGAGACAATATTTAGTCCATAAAAGCCATATTTTTAAAAACACACCTCAAGTTCGTTTCAAAATGAATCATTGAGCTAAATTAAAAAAAACTATAAAATGCATAGATGAAAATAGGGGAAACTATTTAAACATTATATTAGACAAAGATAAAGACACAAGTAGCATTATTCATAAAGCAAAAAATTATAAATTTTATTTTATTAAATCTAAAAATCTTAACCCTTTGAAAATCAGTGTTAAGAAAATAAAATTTAAAAAAAGAAAAGAGAATACAAATCACAGATAAGAGTAAATATGTCTAAAACTGTACTCTGATAAAAGACTTGTATCCGAATTTTTATAATGCAAAATTAGGAATAAAAAAAGCCCAGTGAAAAATGACTAAGAGGTTTTATCAGTCACTTCATGAAAGAATGTATAGGAAAAGTCAAAATATATATTAAAAAAATGTTCAACACCACTGTTACTAGGAAAATGCAAATGAAAACATCAATAAGATATGTATTAACCAGAATGGCTGAAAATTAAAAGAGTGACAATAACAAATGTTGGCAAGAATGTGGAACAAATGGACCGTCCACACTTCACTAGTGAGAATACATATGATACAATTTAGAAAACATTTGACAGTTTCTCCTGAAGATAAAGATATTGGTACCATATGACCCACCAAACACACTCGTAGAACTGACTCAGAAAAAACGTGTGATGTATGTCCACAAAAAGACTTCTACATACATGTCCAGAGAAGCTTTATTTGTGATTGATCAAACTGAAGCAGATCAAATGTCTGTCAACTACTGAATGGATTCAAAAACAGTGGTATATTGACACAATGAAATATTATTTTGCCAGAAAAGGGAATATACTAAAGATGCATGTAAATTAGGGATGAATCTCAAAAGAATTTTTCTGTTATTAAAAAAAGATTTTATTTATTTATTTGAGAGAGCAAGCGCAAGTGGAGTGAGGGGCTGAGGGAGAAGCAGACCCCCGCTGAGCAGGGATCCTGACTCGGGGCCCCATCCCAGAACTCTGGGATGTTTAACGCTTCACAGCTTAACCAACTGAGCCACCATGCATCCCTCAAAAGAATTTTTCTAAGTTAAAGAAGACCGACACGAAACACTACATACTTCATGATTCCATTAAATTAAATTCAAGAAAAGGTGGAAGTATAGTGACAGCACATTAGTGCCTGCCTCAGGATGTGGCTAACAGAAAAAACTGCAAAGAAGCTCATGGAAACTTTGGGGGGGGGTGATGTAATGTTTTATCTTCTGATCATTGTAATGGGCAAAGGACTATAGATATTTGTCAACGCTCATCAAATTTTATATAAAACCATTGGCTTTTTGAGTCCCTCCTTGAAGAATAGGAAAGTTTTACAATTTTTTCTCCCATTTTAGTTATTTATTTTTTTTTAAAGATTTTATTTATTTATCTGACAGATTACAAGCAGACAGAGAGGCAGGCAGAGAGAGAGGAAGGGAAGCAGGCTCCCTGCTGGGCAGAGAGCTAGATGCGGGGCTCGATCCCAGGACCCTGGGATCATGACCTGAGCCAAAGGCAGAGGCTTTAACACCCTGAGCCACCCAAGTGCCCCTTTTCTCCCATTTTAAAAGCTCATCCTCATATATGTAGACCCCTGCAACAGAGTGAGCATACAACTGAGTAGTCAAAACACATGTGTTCCCAAAGTAGCAAATAGACAAGAAACCAGTTTACTATACAAGCTTGCTGTGGTGCTCACAGCTGAGAAAGAAGTACTCTATCTTAAGGGCATCATAAAGTAGTAACACTCAGAGCATCCCTGGGTGGAAACCACTTTGGACCAATTCCTGAGCCTTCCAACAAAGAAACAATAATAAATAGGAGGAATTTGGAAGGGGGTGAAGCCCCAGGATTATACCAGGCAAGGTAAAAAAAGAAGTATTCTATTTCCTGCAGCTCCATTTCTCTTAAGCTGCTGTAGCCTAAGAGAAACAAATCAATTAAATTATATTCCCTAATGTCTTTAAAATTATGAAATGAGAATTCTACTCAATGTCTAAAACACAAACTCCTTATATAAAAACAAGTTTAATCATTGCAGTGACCATCACAGAAGAGTGAAGTTATAGCTAAAAATGTGTACTCAGCAGGAATTGTTTTTCTGAAGGGAAAAAGATCTCACACCTTAATTGCTCTGAATAAATGCTTCAGGGAAGCTGTAGCATCATTTGGTCACTGAATCAATCAGTATTCTTGCCTAACCTTTTCAACTGAGTGACATCCAGATTAATTCAAACTTTTAAGTAGCATGCCAGAGCTGTCCTTAGCATAAAATTCTGCACCTATACTATACAATAATTGTTAAAATTTGAGGTATTTTATGTAGAATACATAATGAAGCATTTATCATGCTATGTTATATAACATGGTAAACAATTATTTACATACAGAAATGGTATGTAGAGAAGATGAATTTTTATCAAATATACAAAATTAATATTTTCATCAGAGAAAGAATAAAAGAAATCTTTTAAAAATTATTAACTCTATCAGTTTCTTAATCTAGTGTCCTCAAATTCCTTAAAATAGGTTGCAAATCTAATCTAAGAAGTTACACTTATTTTGAATTAAAAAAATCAATAAATCTAATTTGTCTTCAAAGAGTCTGTGACAAAAACATTGAGGATCACTTTGCCAGACAATCAGCATTTGTTAATAATGAAAGCAGAAACTGCTTAAAATCTCATTTTTATTTGTATCAATCAACATTTTGTGCTTTAATGTAAAGGGTTAGAACATTAACTAAATTTTAATTGCGATTTTAATATAAATTTAAATCTCATTGGTCAAGACAATAAAATATAGTGATTATAATAATAATAACAGCAAAAATGTATAGCAACTACCACCTCTCAGATATTGTTCTAAATGTTTCATGCATACCATCCCATCTATCTGTCACAGTAATCTTAGGGACTAGGTGCCATAATCCTCCCTTTTACAGATGTGAGAACGTGAGCATTTAGGAGGCTTGCCAAGACAACACAGGTGGCGAATGCCACAGTGGCAGTGTTGGAGCCAGGATTCAAACCCAGCCAGTCTTTCCCTATAGGCTGCTTCCAACCACCACATTAAGTTGTCTTTTAAACTCCATATGCTATGAAATTGACATCAGATTTTTCAATTTGTTCATTAAAATGCAATGTACTCAGGTTAATATCATAATAGGTATTATGACTTGCACTGAACAAGCATTTTCAGCTTCAATCATCAACCTTGATGTTGAAGAATTTACATATATATTTACATTGATTTTAGATATACCTCGTTAGGAGTGATTCTTTACATGACCCTTCTAAGGCTTTGCATTATATAGCGTATCCATAAGGATAATATAGATTTGCACTTTATTGCACATAGTAAGTTACACATCTGAAACTAAGTCCATTTACAGATTTTTATGAATGTGTCTGTTTTAGATTAACATTATTTTTTCATTTGTTCTGTAAGAGCCAAGTCATTTAATTTTCTTTACATACGATTTAGATAATGACCATATCCTTGGACTGGGGATAGTTTTTTAAAGATAATTTAGCTGTGTTAGAGATGCAAATCTCATTATATACAATGAGCAAAGCTTTGGGCAATAACTAGCTTCCTATGGCACAATATGCTCTTACAGCAGAGGCTGAAATATTCCTTCTTTTGTCAAAGTTGTTTCATTTGTGAGTTATCTAGTTATATCATGGTAATATAGTATGTAACTAAGAAATATTTTCTGGTTCCTACATAAAAAAAGTAAAGGATTTCTGTTTAAGTTTCATTATCTGAAATATGAGACATAACATCTTGAGGGTTTCCTGTGTTTGAAACATCATAGTGATCAATTCTTTATCACTAACACTCAAACCTCTATAAAATTATAGAGCTTGAATTTATAAGGGGATTTGGAATTCGTCACCAAATGCTCAAGAAATCATCACTTTAAATATTTGAATTCACTAACTGAAGACAAAATGTTTTTTAATTTAAAAAGTAAGAATCTTTTCAAATAAAGTAATGTTAAAGAAATCCTCATTCAATCTGAAATCTGTGAAATTATGGTGCCTTAATTTACAAAACATTAAAACTGGAAGAGGCATGGAATATCCCTTATAGATTTCCTCAAGTAGGCCAGGGTAAATGTGGCCGTGTGTAAATCTAATGGATACATTGTTACATTTCCAAAGGGAAACAACATATTACATACATATATACGTTTTGTTATTTTTTAAGAACTATGAACTGGAGTCCAGTCCTTTCATTGTAAGATAAGAACAAGTCCAGAGAAATTCAATGACTCTAATAGGCAAAAAAGAAAAATTTTCCCCCCAATTCCCAGTTCCTTATATATAATTTTAAGTAAAGGTTTAAAGCAATTTCTCATTGGCATATTTTTGTCTCTAAATACAATATTTGGACTTGCACTTTCTGTAGGATTCTACATTGTGTTATGTTTGATCCCACAAGTAATCATAGTCTTATATGACTGAATCTGTGAAGTCTTTAAATATTTTTACTGTGAAGAAAATATTATAACCATATCAATTTCATGAAGTATCACTCATTTAGTTTTTCCTGGATCTGATACTTTGAAAAGTGACAGAAGGAAGTTCACTTTTTTTTCTTTTTTCTTTTTTTTTTTTTAGCACAGGATAAAATTGCCAATTTGAAATTCTTTGACTTTTTACAAGTTTGAATCAATCCTGAAAATCAAAATTACTTGCCATAGTCTCAGCCAATACCAAGAAGGTTCCTAGATAGTGTGATGAAGTAACTGTGATTTCGGTCCTATTTTTCTCATCTCATCTTATTTGATCTCACTATCACTATACTCTTTAGCATTGGAAAATACCCATATGTAACTACCTAATTCTTGTTCTTCTAAGTTTTATACCATATTACAGTATATATACAAATTTTAAACTGGATTTACTATATTAAAAAATGTTTAGCCTAATGAAGAATTTAATACAGTAGAGAATCCATCACATAAGAATAGTGGCCTCAAGGCAGTACCAGAGAATTTGTAAGATTTATGGGAGTTTGGAAAACCTCCCAACTTCAAATCATAGCGTATGAAGCTCATCAGTAATTTGGAATTGACCCCTTCCCCTTATAATTCGCATCCTTCCATCTTCCACATTCTACATTTTTTTATTCACCATTCTTCCTGTTAGACCTAAATCTCCTTAAATTCAAAGATTCACCTGTCTTTTCCTCTCCCTATCCACACCTTGTGTTACAGAAAGTGACTGTCCCAAAGTAGTTGCCCATTATTTAGAAGCCAAAAAGTGTCATGAGAACACTTAGATAGTATCAGAGTTCATAACATGAAGAGATGACTCGGAATAGAGTGGGACAGGGAGCGGGGGGAGAGAAAAAGAACTGGAAAATCAGGAAAACCTTTGATGTAGAATGAGACATTTGAGTTATGCTTCAGCTGATAGGACACTCAGGGGCTAAAATGCTAGAAGATTGACTTAAAAAAAAAGATTGAGCAAAGATAAATAATGAGGGTGTGGTATGTGTAAGGAAGAAGAATTACTCCTGTCTGGCAGGAATAGAGAGAAGAAAGCATAAAGGAAAAACAGGTTAATACTAGACTCTAGAATACTCTAGAATTTAAGAGGATTTATTTTAAACAATAAATGAATTAATGAACTACATTTTAGAAAAATCAGTTTTTGCAGGACTTTGTAAAATGTTGTATAAGCAGGAAAGTTAAGAGACTGTTAACAATACAAGCTGGGATTCTGTCTCTGTCCTAAAGAAGCTAATAGCTGAGCAGATTTCATGTTTTCCATGATCATACGCCATGCTGAAAGGAAGATGTAAGTGAGTTTGGAAGTCTTGATTCTGTTTTCATTAACTTTGTGAACTTCAGTAGTCACATGACTTAGAGAGCTAAGTTTGTCTTATTAACTTGGAAAGTTAACAAATATTCAGCCTGCAACATGTGGTGGTGGAGAGAATCACATGAGAGAAAAAAAAAGTTATGAAAATCCCAATTCACAATAAAGCTAATTGTTTTTGTAATATTGGTTTAATGAATGACAAGGGCCTTCTGAACATATGGAGTTCAAATTATGAACTTCTAAAACAAGGACTGGTTCTTGTTTAAATGCATATCATTACATAAAAAATACATAGTGAATAAATCCAGCCTCATACCCATACACATCAGAAGAAACAATAGAACACTATAGCTACCAACATTTGAAAAAATATCTTTAGGTATTGTAAAGTTATAAATCAAACAATAATTAAATATCCACTTTAACATTCAACCTTATTGTCCTATTGAATTTTCATTACAAAAATATGTGTTTATCTAACCAAATGGACTAAATACTTTGAAGCAATCTGGTAAATACATCAGAAAATGACTTGGAATGCATTAAGTTTAATTTGTTCTTGCATGACTCTATTTCCAATAAAAATAATATTAATGAGACATGACCTGCAAGTGAGATTGTCTTACATTTAAAAGAAAATATTTAAGAAAAACAGATCTGTTCTCTAAATAGATGTTCTCATGACTACAGAAATCTGAATTTGGTGCCTGGAAAGTTTAATAGAATCCTATAATGCTGTTAATCTTCTGAAACCAGAAATAGTGAGCATTTATTACTCAGGAGTCTGTTGTAAAATTTTCAGTGCTTTACCAGGCAAGTCAGATATGAAAGAAAGGAAGGAAGGAAGGAAGGAAGGAAGGAAGGAAGGGAGGAAGGAAGAAAGAAGAAAGAAAGAAAGAAAGAAAGAAAGAAAGAAAGAAAGAAAGAAAGAAAGAAAAAAAAAGAGAGAGAGAGGAAGGGAGGGAGGGAGGGAGAGAGGGGGGAAGAGAGAGAGAGAGAGAGAGAGAAAGGAAGGGAGGAAGGAAAAGGAAGAAAGGAAGGAAGAGAGGGAGAGAAAGAAAAGAAAGAAAGAAATTGCTGAAAATATTTTTCAGATTTCATGGATACTCCTTCAAGATTTATTTTAAAATATACTTAGTGTAATTTGTATCTCAAATTGATATATAATTTTTCTATTAATAAAATAATCTTCAATAAGTTATATTTATACTTAATTGCAAATAAATACTCCATGGTAATTAAATGTAATTTCTATTTTGATAATGATTCTGTTATTTTCCTTAAGACATAGTCATTTCTTTATCTAATCTATAGCCTAGAGTATATACTTAGAACCAAGTGCTGTGTTGAATAGTAATAATACTTAATAATACATGCCCTTGCCCTTGGAAATTTTATGTTTAAGTGGGGACAAATGTACACTAGAGATGTAAATGCTATCAGAAGATATTTAATTTGGACAATATCAAATGCTACATAATGTTATAGCATTTTAAAGATTTTAACATCCTTGGAATAATATTTTTAATAAGCCATGATGTTCCTTCTATTTTGCATCCTCAAAATCTTTTTCTCGGTTTCTGACTTCCCCCCCAACCTCACTCCCATATACAGTCAACAAAAAGATCAAGGATAAAATGGTTAAGCAATCACTCCCCAGCACTGCCAAGAATCTGTTTTATGATATTACATGGGAATTGTTATGCATCCAAAACATTTAATAAGTGAGATAATAAACAAACCTAAGATTACCCTTAAACTCTTCAGTTAGAAAGCATAACAAGGTAAAATAATCTCAGGAACTAAAACCACAATGATTGGAACCAATTTAGGAACCAAATTGTCATGTATTTTCGAAGTTAAGAAACATCATATTTGGTTTTCCCATGGCCTCATGGTATCTTATGTTTCATTAAACACTGACATTCTCTTCCTAACCACTTCTACCTCCAGATAATCATTTATTTTGTTAATACATGAAAAAGCTGATGAGAACCTAACATAAAGATGACTGTAACATGTCCATGAATATGACATGGACACATATGGAAAAAAGAAAGAAAATAAAAAGTGCTGAATTTCATTATTAATGTAGAATGATTCTGATAAATATGGATTCTCTGTAAATACCTTTAGGAAGACTAATTCTTTATGTTTCCTAAGTGCCAGAGGATCTTGAAGCATTTAGCCACATTTTAGTGGGACAGAGGTATATGACATGACTATAATATCATGCTTGAGTAATCTAACTGCTTGAGTTTGAATCCTGGTCTAATAGCTTACCCCATGTATGACCTCAGGCAAGTTACTTAACATTGTAGTGCCTAAACTTCATGTAGAGGAAGAAATGGGGTAGGTTGCATTCTCACTCACCTTTATTCAACGCCTCTCCTTTTGGCCCCCTTCTTGTGGAAGAACTACACATTCCCAACCTGTTGAACATAGTTATGATCATGTGACCTTTTCCAACCAATGAAGTGAGCACAGAAATGGCATATGTATCATGCTCAAACTGAAGGATCAGAGGAGCAACACAAGGTTCACAGGGACCTGTTCCTCTGCCACAATGTCTGACCATGTCCCAGACAACATGGGGTAGAGCCTTAGCAATCTCACCTTGGATACACTGCATGAGAGGAACTTCTGTTCATCAAGCCACTGAGCCGTTCCAGCTGTCTGTTGGTGCACTTTAACCTCAGCTACCCTGACTAAGATGGGTATTCTCTGATGCCAAAAGATCAAATGAGACTGCGCATGGTAAGAATTTAGAGGAGCATCTGGTACAAGAATTCAATAAATAGTAGGAACTGCTAAGATTATAGCATGTATCATTTCCATGAATCAATCTTAAAAACTTTAAGAATGAAAAAAATAAAGCCTTAAGAATGTATTTTAAAAACTATAGGGCTTCTGGGTGGTGCACTCGGGTACAAATCTGACTCTTGGTTTCAGCTCAGATTGTGATCTCAGGGTCATGAGATAAAGCCACACTACAGGCTCAGCTTGGAGTCTGCTTGAGATTCTCTTTTCCTCTGCCTCTCCCACTCAGGGGCACTCGCTCTCAATCTCTCTCTTTCTCTCGCCCTCTAAAATAAATAAATAAATCTTTAAAAACAAAAAGAATGTATTTAAAAAAAAAATAGTGTGCCTCCATGCTAAGCATGGATTCTACTTAAAAAAAAAAAAAAAGAAGAAGAAGAAGAAAGTATAAAAAAAAAGTAATGCATATTTGTGGGCTATTTATTAAAATGGTGCCCACATTCTCAGATTCATTATTTCTAATACTTCTTGGACATCTTTCTTTTGTAAGAAATATTAATTCATCTGTCATTTCTTTTATTAGAAAATTTAAAGCTGTGCCCACTCTTTCTCATATATACAAAAGAAATAATAGTACCGACTTCATAAGGTTGTTATAAGGATTATATATGTTAACATAGTAAAGCACTGGGGTGCCTGGGTGGCTCAGTAGGTTGAGCATCTGCCTTCAGCTCAAGTCATGATCCCAGGGTCCTGAGATCAAGTTCCACATCGGGCTCTCTGCTCCATTGGGTTCTTGCTTCTCCCTCTCACTCTGCCCCTCCCACTGCTTGTGCATTCTCTCTGTGTGTCAAATAATAAGAAAAAAAAATCTTTAAAATAAAACAAAACACAGTAAAGCACTTAGAACAGTGACAACATTGAGTTAGTTCCACTAGCTATTATTATTTAATTATTATTAATGACCTCATTCTCTATATTTTCATATCATGTTTCCCTGTGGACTACTACAGAATTGCTAACCACAGAAATTGATTTCCTTCTGTACAATTAGTAATGGCGATTTTATTTTTCTATTTAGTTAGAAAATAAGCAAGTATTTATTATAACCCTGTTATGTACTTAAAAATTTTCTTAAATTCTGGAAACATTGTGGGAGGTAGGAGGAAGATTAAGTGTTGAACCCCACAAGCCAAAAGGCTGAGAGATAAACTGTTCCAAACAATAAATAGAGAGTGAGAATAAGAAAAAAAAAAAAAAAAAAAAAAAAAAAGGAAGAAGGGAAGTTCTTCATGCTGTTTTATTTTTTAAGCTATTAAAAAAAAAACATGGAAATGAATGTGGTACTTCATAGCCAAGAAACGTGATAGCCACTTAAGAATCTAAAATAATTTTTTTATTTTCATTGAAATCATTAAATCAGAGCTGGTAACAAAATGAAATTTTTTTCAACTCTTTATACAGTTAAATACAGACAGAGAGATAAACCACTGCAGAAGTAATACTATTAATCAGAAATATATTGCAGAAATAAATTGCTGAAATCAGTCAACTAATATAGAAGGTAATTTAATCTGTTCATTAAAATGATACCAGTACAAATTCCTAAGTTCCTGGATACTGCAGTAATAGTTCTATAATAAACCCATCCATGGTCCATATTAATATACAAGCAGTTTCAGGCACAGAGTAAGGGCCAGACTATTAGTGCCATATGGATTCCATATGCTCCTTAAATAGAATTCAGGATCATGAAAAAATAGAACAGCAAATAGCTACTAATTCCCTTTCCTGGGTATCAGAGAAATAGGCAATTGAATATTACACACACACACACACACACACACAAACACACACACACACACCAGTAGAGGGAATGTTATATCCTAGGAATGATAATTTTTTAAGAATCAAAATGTCCAAGTGTCTTTTTGGATCTCTGAGTCCATAATTTCTCCAACATCTTAAATAAAGTCTTGCTAGGCTAGAGCTTATCTGTACTCCTAATGTTCTTGTGTAATTCTTTCAATTTCCCAAACCACCGTCCCCTTATATACAAAAAAGGGTAGGGGATAAGGGATGGGCATAAACTTGACAGAGACATTGGCTTGGAATAGGGAAAGCAAGCTTCTTATTCTGACTGAAATGATGTCAAACTGGCAGAGGGTAATTGCAGATCTGGGCCGGGAGCAGAGGCTAGCATGCCAGAGAAAGGAATCTGGATGGTTTGCAAATGCAGAAGAGAAAATAAACCACACCTAAGGAATTAAAGTCAAAGGGGCAAAAACAAGCACAGTGTGTTTGACCTGTAATGACTGATGAAACTAGGTTTTCACTGCCCACTTTTTTTAAAAGTGGGGGGGAAAGGATCCTATGAAAAGGACTGTTCAGACATATGATCACAAAAGAGGTGGGAAACTAAACTGCACTGGAAATACGCCAGGATTAACGGAATAAAGGTTGAGGGGGAGGAATGACCAGTGCGGAAGGCAATGCAGCAAAGAAAAAGGAAAATGAATCAGCACATGGTGGAGTGGATAAAAGGACTTTTAGAGTTAAGAATTCCTCACCTTTACACTTTTTGCAGCTGTAAGCCATTGTATTGCTGTGGTGCTGATCTGTTTTGCATCATCAAATATTCAGTTTATTGACACACAACCAACACTTCGTAATTACTTTTAGTCTGTCATTCAAAGAAAGTGCTGAGTCCGGTCCGGCTTGAGACCTACAGCAGAACAGGAACATCCTCCGTTCTTAAAATGAATCACTACCAAAAAGCAGAGGCTTTGACCCAGAGTCGGTTATGAGAAGTGAAGTTTTCTGGAAATAAACTGAAATTTGGAAAAGGTATTAGGCTTGTTACAAATCATGGTATAGTATTTTAGAAACAAAGTTTCCATAGTTTAAGGAGCTGGGATATCATGGAAGACCTAAAGATTCATGATATTAATAAATATAGACACTGGGGCACCTGGGTGGCTCAGTGGGTTAAGCCTCTGCCTTCGGCTCAGGTCATGATCTCAGAATCCTGGGATCGAGCCCCACGTCGGGCTCTCTGCCCAGCAGGGAGCCTGCTTCCCCCTCGCTCTCTGCCTGCCTCTCTGCCTACTTGTGATCTCTCTCTCTCTGTCAAATAAAAATAAATAAATAAATAAATAAATAAATAAATAAATATAGACATTATCCTGCAGGTAATGATAATTCGTTAAAGCAGAGCGGCTTATTCAATTTTGGAGTTTGGTTGTTCATTTTAATAAACTGTGTCAACGTTGCAAATGGATTTGTTAGATCCAGGTCCATATCTACAGAAACGGAGAGGCTATCACAAGAGGGATAAAATTAAAAAAGAAAATACATGTATTTGAGAATTCAAGAAGTAAAATCAAATATGGAATTGAGTGGATGTGAGAAATAAAAGTCAAAGAAGAAAGAATTGTGCCAGACTTCCGGCTCTTGGACTACACAGCAGAGAAGCGAGTGTCCCAGGTGTCCATTCTTTGACACTGACTCTATGACATCTGTCTGGCTGGCTCATGGCTGCTTAGAATAATGGCTCCGTTACCCAGATTCCTTTGCAGCTTGGTGTAGGCATATGATTAAGTTCTGGCCAGTGAGCTAGAAGCAAAAATGATGTGTGCAACTTCCTGGAAGTGTCTTTAGATGGAGCAAATGTACTCTTCCTTCTTTTTCTTCTATCTGGTGGCTGGGATCATGACATCTTATCAGAAGCTCCTTCCCCTATCTGTGACAATGCTAACCAGGAGAACAGGATAGGGGTGGCAGATGAATAATATGGAAGAGAGTGATTTCTAAAAATTAATGAAACTGTCATACAAGCCCAGAACCACTGACTCCTGGCTTTTGTATATGACAGCATGAAATCTAGGATGCTTAAACCAACATCGGTTTGCGTTTTCTAGCCCATTCATCATTGTAATGAATACAGCCATCTCTCCTTTATGCTGGCATCATTCAGTGCTAAGACAAACAAAAAGAAGGAATTTCTCAGAGTAAGAAAAGGAATTTAGTTTTGAATATATAGGATTTAAGCTGCCGATGAAACATTCAGATGGAGATGTCAATGAGATGAGAACAACCTAAGACAGAGACTTCTTTTTAATTAATCAGATACAGAAATAGAAGCCAGGAAGGAAGCTGGAAGACAGTGACTAGAAAAGCGTGAAGCTTGGGCAGCGCAAAAGCCAATACTGGGGTTGTTTCACGAGTCGAGTGGTCAGTGGGGACAGATGTTCTAACGTCAATGACAGTAAGCTCTGAAGACTGCCTCTTGAATTAAGGGGCAGGAAAGCTCCCGGCACTTAGGTGAAAACAGTTTCATTAAAAAAGAGGTGATGGAGAATGGAGGGCCAGTGGGTTGAGGTCTGAGTGGCAGATGAACCAACCAAGAGAAGCACACACAGCCTGGTCCCAGCCTCATCCCGTGTGTCACGTGGCCCAGCCCTTCCTCTCACAGAGTCAACTTGGTGCCTTCCCCCTTATAGCCATGACACAGTTCTTCTCACCTGTTCTTTGGTAATCCAGTTCAGTTCTGTCCATCAGCTTGAGACACACTAGATTTGGGGCCACAACCTCCACCCTTCCATCATCTTAAGCACTTCCACGTCCTGCTTGGCAACTATTCCAAGTTTAGTCTGTTCCCTGGAGGCTCCAGTCTTCTCCTCAAACCCCTACATCTGCAAGTGACATCATATCCATGACTTCTTAAAGCCATGTTCTCAACTTCGGTACTGTGGATAGCAGTGGCTGACAAGTCCTTTCTGGTGGGGGGCAGGAGCTGGGCTGTGGAATATAGGATGTTTATTTAGCAGCATCCTTGTCTATGTGACAACCAAAAGCATCTTCAAATATTGTCAAATACTGTTGAGGAAGCACAATTACCCCTGGTTAACAAGCACAGTCCTAGGGTAGAAGAGACAATAGTCAAGAACTTTTCAACTGCCCTTTCCTTATGGCTGTAGATCCAATAGCCCTTCCCCTTACCTTGATGAACCAATGATAGGGCTCCTGTCATTTTAAAAACTAACTTGGCAAACCTATGTGTCCTTTACCTTTTCCTGTTGAATTGCTTCCCCTCTGCCTATAAGTGGATTGTTCATCCTGATAAAATAACTATCAATCTGAATCTGCTTTAGAATTCCTCCCTCTAACCTCTAAAAAACCCATTGGAGCCCTCGCTGCTGGCCCACCTGCTTTTTCTTCACTATCCACAGTCTACACACCAGGCATGGGGAAACAGTGTGCTTAGAGTTTTCATTCCTGCCTTGCTTTTTCAAATCTACTTTCTTTTGTCTTTCTCTTCTTTCCACATAAAATATTTTCTTCTTCTCATTCATTTGTCCAGTCCTCATGTGTTCTTACAAACCTAATCCAAGAAGGTTTTCTGGCCCCAGTGTCATGGGCAAGTTTCCTTAGTAATGTATTTCGGAACACCCTGCATTTACTTCTGTCACTATTTCACACTTTTACACTTACAGAAGACTCACTTTCTCTGTTTTCACAGCTACAAGCTCCTTGAGGCTAGGGTCTGTGCCTTCTCCCCTGCTGTGCTTCCCTTTCCCGAATCCAAAATGAGCATGACCTGGGGCATATTATCACACATAAGCGGTCTTTTATCCTTGGACTTAGTTTTACTCCACAGTGTTCAGACACAATGGAAGCTGTGAGGAATTTCATTTACACATTGGTGCCTTGCAAATACATCATCTTCAGCTCTATTTTGGTCAACTCATTTTTTTTCTATCCATTTATCCGCTCCTCAGGAGAGCTGAGAGTAATGGAAATAACATATTCCGTTTAGGGACTGGTTAATAACTGCTTCTGTTTGATCATGCGGTAGCAGCTTTCCAACTGGAACCAAGCTGCTTATTCATTGATTGATGGCCCGAACAGACATTGTTTCCTTTCCTCCTGTCGAAAGGTTAGCCCTGGTTCCAGAAGAGGCTTTTCAAGATCTCTGCCTGAATATTTTACATAAAGTTAATCAAGGATAAGGGAGAAAATGTGATTTCATATCACTATTGAATGCCCTAAATAACTCATTTCCATTTTTGTTCAATTGAGCTTACACTTGGTGATATAAAATTATAACAGCATTGAATGAGCTTAGAAACAGAAGACATTATGCACTGAGCTCATGCTAGGCTATCAGTAAAACATTTATTCTGTTTGGTTTTTATGTAAATTTAAGGGCCCAGAAGATTTAACTATTTTTTTTAAACAAAGCCCATATAATTTGGGGGGGGTATCCAGTCTTATATAATTGACATGATTCATGAATCCTATTGTTTCTTCTCATAGAGAAAAAAAAATCTATAACTTATACAAAGATAGTGGCTTTGTCTAAGAGTTATCAGAACTTTATTAAAAATAATTTAATGATATTCCTAAAACAAATTTATTCTAAATTTTTGTAGCCATATCCAGTCAAGACCCTGCTTCTTTGCTTGACAACCTGGAAATGGTAAACAAGAGAGTCTTCATAGCCACACCAGCAACTTCATATCCCCTATTCTACTTCTGTGAAAACCACAGGAATATATTTAAAGATGAATTTAGAGGATTTTTATCCAGGTAAATGGCCTTATGGCGGGAATGGCCTTCTCCATCTACAGTTCTCCATTTTCCCTTTTTTGTCCACTTCAGTATAGTGATGGTGCCAGAGTACTGGGGTGAGTAACCAAAGAGTAGATGATTTTTTTTTCAAGATTTTTTTCATTTATTTGATAGAGAGAGAGAGCTCGAGCGGGGCAAAGGGCTGCGGGGTCAGGGGAGGGGAACAACAGACTCCCCACTGAGTGCAGAGCCCACACAGGGCTTGATTCCAGGACCCCAAGATCATGACCTGACCCAAGTCAGATGCTTAACCGACTGAGCCACCCAGATGCCCCGAGTGTAGATGAATTTTTAACTCTGAGATAAACTTAGTCATTTGTTCCTGAAAGATGAGTTAGATGAATATTTTTTTATCAATTGGTCCCGTCCATGAAGTGTTACTTGAAATGTTTAAGAATATTTGATAGACTTTTAATTATGAATTTATTCTTTATTAATTTGCTTGTTTCTTTGCATTATATCTCCCCCAACATTATGTCTATTATAAAAGGGCAGGAATTTTTGTAAGACCTTGATAAATATTTGTTGAATACATATTTTGATATAAATTATAGAACCTTTATCTATAATTTCATTTGTCATCTAAATAGGACTTACTGTTCAGAACCAATCACTTTGAGATGATATTGGTTATATGATCTATTTATCAATGTAAATACATAAATGCATGAATAAATGCATCTATGCATTATTTATCATTAGTTATTCATGCAATAAATACATAAATAAATAGTTCGTATTCTTGGCATAAAGTTATATCTGATATCTTATTTTCAACTGACCAGATTTTCATGCTTTTAAATGACTAGTACATATAAAATGGTAAATAGTAATCTCTATGCCATTATTTATTTCTTTCTCCCTCCAGAGTCTAACAATGCTTATCCTTGCATCCAGTTATTGAAGCCCTTGTTACAAGTGCTTCCCATTTTTCTTGAATCTATCTTTTGCTCACCATTTCTAGCCACCTCATATGAAAAGGAAACATTTTTAAATAATGAAACAGGCTGAGCACTTAATCTGTTCTCAAATTTGGAGATGTAGTAGGTCTAATCTCTAGAAACAGTTCAGTCAAATTTAAAATTGTAGATATATAATAACTGACAAAATGTGAAAGTATATTTACAATAAGTCTCCTGAAAAAGTTGTTTCTTTTTTACGTCAGTTTCTTATCTTTACCTAGTTCAATTGGTAGTAGATGTTTTACTTCAACTATTCTGAGAGTTTGTTATTAGTTTCATTCCTAGTTAGGATTATTATGTCTTGGAAAATTGAACTCTTTATCATTATACCTTGCCTCTCTTTATCTCTGGCAGTCTTTCCTGTTCTGATACTGGCTTTGTCTGAAATTAATATAACAACTACAACTTTCTTTTGATTATTTTTAGCATAACGTATCTTTCTGGACCTCATCCCTTTCTTTATAATCAATCTGGGTCTTTCTATTTAAAGAAGGTTTCTTATATACAACATAATTGTTTATGCTTCCTTTTCATATGCATTCTGACAATCTGTTTTTTAATTGGTGCCGTCGACCTGCATATGTTAGATGATTATTGATATTAAATGATTATTGATAGAGTTTGGTTAACATCTACCATGTTTGTAATTGTTTTCTATTCATGCATTATCCCATTCCCACCCTTTTTTCTGCTTTCTCTGGTATTAACTGACATTGTATATGATTTAGTTTTCTCTCCTCTCTTAGCATAGAAATTATACTGCTTTATAAATTTTTATAAATTATTTGCCCTAGAGTTTTTAATACATGTTTATAACTAATCTAATTCCATGTTCCACTGACACTTTACTACTCTATCTATAGCACAGGTGCCTTATAACTCAGTATTCCGCCACTCGTTGTGCTTTCATTTATTTTCTTGATCCATATGCTATGAACACCTCCTGTATCATCGAATGTATTTTTATTATTGCTGGAAACTATGTTGTCTTTTGATCAACTAAGAATAAGAAAAATAAAAGATTTTACTTTTACCTTCATTTACTCCTTTTCCAATGGTCTTATTCTTTCAAGATTTTCTCCTGTCTCGTTGGTTTTCTTCAGTTCAAATATGATATGCTTATATGGAGGGTGGTATTTGTTTGTTTTTGGCTTTTGGATTTGTCTTCTGTTTTGGTTTAGATTTTGGTACTTTGGGTTGATGTTTTTGGAGCTTCGTAGACCTGTTTTGGGTCTGTCATTAATTTTGGCAAGACTTTGGCCATTACCATTTCAAATATTTCTTCTGTTCTATTTTCTTTCTTCACTTCCTGTATTCTAATTGCATATTATGATTACATCTTCTTTTACCATTCCACAGTTCTTGGATGTTCTGTCTTGTTTTTTTGCTTTTGTTTTTTTGCTTTTCTCTTTTTATTTATTGCTGTTGTTTTATTCTTCCTTCTCTTTGCTTTTCAGGTTGGGAAATACAAACTGACCGGTCTCCAAATTCATGATCCTTTTCTCAGCCATGTTGTTGAGTTTACTGATGATCCCCTCAAAGGTATTCTTCTTTGCTATTGTAGTCTTTTTTAAACATTTCCTTTCGAGTCTTCCTTAGTATTTCCATCTTCTGCTTATGTTATCCATCTGTTCTTGCATGCTGTTTATTTTTTCCATTAAATCCCTTAGCATTTTAATCACAGTTATTTTAAATCCCCTATCTGATAATTCCAACATCTGTGTCTTATCTCCATCTGATCCTGGCACTTGCTTCATTTCTTCTCAGACTGCATTTTTTCTTGCTTTTTGGCATGTCCTTTAATTTTTTGTTGAAAGCCAGGCCTGCTGTCTTAGGTAGTAAGAACTGAGATAAATAGCCCTTTCGTAAGAAGATTTATCTTATCCTGGCTAGGAGTTGTGATTTGTTTAATGTTTGTTGTAGCTAGAAGTAACAGAGTCTTCAGATTCCTCCATCGCCCCTGTTTCTGTCTCCCCTCTGCTTTTGGGGTTTCCCTAAATACTCTTCCTCAGAAGGACTCTGTGTTTTGCAGCTTTTTTTTTTTTTTTAGCTATAATTTACTGTTACTACACAGTAGCCCTGTTGTAGATAATCACCAGTATTTTTAAATTTCTATTTCAAGATAGAAAGTTTAAACTTACCCCTCAGTGGGACGCCTGAGTGGCTCAGTGTGTTAAGCCTCTGCCTTCAGCTCAGGTCATGATCTCAGGGTCCTGGGATCCCGTTCTGCGTTGGGCTTTCTGCTCAGCGGGGAGCCTGCTTCCCCTCTCTCTCTGCTTGCCTCTCTGCCTACTTGTGATATCTCTGTCAAATAAATAAATAAAAATCTTTAAAGAAAAAATTACCCCTCAGAACCCTTCTTGTTTAAGTGTTCTCAGAAACATCACTTGGAAAATTGAAAACTATCAGTTTTTACTCATCTTATCTTCTTTCTAAAACCATCCTCTATCATCCCAGGACATTTGAGACATTCTATTAAATGACTTCAAATTCTTCTCATCATACAACCATGGAAATTTCAAGTTACCCATGAATTCTGAGCACCTATCTCATCAGTGACAATTCTCTCACAGTTATGGACAATGATTTAGGATTTTTTTCCTTTCATTCTAGTCTATTGTTGTTTGGGAGACACATTTACAAACTTAAAATGCATACTTTCACAATGTATAATTCACACGTTTTCTAGTATGTTCTCAAAGTTGTTCGATCATCACCACTATCTAATTTGAAAACATTTCGTTATCCAAAAAAAGAAATCCATTAATCATTAGTAATACATCCACATTCTTTCCTCTTTCTTGCCCTGGCAACCAATGATCTATATTCTGTCTGTACAGATCTGCCTGTACTATTCATATAAATGGAATCATACAATATGTGATCATTTGTGATCAGCTTCTTATAGTTAGTATAATGTTTCCCAAGGTTTATCCATTTGTAATATATATCAGTATTTCTTTACTTTTTTCTCTCTTTTTCTTTTCTTCTTTTGGTGACAAATATTCCATTGTATGGATACACCACATTTTGTTTATTCCCTGCGTCTGTCGATGGAAATTTTAACTGTTCCCTCCTTTTGATCATCATGAATAATACCACCATGACCATTCATTCCAAAATTTTGTGTGGACATATGTTTCTACTGCACTTGGGCATGTACCTAGGAGTGGAATTGCTGGTTCACATGATAACTCTATGTTTAACATTTTGAAGAACTGCTAAAATGCTTTCTAAAATGACTACACCATTTTAAAAGTTCATCAGCTAGGTATGAGGATTCTGATTTCTCCACATCCTAGCCAACATTTGTTATTTTTCTGTTTCTTTAATTGTAGCCATCCTAGTGGATAGGAAGTGGTATCACACTAGTTAATTCTTGTTTCCCTAATGACTAATGATGTTGCACAGCTTTCCAGGTGGTTGCCAGCCAGTTGCATATCTTCTGTGGAGAAAGATATATTTAAAACCTTGACCCATTTTTAAATTGGATTGTCTTTTTGCTGTTGAGTTGTAAGAGTTTTATTGTTTGTTTGTTTTTTAAATATATTTGGTATAACAATTTCTTAATAAATAAATGATTTGCAAATATTTTCTCCTATTCCATGGTTTATCTTTTCAATTCCTAGATAGTATCTTCTGAAGTACAAAATTTTAAATTTTGATGAGGTTTGATTATTTTTCTTCTGTTTGATATTCTTTTGGTGTCACAGCTTAAAAAACAAAACAAAGCAAAACAAACAAAAAACCACTTTTACCTAACCCAAAGCACCAAGATTTACTACTTCACCTAAGTTTTCTTTTTAAGGGTGCCTTGGTGGTTCAGTTGGTTAAGCCTCTGACTCTTGATTTCTACTCAGGTTGTGATCTTAGGATTGGGCTCTGTGCTGGGAGTGGGACCTGCTTAAGATTTTTTCTCTTCTTCTCCCTTTACCCCTCCCCCTGCTTATGCATGCAATCTCTCTCTCATGCTCTCTAAAATAAATAAATAAATCCTTAATTTTTTTTTCTTCTTAGGGCTTTCTTATAAGGGAGTTTTATAGTTTTAGCTTTAGGTTTATGATCACTTTGTGTTAATTTATGAATAACTTGTGAAGAAACATTCCAGCTTCATTCTTTTGCATGTGGATTATCCAATTATCTCAGCCACATTCTTTCTATCTTTCATGCACTGAACTGTCTTGGAACACTTGTTGAAAGTCAATTGATCAAAATGAAAGTTTTTTTGGTTTTTGGTTTTTGTTTTTCTGGACTCACAATTGTATTCTACTGATTTATATGTCTTTTCTTTTGCCAATATCATACTGTCTTAATTATTTAGCTCTGTAGTAAGTTTTGAAATCTGGAAGCATGAGTCCTCCAAATTCGTTCTTATTTTTCAAGACAGTTTTAGCTATTCTGGGTTCTATCTGTTTTTAATGAATCTGGGCCATTCAAAGATTCTTAAAATATGGATGGAGCATGATTATTGTAATGAATACAACACAGAAGTGTTAATCTTTTCTCTGCAACTCACCCTAGTTTCTATTTCAAACTCCTGAGTGGAATAAAATAATAATCTTGGTCAATTTATATTGGCCTCCTACTTCTACAGGTTTTGTTTAAGATTGTTTACCTATTGGCAATTTTTGTTTTGTTTTTGTTTTGAGGTGGGGGATTGGCATCTTTGGCCCATAGCCACCATCTATCCATGATGGCATCTGCCAAAAGAATTATAGTCCCCTCCAGTTCATAGCCCTACAGAGGTCACATTTTGTCATTCATTTCTTTCTTAAAGGATTGAGATTGAGAAGGACTCCTCTCCTCTTTCTATGCACATAGGAATTTATTTCCCTGCTCAATTTTACACTGGGCTATGAAATACTCTTTAGGAATATTTGGGAAGATGTTGCAGCTGTTTCAACTCTGAAATTTATCTTTCTAATTGGTTGTTCTCAGGGATTCTGACTTAGGTCTTTATACACACAGCTCTACAGACTGATCGGGTGATAGGTACTTTCAGCAGGTTTGTCCATTGGATCTAGACCCATGGAGTTGTATTCAGAGTATGGGGACCCTTTTGAGATACTAATCAACTTTTCCAGATATACTCATTTCTCCTTTAACTCACTTTACTTCCTTTCCAACAATCTGAAAAATCTTCAGCAAGACCTTCAATTCAAAGTGTTTTCTATAAATCTCAAGTCCCAAATTTTTGAAACTCAAGTATTCTAAGTGTTTTCTGTAATATCTTAGTCTCCCTGAGGTATGCTATGCCCCATAATGTAAGTAACTGAAGGAAGTGAACAGAAAATGCAATGGAGGAAAAAAAGTAAACATTAAAAAGACAAAACATATCTTATTCCTACACAAAGTATTCAGATGAGATGCTTATTTGTGTATCAAGAATAGGAAGCTGCATAAAATAGCTAAACAAATAAGTGACTTGTGCATTGGAATTAGGAAAAAAATAGTATTGGAATCAAATGCAAAAAGGAACATAATAGTTTCCTTCACGTAATTACCAGAGCTGATCTGAAACTTGTGACCGATAAGCCACCTCTTGGAATAGGAGATACCAATATTAGTGCTCTTATAATGGACACTCATTTTCATAGATGTACTGGTGTTGGGGTTAAAGTTAGTTGTATGTTGTTGTTGAAAGACATAGAAGAGTTATAATTCCATGTACCACTGCAATTACTTTTGTGTTGTCAGAGATTTCTTTTAGGAAAACGGAGTTCAAGTTAGTTAATTAGTTAGTTAGTTAGTTCTACTTAATTCTACTCATGAAACAACTAGAAAAATATATATAAACTGTTACCTTCTTAAAAGAAATAAGCCATACACCAGAGTCACATGGTACATGCTGAACTGTCAAACACTTTCTGGGAACTTTTTCCTTCAGATTTGAAGGATTCCTTGACCACTGTTGTGAGTACAGTAAACTTACTTCAAACTCCACAATTCATTTCCTATCCTTTAATTATTATGAAAAAATTGATAATGAGTACACTTTTTTTTAATAGAAAAATGGGCCTTCCAACACAAATACTTAAATTTCAAGAAACAACTAAGCTATATTTTTTCTTTTGCAACCAAAGACAAAACTTAGGTGATGATTTAAAATAGTTTATTTTCAGCCTTGCAGAAAGAGTAGAAATGTCAGAAAACCTAAATAAAGTTCACATGTAACTGAATGAACATAGTAATGAATAGTGTTCTATTAGAAAATTTGCATGTCGAATAAAGCAATTGTAGAAGGGAAATTGTGTTATTCCATTTCATAATAAAACAGATTTCCCAAAAATCAATATGCAAGTATTTTAGCGAAAGAGACTGATCTTGCAAGTGTTGAGTGATTCTTTCTGCAGCTAACATTCTTCTAATGATACTGATGAAATCGGAATAAATAGATGTTAAATTAATTTGTCTTAAATTGGAATAACAATGGTGGCTTAATTAAAAAAGAAAAATGGTCCTTAAATTATACAGCAGTCAATGGCCACTAAAAGAATACAGTGTAAAAACTTCTGATATGTTCAAGCCTTATTTTTCCACAAATGATAACAACACTGGAGTTTTTATGTCATTTGTTTTTCTATTTTTCCACAAATGATAATAGCACTGGAGATTTATGTCATTTGCTTCTACTACATGCTGGTAACATAGAGAATTTTAATCACTTTTTATATGTAAAACGAGGGCCAGAAAACACTTTCAAATAGAATGTTGGCATGCATGTAGCTATTCTATAAAGAATCTCTTTGCTTAAACATCATTGAAGAAAAGCTCCAGGAAAATCACTATGTAAATTTTAGGTATATTTAACATTATTTTGAAAGTAAAATAATGAAGTCCATTATGTACCTTGAGGCTATATCTTAGTGTAAAAGCTTACATTCACTTAAACAATGAAAGCCATAGACTGAATTTACAGATACAGAAACTAAAGGTCTAAAAGTGACATAATTTCTCAAGGTCAGAGCATGAATTGTTGAAAAAAGAAGAAAGAGATTCCAGACACTGTATTGCCTCCACGATGAAATAATGCTTATTCAAACATCTGTGAGAAATGAATAGTATCCCCAGGATTTATTACACAGCTATATGAAGCATTAACATGTTCATGGAATTTCTGTATTGGATGGAAGTTCTCATAATTCAAATCAATCATATTTCCCCGAAAAGAAGACAGAACCAGGTCTGCAACTGGCCCCTTTATAAAACTCCAGCTGTCAAAACTTTAATGTTTCCTATTTTCAAATTTACCCCCAAACCTACAGATTCCCCAAATGATGATGATCCTAACCAGGCATACTCCTACATTACAGAAAGCAAAATGATGATTCAATAAACAGAAAAGCTCAGAATAATAGCTTAATTCTTTGTAAAATATGGGAGGTTCAGCCCCAGCAAGTTCTCTTCAGAAAGGACCTATGTTTTCCTATCACCAGTAACAGTGTCATCAAGCATCCTAAACACCGAACATTTATATCCCTCTAGCATTCACAAGTCATTCTTATATGGTCCTGAGTATTATATCCAACGTATTAATCATGTCTCAGTTTACATGAGCACTTTGGACACAAATTTTGCTGAAACATAGGAACCTGCCATAAATTCTCAATACCACCCCTCAAGAAGGTGCAGTTTGTCCTAGGAGCACTGTTAAAAGATGGGCTACCATTTGCTGTGGTCACAGTTGCCATGACAGTAATTTGAGAAGCAGCACATGTTGTGGCGATTGTCCAGAGAACAGAGGACTGTCCAAATAGGTAATCAATCTGTCGGGGCCTGGCAGACAGAAAGCTTCCAAGTAATGATGTCAATGGCAGAGGAATCCGGGAGACCAGACCGTAGAGAGGCTTCCAAGCAGATGGCGAGAGCTGTAGCCACCTGGACTAATTCTCTGAGTCAATTAGCGAGTACCAGGAGCGGATAATTCGGGGGTAATTCTTCAAAGCATGGAAGGGAAAATGTCTGCCTTAAGAATACAGTTTGGGGGCGCCTGGGTGGCTCAGTGGATTAAGCCTCTGCCTTCGGCTCAGGTCATGATCCCAGAGTCCTGGGATCGAGCCCCACATTGGGCTCTCTGCTCAGCAGGGAGCCTGCTTCTCCCTCTTTCTCTGCCTGCCTCTCTGCCTACTTGTGATCTCTGTCTGTCAAATAAATAAATAAAATCTAAAAAAAAAAAAGAATACAGTTTGGATTTCGAAGTGAGGGATAAAGGTTTTTAAACGTACCCTTCCTTATTATGCCTTCTACCTGCTCCCCTCTGCCATCACCTACTGCCCACTCAGTCTAGACCCCGCTGATGATTATTTGAATTTCCTCCCACAACTTACAGGTATTTCCTTATGTTACAACAATGCATGAACAGAGCAACCCTGACTCTATTCCTGATTTTAGGCAATCGGTACTCTACAGAAAAAGAAACCACCCAAAGATTGTTGTTAATACAGATTTTAATCTTCCAGTGTGAGCTCTTACAATAATCGATCAATTGTTTTCTTATCTTTCACCAAGTCCCTCTACCAAGCAATAATTTTCTATTTATTTTTTTAATTATTTTACCTTTTATTTTTTTATTAAGGTATAGTTGACTTATAACATTGTCTTAGTTTCAGGTGCACAATTTAATGATGCCAGAGGGCACCTGGTTGGCTCAGGTCATGATCTCAGGGTCCTGGGATAGAGCTCCTGACTCCACACTCAGTAAGAGTCGGCTTGAAGATTCTCTCTCCCCCTACCCCTCCCCCTTCTCATGTTCTCTCTCCCACTCATTCTCTATGATAAATAAATAAATCTTTTTTTAAAAAAACAATAAAATGATTCCATATTTGTACACACACATTGCAAAATGATCACCCCAATAAATTTAGTAAACATCCAACAATTATTCAAAAAAAGTTACCAACTTTTTTTCTTGCTAAGAGAACTTGCAAGTTCTGCTCTTAGAAACTTTCAAATATGCAACAGAGTATTGGTGATAGTCACCACTTTGCACCTTATGTTCCCCAGGGCTTATTTATTTTATAAATTGCAAGTTTGTGCCTTTGACCTCTTTCACCCCTTCTCCCATCCCTCACCCCCTGCCTCTGGCAACCACCAGTTTGCTCTCTGTATCTATGAACCTGTTTCTGTTTTGGTTTGGTTTTTTGTTTGTTTTGTTTTTAGATTCCACATATAAGTGAGATCACATGGTGTTTGTGCTTCTCTATCTGACTTACTTCACTTGGCATTAATGGCCTTGAGGTCCATCCATGTTGTTGCAATTTCAAACCTCGGCCATTCTATGAATTCCCCCACACTGACCCTTCCCATCTATTTCTTGGGGCCTATTTCTGTGGCATACCTCCTAGCCCTACGTCTCTATATCTGGTCTCCACCTCGCAGCTTTCTTCCAGTTTCTGAAGAGATTATATGTGTTTCCTCATATTCAAGACCAACATCATACTCTTAATTCTGCCACGTCATCTCCTAGAGGAAACAACATCCTTCCTTAATGCTCAAGCACTCATTCTTCCTCTTTTTGAAGACATTCCTCCAAACTGTAAATATGCTGCTGGGGTCTCAGACCTAAAGCAAAGCAAAAACAGAAACAAAAGGACTTATAAACTCTTGGATCTGAGTTGGCCTTTAGTTACTCTCCTTTCTCCTTCCCTCTTCATTTGAAATCTTCAAGGAAAAGTCTCTGGTTTCTCACTTCTCAATTAATTCCTTTCCAGATGGAAAACAAGGTTATGCTCCCCAAAACCAATCTTGCTAAGACAACCAAGGACTTTCTAATCACCACATCATAACACTACATTTCAATCCTCAATGCTGTGTTTGACTCTGTTCTATTAGATTGTCCAACTTACACCACAACACTCTCCATGTCTCCCTGATTCATCCTTCTCAGGCCTCCTTGGGCTCTACTTCGACATTATTCACCAGGTGAGCATTGTCCTTGCTGCATGAGTCTGTTCTCAGCCCATTTCTCTTCTCTTCCATGTCACTCTTCATCTTAAAGCAAACTTCCACCACAAGACCCTTACTCCTTATTTCCTACACACTGATAACTATGTACATCAGTCAGGGCTCTCCAGAGAAACAAAATCAACAGGGTGTGTGTGTGTGTGTGTGTGTGAATGAGAGAGACAAGAAAATTGGTGTTTAGGGATTATTTCACATGATGGTAGACATGAAGTTCAAAATCTGCAGGTTGGGACTGCAGCCTGAGGACCCAGGAAGAGCTACAGTCCAAGTCTAGGGGTGGTCTAATGGCAGAATTCCCTCTTGCTCTGGGAAGGTAAGTTTTTGTTCTACTCAGACCTTTACTGGCGGATGAGGACAACCTACACTACAGAGCATAAATTGCTTTACTCAAAGTTCTCCAATTTAAATGTTACTCTCACCCCAAATGTACTTTTATAGAAATATCCAGAATAATATTTGACAAAATATCTTGGCCCAGCCAAGCTGACGCGTAAAATTAAGCATCACACTATGGAATCTAAGTCTAGCACCTGTACCTTACTAACAAGTTCCAGAAATGTATAACATTGAGCATCTTCATGGGAATGTAACATAAGTATCTCAGACTCAAGGTGTCCAAAATTGACCTCTCTAACCTTGACCAACCTGCTTCTTGCCCTGCATTTCTTGTCTAGGCCAATGGTAACTACTAGTTACCTAATCTCCCATGGCAGAAAAACTCGTCTGTCTGTCCCTTAAAACTGATTGCAAGCTCTTCTCAAATATTTCTTGACTCTGTCCCTCTTCTCGCCTCTTCCCACCACTGCCCTAATTTCACTTTATAAAAAAAGTTTTGGCTGAACACCATAAAAGCTTTGTACTCAGGTGAGCCAAGAATGTTAACCCAGATACTCCTTAAGAACACAGCTGCTGGACTCAAACTGCCACAAACCTCTCAAGCTTCAGGACTCTAAAGCACATAACCATTATTGTAAGACAGAACCTTATACTCCCTCCCCTCACTGTGCCCGTTTCCACCACACCAACTGCAGATGCCACAGGAGCACCAAAAGGAACATCTGAAGGACCATTGCTAGAGGAAAAACCATCAACCACCAAGCTTGGGTGACCTTGTGAGGCCCAAGGATCTGTGGAAATCCCAGAAACTGGTAGAACTCCAATTAAGTTTCTTGTCTTTGTTTAACAGTTAATGTCCAACATGGTAGCACCCGCGTATGTAAACATGCACACACACACACATCCTCTGAGGGCGCACTTCTCATATTCACCTCTTCGTAAAAATCCCTCACACCACTAATTACAAATTCAAATGCCTAGTCTGAGGTTTAGATCCGAGGTGAAGGCATAATTTGTGTTTTTGCCAGAGTGCAGTTGAGTTGTACCGTTAGGAGATTGTTGTACCTGTCTCATCCCCGTCACTCACTGTGCTCTCTTGACAAATCAGATTGACCTCTTGTGCTCTCATTCTCTCTTTAGTGCTTTCTCCTCACCTACTAAACATTGGTTCATTAAAGTTTCTCTTGAAAGACAACAAAATCCCGATTAAATGATCGGCCTCTTTCTTGAAGGGCAAACCCATGTTTTGACTGAACTGAAACCTAGCTTTCTGCTGAGGACTCCTCTTCCCTTGACATGTTGTCAGGTAAAGTTGCTCACATCTTCTTATCTCATGTACGTTTGGGTTGAAAGATTGGGTCTACACTCTTCTTTCTCCTTCCTTCAAATATTTGTATCTCTTGCCTTTTATAAAAACTCCTTTATATACTTGTAAATGTGAAAAAGAGAGAAAAGGAAGATATAGCACCACCTTAGTGAAGTGGGACACAGAGGCAGAAGAAAATCATTAAAATTCCTTACCTACTGACAAGTCCTTGAAACAGACAGACTGACTCTCCTCCAGGGACTTAACTGCCCTCACCTTGAGGTTTTGCTAAGGACAATCCTAGCCTGACCTACACCCTACCCCGACAGGTCAGACCAGGATCCTGTAAGTCTACTTTAACAATTCCTTTATCTCTAAACCTCCAAGATAGTGTCGACAATCATTCCCAAGTATATGGCCCACTGATATACATCTAAAGGGTCTCATGAGAAGATTTTTATTATTGGTAATAAATAACCTTTCTCCCAACAATAGCTAGCCCCTCAAGGTCCTGGAGACCTTGCTTCCAAAATTCCTTGGAGACTTACATCATCCATAATCCCCTTTGTCCTCACCCACCGCGGAGTCCACCCCTACTCTGCCTTTAAAAACTCTGACTGTAACCGGGTTCGGGGTCCAAGTCCCTACTCCGCTGTGTCGGGTATACTTGGGCCCAAGCTTAAGCTTGTCAAATAAACCCTCGTGTGATTGCATCGGTGCTTGGCTCCTTGGTGGTCTCTCGGATGCGAAAACTCAGGCATAAGAACTGAACATAGGTTTGTGCTTTTGACTTCTTACAGCAAAGAAAATAAGAATATTTAAATCTGTTGGTAAGCATGGTTTGTGCTTAACTGATTCATAAATTGGCATCTAAAGAATTGTTATAACCATTCACAATTGGTTAATAGCTGATAATTGGTTAATGACAAAGGTGTTTGTAAGAGTACAAAATTCTGCTAACTCTAAGACTGATGGACATAAAGGAAGCAACTCTGTATGTAGGAAAGAAGAAGATATGTAGGAAAGATTTAAGGAATGGGAGTACATTTTGTTGAAAGTAAAAGAAGGTAATTTTGTCCTAAAGGAGATGGTTGTTTGGAAGGAAATGACTTGGGACAAAACCTGAATGCAAAGGAAAGTTGTAGAAGGTTTGTGAAGGGAAATCTTTGGAATGGAATTTAGGATGGTTAGGATAGACTAAGATTAAAATGAATGGGTTTTAAAGGTACATTGGTATAAGACTGAAATTCTCTCTGTTTAAAAGGACAAAGTTTTCTTAGATTAATTGATCTGCTGTTAAGAAAATGTAAACGGTTTTCTCTTTGCCTGCTCAAAGTTGTAAATGAGATCTCTTTGATTCATAAGGCTTTTCCTTGATATGCTAAGTTACTCAGGGAGTACTGCTAAACCAATGATAAACCTTGGGTTACATTTGGGTAAATGCTGTAACTACTCTAGAGGTTCTATACATTTCCTAAAGTTTTATCTACTAATCTATTGAATTACTGTTTTGAGTCCTGAGAAACTAGTGTTACTTCATAACTAACACCAATCACTCCTGTGATACCTGGGTGTTTTCCACTTACCACTAACCATCATCTATGCAAATGACCACAGGTTGTACGGGGCAGACTACAGACAAGTTTTCCTGGATATGCTTGTCATGTTATAGGGTCTTTTTCTAAAGAACCTCTATTGTTTTTTTCCTTTCAAACATTCTGTGTCTATGAATACACTGAGACTTCATCTGATATTGGGAAAACAGATATATAATTTAGATCTTGTTTGCTCAAGCCAGTCTCTATCCATGAGATTTGCAATTCTTGTATTAAAACAACTAACAAAGAGAGTTATGAGTTGACCATCACGATCACTCCTGGATAACTTACCATCGATTATCCAATCAGCGGAAAGAGCTCAGCAGATGCTACAAATTTCAGAGATCTAAGTAAAATGCAGCCCTACTTTCTGTTGTGAAAATCGCAGCCACTTCGCTCTTGCCACAGTGTGAACGCTCCACCTCCACTGACCACAGGGACCACAGGGTGCCTGCATCAAATTCTTCTGCACCTCAGCTGTCTCCAGGGATATTGACCACAAGCACCTCCACCAGACCACAACAGAAGCAACCCAGTCTCTGTGGGCTTTAACTAACTTCATATAAGTATAAGCAAACAGTGCGTTACCTCATGCCAGCATCACCACATGTGACTCACATCCTGCCCCAGAATTTTCAGTTGTGGAACTTCAGATATGAAACCAAGTACACAGTCTTGGGGACTTCACTGCAAAATGAAGGACTGCAAAGGACACAATGGTCAATGGATAAATTATTCTCCCCTCAGCCTCCTTGATGGACTGTCCTGAGAAGGTGGTTCATAAGACACGCCCAGGAGATCCAGTTGTCAGCTTCCCGTGATAACCCAGCAGTAGCCAGTTTGTTTTCATACCTTGATATTTGTTCTCCCTCTTTCTCTGCCTCACCTCTGCTTTCCTGACTTTGCATTCCCTGAGAGCAGCTTTTGTCCTTGGCTCTTCTCTCTGTGAGGAACCAAGCTAATGGCCCATTTCATTTGCAAAGTATTCTATCAGCATTTCTAGCTGAGAGAAAACAATGAGGAAAGCCATATTCCAAATAAATCATGTGCTTTCTTCAATGCTGTGTTTCTCAAGTCCTTGATGGAGTGTGATTCCTCCAGACTTACCTCAAGATATTGGGTTTGGGTGAATGAAATGCCACATGTGGTAGGGACTTAATCTAGACTTTCAACACTCCCCCCTCCCCCATATTTTCCAAGGTCTTTCTGAAGATTCAATGTCTTTAGAATGGGTCAGAGTTAGTTTTCATTGTAAATGACTGTCACTCAGTACTCAAGACCCTAAATGACATGCCTTTCCTTAGTTAACCTATACTTTCAAGGGCTTCATATTGTCTTTGAGATGAAATCCAAGCATTTTAGCCTAAACATAGAATCCTCCTCGTGTGGCACCTGTGCATCTCTCTAGCTTTATCTCCTGCTACTTCCAACCTATACTTTACAAATTATTGTCGGTTTTCTACACATGTCACCCACACATCTCTTTCTGTAATTTTGTTCATGCTGTTCCCTATTCTGGGAACTCCTGCCCTTATCCTTCTCATAAACTTCTCATTCACAACAATTAAACAAGTCTTCCCTTTCCTCCAAGAAACATTTTCTGACTTTCCTCCCTCAATCCCTGTCACCCTAAGAGATTATGTTACGTGAAATGATATTATTATGCTAATTTTTTCCAGTTTGTTTGTTTTCTTAATGTATTTCAAAGTAGATCAACTTCTTTGAGAGCAGAGACCAAATTTTATTTACATACGCATTTCTACAACTCTGGATAAAGTTACTTGTACAGGAAGTATCAAATAAATGTTAAATTCTTGTTAAAATATCCAATGAGGGAGGTTTAGTGGAATTCCAGTAGATAAAAGCACAATTGACCAGAGGATAGAATTCAAGGAAAAATGTTTTAAGTTCAGCTACAGAAAAAAAGACACAGGAGTGGTGTAGAAGGCAGACATAGAGATCTCGAAGAAACACAGAAACTAAAGAAAATGCCTGACACTCAACTTTTAATTGTGGGCTATTTTCTAGCAAACTCTCTCTACCTCAACATTTTTCTATGATAAATGCCTTAATTTCATTGTAAACACTGACTTCCAAAGTGATTCAACTTCAGTTGACCCTCAGTGTTTGTGTCAAAAAATCTTTATTACTCAATGGCTCTAATTTCCACTGTGATTAATAACTAGGTTATTGCTGGGTGCCTGGGTGGTTCAGTGGGTTAAGCCTCTGCCTTAGGCTCAAGTCATGATCTCAGGGTCCTGAAATCAAGTTCCGTATTGGGCTCTCTGCTTAGCAGGAAGACTGCTTCCCTCCCACCCCATCCCTCCCGAACCCCGCCTCTCTGCCAGCTTGTGATCTCTCTGTCAAATAAATAAATAAAATCTTTGAAAAAAAAAAAAAAACTAGGTTATTGTCAAGTATCTTTGTTTCTAACAATTTTGGATACTTGAACTTTAAAACTCTGTATAGAAGCATTTGCCAGGGTGTTAGAAATAAATACCTCAAAGATTAAAACATATTATTATTATTATTATTATTATTATTATTTTTATTATGCTAATATTAGATATCATCACATTGCTGCCATGTGTTGAGTGCCTACCATATTGGAAAGGTCCAGTATCAAATACTTTATGTTTAATAATCAGAAATAATTTTTTTCCACTTTAAGTCCAAGAAAAAAGAAAATATTCCAGAGAAGTTAAAGAATTTCATTTGATTTCAGGTCTATTTGAGGCCAAACATGTTATTAAAAGAACAGCGGACATAATGTAATAGAACTAATTTTAATATCAATTGGTAGCTTCAGGATTGTAAAACTTCTAAAATAAGAACAAGAATTCAGCTTTCAACATTGAGTCCCAAGAGATAGGATTTCTGAAGAACACACTAAACTGTATTTCTTCTTGCCATTTACTGCTGGCATCCTACTTCCGTTTCATTTGCTTTAAGTGTTGTATTTCATTTCAAATTGCTTCCACTGTTACTAAAAATGAATTTAGAGCATAAAGAAAAAAAAAAATACTGGCAAGTTGTTTCCAGTTTTTTAGATGAGATTTCCAGAGCTTCTGTCATTTTAAGACAGAAATCTTTTCTTTTTCTACCCTGAGACAATTGCATAACTAATGATTAAAGTGGTTGTGGCTTTTCTGGTATGTCGGGAAATTGCCCCTCATGATCTCCTACCCCTCTCACTCCCACTGGTCTCTGAAAAATCTTCTTAATGGAATCCAGCAGATAAAAATAGTCAAGAGTGATAGCTTTTCTCCATGCTTAAAAAATTAGATTTATAATGGAAAATTCAGTTTTTGTAAAGAGCTGAGGGTTTTGTTAACCCTGTCCATTGAAAACATAAACTGTCTTTGATAGACTGAGATGGCCCCAACCACAGTGGCAGAAAAAGACATCCAGGGTCCCCAAAAGGAACTTCAGTGAAGGAGGGCAGGCCAGGGCTCGTGATGCAAGTCTTGTGCTGGGGCTGGTTCTGGGAAAATGAGTAGGTATGGCTGGAAGCCCAGGCTGGACAGGCCATCCTGGCTAAGAAAGCATGCTTTGGGGAAAATGTCTGAACATGTGAGTATTAACCAATGAGCCTGACCTGAGAAGTCCAAACAGGAGGCCCTCCACTTCCCAGGCAGGTAGGGCCTGTGCCAGCTCCTTTATGCTGTCCCCACACAGGCCCACATGTGAACAGCTTGCAGAAGAGTCGGGTAATAGAAGCAGTAGCAGTGTAACCAGGCAAGCACCTGGTCTCCCTTGTGCATGGAATGATTCTCTAGTTTGTCCTCAAAGACGATGGGAAGCTGGAATGGAATTGAGTAAGTCTCTGAGGCACTTCAACAATTCAGGCAGAGGGGAAATGTCTCTAGAAAGACGCCAGATTTTCTCCTAATTTGGAAAACGGAGGCTCTACCAGTTTTAATTTTGGAATCAGAGGTATGTTCATATTAGCACTCTATGCTGGTAATGTGTATGCAAATGGCATAATATTTTTGATAATCAAGTAAGCTGAATACAATGTCTCTGGCATTATATGTAAACAATCTGACCCATCACGCTCCTAGATTGCTTTATTTTTTCTTAAAGATTTATTTATTTTAGGGGCACCTGGGTGGCTCAGTGGGTTAAAGCCTCTGTCTTCGGCTCAGGTCGTGATCCTAGGTCCTGGGATCAAGCCCCGCATCGGGCTCTCTGCTCGGCAGGGAGCCTGCTTCCTCCTCTCTCTGCCTGCCTCTCTGCCTACCTGTGATCTCTGTCTGTCAAATAAATAAATAAAATCTTTGAAAAAAAAAAGATTTATTTATTTTAGAGAGAAATGGTGGGGGGAAGGGGAGAGGGAGAGGCAGACAATCTTAAGCAGACTCCCCACTGAGTATGGAATCCCATGTGGGTCTTGATCTCAGGATCCCGATATCATAACCTGAGCCAAAATCAAGAGTCAGATGCTTAACAACTGAGCCACCCAGGTGCCCCTCCTGTGATGCTTTAGAATTGATAGAACCTCCCTAACCATTAAAATCAAGATAGCAGTGACCAGAGTGAGCAAAATCAAGCACCAATGCCCTTTCAGAATGCTGCTTTAGCACGTCTCATTTTTGTATGATTGAATTACTGGTTACAAAACCACAATTTTCCTGCCCCTGAGAAGCTCTTATTTCAAGCTAACCACATGTCAATGATCTCAAACAAAATATTCTTTCCCTGCATTAACTACGATGAAACACTCACATCAGAACCATCATAGCATTATAAGCTGAACGATTCTGGCGTAGACCATATTCCAGATTCAAAATGCAACTGGGTTCATGAACTTGCATTTTGTTAACTGAATATTCTTTTATAATGCCCAACTCCAATTTTCATACAGGAATGCGTAATAGTGTAACTGTGTTTCAGAGGTAGTAAATCTAATTAGGGCTTTACATTTAAATTTAGTATCTAGACTTTATTGAGAGTTGTACAGCCTCCTTAATTATACTTAATATTTATGTACCACACCCATATTTTCAACCACTGTTCTCAGTAACGATCTTGTTCAATCTCTTCATTCATTAGTAAGAGGGAGAACGCTCTACTTTAGAAAACGTTTGGAGATAACAAAACATAAAAGTTTCTCCAAAGTCATAAATCTGAACCCATATTTTTAATGCTTTTGGAAGCTGTTGCTGAGCTGGAAGGACTAATCTTTACAATTATTCTGGCTTAACATTCAGCCTTATATAGAATTCCAAAAATTCAGAGACTGGTCGTCATCACGATGATGAATCTCCAGTCCACCATCCACAAAGTCTTTCTAGAACTGTTCCTTGGCCAGAGCATTTCCCAGCCCTGTTGCTACTAGAAAGAGAAGCACTGGGTGAGTTGTCGTGCATGATCCCTCTTCCTGATAGAATCAGAATAATGTATCAGTTACTGATTGCTTACTAGAACAGCAAACAGTTTTTCCGATGGAGTCAAAAATCTACTTATGCAGGTGCCTGGGTGGCTCAGTTGGTTAAGTGTCTACCTTCAGCTCAGGCCATGATCTCCAAATCCTGGGATTGAGTCCCACATCGGACTCCCTCCTCAGCAGGGACTCTGCCTCTCCCTCTGCCCCTCTCCCCTGCTCATCCCTCTCTTTCTCTCAAAATTAAACAAATAAAATCTCAAAAAAAAAAAAAAAAAATCCGCTTGTGTGCCCAAACAACATGTTTCTAACATTGTGAAAGATTAAGATCCTTTGCCCAACTCCCCAACCAAATTTGAATCAAGGAACAGGCCCTAGGATTTGGTTCCTCTATAAAGTATTAATTCAAAAAAATAAAATAAAACAAAGTGTTAATTCTGAGTTTTCATATAGATCCCTATCAGTAAACGAAGTTAGGCATCTATAAAAATTCTCAAGAATCTCTAAGGCAAATGGGACCGGGCCTCCTGCCAGCTGCTTTTGTGAACTTACCAATCAAAAACACTTTTCTAAACTTGCCCAACTTGATGTGTGAGTGCTATTAGCTAGACACATGAAGTTCCAGCTTCCATCCTGTGATGTTGCTCTGGTACAAGACATGGGGCATGGGTGCTAATGATCCAAAGACTTCTGCCTAAAGGGGGATATAATTAGTCATAGAAGCACTTAATAGTGAACGAACTTAACCTGTGGTCGATTTCAGGTGCCACAAGAGCTAAGAAAGTATGACTTTGTAACTAATAATCATAATTTTAACAGACAACACTTTTGTAATTTAGTATTTGTTGATTTGACATAAGTAATATTTTTCCCCTCATTCCTCCTTTATGAGTACATGGATACCTGCGCTTCTTAAAGTCATCATATTAGCATTTCCCCAAGCTCTGAGAAACTTCCAAATTTATCTCTATTTCTGGAAAGTCAAATGCCTCGCTAACGCTTCCCCACCATGAAAAAGTAATCAGAGTTAAGTGTTTCAATTAAGAAAAAAAATTCTTTAATTCCTTAACTGCAAAACTTCTTTATATCAAATGCCATGTTATACAGTTATTCCTATTTAGCAAAGCATATGAGAAATGTTGCCTTGGAGGGTAATTGGGGAAATAATACAATTTTGTTTCGTAATACACAAAGACAAAGAAAAAGGTTAAAGACAAAAGAGGAGGAAATTTTCTGCAAAGGAGCCATAGGTCACAGAAAGATTGTTGGGAAGTGGTTCCCCAAGAATCTGCCATTTCTGTACATTTTTGAGCAAAAGGTACCAACAGCTTTATTCAAGGATGTTTGCAAAGCTGTTCCTGGGCAGGGGGAAGATTTGCTTAAATTCCGGGATTATAAAGCTGGAGACATTCCTGGGTGAGAGAGGTAATGTCTCTGGAGGGAAAGATAGGCCGATTTGTGAGTGATTTCCTTTCTTTGAAGATTGGGGCTTTCTTAAGCTCAGTGCTCTTCAGGTATAACAAGAACTCACTGCGTGTGCAACATTCAGCTGGGCCTACCCCATATCATCATCCTTGGGACTCAAGGACAACGGAAGTGACACAAACATTAAATCCATGCTATTCTTGGTGTTGTGAGTAACAAACTGTCTGAATCCATTTGGGCTTACCATCTCCTCACGCAGTCGAAAGACAGGCCTGCTCCGCCGCTCTTGAGCAGTGGTTGTTACTAACCAACCGCTTGACTGCTGAGCAGGCAACCACAGAAAAGTAATGCTGGTCTTAGAATTAATTTCTTTGCTTTCGTTAAAAACGAGGAAGCCAGGACTCCTGGGTGGTTCAGTGGGTTGGGTTGCTGCCTTCAGCTCAGGTCATGATCCCAGAACCCTAGGTTCAAGCCCCTTTGGCATCCTGCTCAGTAAAGAGCCTGCTTCTCCCTCTGCCCACCCCCCCACTTATGCTCCCTCTCTGCGTCTCTCTCAAATAAATAAATAAATAAAAATGTAAAAAATAAAATAAAATAAAATAAAAAGGAGGAAACTAGAAAATGTGAAAAAGCCTGTTGGTATAAGCTCTGGAATGAAATTTCCATGGGAAAGTATCTATTAGTACTGGTTTGAAAAACACCCCATCTTTGCTAAGGTTAAATAAAGGCTATCCAATGTGTGTGTGTGTGTGTGTGTGTGTGTGTGTGTGTGTGCGTGCATGTTTTCATCTCAAGCATCCAAGTTATTCTGTGTCTGTGTTCTTGACTGGATGAAATGGGAATTGGGAGCCAACAAAAAAGAGATGTCCCATACGTAAATATAAGGGAAAATAAACTTTTACTGTGGACACTATCAAAAACAAACACACATACATTTGTAATCTCTACGAAAGAAAGATTCTGAACCTCCTTTAATCAAAAGACATAATTAAAATTTGTGGAATGCCTCTTATTAATATTATCTTACAGTCTATAAAAGAGTATTGAAATTCACTTAAATTTGTTACCCATGTATTATTTTATTTCAATGAAAATCAAACTATTTCTATGTGTCTTTATAGAATTAGTCATTTGATTGACCTTCCAGCCTTTTTTTCTATCACAGTTTATGATCCTCAATTGGACTTCTCCTATTGGATAGAATCATGACTTCTATATTGGGAAGGAATTATAATATTTCACACTAGAGAAAATGTTGCCAAATAGAATTCACCATTGAAATTCGGTTACACTGAAGTTTAATTTGTGTGTGTGCATGTGCGTGTTTTTAAGTCTGCATAATCTAAAATGTTCAGTATATCATTCTAAATTATTGCTTGGTAAATTAAAACATTGGAGTGTTACAAATGACAAACAAATCATACTTCTTTGAGCCTGTATATTTTGATTTTTTAATTGAAATATTCCTTCCCTATTCTGGAGTTTGGTGAGAATGTAGAAATGTCCTGTGTTGATTAACTTTCAAATGTCAATTGTTATTTAGATAACTTTGATGGCAAAAACAATAATATATTATTTAAAAAGGCTTACATAAGTCACAAGCCTTCTAGTTATATTTTCAAGAAATGTTATATTTTCAAGAAAAAATTTAAATTAATTAATTTCTTCAGTTAATTAGGGTCAAAATTTTATTTAATAAAATTGAATAGTGTTTATTTTAATTTAAATTCATACTAATGAAAAAAAGCAAGTAAGAGAGTTGTATCTATGCTATACAAAAGAGTTGCTGATATTTCTGCTAATTGATTTCTACTTGAACCTAAATTGTAGATCATTATCTCCAGCTCACCAATACATCATGCTTCAAAAATGCCTTGAAGCTAACTGAACTTCAGAGCACATTTTCTAATGGAAACACATATCATAACTTATACTTTGGTTTCTAGGCCAGTGCACAAATCTTATACACAGATGTCACTGCAAGAATGGTAATGTCAATCATTTTGTCTTCTCAATGCACTCTAGTCCTCTGAAGAACATCTCCCTACACGAATCATGTGTTCCCTAGAGCTGGAAGCAAGTGCCCAGCAATCAGCAATCTTCAAAGTAGTTATACAGATGAGCTCTGTAAGAGAGTAAGGGAGAGACAAGTAGCAAAATACAAGACGCAAAGGCTGCATCCCAGGTTGCAGAGGTAAGGGTGATCATCTACACTCAACTGCTTTGCCACATTTTAAATAATAAACATTGTAAATAATGAGTACACTTCCCCCAGCCCAGCCTCCAGCATTCTTCCTTTACACCACCTAGCACATCCTTCTTACTTCTCTTTGCTTCAGTATCCAAAGCTCTAATGTGAAATATAATCTATGCTGAGGTTCTGATTATTAGCTGTGAGACCATTTGGAAAAAAATTTTTTTGGAAATATTTTGAAACCAGCAAGTCACTGGTCTATATTATTTTATGGTTTTTTTTTTCATTCATTCATGTATACGATTATTCAATAAATATGTATGGAACATATCCTATCCATGGCAGACACTGCAAAATTTATTCCTTAGCCAAGCACTGTATGTCATGTCTATGTCCCAGTTTGTGTCTGAGTCCATCAGATTTGTTGCTGTCGAAGATGTCTAATCAGGCTAAGATCTTTACCAGCAGTAGAGGCCAGTCAGCTGCTTCCCAATTTTTCCTAGCCACCTGAATGGTCACATACCAGAGAAGCAAAAGAGTGGAAATCAAACATATCCATAATATTCCATCAACAATTCTTCATAAACAATTCAAAATTCATACCTTCATTCCACCTGTAATGCTAAGAACACTGCTTTAAAAAAAAAAAAAAAAAAAGAGCCACAAGACTGGCATCAACAACTTTCTACAGGTTTATAAGTTTTGATTTCTATGAAATCCAGCTATGCCTACAAGGAACAAAACTGGTAATAATCATCAAAACTGATAATGATAAGTCAATTATCAGATTATTTGGTAAGAGTTCTTTGGCAGGAAAAGAAAAAAAAAACAGCAGCAAGGAGAAATATTACAATAGGCACTGAAATTGTTCACAATCAACTAAAATTCCAAATGGACAAATTGCAATGAAAGATCTTTTTTCAGAAATATTGCATGACACAGAAGCCTATCTAGTAGAGTTGTGCCAAAGAGGTTATTTTCTAACTAAATAAATTTGACTGAAGACTTTTAAGAGCCAAAGCTTTCAAACTAATGAAATACTAGTGTTTGCTTTCTGAATAATGGCCCTCCTCTTCCCCTTTATACATCTCATTTGTCCATTTCACTATTCACCTCCCATTTCTCTTTTATTTTTTCTCATGTTTATCTAATCAAATGTACTCTTGAGAGTAATGGCAAACCCGCTTCCCCTGATCAATTAGTCACACTGAGCGAAGCACTCAAAAGTGAAACAGAACAGACTGAGCAAGTATTTGACAAAGAAACTGGAATCTATGAATTAGAATCATACAAAATAGGTATACACATGTATGTGCTTAATGTGCTCTTAAAATATTACTATTTGTATTTCTTATTGACTCCAAAGGAGACAAACTTGTCTTCTATTTTTATTGAAGGAATAAAAATTTCATTTTGAGTTCAGATGATTGTACAGTGTCAATCTAGCCATTGTGAGATGACATTTTTTATACATATTAATGCTAATTATGTGATTTATTGACATTTTTTCAGTGTGATCTAATATTCTAAACTTTCATCTAAAAAGGAAAACTTATCAAAAATTCCTCTCTATATTTCTCCTTTAATGTAAACTTTATAATACATTTTGACAATGGCATGCATGACATGAAAGTGTGATTGCTAACAATATTTCTTGTTTAGTATCTATAAGTAACATATTTTATATAAAAGAATTCAGTTTTACATTCTTCTCCATTAAGGGAAAAAAAAAAACAATAAAGAACCATTTCAGGATATTAGTAAGTTCTGGAACATTGACAAATTGCTGGCATAAAATCGAGGGATAAATATTTGAAGAAAATAAATGAAAGAAATTTACCTTATTACAAATGAAATTCTAGCATGGGGATATCAAAATTCCCAATGTTCATCTATTATTGGAGAGAGTTATGTTTTATTTATACATTGCAGAGTTGAATAACTTCAAATGATTAAAACCTTAGAAAATACTAATGTTCACTTAATGGCATGATTGTTCTATTCCTGCTGATCTTAATTCTAGCACATTTTTCTTCTGTTTTATATGAATAATTTACTGCTGTTTATTTATCTAAAATCTGGTGGGTTTTGTATTGTTTTGTTTTGTTTTGTTTTGTTTTGTTTTGTTTTTTACCATCAACCAATGGTGTCAGTCCTAAGTGCTGTAGCTAGACGAAACACCCCTGCCCAAGCAGCTAACCTCCCCAGGGTCCCAGAAAGTTAGTTTATTTCATGCATCCTGCATACATGAAAGTTCAAAGTGATGAAGATTCAGGACAATTTCTGGGAGTCCTCTCTAGGAGAAGAACTCATCTACAGCAGAAGAAAGACACAGATCCCAAAGCACAGATTTCTTTAGGTTAAATCTGCTCACCAGAGGGCACCAGGGCAATCTGACTCAGTCGCACGTAATCCAACTACCTGCTGTTTTAATTCTCACATAAAGCTGCTTTCCTAGGTGCAAATCATTCCCAGCAGGGCTTCATCTGGAACACAGCTCCTTTTCTTCGCTGCTCCCTATCTCCCTGCCTAAGCCAACCTACTGGATCCCTCTCTTTGTCTTATATCATGACAATTTTATTTCAGGGCCTCCATTAATGTCCTTGACTCTGAACTTTGGTTAAGTCTACTCAAATCCATTCCAAAAGTAGTTTCAAACTCTAAATCCTGGAGACAGATGTTTGGAGACTACTGATCCCTTCCTCCCAATAAATGACAGGCACTTAGACAAATGGACCCAACTTGCTGTGGGCTTGGGAGAAGTCCAACTAGAAGCCAGTTAGTTCTAAATGTAGACAATATCTTTCTTCCTACTTACGACCTGCCAAGCAGGCTGACAGCCTCCTGGAAAATCTACTCCAAATTACTTTCTAGCTTTGTTACTGAACTGAAGAAGGAAAAAAGTTAGTGGGCAAAGAGAAAAAATGCTCTTGTGCTGCTCCATTCTATCTTAACAAGTTCATCACCAACACCTAATAAGAGTCCCCAAGGAACACAAAAGACACTTTGTCACACTTTCAAAATCGTTTACTTGTTTTAATTGGACACAGTGGTTTTTATAGTCTTTTCTAAATGATATTGTATAATTAATAGTTTTAGTATAAAAACTATAGAAAAGCTCAATTTTATTTAGCACCACTCAGGTCTTTCCATGAAACCCATGGCCTGTTCTGAGTTTTCAACTTAAACAGGTCAAGGTTAATTGGAAAACAATTCAGAGAACAATCTGATTGTTTGTATGCTGTCTTTGTTTTCATGTTGTCTTTCTCTTGATGGCCAATGCCAGTCATTCTCATCTCACTGGCACTATTATTTTCCAACCCTACAATGACAGGGATAACGGCCTTGTGAAGGAAGACATTTCCCTTTGTGTGCTACTTTTCTCTGGGAGTATTGCTCTTAAATCCATGCTGAAAGCTTGTTAAATGTTTCCTTAATGAATGTGCATCTTTCTGGTCTCTACCTTTTAAAATTTAAGGATAGATTTTCTTTCTTTTCTTCTTCTTTTTTAAACATTTCTGACACAATGTTTTATTTTGTTATGCTGGATCTTAATAGATTTAAGAAGAGAAAATATCTAATAATACTGAAGAGTGTGGTTTTACTTTTTGAGACTTCCCATGTTGAAGCATCTCCTACTAAATACTTAATCTAACACCAAGAAATAGAGAAAAATGAACTTCATGGTTAGTTTCATGTATACTGAAAATATGCATAATTATGTAAGTTTTTATGAAATTCAAGAAAAACTGAGTTTTTAAATTTAATTTATTCTTTGAGAATTGGAAATTATCTTAATTTCCATAACCTGAAATCCCTAAAGGATTGTTTTGTAAACTCAAAAATTTTAGATAAACTTGGCAAAATTAGCTTTCAAAACACCATGATTTGATTCAATGACTTTATGAGAATTGCTCTGTGCGTGTATGTGTACTTACTAGAACAATTTTCTCACTCTTTTTTCTAAATGCACGAAATTGAATTTACATGCATTCCCCTGTATTTGAAATCTCATATTAATGAAATATTAAAATACGATATTATAGAAATTAGTTAAATATATGTTTACCTAGTGAGATCATAATTGCATAGATCTGATGGGTGATGGGTGAAAAATTGTACTTGATTAACACAAAAATATGATGAAGGCATGTGTGAACTATATTCATAAATAAAATATTCTGTTTCAAAATATGATAACATATATGTATTTAAAAATATTTTGTAATCAAATTTATTTTCTCTCTCTAATGTTAGTGACATCAAACACTAAAATGACATACGTTCCTCTGGAATGAACTCAGATTTGTCTTACTCCTTATGCTAACCCATATGCTCTAATTTATAGATATTCTTCTCTGGCCAAAACTGTATGGTAGTATGATTTAAATGTCATATTTCAGTAAGACTGGAAATAGCTAACAAAGAATATCTTTAAAATAGACTCAACAATAAAGCAGTCACCTAAAATAAAAACTAGAGAAAAGTGGGACAGATTTTCCACATGTAAAATGACAATGTGAACTAAAATGCAGAGTAGGTGAATGAGAGAGCTGAAATATTATTTTATATTCATGAAGGCATTACATACAAAAATAGAAAATAATGGGTTATCATGTATATATAACTAGGGTTTTTTTTATTAGTGCATAGTTTTATTCCATATTTATCCCTTAGCTATATTTCTTTTTTAATTCCCAGCTCTTACTGTCAAAATCAGATCTTCTTAAATTAAACATTAAAATACAGCATGTCACCCAGATACCACACAATTCCCCATATGGCGCTGTCATCACGTTCCACACACTACTCTCTCAGGCTTTTGCACATATTCTGTTGCTATGGCTAAAAAAATGAGTAAATTTAGCCTATGTGAAAACAAAGGACCCCTATCATCATAGATATATGAATCCCACGCAACTAAGAGGCTTCCTTCCTTTACCCATCTCAAGGACAAATTTGCAGTAGAAATCCTACATCCCCTTTAATTTGCAACCAGAAAATCTGACAAGTAAATTGCATGTAAATTTCTCCTAATCGTTATAGGAGTGAACTTTTCAAGAATAGGATTTTTATTCAATTAATCATTTTTTTTGAGCATCTATGATATGCCATGCACTACGGTTGATACAAGGAATACAACTGCAAATAAAATAGACACAGTCCCTGCTCTCAGAAAATTGTGTTCATATGTGCAGAAGAAGATATTAATTAAGAAAAAAACTTTTAATTAAATTAGTCTTGCTGCCATAAAAATTAGTTACCACAAATTGGGTGGTTTAAAGGACCGAAATGTATGGTCTCACATTTTTTAGAGGCCGGAAGTCTGAGGACAAGGTATCAGCAGGATTGGTTCCTGTCCTTGGCTGTGAGGGAAAAGGTATTCCATGCTCCTCTGTGATTCTTGAGGTTTTCTGGAAAACTTATTCCCTGGCTTGAAGACACAATATTTTGATCTCTGCTTTCATGTTCTCATGGTGATCCTTGTGTGTGCATGCACACCTGTGTGCAAAATTCCCCTTTTTATAACGGCACCAGTCATTTTGGTTCAGGGACTCATTCTACTCCAGTGTGATCTCATCTTAATTAATTACATCTTCAATGACCCTATTTCCAAGCATGTCTAAGGTACTGAGAGTCACATTCTGAGACACTGACGCTGAGGTCTTCAATATATGAATTCAACCAGAATCAAATGATATGTACTTTTAAAGGAAGAATCCCTATTTCTTGAGGGTATAGCAACTTGGTCTGGGGTGTGAGGGTTGGAAATTGGTTAGGGATAGTTTGTCTTCTATAGAAAAGTGAAAAATGAAGGAAAGAGAAAAAAAGGAAATTGAAGATGGATATAGAAAAGGGAAAAAAGAAGGCTCATCATAAATACTTCCGAGTTTCCAGGTGATTTTGTTCAATCTCACCCAATACCATAGGAAGACAACTCAGTGAAACATTGAATGGGCTATCCTACTCAGCAACTAAAGGATTATTGGTGACTTTTTGACTGGAATTGGGATGAATACCTGTGATGTTTATTGTGTGGACATTTACAAACAGGAAAACTAGTAAAAACTTACAAGTACGAAACATGGTTATGAATTTTATCCAGAGAATAGAGAGAAAATAAAAGTCTAAGTACATGAGGTCAATAATGAGAACAAAATGGATAGAACTTCAATATGTCCAACTGAATTTCACAAGAGTTAAGAAAGACAAACATAGTAAACGGGTGAGTTTTACAAGCTAAAAATTGGCTAAATAATTGTATGACGAATATTCTACCCTAAGTAGATATGGGAAGAGGAAGATGGACTTATTTTGTAAAGACGTGATAAAATAAAATTCGGGGCAAGGGCAGTGAGTGAAAACAGAGAAGAGATCATTTTTAGAAAGATAACCATATAGCAGCAATTTCTGATAAAGTCGAAAGTGTATTCACCTTAGATTTTGGCATATATGGACCTTGTAAGGTAGTTTCTGTGAGTTAATTGGGAAAATCTGGTAATGTTTAATAATTGGCTTCCTGGGGGGGAAAAGCATATAGCACACACATATATATAGACATAAATATGTAAAAATGCAAACCTAAGTCTATTATAAATTTAACCAATAAAAATTATATATAGCATATAACCTGCAAATAAAATATACATTACTCTTTATTGTATAATTCTTATAGCCAATTGATTCTCAGAAGATGCTTTAATTTTTATAAAATTAAAACTTTTATAAATTTTTGTATATACAATCTAGGTTTATAATTCTAACTTGAATATTGATTAATATGAATGATGGATGGTTTGTTAACAAGTAATGTGACATTAAAATAGTATAGCTATATGTCGGAATTTCACTAATCAGGGACCCGAATGACTTCTCCGATTGACTGGATTATAGTCTTTTATTTTATTTATTTTTCTAAAGATGTTATTTATTTATTTGATAGACAGATCAAATAGTAAGCAGAGAGGCGGGCAGAGAGAGGAGGAAGCAGGCTCCCCATTGAGCAGAGAGCCCGATGCGGGGCTCGATCCCAGGACCCTGAGATCATGATCTGAGCCAAAGGCAGAGTCTTAACCGACTGAGCCACCCAGGTACCCTGAGGAATATAGTCTTTTAATACCATAAGAATATTTTCTCCATATTTTTGCTATTTACAATGTAACAGACCCAGACATAAGGCACTTTTAAGTTTTTTTAGCATCATTAACATTTTCTCCACCAATTTTCTTCAGTCTAGTGACCAAAACACAAATTAGAGTTTCTGGGTTGGTAAGTTCCCTGGGATATTGGGAAGGTGTTACGCCCAGAGAGGTCCTGGAAGCTCCACACATCGCTCTGCTCCCTGCCATAGTTCACCATACACATCTCTTCCATTTGGCTGTTCCTGAGTTGCATCTTTTATAATAAACCAGCAATGTTAAATAAATAGATAGTTATATAGATAGATAATCAAGCTCTGATTTGTGGTGTTTACCAATAACGTAATGTAAATACTTCCATTGTAGTTGATTTCGAGCTATCGACCTGACATCACTGAATGAGAAATTGAGAGGAGATGAACAGGAGCACCACATTGTGCAGTATTTCCACCATATAAATACCACGGACATCACCTCAAGGGCATAGATAATAGCAAAATACTTAGAAAGCCACAAATGCTGAGTATTTATTACTTTTGGTCTTAGGCTATATATGCATGATGTTTTATCATTTAATTTTTAATAATTGCCATGTTTAACAACGGGCTCAAAAATTCCCAAAAACTTAATAATAAGTATGTGTCAGCAGCTGGTGAGAGCCAGCTTCAGCACAGAAAGAATTCACCCTGCAAGAAGAGAATGTTTAGTCATCTATATTTGGCTCAAGAATAAGAAGGAAAAAGAAGATTCTGGCAAAAGATAATGTCTGCCACTCCAATTAGTGCCAGGACACAAACTCTGGCTACTTTAGAATGAAGTGACTACAATAAAAGAGTAAAAACTGAGAGCTGTTGCTTTAAAATAAGAATGGCATTTGGTTATTGGAAGTTTGATCAGAAAACAGGGTCAGGAGGGAGAAAGGAGGAAAGGTCTCAGTATTTCTCCAAGATAAGTATCCAGATAGTATGGGTGAAAAGCAGTAAGAGAAATGTTAGTAAGACCCTCAGAAAAGCTATGAGATACTCATTACTCAACAACTAATAGTTTGTCAAAGTTTTTTAAAAAAACTGGTTCCAAGTGGCATCTGAATCTGACATTAAAAAAAGGGAAAAAAATGCTCTTATCTGTGTTACCAGTGACCTTGAAATTGGCAAATATACTTCACAATTTTAACCTTTAGCTGACTTGCTTTTTCATTAGTATTTGACGTCAATGTCTATTCCTTTCTTGCCACATCCCACTCTCCATCTTCGATGGTATCATTTTTTGTTTGGTTGGTTTTTGTTCTCCTTCTAGCTGCTGGCACTGTTCCTCTGCTCCCTCACTGATACATTTTATGTCAATGTTCCCTAAAGATCCACCATTAGCTTTCTCCCCTTCTCATTTCACATGGTCCAGTGGCTTTCAACTGGAGAAATTTATTTTACTGCCAAGGGACATTGGCAATATCTGGAAATATTTTTGTTGTCACAACTTCGGGTGCACTACTGATTTCTAGTTGGGAGATGCCAGAGACACTGCTAATCATCCTGTAATGCATAAGACAACCCACCACAAGAGAGAATTGTCCAGACTGAAAGGTCCCCTTCCACCTATCCATTGATAACTTTCAAATCTGTGTCCCCAACCCAGAACTGAGTCTGAGACTTGCCTGTTGCTTTACTCATGGTACATGTTCCATTTTGAGTCCTACAGGCACCTCGCCTGAGAAGTGTCTAAAATGAAATTCATCATCTCTTTCCCTAATCTGTTTTTCCCCATGCAGTCTCTAATTTTGCTATTGACAGCAAAAATTTATCCTAGTAAACTCTATTTCTCTTACCCTACATATCTAACCAACCTCTGAGTCCTGTAGTTTCTGTGACCTGCATCCCCATCAAAGGCACTCCGTTTGCTAAGTGCTAATATTTATCATCATGAACCTCTTAACTGATTATCCTTTATCCAGCTTTTGGTCTATTTAAGCCAAACTCCTACACTGCATTCATAGACCTCTTTCTAAAATGAAAATCTAAGTATGTCCTTTTCTTATGAAATACTATAATGGTTTTTCCAACCTTTCAGCACTCAGTCCCCTTAATATGGATTCAAACATTTCATGACTACCAACCACATGCTAAATTACAGCTTTCCTGAAAAATACAGCATTCTAAGAACAGTATTCCCTCTGTGTTTCCATGTATTTGCCCAGGATTTCATCTTGCCCATTCTTCCCCCACTGCCTCACCATCGGATGAGCTAACATCCACTCATCCATCACAATACTGAAATACCCCCTGTTTTCTGATAGAATGGCAATATTTTAAAAATAATTATATCCAGTATGATAAGAATATGAATAAAAAAGCTTTCTTAATATGCTATTGGTAGATTTAAAATTCCAACGACTATTTAAAGAACAATTTGATGTTTCAAATGTTGACATCCTTAAAAATGATATTATAAAATAAGATGGCAATATCCTCATTTTTGGAAATTGTAAACATTAATTTTATGTATAAGGTTTGTATAATGTATAAGGGTATATTTGAAAAAATATATCCTTTGTAGCATTATTTGTTAAGGCAAAGAAATGGAGGCAACTCAAGAGAATGACTTTAAACTATGTAAATAAATAACTTGAGAATTTTTTTTTAAAGATTTTATTTATTTATTTGACAGAGAGAGAGATCACAAGTAGGCAGAGGGTCAGGCAGAGAGAGAGGAGGAAGCAGGCTCCCCACTTAGCAGAAAGCCCAATGCAGGTCTCCATCCCAGGATGCTAAGATCATGACCTGAGCCAAAGGCAGAGGCTTAACCCACTGAGCCACCCAGGCGCCCCAAGAAATTTTTAAATTGGAGTAAATTTGACTGTATTGACCTGAAAATCGACACTATGGTATTGGAGGTAAGGAAAGCAGTATATTAATATGATCCTACTATCACCTGGTGATTCACAGACCTGTACCCCTGGGGATAAAAATATATTATATGTTTATAAAATATAAATTTAAAAAAATATGATCCTACTATCAATAAAAGAAAAAAATCTTTTTTTTTTTCACTTTTTAAAAAATAAGATTTTTATTTTGGAATCATTTTATGTTTACAGAAGTTACAAAGGTAATACTAAGAGTTTCTGGATACCCCCACACAGTCCTCCCCATAATTAATATCTAATATTTCCACACTACATTTCTCAAAACAAAAAATACCAACATTACTACATTACTAAAAAGTAAAGTTCAAACTTCAGATAGATTTAATCTGTTTTTCAATTAATATTCTTTTTCTGCTCCAAGATCCAATCCAGGGAACCACATGACATTTAGTTCTTTCACTTTTTTTACTTTATAGGCTTCTATATTACTTGCATTTTTTTTCAAACAGCACATACAACTTCCAGGGTATTAATAAAGGTTTGAGTGCTACCCCATCTGAAATTCTCCCATGTCTGAGTTGAACGTCCCTCTCCAGTTCCCAAGGAATCTTGAGCCGTCCTCCAAGATCACACACATTACATTCTGTTGTACTCATTAATTTTATTTTTTGTCTGCAAAAGTGGTTCTAATTAGGCAACTCTGGAATAAGAGAGTTCTTAGAATTATTAGCCTATTTTGTTTCTTCACATCACAATACCCCTGGAGCTGGTATGCAAGCACATTAATTAAAAAAAACCAATAAACTAAATAAATAATAAATATTGAACATAGCAATAACAGAACCAAGGGATAAAATTACATAAAATATTTATGCATAGATCTTTATACGTGGTAACGAAATTACTGAGTGCTGAGAGGAAAGGTACAAATTTCACCAGAAGAGGCCCACAATCAGCTAAGAAAATTTCTATTTAAGATTAATTAGGTCATTAAATGATTTCATGACTGCATTTCAATGTCATAGAAGGTATCAATGAAACCTGGTTGTAAGACATGATAGCTAGAGATAGCATAGCAAAGCAAACAACTCCTATCACTTTTCAGTGATGACGAACATTAACTCGAATCATTGGGAGGTCTCAGTTGAGAATTCCAATTGATTAGGGACTATAGAAAATATTTCCAAAACACTAGGCATCCAACCCTTGAACTTCTCTGCAATCATCTATGACAGAGGAAGGGAAGGCTCACAGAAGGGCAAACTTGCTCAGGGCTCCATAGCTAGTCAATGGTGGAACAGCACCTAAGTGAATCTCATCTGTGCCCAAATCAAACCAACACAGGGGAAACTTCTAAAGCAAAAGGCTTATTTAATATAGGTAAGGGTTTTTGTTTGTTCTTAGCACAGAGAGGAAAAGCTAAACGTTCAAATATTTATTTTATTTATTTTTTTAGGTTTTATAATCGTGTTGAAAGACACAGAAGCCCAGCCTGTTTCTAAATTGTAGTGCCACCTAATTGGCGAGGTGCGCTCTGTTGGTGCATTTGAAGTGGGTCCGCTGAGCTAAGCTGACACTCTGTTCTGCAGGATTCCCTTCTCGGCACAATCCCGGGTGAGTGTTAACCCAAAGCTATACTTTGCATGAGATCTGAAAGGCTGAAGAAAAGCAGCATAATGTTCTTGCGCTCCGAGGGCGCGGCCATTTTGAAGGCTGCTGAGGCTGACCCAGCTCTTCTGACTCATGTCAGGCACCCTCGGGCCCCCAGCTCCTTCCAGACCTACGGAGGCGGCACCTCCAGGGCTCGACCAGGTTGCTGAGTGCCCTGAGGACAGCACAAACGTCTCCTGCAGGATGTGCATCATTGAAGTGGGAGGCTTGGAAGCCACGTAGGTTCTAATCCATTCTCACGGTTCCAGTTCTGCCCATTCCAGGTGCTTTTACATGAGTTCCTGATTTGCATCCATTTTAACTTCTACGCTCCTTGGACTTCAGCCACCAACGTCAGATACAGAAACATCAGCCTCCCAAAGCTTGTTTAACTCCCACCCACATTTGTGTGAGGGCAAATACGGGTAATAATTTCCTTAGTATGAGGTATCCTGAGGGTCCTCTTTTCCTGATCAAATCCTGCATAATCCATGGAGGGTTGAGGCAGCTACAAAAACGAGAAAGACAGATTAAAAAAAAAAAAAAAAATTCTACCTGGCAGATTGGATGCTGCTGGGTTCATGACTCGCTGAATGAAAAGCCTATCAGATCTGTCAAACAAACAAACAAAACAAACAAACTTGAGATCCCTAATTGGAATGAAAACTTGACCAAAACTTGTCCATAGTAAAGGCAAAAGAGCCAGTGATGAGACAGTGGTCTCAGAGATTCTGAAACAATTAAAAACAATCTTAAACCACCTGAAAAGTGAAGCATATTTAAACATCTACAAAAAGAAAGAAGGTCAGCCCTGGTATTCAGTGATCTATTTAATTTTTAGGGGTTTTACACTGAGTTTCCTTCTATCTGATTTTCCTTCTATCTGATTCAAGATAAGAATACAAATATAACTTTTAAGTTACCCTTCCTTAATTTATAACACAATTTCAGTTTTGTAGATTGTGCTTAAAATTCTTTTAAATGCAGCATAAAAGGAAATCGTATCAAGCTATTCCTTGTCTGTGTAGATATCAGAGGAACTAGACAATTTGTATGCCCATTTCTCAGTTTTCTACCTGTTTCTCAGAATGACAAACCAGAAAAGATCCCTCTGGGTTGGGTGACCTGTTTAGAGTAGAGCTTGAGTCTGTCAATATATTTTATTAAATGTTTCTACTGAAAACAAAAATTGCATTGAAAACCAATTGTCCAGTGTATGCTGGTTTCTAAACTTAAGATCAGTAACAAATCCACTAACTATAACTATAACCATATTAATTCCACTGATGGAGTCTGGTTATTTAGAAGCTTTCTGTGATATGTCAAATAGGGGGTGATGGTGACTTTTAGTCACATGTTAGCACATAAAAATTATATCTTAAAAAGCAACTTTCTTTGATATGTCAAGATAACAAGTTATCTTTAAAACTGTAACTGTTTACTTCTAAGCACATCAAAACCAGTAATTTGAATAGAGGCCAGTGTGAAGAAAGTCAATTACTGAGCTCCAACTAAGCCAAACTTGAAAGGAGAAACAAAATAAACATATCACTGGTCTTTATAGGAAAATATGTCAAATGCACTGCTGGTTACCATACAAATACAAATTATTGATATAGCTCATATTTGCCTCTCCATTTAAAAAGAGGGCTGATATTAATAATATGGACAAGATGTTTACTGAACAAAAGCCTTGTCTCTTCCTATTAGGAATCATACATGATTGGTAGTCTATCTTCTTAGTTCTTAGAACTGTACACCTGGGAGTAGACCCCACCTTAAGAAAGCCTTCTGAACACTCTCCTTTTTTACCTGCCTTGTTTTTCTCTAGTTTTCCTTGCCCATTTAAAAAAGCAAGAAATAGAAAAGTGAGTGAGTTGAGTGTTTAATTACAAAGAAAATGACTAAGGACACTTTTGTATAAGCCTCTAAACTTCCTTTTCCCTGGCAAAATGAAATGTTAAGTGTTTTGTTTATCACAAATGTGTCAAGAATTGTACAGGGCCTGAGAACTCATTCTTTTTGCATGATTACAAGTTAGCCTGCCACAGATTCAAGAGCTGACAGGAGACATGAAACTCCTGGCACAGAAACAAAGGACTTGATTACTCATAGTGCAGCAGGAAACATGTGTTGTGTGGTCATGCTAGTTCTTCTTGCTCTCCAAATCCCAGGGGGTGACACAGAAGAACCCAAGTGGATACTGTGTATGCAGGGGGTTTGCTTCATAGCTGATGGGCACCATGCTTAGGAAACTCTAGTCTTTGAAATAATGGGCTATGAGCAAAACCAGAGGTGAAATTATCTCCATCATACAAGATTGTTTTCTATACAAATATATTTGAAAATACAGTTCAAAAAAAAGATTGCTAGTGCTTCTGCTCATCTGCTGTACAGAATTATGAAAAACCCATGGGGAATTACCTCCCAACAAAGATTATGCTGTATTTAGTTCAATATCTTCAAAATAATGAGTACTAGGCATCTGCCTAATCTTAATCTCAAAAAAACTTAAATGATAAAGGAAGAAGTATACTCTCTAGCAAGACTGAATTAAATCAAAGTTAATTTACTGAGTTTCCAATTACATATGACATTGTATTAGGACTATGTCAAGCAAATTACCTGTTTTAAAAAAAATGGCTTATTCCTTACTTTACCTTACATCTGTCAAAAGTAATGTTCTAAGAATGTGTTTATTCACGTTGCTATGAGACTAAAATTCCATCTTAAAAACCAAGGCCACCAGGAAGATTTAAAATCAGAACAAAGAAATAAAGATAGATAGGTCATGGATGGGTGGATAGATAGATATATTTTTGGTTTTGTATTTTGGTTTGTTTTTGTTTTGTTTTGTTTTTTCAAATCATACATTAATACAAAGCATTCATTGAGAATTGACTGCTGTCTCATCATTGTGCTATATTCTTGGGGTAGAAGAGGGAAGAGAGATACTGAGTTGAGAGATATGACTACTATCAGCAAAGATTCTATTTCTCTATGTCAGAAGACAAAATTGTGTTTACTCCTTAGCCTGTGCTCACAGATATGAATTACAGTGTCTGAGCTAACCCATAAAAGGATAAAAATGAATTTAATTAAAGATAGTTTGGATAGTTTTGTTTTAAATTATGCAAAATTAAACAATTTGACTTTTCAGTGATGTATTTGTGGATTATGGGAGTTCAGTCCTGCCTGTGGCTTTCATATTGGTTCTTATTTTTTCAAATACTAGGTTTCTGGCCTTTTTTACCTATAGGTAAAATAATGGTTAAAAATCAATTAGTTGTGGACTTTTTATAGATTGTAGATGTAATATATTTTAAAATCTCGTAAATATAGATGAAAACATGGAATCCAATATTGACCCTGCTTTGAATTCAGTAGCAGCAGCAAAGCTGAGAGCCAGACATCCTCTGAGGCTGCCAGAAATCAAGGTCACCATGGGGGAAGTCTTTTACCTAAACGTGGCACATTTAAGTCAAAATGGATGAGACTATGGTTTGGAGAAAGAGTCACACTCCTTGTATTGTATTAATGATTGAACAAGAAAGAGAAAATGAGGGTGTAATTCTTCCCTCCACTCAATGGAAATTCATTTGTTCTGGATCTCTCCTCTGAGTGAAGTAAACAACCCATCAAGGAATGGATTCAGAGGCGTCTCATTCTATTTTACTTCTAATGGTACGTCCTTATTTGGCATTTCTATCAATTTTTTAACCCCTCAAGGAAATATCTAAATTCTCTCTGTAAATAGGACAATTACTCAGAATTTGGCTGTCACAAATAGTTCTCTGTATTTGATCATTTCACTGATGATTCTCCAAAAGTCTACATGTGAATTGAGAAAGCAACTATACCATGTACCTACTAAGATGAAAAGAAAGGAAGACTATGAAATCTTACCTTGTAACTGATTGAAGTTGAGCAAAAACTTAAATTTTAGGGCACCTGGGTGGCTCAGTCAGTTAAGCAGCTGCCTTCACCTCAGATCATGATCTTAGGGTCTGAGGATTAATCCCCACATCAGGCTCCCTGCTCAGCTGGGAGCCTTCCTCTCCCTCTGCCCCTACCCCCGCTCATGCTCTCTCTCTCTCTCTCTCTCAATCTCTCTCAAATAAATAAAGTATTTTTAAAAAACCTTAAATTTTCAAGCTACTTACATTTTTTATGGTTGAAATATTCTTTAAGAATTGTATTTTTTTTCTTACTCTATTTTTTTTTATATTCAGTTAGCCAAGATGTAGTACATCGTTAGTTTTGATGTGATGTTCAGTGATTCATTAGTTGCCTACAAACCATGAGAGACTATGGAAACAAACTGAGGGTTTCAGAGGAGTAGAGGGTGAGATGATGGGGTAACAGGGTGAAAAAATGTTTAAGTTATAAACCATTTCCCATGAACAAAACTTACATTATGGGTGTGTATGTGTGTGTGTAAAAGTAATGACCTAAAGTCACTGAAAGTAGGGACGCCTGGGTGGCTCAGTTGGTTAAGCAGCTGCCTTCGGCTCAGGTCATGATCCCAGCGTCCTGGGATCGAGTCCCACATCGGGCTCCTTGCTTGTCAGGGAATCTGCTTCTCCCTCTGCCTCTGCCTGCCATTCTGTCTGCCTGTGCTCGCTCTCTCCCTCTCTCTCTCTGACAAATAAATTAAAAAAAAAAAAAAATCTTTAAAGTCACTGAAAGTAAAGTCAGGACCTGAATTAAAATCTAACAATTATTTTTATTTCTATTGGGTTCCTAAAAAACAAAAGATCACCTTACCTCAGAGTCTCATACACATATCTACCCATTCCTAAGTAAAAAGTAATGAAAACCAAATAATATACTGGAGAGAACTTGATCATTGGAAAAGAAGGAGAAAAAATTTTATTTGGTTGTGAAATCTTCTAGCAAGCTTGTTATATTTCAATCACTTCAACAGTACTTTCATGGAGCTTCATGCTGCTAAGGAAAAAAAAATGCCTCTAGCTCAGTACATGCAAGGTTCCTCGAGCTGGCAGGGTCTAGGCATCCTAGTGATTGACAGCTGGAAGAATCTTCATGATTGGCAGAAGACAGTGATGCCCTCCAGGGGGATTGTTTACATGCTGACACCAAAAATCATGCCAACCTCCCTCTCCTACTTCTTTTTCCAAAATCTTTTATTAGTAAACTTCTCCTGCTGTTCTACCTGAGTCATTAAATACATTAAACACTCCTTGCTTTCCCAGAAAGGATAAAATCATATTCTAGGTAAAACATAGGTTTCAACCTCAGAACCTCAAAAACTGAGCCACAGTGACAAGTCAGAAGGCCGGGTCAAATTCCCCAAGTAAAGACAGTTGAAAAGATTTTCTTTTATTCCTTATTTCTGAAAAAGTACAAAATATTATATATTTCCCCCCATAATTGGGATTTCTCAATATAGCCTGAATCTTGGGTGATCAAGAGAAGAAAGATCTAAAACACTCTTCTAGCCCCAATTCTTTTTCCAAATAAAAGTACAAAGTTTCGATGTGAGACATATTCATCTCCTCCATTCTTTGTTTTCTAAAATAAAAATATTGGGAAAATATTTATGATCAACACTAGACTCCAGCGATGCTGGAGGAAATATTCTTTCCTTCTTCAAACCTTCTATTGAAGTTATTCTGCTGTGTGCAATAGCTGCATTTTTTGTCAGGATTGCTCTTAACCCAAATCTTCACCTGGCAAACAAACTCATGAATAAACGAATAAAATGGGGAACAAACATGCACTTAGCAAAGAGAATTAGAGGTTTCTCAGGTGTTCTGTTTTGTGGAAAATTAAAACTATCTTTCCCTTTCTCCCAGACAAGGAATGGTTATGTGTCTTGGATTTTAATTGAATTAATTTCTAGAGTTCCCACAATCTTTTCAACATAGCTCAAGAGAATGGCCATTTCAAAGTTAAGTGGCTTGCTACCAGATCTATTCTCATTCTAAAAAGACCTGATGGGACAAAACATGTAAGGGATGGAGGGAAAGAGTGCACTTAGTAAGTTAACACTGCTTGCAAAATAGAGTGAAGGAGCATCTCCATCCCAAGAGTAGTTAAGAACCTCTCTTGTTTAATGCCAGGAGCTAGTTAATATAATCTCTGACAGTTGATGTTTGACCTGGAACAATGGAGATGGAGGGAAAAGAGATTCCACACTATGAAGAACAAAACCTCTGCAATGTATACTGGTGAATAATGGCAAAAGGCGTTAGGGACCCCCTCCACTCTACATCACCTACAACACTTGGCAGTTAAATGCCACTGAGAATCACCCTGTTGGTATCCATACCCCAGTCATTACACTTGAGTCAATAAATATTCTTGACTTTGGGAAGTGTAAAGGAGAAAGTTGGATCCTGGGGCTGAATCTATGGGTAGTGGGTAGAAGTCCCTCAAAGAAGAGTAAAGATTAGAAAAAGGGGAAAACCGGGGTGCCTGGGTGGCTCAGTGGATTAAGCACCTGCCCTCAGCTCTGGTCATGATCCCAGGGTCCTAGGATCTGCTCATGTCAGGCTCCCTGCTGCCACTCTCTTGCTCTCTCTCTCAAATAAATTAATAAAATTAAATAAAATTTTTAAAAAAGAAAAAACAAAAGGATAAAGTCTTTCTTAAAGAGAGACACAGAAATAAGACCAGTGTGGGCATTCCAGAACCCTTTGAAGATAAAAAATGGCTTTCTGTAATGAGGGAGCAGAAGGTAACCTGAGGACATGGCACAAGTTGACACCCTGTAACATCTCCCCCATCCCTGCCCCCTCCCCAAGGTGGGATATGCGTGACATTCCTCAAGCACTCCAGGCTGCCCTAAAACTAAGGGAAAGGAGAAACAAATGGTTAACTAATAAAGATCCCAGTCCAGTAGGACAGGAGTCTCCCTCAGTTTACAAAATATCTTAGTGATTTAGAAGAAAAAAGCATTCTTATCAATAACCTAACTTCCAGAAGAAAACTCCCAACTGTCTTAATGTTAGTGCTTTGCTAGATAGAAAAACAACATCAACTTGACAATAGCAAAGCCTCCAATATCTTGTAGGTCTTTTTAGCATACAAAAGTTCTTTTAAAAACCTCTCTTTTGGGGCGCCTGGGTGGCTCAGTGGGTTAAGCCGCTGCCTTCGGCTCAGGTCGTGATCTCGGAGTCCTGGGATCGAGCCCCGCATCGGGCTCTCTGCTCTCTAGGGGAGCCTGCTTCCTCCTCTCTCTCTCTGCCTGCCTCTCTGCCTGCTTGTGATCTCTCTGTCAAATAAATAAATAAAATCTTTAAAAAAAAAAAAAAAAAAAAACTCTCTTTTGGGGCACCTGGGTGTCTCAGTGGGTTAAAGCCTCTGCCTTCGGCTCAGGTCATGATCCCAGGGTCCTGGGATCGAGCCCCGCATCTGGCTCTCTGCTCTGCTCTGCAGGGAGCCTGCTTCCTCCTCTCTCTCTCTGCCTACCTGCGATCTCTCTCTGTCAAATAAATAAATAAAATCTTAAAAAAAAAAAAAAAAACTCTCTTTTCCTTATGTCCCCCAACTCCCAAGTATTTAATCAGTTACCCCTCACACCCTCAGAGCTTCTCTGCAGAGGGGTCCTGTCCCCATGCTTTAATAAAACCACCTTTTTGCACCAAAGGTGTCTCGAGAATTCTTTCTCGGCTGTTGGCTCCAGACAGCATGTATATCCCAAAGCTACATCATTCTGAACATTAGTAATCAAATTCGTGGTGTCCAGCTTAAAATATTTCCCTCTCGGTTTAAATTTTTCTTCTGGTACCATTTGGTAAAGTCTGGTATGTTCTAGAGCTTTCTGGATTGGGAACAAAATTACCAGGATATGAACGATATATATACATCCACCAAAAGGAGGAAATGGCCAAATTAGAGAATTCTTTGGGCTTTGTTTGGGGATAAGCAGCAGTGAAGTGAGTGATCCTTTATGGGAAGACAGGGAACAGGGAAAGGCAGGTGGTAATTAGGAACAGTCACATGCCAGACACAAGAGCAGAGATGAGACAATCTCTTCTTTTCCTAATGTAATAGAAAGAGGCAATCCTTGATCTGAGAGAAGAAAACACAATGGTGCTACCAAATCACACACTTTACAGTTGAGGTTTCTATTGGGCATCAGCAATCATAAAAATAAGTTTCAATGTCTCACCACTTTGAGTAATTGATGAGCTAATGGTGTCACACTCCAGTCTACTATGTTGCAAATGTCCGAAATAACAAATGTATACTAAAACTTGCTGCTTTAAAGCATTTCTAGAAAAAAGTTTGATGTAAGTTTATTAATTCTATATCATGTGATACTAATAAAATCTCCTGATTTTCACACAGTAGCGATGCTAAGTGGAGATTTAAAAACAACCCATAATTATGAAACAGATTTACAAGGAGGTAAATATATTTTTCATGACTCAATAGGGTATTCATTAAAAGGCCAAGATTTTAAAATAAGAGCAAATTCCCCCAAATCAACTTTTTCAAAAGAGAAATATTTCTGAAAATAAAAAATCCCAGCCTTGCCAAAGACTGTTCATTTGGTTCCCGGAATATTCTGAGATCATTTCCCCACTTCCAGGCACTCCTGCCATCAGTTGATTCTGCATATTGCCATTTGCCTGAATATGTCTTAAAACAGCGTCTCTATCCTGTTATTCTCCTGTCCAATGAAATCTTGTGGTCTTTCAATGCTTGTTAAACTCAGGTGCAATTCCTCCTCCTGGTGTTTATGCTCTACCATATTTTTCTACATATATGGCTGCACAACAAATAATCCCAAAACTATGTGACTTCAAACAATACCCATTTTATTATTTTGCCAGGTTTCTAGGGGTCAGGATGCAGGAGGTAGTTCTGGCATGGAGTGTGCTATGCGGTTGCAGTGCTGGAATGCTGGGAAGGAAGCTACTGGAGCAAATGAGGCGTCACTTTGTGTCATCAGAGGCAGAGCCTCTCCATCTGGTCCTTCTACAGGTGCTACTTTGAGCTTCCTCACAGCTTGGTAGCCAGGAGGCAGTTAGATTGCTGGCGTGGTAGCCAAGCAAGGGCCTGGTGTGATTCCTCCAAAGAAGGAGGCAGGAGGTGCTTAGCCTTTTATAGCCTGGGCTTGAAAATAACGCTGCATCACTTTCACAGTGTACTTTTAGTCCATAGGTCACAGAGGCTGACCCACAAACAGAGGTGTTCTAGACCTCACCACTTACATGAGGAGTCTCAGTGTCACATTGTGTCTCTCTAAGAGTGTATAGAACCAGAGCCATCTTGGAAAATGCCATATGCTACACATGCTCTGATTTCAACTTCATTATTCAGTCTAATGATGTTTTCATTTGCTTTTTCTCCCTACTCCACCAAATATACTCTTTGATATTTGGGTTCTTCATAAAACAAGCACTCTCTCTCATGGCGAGTGAAGAATGAGTTCCTGCTGGACTGATAATTGTGTTTGGCCGTGTGACTAACAGCCAATGGAAAATTAGTGGATATGATGTAAGCAGAGACTTTAAGTGTGATTGTGTGGGTCTTAAACTATAGTTGTCTACCCTAAGAAGAGCTTTTCCTGGCACTGGATGCGCCTTTGGCCAGGATCCCAGGAGGAACAAGAATGGGGCTCATCTAAACCAATCCACAACTTGGACCCAATCTCCACTGGTAGCAATTTCAATCAAATCACCCAGCAAACGAGGTTTGGGTGTTTGCATGTGGCATTAGTTTGGCAGTAGTGACTTGTAAGTTTCTGTTGGTTCAGTTAAGCTAGTTTCTTTATACCTGTTCTAACTTTCCATGTGTAGTCCGATCTCTGTTCCTAGCACTGCTGTGTCTGGCTTGGAATGTTACACCCCATCCTCTTTTATTCAACTGAAATCAGCAGCAAAAGCTACTCGCCCACAGGTGACTACAGACTCATGAGGGGGTCCAGCCTTCCTTTGACTTAGGAGCAACAGTATATGATTTTCGTTTCTTTGAAGCCACTGAGTTTTGGAGTAGTTTTTTACCCAGCAACAACTAACTGATACATGTGTATTTATTAATATTGCTCAAATATATCAAAACACCAGTTCATATTAACTTCTGTGAGATACATATTTGAATTCATAAAAACAAAATGCAGAGAAATTTAAGGAAAAAAATGTATCATTTTGCATAGATTGCAATAAAACCATGCTAGATAAAAGGATATGAGGCCTTGACCCCTCTTTAAATGCTACCTGGTGTTCTAGTGAGAAACTTGATGTTTGTGTTTTTTGCCCATAATTCAATCGTTTACATACTGAGGCACTTTGGACTAAGGGCCCAATCACACTCTCAAGACACTTAGAGGGAAATCTGAGTGTAGGAAACATCGTTAGCATCACTTTGCCATCTTCCCTCCCTCACAGACACCTCTCTCAAGCAATACCCATTTACTTGCAAACTCTTGAAAAAAAAAACATACTATTTGAAACTCCAGCACATTTCTCCATATTTTCTTTTGCTTGAACTTGTTTCTGCTTTTCCCTGCCTATGGAATGCTTAGTAATCCTTAAAATCCCAGCTCATAAATTACCTTCTCCAGAAATCCTTTTTTGACTCAAGATTTGCTTTGTAATTCTGTCCCCACACCACCCTGTAAATATTTCTATCACAGTGTGACTTTGGGTGCAAGAGTAGCATGTCCTCATCACTGACCGAGAGACAAATCTCATCCTGAGGACGAGCACTCCAATTTGTGGAATAATTCTGTATGCCCCCTGGGAGGACTGGGTGTGAACACTGCCAACTCAATGAGTCCGTGAGGTCAAAGGCAAAGGTGTGGGTGAGAGATGAACAGAGTGTAACTGGTTCGGTTTCTTCAATAATGGAACCCCAAAGTGTATAGATACCACTCTGTGTGTCTGATTGACACAACAACATCCGTTCTGGATGCTGAACGTCCCCATGCTGACATGGTAAATTGTTAGCTGCCCTTGAACTTTCAAAGATACAGATAATCAGGTTGTGAGCCTTCCTCTTCAAACAGTTGTTCTATAGTCTTTTAGGTCACCATTTTGGGAAATGAGTCATAACTGGGATAAAAATACTTCCTGATTTGACCACGAAAGTCCTAATTTACTCACTTTAATCTAACAAAATTATCTATAGTATCCCTTTTCACTCTCAAAAGCATCCCAGTTTAGACACTAAATTTCTGTTGTCGCCATGGTCATACCTTTGATGCAAAATAAATCTTTCCATATAACACTAGCAGTTATTTTAAATTCAACAAGAACTAACACTTCCTATAATAAAAGACAGCAATATTTTTTATGCTTTCACTTTTTTATTACTATTTTATTGAATTCAATTTATATATGATAATACAAACCAATTTTAAGTAAACAGTACTCTGAATTTTGGCAAAAGCGTCCACACATGTATGCACCATTCTAATTAAGATACAAAACAAAAAGTATTCTTTTTTTTTTTCCCCCTGATTTCTCCTTTTATTGGGACACAGACACAGGGCACATCACAAGGTGAGAAGCAGCATGGTGTCCCCTGGTAAGCCCCAGTTTCTTCATGTACCTTTTTGGTCTATTCTCTGATTCCTCCAGGAAATAACATTTTTTATTTCCAACACCATTAATTAGTTTGTGCTCCAAGTTTCTATAAGTGGAAATATATGGCATGCATCATTTTTCATTTGTTTGCTTCCTTTGCTTACAGTAATGCTTTGATATTCATACATGGTGTAGTATATATCCTTAGTTCATTCCTTTTTATTACTGAGTGGTATTCTAGGTACACATAAGACATAATTCGTTAATCCATTCACCTGAAGATGAGGCCAAAGATGATATGAATATTAAAGTACAAGTCTTTAAAAAATAAAAAGTTAAATAAAAATATTAAAATACAGAAAACAAAGTACATGCCTTTTTGTGGCCAAAAATGTTTATTTTTCTTGGATAAGTATGCCATGGTGAAACTGTTATGTCATGGAGTAGGAATATGAATACATTTATTAAAACACAATCGAACTCCTCTAGCTGGTTATACCATTCTTTACTTCCAGCATCAGCGAGAGTCCTCATTGCTCCACATCCTTATCAATGCTTGATATTTATAGTCGATTTAATTTTAGCCATGATGGCAAGTGAAGTAGTGACAATAATCTCTGCATATTAGTCATAACCAAAAATATTTTTCAAAAATACTTTCCACAGATACAGTCTACCATGGACACAGAAAACAGAGATGTTTTCATGAAGCCAAAGAAACACAAAATAAAGGTAATTGATTTTAGATCATCTACTTCATCGTTATTTAAATACTTTTGAATATATCAAAAATTTGAGGGAAAAAAAGGAGAGCTTGGAAAATCACATATATTTTGAATATAGTTTTCTTCTAAAAAAGTGATTGTCATACACTGACTTGAGAGATTATTTTCAGTTATGCTGCTTAGTGCCTCGATAATCATTTCAAAGGAAGGTTTGGGGGATTCTTTTTTATGGTAAGTTATAAAATATGGTAATAATCTTAAAATCCTAAAGTTTGATGTATTTTCTTAACAGGTCAAGAAAATTATATCTTTAGTTCAGTTAGCTCACTTTAGAGTAATATGACTCACAAAACTGTGTTCAGAGAAAAATAGGGAATGTGAAAATTTGAGGCCAAAATTCATGATGTTAATTTTATTAAATGGTTATGTGATCCCAGAAGATCATGTAAAGCCTTACTTACTTAAAAATCAATGTTGGTAGTTAAAGGCAGCTGAAGAGCAATCTCAGCTTGAATGCATTTATTTTTATTTTTAAACATCTGGTTATACTTTTAAAGAATTCTAATTATAAAGAATATTTTTAAGAGCTCAATACAGTGTTAGACTAAGGAAGAATAATCTAAATTCAAGATAGAATTTGATGTTTATAGTACCCACCCACATAGTCAAGGAAGCAAATGGCAAAAAGGTAATTTACCTATAATCAGTTCAGTATCTCCATCTGCTCAGTGGAGCAACCCAAATTATAAAATGAAAATCTATTACAGTTAAGGCTGATTATTATCCAAAGATGACTCTCTACAGTGTAACTTTGAGGAAAGACATGCAATGACTAGAATCAATCATCAATCACCATATCAGCAGAAATTCATTATTCTGTCAGCCTAGGAGCTTTGGATAAAATGCATTTCATAAATCTTAATGAAAGATATCATCTTTGCTGGGAAAGAAATCATAAACACAATTTTATATCAAATGAAAAGATAAACTTAACATTTACTTATCAAAGCTACTTTACAGTGCAATTGCTTTTCAAATATGTTTTATTACTATTAACACAGCAGTAACCCTGTTTTACTATCCAAAATACTCTTTACAAATCCCTTAAGTACTAGAAAAAATTTTAAAAAATATAAAATATAAAAATATAAGTAAAATTCTTATTTTGACTTTACCAAATCAGAAGTTAGAATACATTAACTTATGGGTAGCTGCACAAAAGCACATAGGGTGACTAGCCATACTTCACTAGGCTATCTATAAAAATGAAGTTCCTGAAAGTTCAGATATAACAAGAAACTAAAAGCATCCAAGCTTAAGAAAAAATTAAAAAATAGCTGGAAGAATGTCTTAAAGTACTTTAATAACAAAAGAAATAAAATTAATAAAGCAAGATAAGTATGATTTTATTCCAATGGAATGTCAACTAAACTCAAAATATGGTACTGCTATTATAGCCATCCATGGAAAAATCTAGCACTCTCTGTGATTCCCACCCATCGCATGTCCTTACCCTGGACACAACTGAACCATGAGCTCTGTCTTAGAAGGGTTTTGGTGTGGATTCCCTTGATCTTTATGTATTTTACCTTTTCCCCCATAACGTGGCAATCTCGACCTCTCCATCAAGCCAATTCCATACTTACTTGGTTTTGTTTGACACTAATATCTATTGAAATAATTATTTATTCATTATATAATTAATGTCTTTACTAGTTTTTTATTAGGTGCATTGTTTTTATTAGTTACAAAGCTGCATAGTGTTCCAGCCGTCAACTTTTGACTATTTTGGCATAAGCCCCTTTAATTTTCATCCAGTGATTCTGCAGAACAGGAGGGTTTGGGCAGTTCTTTTCAGAAATATACATACTATGTAGTAGCAGCTGTGTTTACAAGGCACACATACAAAATCATATGATAGGTGTTTCTACCACTCCTAATATAGGAGAGAAAAGGAAACTGTATCTAAATATCGTTATCCTTGCTCCAGTCCTGCCAAGTGTTAGCACATGCACACGTACACACACACTCACACACACACACACACACACACAGCTACTCACATTCACTCTGCCAATGAACGTGATGATGACATAAAACCCCTGAATGACATAAGATATATAAAATAATTTAGTCATAAATTTAGCATCATGGTGGGTACTTACGTTAAGTGTGGGAGGACATATCCGTAGGCCCCTGGGTGTTTGCATTCTCAGGACAGATACAAATAATATCCACACAATTACGTGGTGTAACTGTATCAAGCAGCAGGAATTTTTATCAAGATAGGATAGGAAATATCTCAAGAGTTCAGAAAAAGGAAGATCAATGGACAAGGTCAAACCAAATGCAATATAATGTAGAGTGGTTAGAGAAACTGGAGACAACATTCCCATCTTCTTGAGCATCAATTTTACCTAAAGGTAATTTAAAACTTTAATCATATCATTGTGAAACATGGTTATGTGTGTCAATTTTCAAACACATACAGATGACCTAGAAGAGCTTTCTATGGTGGGACATTTCAGGCTCACTCCATCATTCTTTCCATATCCTTATTTTATTTTTTAATTAGAAAAATGTTAAACAGAATTGAGAAAATATTATTCTAAATACCCATCCATACATCATCCATGTTGAATATTTTTCCATATCTGCTTTAAACCACATTAGAGAACCGTGAAGTTGTCAGTGCCTCGTTGTATACCACTGTGATATCAAACCCATCCTACTCTCTGCAGAGAACACTCATCATCCTAAAGAGAGCATACATACTTTCTGCCTCTGTGTTCATGCTTTTAGCCATAGACAGATATCCTGAAACAATGTATCATATTTGCTTTCATTATTTTACCAGTTCTCATACAAAAGATCATTTTATATAACGTTGCGCAGCTCACTTCTTTCCCCCATTCACTGTGAATTTTTAAGAATTATTCAGGTTGATATCTTTAGATCACTCATTTCAATAGCTATGAAACGTTCTATTGTATGAATATGCCAAAATAATTTTCTCTTTATCATCTTTGATAGACATTTTTCTCTATTGCAAAGAATGCTTCTAAGAACTTTTCTTGGTGTGTCTCCTTTTGTGCAAGTGCAAAAGTATCTCCACTTGATTCCTAGAAGTGGAAATGCCAAGCAATAGGCTATACATTGCTTCAGTGGACTTCACTAAATTGTAATGCACGGTGTTGACAGCAGAAGTGAACTCCATTTGTGCCATTCACCGAATATATCTGTCTCTCTGCTTTCCAGGCATTTCCGACCCACTTAGGTTTAGGTGGGATCATGTGACTGGTTTTGACCAATAAGTAGTGAAGAGAAGAGTGGTTGCTTTTTGCTTTTTTTAAGGATATGATGTTATTTTGCATTGTATTTCACTTTGATTTTCTTTGATTGCATATAAAGAGGTTACGCATTCCTTAATTTGTTTATTGACCATTAGGGTTTATTAGCCATCAGAATTTCAGCATCAATAAATTCATCTCTTTGCCAATTTTCCTATTGCATTAGCTAGATACATTTTCTCCATTATTTGCCATGCATTTTACATTCTGGATACATAGCAACTAACAGGCTATAAATTTCCAGTTTTCTCCTGGTCTGCATCTTATCTTTCTCTGTTATGTACCACATCTTCCATTATGCAGAATATTTTTAAATTTAATGTATTTATATATATAAAATTATGCTTTTAAGATTTATAACTTTTTGCACATTTAAAGTAGATTTTCTTACCTCATATATGTAACCTTATAATTTTGCTTTCATTTGTATTTTGAGTTTTGGTAAAGGGAAAAATTATAATTTGGTATATGGAATAACATATTTCTTTCAGAAATAGTTAGACCCACAGTCAGAGACATATATAAAATTTGTTTCATAGAGTGTATGTCTTTCTTTTTTTTTTTTTTTTTTTTAAGTAATCTCTACATCCAATGTGGGGCTCAAACTTACAACCCAGAGATCAAGTATCACATGTTCTTCCAACGGAGCCAGCCAGGTACCCCAGCTAGATTTATTTCTTAAAAATTATCCAACACTAGTAATCACAGTGTATTTTAAATATCTGAAAATACTCTGTCATTAATGCAGTGCTAAAATATTTTGAATAGTGTGGAACCACCTTTCAATTGCCTCCAATAAAGGATCTTAATTTTAGGTTTCCTAAAGTTAAAAAAAAAAATAGCTCAGAACAGAATAGAGTGAGCAAAATAATATTTTATTGACCTTTGTGACACTGTCCAGCTAGAAGCACATGCAATCAAGGTTATTTTGTGCAATGCTAAAATCAGTACTTAAGTTATTTAAAGAATACACAAAATGGGACCTCTGTGAATATTAAGGCCAACTGATTGGCTCAGACCAACCTTTCAAAGAATATTTTTTTAAAAGTATGATTTTTTAAAAATCTTCCTAAAAGTAGTAATCATTAAGTAAATAATTACCAGGCCAAAACCAAGAAGAAGAAAAGAATAACAAAAGACAAGGCCAAAACTCAGAAGACTTTTTCTTTTATTCCCTGAGGGTGTTTTTTTTTATTATGAGAGAAAACCCCTGAAACATAAATGAGCTCTGGTGATCACATAAGACCAAGGTGAAGACATCAAAATTTAGAGTTCCCATTTCATGGGAAATGCATCTAATTTTAAATATTTGGTTTGGAATTTTAATTAACCTCTTTCTAGATGCACAAATTCAAATGATTAGGTTTTGGGGTTAAGTGTGAATTGGGATTAACTAGGTAAGGGTAAAGATTAGGTAAGTGAAAAGTGTGAATTGGGACTGAACTAGCTCTTTCCTAAAGTTGAAATATAGCTTTGATTCATCTGGTTGGTCAGGAATTCTCAAGCACTGAACTTGGACTGAAGTGGGTTTTGGGGGAAAGGAGATGCACTTCCACAGACAACTGTGGATTGCCTAGAGCAGGAGCTGGCAAATCACAGCCCTCATCTCCTTCTCTTAATAAAGTCTTTTTTTCCAACACAGCCACACCCACTCGTATATACACATCTGTAGCTGCTTTAGCTCTAAAACGATTGACCTGAGTATTTGCAACACAGACAGTACCGTACACAAAACCTCAAATATTCACTACCTAGCTCTTTACCGAAAGTTTGCCCACCTCTGGTCCACCGAACACCCTTCTGGTTTATCTTTTTCTGATTCTTTGGGAGTTATTGTGCCATACTGTGAGTTGTAGATAATTGATATAAATACACAGAAATCCTTGTCTGTAGATGTGCAAGTTACACACTCAAGCAATTTCTCTCCACCACTGTGGTGGCAGCTATCTTCAGTTGCAATATTCCTGATCTATAAATATGTTCTTCAGATTTCCCTTTGAGCTCATTAACATCTCCCCACCTTCCTAATGAATGAGTTAACGTGTTCATCGCTATATGTGCATGAAAGTCATGGTTTCAAATTCTTTGAACATTATTCTTTACTAGTGCTCTCAGACGGAATTGTCAATGTTTGAGGTTGAGCTACGTCATTGTGTAACCAAGTCCCTCTTAGAGAACTCACATTAACTTATTGATGAAAGAGGTAGGAACACTTGGTTTCTTTACACCATTTTGCCATGTTGCAGTTTACGTGTAGTCTCCTATTGGACGTCAGCCTTCAAGAGGACAAAGTGCATCAGATCCACTGAGATCGAATAGGTTGAGATACACGAAATACAGGGCTCCACACGTGGACAGTTTTGCTGTTTGCGGAACAGCCACATATTTGTGTTCTAAAATCAGGGGAATTCTGTTCAGTGCTTTTCATATGAGTTCCATAAAAAATTGGTGCGTTTACAATTGTGCATACTGCATTGTTCAGTCCATTTTTGCTGGAAGCTTGTTCAGTGAGAACTAAGTCCCACACTTAAGTTGTATGCATCTGATAATTAAATACATTTTTCAATGATTTGTTCTGGCTCTGTATATTTTGTCTCAGTCTGTTTGGGCTGCAATAACAAAATACCATAGACTGGGTGGTTTAAACAAGACGTTGACTTCTCACCGTTCTGGAGGCTGAGAAGTCCAAGATCAAGGGGCCAGCCTGGTTGGGTTCTTGGTGGGGGCCCTCTTCCCAGCTTGCCCATACCTGTTGTCATGCTATGTCTTTACACGGTGGCCAGAGAGAGAGAGAAAGCTCTAGTCTCTCTTCTTCTTGTTGTAAAGGCAGTAATAGTATTATGAGGTTCCCACCCTCATGAGTCTTCTAAATTCGATTATCGCCCAAAATCTCCATGTCCACACACCATTACATGGGGGATTAGAGCTTCATTCCATGAATTTGGGCAATTTCAGTCCATGACACACTTCAAAATGTGCTTCTCCTATGCAACCCAGATATTTCCAGTGCTGTGTACTGAAGGGAAAGATATGCTGATACAGGTGGCAAATAGAACTGTATATGAATGTGACTATAAACCACTTGGACGGATCCCACTGAACACAATTCAAAGGTATCCCCATCTCTACCCCCACTTACTGGATCCCAAAAGCAGCTGAAACCACCCAACCAGAGGGGAAGTGTGACTGAGAGGAAAGCAGAATGGAAGAAACAAGCTAACTTAAGCAATGGCAGTTAAAATATTTCATATTCTTAAAGTCCTGCCAGGGCCTTTCATGAAGTATGCCATAAAATATCTCTCTCTACAGTCTGAGGGCATTCATTTTGTGTCTTCAAGGGCTTAAGGCTTCTACCCTGTGGAAATATATTTAAATAATGACCGGTGGTTGGAGAAAGATGATGTTTCAAATGTCATTACATCTTAATGTGATTACAGGATGAAGAGGCACAGGAAATGACCAAGACAAGACTTATCTGATCCTGCCTTACTTGATTTCAAAATGTAAAACAATGTTTTCAAGGAAAAATCTTCCTCTTGCAGCAGCATAAAGTTTAGCCCCAGATAAAATACTCCATCTGTCTCCTAAGAGGAAAAACATCTTACCTTCTCAGATAGTCAAGAATAAAGCCTGTTGTGGATAACACATGGGAAATCAAATTTAAAACCTTTTATGAGGTTGAAGCACATAGTGGTTTCAACTACCCAATTTCAGGTTTAATCAAAGGGCCATAAAGAATAAAAATTGACCTGATTCCTATACATAGGCCTAAATGTTCTTGTAAATCCTTCCAGGTACACGGTTTCCATGAGACCACATTGCTGGAACTCTTTTGCAAATCTGGGAAATCATTACCGCATCATGTGGCTTCTGTGCCTGGGAATGGGTGTATAGTCAGTATTTCACTTTTCTTTTGTCATCACCAAAGCCACGTCATTAAGAGTGTTTCTTTGTTGTTGTTGTTGTTGTTGTTGTTTTGTTTTTTCACTGCAAAGAGCATCTGACTATTTGACATCTTGAATTGCTCAATTTCCTCGTGATTTACATGGGCAGATGTCCCACTGTTCTGGTGCTCACCCACTAAATTTGGATAACTTCTCCACATAAAAAGATTTTGTGTCTGCTCTTTAAATATATAGGAATTAATGTTTTAAATGAAGATGTTGTGCTTGGTAGGAAAACTGCAAGCTCTGCTGATTTTCTGAGACTATTTTCAATCAACATGTATTCATGAAATTAGAAAGAGCACTCTGACCCATATGAGTATTGATCTCTACAATAAGTCCTGTGCAACTTACCTTTAAAATATATGTGTTTTCAAGTATATCATTGTATGTCATAAATATTAATAAACTTAATCCTATAAAATAAGCTTGATCATGCAAAAACCTCCCAGGTAATCATACTTAATATGCACATTACATTAACTTTTCCCCTAAACCCCAACAAATAACAGTAAAAATATAAGTTTAAAGCCTTGGAATATAATTTTATATATGAAGAGATTATATAAAAGGTATAAAATTCAAGTTATAAAATAAAACAATAAACACAAATAAATAAATCGCAAGGAAGAAAAGTACAGCTTAAGGAATATAGTTAATAATATTATGATAATGTTTTTTGGTAACAAGTGGTAACTACATTTATTGTGTAGAGCATTGTGTAAAGAATTGTCCAATCCCACTATATTGTACACTTGAAACAAACATAACATTATATGTCAACTATAAACTAAATATAATTTAAACTAAATTATCTGATTTATTATATATAATTGTTTATAGTAACATGACACCATGTGTTTCTGTGGTTATCTGTTGTATTGTTTTCTCTTCCATATCTCATTTTGGTTTCTGAGCCCCTCTGTTTGATTTGTAGTTATTGTCATTAAAGCATTGCTGATTTTATTTATTTTTTTTTTTTAGAAAAACTGGTCATTACTTTCAATGTTATGTTATTGTTTATTCTAGTCTCTATCTTATTTATTTCTGATTTTTCTTTGTTATTTCCTTCCTCTACTAAGTTTCAGCAAAGTTTTTTTTCTTTTTCTAGTTCCTTGTGGTGTATCTTAAATTGTTTATTTAAAAATTTTTTAACTTTTTTTCCTAAAGCAAGCATTTATAACATAAATTTCACTTTAATATCTTCTTTTGTTGCATCCCATAGGTTTTGGAATATCGTGTTTTCTTTTTCTATGGTTTTGATATTTTGATCTGCATTTGATTTCTTATTTGGCCCATCGGTTGTACAGTAGTGTGTTGTTTAATATTTACATTTAAATATTTAACATTTATATTATAAAAAACCAAATATATATTATATATTAACACATTAATTATATTTAACATATATTTATGTAATATATTCATATTATTAATTATATTATTAATTATATAATTAATTTTATTATTAACATTATATATAATTTTAAAAGCCACACCGATAATTGGAGAGAAAACTACAGCAATAAAATGTTGAAAGTTGAAAAGTACAAGGACTAGGGTGACATGACTTAGCAACCTAAGCGAAATTAAATCTGAGCTGGCAGTGTAAAAAGTCAATAAAAAAAATCCTGATTTATACCACAAAGTTCCAAAATGACTAAGAAATTTGAGGCACAAGGAATTTACAGAAAAGGAAAAAACAGAGACTAACACTATAAGGGTGGTTTAAAAATAGTTTTTTAGGCATAGCTAGATTCAAATAGTGCAGAGGATCAGAGGGGAAACTGAATGGGAAGAAATAAGAGAGGGAGACAAACCATGAGACTCTACTCTGGGAAACAAACTGAGGGCTGCAGAAGGGGAGGTGGATGGGGGATGGGATAGCTGGGGGTTGGGCATTAACGAGAGTGCATGATGTGATGAGCATTGGGTGTTATATACAACAGATGAATTATTGAGCACTATATCAGAAACTAATGATGTACTATATGTTGGATAATAGAATTTTAAAAAATAAGAAAACTTTAAAAAAAAGAACAGCTAGAATCTTAAGTGTTCTTTTTTTCTCTTCTGGCAAAAAGTTGACCAATAGCAAATAGAAAACTAAAAAAAAAAATAAATAATACCTTCTGAGGAGTTAAAATTGTGGATGAACTTTGTGAACCTTGTAAATCTATATACTATGTATAAAACTGATAAAAACAAAAGTTTTAAATGTAAAAAATAAAAATAGCTGTAGTGAGATTCTCATCCAGGGTTAAGAATAAGTACTAAAACCTCACTGCTGCAAGGCCTTGGGTGCATTTTGCCCTCCTCAGAGGTTGAAAGGGAGTCATGCAATTGAGGTGGCACCAGATTCCATAGAGGTGCTCAAGTCAATCAAAAAACTAAGTACACACCCAGGTGAGATTGTGTCTCCCCTAACTGGGCTCTAGAGTAATACCAACTGTATTGCCTTCAACTTTCACCATCACAGGTCAAGAGAGGGCCCCATGAACCCATCCTTTCCTAATCCTAACCACCATCAGCTTCACCACTATTACCTGCCTTGAATCTGTTTACGGATACATCTCAGTAACTGAACATATCTCTTTGTGATCATTGTTCCAAGTTTGCAGACTTCCCGGTCTACTTTTCCTCTCCTGGTCTCTAAGGTTCCACACAGATTTCCACACACCACTTGTGCATAGGACTTCTCCCATCTCTGACCAACTCCTAAAGCCTTTCTACTATGCCCTCTGGAACTGGTGGTCCACTATCAACAGAACATCTTGTATCCTCAATCTATTCTCCAAACATTCTCTTTGCTTTATGCAAATCCTTGACTTTGTTCTAAAGACACTGCTTCCTCTGTTGTCCTCTTAAGTGGGGACTACTTTCTTTCTCCTAAGGCTCATTGCCAGTCTCAGATCGTTCTCTGTTCCTCCTCCCTAGGAATCTGTCAGCTTTGATGCTGACATCTGATCCTACCATCTACTGTCCCTGTTGTTACTGCTTTCTACTGGCTACCCATTTCTCCTCTTCATTCTCCAATGACATTAGCTTCCGAATCCTTGTTATTCTTGACAACCAGAAATCTATAAATGAAAATATGCATTGTCCTTTCAATAGATTCCCTCTTATTTCTTGAGTTTTTCTCCTTTGATGATGCAATGATTTTATTTGGCAACTTACCTCAACAACTCACTTTTTATTATTTATTATTATTTAAGATTTTATTACTTATTTATTCAAGGCAGGAAGGGCAAAGAGAGAATCTAAAGCAGACTCTACACTGAGATTGAGCACCGACATGGGCTTGATCTCATGACCCCAAGACCATGACCTGAGGGGAAACCAAGAGTTGGGTGCTCAACCGATTGAGCCACCCAGGTGCCCCTCACCAACTCATTTTTAACATCTTAGTCTAGATTTTGTCACGAAAGCTGAAATCCCTCTCTAGTCTCCATGTTAAGAATCCTAATTCATTCACCACAACTTTTCCTTTCTTCATCCCCTCCTTCTGCCATACCACCACCATCCATTCTTTGGTTCGGACAGAACCTCCAATTCTTTGATTCTATCACTCATCTTCCCTCATTTTGTTAATCTTTTCATTCTCCCACCCAGCCAGCTTAAAGTCCATGGTTAATCATCATAATCAGGTCACTGTCACAATTTTCTATTCCCTTTTCCTTTTTTCACTGTCATTTCTCACTTGGCAAAATCATACACCTGGGTAAACACAACTTCAAACCCATTTCCTGCCTGACCATGCAGCTATGTACCTGAAAACAAAAACAAAGACAATAATAATAATAATACATGACTACATTAACTAGTTTCCTTTTAAACCCATGAGCACAAAACTCAGTGAGTCCTTAATGCTATAATCACACTGGACATGGCTCATCACTGCAGTTCCCCATTCTTCGAGAATAATGGATATTTTTCTCCTCTCTCTTTAAGCCCAACTCCTCTCTCTTTAAGCCCATCAATCTCACTCTCAGCTGATAATTGTATTAGTCAGCTCAGGCTGCCATAACAATATCCCATAGACTGGATGGATTAAACTGCAGAAATTTCTTTCCCACAGTTCTGGAGGCTGGGCCATGTAAGATCAAGGTGTCAGTGAGGTAGATTTCATTATGAATTCCCTTGGCTTATAGGAAGACATTATCTCACTGTGCGCTCTTCTGACCTCTTCTTGGCCTGTGAGTAGGGAGAGGCCACTGATCCTGCCAGATTAGGACCAGCCCTTATGACCTTATTTAACTTTAATTGCCTCCTAAGGGTTCTATCTCCAAATACCATCACTTTGAGGGTTAGGGCTTCAATGTATGAATTTTAAGGGACATAAACATCGAGTCAGTAAATATAACTTCGATTTCAACTTCAATAAGGAAACAGAAACATTCACAAATATTCACCACCTCTTCTACCCACTGACTAACACCTATAGCTCTCACTCTCCCTTCTAGCCTTTACCAAGAAGAACTATCCATATTCTGATCTAATGCCAATTGCTAAACTTGTGCACTGAACTCCATATTTTCTTGTATATTCAAGGATATGGTATCAGATCAGCAATTCTGTGTTCTCAACCTTATCTAATGAAACATTTTCCCTCTGTACTGGTTCATTCCTATCAACATACAAACATCTTTTATGTTTTCTCATTTCAAGAAAAACTTATCCTGACCACACACGTCTGGCATTTACATTTCTTTTCTCTTTTGCAGCAAACTTTTCCATAATGATCTACATTTACCGTCTCCAATTCCTCTCTTCCTTTTCTCCTGTATCTCCAATCAAGTTTTCACCCACATCATTTCACTTGCTCTCATAAAGGTTGCCAAGATCCTCCATTAGTCTAAATCCAACAATCGGTTAGCCCTCATTTTGTTTGTTTGTATCTTATTAGACTATTAACACCATTTACCCCAGATGATCATTTCTTTTTCCTAAATATACTTCCTTTGCTTGACTTCTAGGATACCAAAATATTTCAGTTTTCTTCCTACATCACTGGTGGCTTGTACAGGGCATCTATTGTTTGTTTATCTACCTGGTGACTCTATGTTGACTTTCTTCATGTACCTTTACTCCTTTAATTTCTACTTGAAGGTATATAATCTCATAGATTAAAATACCACTCATATGCTAACTTTCCCAAATCTGTAGCTCCAGTATGGATCTCCAGATATCTCTCCCGAACTCCTGGAACTTGTATCTAGTGGTTGAGGTGACATCTTCACTTCCATGTCTTAGGGGTAGCTTGTATTGAACATGTGCTAAATTGTCCTCTAGCTATCCTGATCCTACTTTAATGGCAATTCCTCTATTTTCTGAAGCCAAAGCCATTTGGTGCCATCTTGACTCCCCTTCTCTTACATCTCACATTCAGTCTAAAAGGAAATTCTGTTGACTATACTTTGAAAACATATCCAGAATTCCCAGCACATCCACTGCTTCCAGTCTGCCCTTTACCATCATTCTTTCTTACCTTGATCATTGCCATAGGTTTCTAACAATTTTCCCTGCTGTTACCTTGCCAACAATTCACATTCTATTTTTAATCTATTCGAAAGCCACAGGGATTCCTATACAACCTAAGTCAGGTCATGGCATTGCTCTAGTCAAAACCCAACAATGGTTCCCAATGTTCTAGGACACAAGAACATAGCACTTCAATCACATACAAGGACCTGTTAGCTCTCTGACCTCATTTTTCCCCTGATAACTTACGGAACACTCACAAACATTGTTGTCCATCAAAGACAACCAGCATGCTTTACCTGTACCCACTGCCTGGACCACTATACCCTAATATTTGCTTGCCTGACTCCTTCAGTTCCTTTATACCCTTCTTTAATATCACCTGCTAAGAAGACCCTGCCTGATCATCTTCTATAATTTCCCACCTGAAAACTCCCTCTCCATGGCGCTCACAATCCTTTATCCTGTTCTATTTTTTCTTTATCTGTTAACATTTATCAATTCTTAAGATATCAAATAATAAATATATGTGTTCCTATTACACCTTTTACTTACTTAATAGCCTTGTCATTTAGTGTCTCCTCCTTCTCCTGGTGTGTAAGTTCTAAAAGCAAAAATTTCCGTCTTGTTCAACAATATCTCCAAATGACTAGAGCAGTGCCTGGCACATAGTTGACACTCAAAAGACCTCTGAAAGCATAAATTAATATTGAAATGTTGTAAGCTAATAATACAATATTTTTAAAACCTTATATGGATAATTGAAGAAATCTAACTGGGGATTTCAATAGATTAGAGGTTTGGGAGTATGTGAGTTGAATATGGAAGACACAGGAAAAGAGAGTGCCTTGTTTACAGAGAAACTATGAAATAAAAGGGGTTTACCAAGGCAGGTAGAAACATGGATAAAATCTACAACCCCAAAGCCTCATACTTTGTCCAAATATCTGGTTGCCATGCAGTCCAGGCCAACTGAGTCACCAGGACAAAATAATTAAGCTTGGAAATTGATTCTAAAGTTCTCCTAAAATGGCATCATTGATTCCCTAGTGATTAATCATTTTTAACTTTTAAATTTTTAAAATTGGGCATTAAACAACAAGTTTAAGCAACCCCTTAATAGTTATAATGTTGTATTAAAGAATAATCCTCACACGTTTTATGTTTAAGCTTATGTAATATTTAAAAGAATTTTGCCTGTTGTCATAGCAGGTTAGTTTTTAATTTCAATTTAAAACATCTAAGTGAGTAATTGTTTTAGACTGATAATTTTAGCTTTAAATCCCACAAGGTTAATAAAAAAAATTAGATCTTAATAAAGAATACTAAAAAACCTAGACCCATCTAAGGCTTAAGATTTCTAAGAATTATGTCTATACATGGGAATTTTATTTTTATTTTGGGTAAGGAAACTGAGGACCTTAAAATAAGAATCAAATATATTACAATTACAAATTATTTTTACATATTAAAATATATTGAATTATTTTGTAAAATTGGTTTTAATGTCATTAAAATGTATCAGGTTTATCAGGAGAAAAATGAGATACATAGTTGAACATAAAAGCTTAATGATGCATCAGAGCTTTAGAGTTTCTCATTTGTCATTTAATAAATGAGTCATTAATTTAAAAAGTAAAGTGTCTCTGAACTAATCTTTTCCGTGCACAAAAACATCCACAATTTGTGAAACACTTCACACTAACATAAATGAGTTAAGCAAAAGTTGTTGGAGTGATGTTATTTTGAAGAAGTACGGCTGAGGAAGAAAGAACATGAGGAACTGATGTTGGGGCAAGAAAGTGAGCCCTACAGGTAAAGAACCAGGACCATCATTACTTGTCCCACCTGTACGCAGTCCAACAATATGAACTGCAATGGACAGGTACCCTGTATACCTTCAGCAGTCCCCCTCACATACCTGCCACATCTCCCCACTTTGCTGCCCAAGAATTTTTTGCAAACACTGAAGAACTCACCATGAAACTCAAAAAACATACAGACTATAATACTGTCAGGGGCTAACCTCAACTACTTTGAGATTGTGAGTTAACAAATTCTCCACCAAACTTCAGCTTATCCCTACCTTGAGTACAGTTTATTCCTACTTAACGTAAGCAAGTTTATCCCCTACTGAGGCTCTAGCATATGTGGTGATAACCAGTGTAACACAGCATCGTATACCAGCATTTCCTTCTATGATATCTTACTTTTTCTTGCTTCCCAGCATCACCTCCCAAGTAAACAATTTGTCCCTAAGTCCTTTCTCAAGCTGAACTTTTAAGGAAAGGCAAAGCTACAACAATATATCAACATATTCTCAAAAAGACTTCTACTTCCAGCCAAGCTGAAGTAACAGTGACTGGATTTACACTCCTACTTTACACAACCAAAAACTAAACAAGAAGCAAGGAATTTCAAGATCTTGAATGTCAGATAATGAAAGACCATGATCAGTAACAGAGAATAAATAAACAAAGTGAGTTAGTTATACAATCCCCCCAGCTGACTGCCTGAAGATACTGTCCAGACCAGAATACACATGGAGAGACAACTTAAATGGAGCCTGGTGATGTCCCTGAATTAAGAAGGAGGAGCTGGGATTTGTGTGTGTGTGTGTGTGTGTGTGTGTGTGTGTGTGTGTGTGTGTGTTGAGGGAGGTGTGGCAAGTGGAGTTTGCTGGGATGGATTTCATAAAGAAGACAGCTGCACAAAGAGGGAATCAGAGATGTTTGCAGAGCATCTCTCTCAAGTATTCAGTTGAATACTGATCAGCTCTCTTGAAAACTACCCAAGAAGCAGAAAAGAAGTACTCATAAAATAGAAATAAGCGATTCTCAGGGATCAAGAAAGGCTGGGAATAGCTCCTGTTCCCTATCACCCTGGTGAAAAATCTCATACTTCATGAAACACTAGATAAATCAGACATTAAGGAGGAAAATTAGCAACAGTCTAACTGCTGCTCTAGTCTAGTCAGCCTGACAAAGCTTAAACACAAAACCTGAAATGATCAACTATTTTCATATAACTTAAAGACTTCCTGCAGCAAAGCTTGGGAATATTCATGGGACTACAAAACATAGCTGGTGCTCAAGAAGAAAAAGTGAAAGGACATCCAACTACAGGTGGCCAAATATACAAGGTCAGGAAAATAAGAGCCAACATGAGGAAGAAAATAAATTGATTGAAATGGACGGAAAAATGACACTTTGGGTGGAGTTAGATAAAAGCATTAAAAGAGTTCCTATAATTGTATTCAATATGTTTTGGAAAATGCAGGCAAGATTGAGCATGTTAAGTAGACACATGGAAAACATGAAAAAAAGAACCAGATAGAATTTCTAAAGTAAAAAAACCAGAGGGCCTGAAATACATGAATACACACACACATGCACACAGATACACACACACATGGTGGAGTTTACATGGATTACACGCTGCCTAAGAAAAGATTAGTGCACTTCAAGATACAGCAGTACATACTACCCAAAATGAAACACAAAGACTGAAAGCAAAGATAATCAGACACTAGCAAGCTGTGGCCTAAGAGATGGGTAACTGAAGTCCTCAAAAGAAAGGAGCAAAGAGAAAGGCATACAGATATAAATTAGCACAGAAAAGGATATCAATATAGTAGACATTAGGGAAATGCAAAGGAAAACTGCAGTAAGATCCTGCTACACACCTATCTGAATGGCTAAGATTAAATGGCTCCTAGGGCACCTGTGTGGTTCAGTCCATTAAGCATCTGCTTTCATTTTGGGTCAGGATCCCAGGATCCTGGGATCGAGCCTGCTTCTCTCTCTCCCACTGCCTGCCACTCCATCTGTTTGTGTTCCCTCTCTCTCTCTCTCTATGTCAAATAAATACTTTTTTAAAAAAAAAAATTTAATATTTAAATAAATAAAATGACTGGATCTTTTTTTTTTAAAGATTTTGTTTATTTGAGATAGAACGAGAGTGAGAGATAGAAAGTACAAGTGGGGGAAACAGCAGGCAGAAAGAGAAGCAGGCTCTCCACTGAGCAGGGAGCCTGAGGTGGGGCTCGATCTCAGGACTCTGAGATCATGACCTGAACTAAAATCAAATGCCAAACCGACTGAACCACCCAGGCGCCCCCAAATGACTGGCTCTTTACCAAGTGCTGGCAAGGACATGCAGCAACTGAAAACTCATACACTGCTGCTGACCTGGCCATACCACTTTCAGGTATCGATCTAGGAGGAATACAGTTAGAGACGCCCATACAAAGACATATACATAAATGTTTATAACAGCTCTATTTGTCATCACCAAAAATTAAAAAAAAAAAAAAAACAATGTATTAACAAACTGTGTGTGATCCATACAATGGAATTCTATTCAGCAGTAAAAAGGAATGACTTGTGGACACAGGCAACATGGACCAATCACAAAATAGTGTGTGGAGTGAAAGAACCACCCGCAACCACCATCGCACATAAAAAAGATACATAATAGGGGTGCCTGGGTGGCTCAGTTGGTTAAGCATCAGACTCTTGGTTTTGTCTCAGGTCATGATCTCATGGTTGTGAGATTGAGCCCTGCATAGGGCTCTGGGCTCAGTGCAGAGTGTGCTTGAGATTCTCTCTCTCCCTCTGCCCCTCCCCCGGCTCTTTCTAAAATAAATAAATAAATCTTTCTAGAGAAAGGCAGATAATATAGGATTCCATACATATGAAGTCTAGAAAATTCAAGCCAATATATGGGGACATAAAAATGTCAGTGACTGCCTGGGGATGAAGGGAAAGGAACAGGAAGAGGTGGGGGAAAAGTATCCTGCATTAGGCAAATGCAAGTCGAAACTGTAAGATACCACTTCACACCTACTATTAAAAAAACAGAAGATAATGAATGTTAGCAAGGATATAGAGAAATCGGAACACATGCATTGTAGGTGGGAATGTAAAATGTTGCAGCATAGCGGTTCCTTAAACATGAAACAAAATTACCATAAGATTCAGCAATTGCCTTTCTGGGTACTTACTCAAAAGAATTGCAAGCAGGGATGTGAAGAGGCATTTTTACATGCATCTTCATAGCAGCATTTTTTTATTCACAATCGCTAAGATGTGGAAGCAACTCAAGCGTCCAATGATGATGGAATGAACAAACTGAATGTGGTACATACATACAGTGGAGTATTAGTCAGCCTTAAAGAGGAATGAAATGCTGCCACACTACAGCGTGAATGGGCCTTGAAGACATTCAGCTAAATGAAATAAGCCAGTTAAGAAATATAAAAATAGCTTGAGTCCACTCCTATGAGTAGTTGAATTCATAGGGACAAAAAGTAGAATGGTGATTGCCAGAGGCTGGAGGGAGCAGGTAATGGAACATTACTGTTTAACGGGGACAGAATTTCAGTTTTGCAAGATGAAAAGAGTTCTGGAGATGGAATTGGTGATGGTCGTACAAGGATAGGAATGCACATAATGCCCCGAACTCTAGAGTTAAAAATGGTTGCAATGGTAAATTTGATGTTATGTATATTTTACCACATTTTTTAAAAAAGGCTGTTTAAAAATAAGGAAGGAAAATACAGTTAGGGACATTGTTGGATGGCTATCCATGTCATTGATACTGTTAAGAATGGGATAATGTAGGGAAGCCTGGGTGGCTCATGTTGGTTAAGTGTCTGCCATTGGTTCAGGTCATAATCCCAGGTCCTTGGATTGAGCCCCATGTTGGGGTCTCTGCTCTGTGGGAGCCTGCTTCTCTCTCTCTCTCTGCTGCTCCCTCTGCTCTCTCATTGTCAAACAAATAAATAAAATCTTAAAAAAAAAAAAGTGGGAGAATGTAAAGGGTGATCTCCATAGGCACTGAATGAGGGATGTGTGCCAAAGTTCAGAGGATGACTGCATCAGAGAGGGGTAAGGAATTCTGTAGTGTGCTCTCCCATAAGCATGTGTTTCCAGATGCAAAGTTAGGGCCATCCACAGCCCAGGAGCAGGGATAAGGGGAAATGTAAAACAAACACCTCCATATTTTTCTCTATTCCCAACAAATCCCAAGATTCTGTTGATCCTCTGCTATAGGAAGTGCTGACATAAATGGGAGGCAAGAGTAAGATTTATCACAGGTCTATTAGTATCTGGGTTCCCACACTCTATCTAGCTGCATAATGTACATCAAAATAATTTCTTAATCATCCTCAATCATTTTGTCTCTCTACTCTGGAGTGTTTTCCACATCCTTTGTCTGGGACTTCTAGGAAGATAGATTAGTCATGAATTAAAATTCTGGGTATGGAATCATTCTTAATTCATCTGTGCTTTTCTGACAGACTTTTCCTATTTTATTCTATAAGTTTCTTTATACTAAAAATTTTGAAACTAATCAATTTTGAAACTAATCAATTTTGGATTATCAAAAGTGTTTATTTTTCAAGTCAACATGTTTATTTTTGCCTTCCATGAAAGCTTTATTCCTCCTTAAGGCATCTTTCTTTGAACAGTCTCACATCCAACAGAACTCAATCTATTTGTCCCACTGGTTGCATCTTTCCTTTCCTTAGAACCAGAACCCCCTCAAAATTTTCCAGATTTGTCTCCTAAGATCATGGAACATTCTTTTTGACAGTAACATTTATGTCACCTTGGAAATCACCAATTCAGTGTCTGAAGTGTCCTATGGTAATTTTCTTGATGTCTCTTCCTTTATCTGTCCTATAGCTGTATGATTGTTTAGCCACTAGGATGAGACTACTGAATTGTCATTCTCACTCAATTAGCTGAAGCTTTTGGCAGGGTTTTTCAACAATTTTGATAATAACTAATCAATAACTTTTACTGAGTGCTTATCATCTGCCAGGCCCTATTCCAAACCCTTGGCCCATATTAATTCCATCAATCTACTCAACACTCCCCACAGAAATAGATACAATTATTAGCCTCATTTTCTAAGAAAGAATACCAAGAAACAGAGAAGTTAAGCTAAAAGGGGCTCCGAACCAGGAGTCTCTATCTAGAGCTCACCCTGGACTACTACATGGTTTGATTCTCATAATCCCTTGAAACCATAGTCCTAATAACTAGTAGCAAGTCATAACCTCCCTCCACCTTTACCCTAGATCTCCTTCTTAAACTCCTCTTTTAAATCAATTAGGATAAAGGTTACATTCTTTTTTTGTTCCTAGTGGTTTCCAAGGAATATCCTTTGTTCCATTATGTCCTGGTAATCCTGCAGTTGCTCTCCAACATTTTTAAAGGATTTTTAAAAAAAATTTGTGTTTATTTGAAACATCTTGTAGTCTTTCTTTCAACAGATACCCTTTCACTATTGCTAAGACCATGTAATTCCTAAAGGAAAAAGAACTCAGGTCATAACAAGTCTTTAAGGATTTTGGAGAGGAGGCACTCTGAATTTTAATTATTTCTTTCAGAATTTTTCTGTCTAGGTGGTGACCTTAGCATCTCCAAGTCCTTTATGCTTTAATATAAATAAATAAAATGACTCAGTTCCAATCCTAAGTGTTGATCAAGGCTTAAGTTTCTCCTAATTTTCCAGAGCCCCGAATTTCAAGCACTGCCTCTCCTGATTTTCCCAGCTCATTTTGATCTTCCTTCCAGTGACTGTACCTTCCCTCTACCCTCTGATGACCCAAAGTCATAGATTCACTTTTAATCTTGATTTCTGGCAACCACCATTCTCACAGGCAGTTTAAAGGACTAGACTTACATTGAAGTGTCAAGAAATAACACTAGAGTGTTAGACAGAAACCTAACAGAACCCTAAAACACAGAATTGAGTCTTACTTATTTCTTTAACAACCTCTCAACCACCCCCACTGCAGGGATTTTTCACTTCCAGAACCTCTACATCTCAAACCCCTCACTCATTCCCTTTCTCAATAACTGCCAAAGTAAACTCAATTTTTGTTTCAATGTGTTAGACAAGGCAACACATACTTATCAAAATTTTTGCTAAAATTAGTCATGATCGTTCTCTGCCTGTTTAAACTAAAAAGAATGATTGTATGTGTGTGGAGCGGGGGATTTTTGCTCAGATAAGGTCGAAATGTGCTTAAAGTTACAAAGATTCCTTCCCTGCAAGTGCCTTCTAGCCTTGGTTGTGTGTCCGTGTGAGCTGTGTTGCATAGGGAGATCTTGTAGCCACAACACCACTCAGCGCACAATTCAGATACTCTCTTCTGAAGTTTCTTTACCTAGAAACTTCTGCCAGGTGGTCACTGTATTTAGATCTTTGGAACTTCTGGGATAATGTCTTATACATGGTGGGTCCTCAACAAATCTTGGATAAATCTAAAAAATACATAATGAACAAAAAAATAAAAGACTGAAGAAAGAATCCTATATCTCACTCCGGTTTTGGATTTATTGGTTCCCTTTGAGAATTATGACTTTTATGTATGAGAATTAAGATTATTGTCTGATAAGATAACTGGGCCATCTCTATACTTTGAAAAAGAGATAGACTCTAAAGGAAATTACTGGACCAGTGAAGGCACCATTCTTCCAACTGTCGTTCTGTACCCTCCACTTAAAGTAAATCCGAGTTGAAATAGAGGATATTTACTTATATGAGGGAAAGAATGTAAAATATTTGAATATGGAAAGGAAAGCAGTAACTTCCACAAATGGAGACATGGAAAACAAAACAAACCATCTGCCTACATACTCTGTCTTGCAGGTCCTCTGTGGGATTGGGGGCTGGGACAGTTACTGTATATACATGACCCTTGAGTCCAAAAGGAGATCTCTTCTGGTAATGAAGTTAATTGGTATCATCTACTCATGATTGCCAGGCCACTTACTGAGGTATTTGTTACAGAACCATGAAGTCATTTCCAGACCTGCTTGTTTTTGCCTCACCAGAGAAATGTATAGATATGCAACCAATTATTAATGTTACTACATGCAGCTAACATGAGGGCTTACCCTTGCTTGCATTAATGTTTGTTAACAATACAGATAGGTCTCAGCCCCTTAGAAGCTCTTCTACATCAGAGAGGGGAAAAAAAAAAAAAACAATCAAAGTTTTGTCATTATCTTTTCTATTCTAAACCACGATAAATGCTCACTAGAACATTCATCTTTTTGGCCAACTGTATATACTAAAATGTTAATTTTCTAACAGAAAAGAGACTGTGGCACATCTTGAGGACATGATGTCTATTTAAGTATCTGTTGTAGCGATGTACTACATGTGACCAAATTGTATTCAAACCTGAAAGGAATGCACACAACTTCAATTCTTGTTGTTTCCATTTGATGGAGGATGAGTAGAAGCCAGGGGAGAATGATACTAGACCCCAGTGCTGAGGAATCTTAATCCTAGAAGACTTCGTCCAGTGCACACCACATATTTTATGCCACATTGTAAATACAGCTGTTTAAAAAAGGCAAATTCTTGTAGATGTTTAGACAAGATTGAGGAAACGCAAAATGCTAACAGATTCCTAAGAAATTAATTTTCCATAAAGCTTCAATTTCTCTAGGAAGGTATTCCAAATGATTGTTGAGGAGTAGAGGTCATGCAAGCATGGGTTTCCTCACATCCTACAGGGTTGAGAGTCCCATAAACCAGCTTTACTGCCAGTTGTTGCTGAACCCTGTAGGAAAGGAAGCTACCAGTTCTTTTCAGAAGTTGAAGAAAACAAATGTACATAAAGAAGGTGAATTGATCACATTTCCCTTGATAGTCACAATAATCTGGATGGACAATACCTAGATGTTATGTTCAATAGGTTTTGTTGATTAGATGATTGATAGATGATAGAGAGAAAGAGAGAGAGACAGAAAAATCTCAATGAGAAAATCTCCAAAAAGTGGAAAGCGGATGTTAGTCAACCTATAGAATAAGATACAATAGTCAAGTAGATTCTTAGAAATTTAATTCAGAAAAGCAGTTAATCATTTGTAAAGACTTGTTTACAGTGTACAATCTTGCAATTGTGACATTGTGCCCCTTACTAAATCCATGTTAAATTTCTTAGCATCCATATTTAACTCCACAGGAAGACCTCTATGGGCATACAAACCAGCATGTACTGATATCATTAAAGGCTGAGTGGTTTCTCCCAAGTATTGTTTCTTGCTTAAATTAAAGTCATTGAGAGAATAGCCAATATATGGAAGACTTTATATCTTTTGTTTGGGAAGATAATTTGGGGGAATTCTTACCTTCTATTCAGGTATACATTATAATTACTAAACTAAACCAAATGCTTTAGCTGCCTATTTTTGAGAATATTTTGTTTGGAACCATGATACAAAGTGAGCCATATTTCCCAAAGCATTTAAAAGCAAACAGAAGAAGCAATCATGATGTGTTAGGCAACTTGATAAAGTCTGCCTTTTAAGATTTATTAGGTCATAGGCAATATGAATAGGGAGAGTTAGAGCCTAAGGGTAGGAAAAGCAATTGAAAACCAAATGCACTGGTCCAAGATGAATCAAACAAAAGCCTCAGCTGGGATAACGAGAAGAAAGAAAAAATAAATGACTACATTTAATTCAAAGTCTGCAAAGGCAGTAATAATTAGACATAATTTATTAATAATATTTGAAGAGCAAAGGCTAACATGCATCTGATTTTTCTAGCCCAAGACATGGACAGATTCTGTTTTTAATAAGAACAGAGAAAACTTCTGTAATAACTCGTTAGCACCTCTATGAGAGCTGGGAATTGACAATTGGGTTCTATTACCTCCTGGGAAAAATTAGTTTTTTTGTAGTGAAAAATTGGTCAAGGGGATTTAAAAACAGACTCAATTTTTTTTTTCTTTCAGAATAGTTGTTGTGCAGAAGTTGAACTCTGAAAAAATTGAACTCAGATTTTTCCAGGTATGATATATTTAGTAAAGTTCACCTTTTCCAAATGTGCAGTTCAAAGAGAAGGATATAAGTCGTCACATAGCCTCTGATAGAATTGAAATAGACATCAGTTCTCTTTCTCAAAAAAGTTCCTGTACATCCCTTTTTTAAATTAATGCCTTCCCCCATCATGGCCCCTGGTAACTGATAACATGGATTTGTCCTTACAGTTTTGGTCTTTTCTAAAATGTCATATGAATGGAATAATAAAGCATGTAGCTTTTCTGCCTTTTTCCCGTAGCCAGGTCCTTTTGACCTGCATCCTGTTGCTGCTTGCACTGTAATTTATCCATTCAGAGTTGATAAATATTTCCACTATTTCCAATTTTTCACAATTATGGAAAAACCTGCTATAAACATTCATATATAAGACTTTTTACACACAGATGTTTTCATTTCTTTTGAGTAAACACTTAGGAGTGAAATTGCTGGATCGTATGGTAAAGATATTTTTGCCTTATCAGAAACTGCAAGATTGTTTTCTAAAGTGATTGAAATATTTCATAAACCTAATGCTGAAAGTATAAAATCTCTAAAAGAGAATGTGGGACAATGTCTACCTAACTTTAAGTTAAGGAGCGATTTCTTTTAGGTAGGAGAGGAAAAGCACTAACCCTTTTGAAAACATATAAATTGGAGTCAGTCAAAATAAAACTTTCACTCTTTGAAAGACGTTGTTAAGAAAATGAAAAGACCAGCCACAGACGGGGAGAATATTTACAAAACACATATCTGATAAGGGATGTGTATCCAAATTATATTAAAAAAAATTCTCAGAACTCAAGAATAAGAAGACAGCCCAATAAAACTTAGGCAAAAGATTTAAATAAACATTCATCAGAGAAAAGATATAGATGGCAAATAAGAACATGCAAAGATGTTCAACATCATTAATCATTAGGGACATGCAAATTAAAACCATAATTAAATATTTCTATACATCTTTTAGAATGCCTAAAATTTTTTAAAAAGTGTAGGTGGAGATAAAAAGCGACTGGGACATTCATAAATCTTCTTGACCTCTTCATTTTTTTAATTTTCTGACGGCGATTGATACTGGTGAGAGAATAGTCTTCATTTGAGAGAGAAGATATTTTCCTCTACAATATTGCTCAAGGATTTTTTAGAAACAAGCAGACAAAATTCGCCTAGTTTTAACAAACTTGTTTTGCATAAGACAGTTCTCCAAAGACCCATTGATTATAATCAGTTTATGTTGGAAATCAAGGTTCTCCTAACTACTATCTATAATAGATACGTTCATTTTGAAAGAGAGACAGAAAGAGAAAGGAAGAAGGAGGAAGAGACAAGGAAGGAGTAAAGTACAGACGGAGGGAGAGAAGCTGATGTAACCTGATTCTAACCTGGAGGCTTCAATAGCATGGAGCTACATGTCTCCATTGGGATTTTGAATCTGTGGTCTTGAACTATCCCAATAGTACAGAGAAATTTTTTTTATTTTAAAACTACTTCACTGTTACAGACTGTCTTATGCCAGAATGATGCCATTTGATATTTCCCTTTTTTTAAGTTATTTTCTATACCATAGATCTTTGGGTTACACGTTACATTTTAATTGTCTCTACTCTGTGCGTCGGCCAATAACTGCATGCTCAGAAAGGCAAAACTAAGGCTCCTTTATTATATGGAATAGCAAACCCTAGAAGTAGCAAAATTAGAGCTATGATTTAAAAAAAAATCATTTCTATATACCTAACCCACATCAAAATAGACATTTCTGCCTGGCTGGAATTTGGCAAGAGCTGTCCAGGCAGTTACGTAACCCTCCATTTGCTTTACCTACATATGTCCCCACTGATACCTACTGCCGGGCTAAGCAGAAATTAGATCAGAAATTTGCAGAGTCAGTACTAAAAAGCAGCAAGTGAACAGCAGGTTCAGTTTCTGGTAAACACCCAGGTCACAGGGGTGTGTGGGGGCAGCCAGGGGTCAAGGAAATCCAGAGCCAAGTGGGGCAGATGCCAAATGCCATGGTCAAGACTGGAGCCAAGGAGTCATCAGGAGCCCAGGAAGCATCCACAATGACAGAAGATATGCAACAGTTTCTAGAAAGATCAAATTCTGCAGGACACTCCAGGAAAGTTTTATAGGTTACCCTGCCTGAGCCAACACCTCTAACATCAGAAAGATACTATCTTGCCCATCAAACCCTAAGCTTAATGTATACCTTTCTAATACTGTTTTGGATGTTTATAATGATTATTTTCTCCATCAAGAGCACAACAGTACCACTAGTTTTATAGCTTCATCACTTCTT